>NC_088390.1:26542500-27167500 GCF_037993035.2 Macaca fascicularis | reverse complement strand
ACAACAGATATTTCCTTTCCCTTTGAAGACTATAGGGCCAAAGGAAATATCATCCGATAACAAAGAGAAAGAAGCTTTCTGAGAAACTTCTTTGTGTTCTGTGAAATCATCTCACAGAGTGACAGCTTTCCCCTCAAGAAGCCTTTCGCTAAGACAGTTCTTGTGGAATTGGCATAGTGATATTTGGAAGCCCATAAGGGCTATGGTGAAAAAGGAAATATCCTCCGATGAAACCTGGAAAGAAGCTTTGTGAGAAACTGCTCAGTGTTCTGTTAATTCATCTCACAGAGTTACATCTGTATTTCGTGGATCTCTTTGCTAGCCTTATTTCTGTGGAATCTGACAACAGATATTTCCTTTCCCTTTGAAGACTATAGGGCCAAAGGAAATATCCTCCGATAACAAAAAGAAAGCAGCTTTCTGAGAAACTTCTTTGTGTTCTGTGAAATCATCTCACAGAGTTACAGCTTTCCCCTTAAGAAGCCTTTCGCTAAGACAGTTCTTGTGGAATTGGCAAAGTGATATTTGGAAGCCCATAGAGGGCTATGGTGAAAAAGGAAATATCCTCCGATGAAATCTGGAAAGAAGCTTTCTGAGAACCTGCTTAGTGTTCTGTTAATTCATCTCACAGAGTTACATCTGTATTTCGTGGATCTCTTTTCTAGCCTTATTTCTGTGGAATCTGAGAACAGATATTTCCTTTCCCTTTGAAGACTATAGGGCCAAAGGAAATATCATCCGATAACAAAGAGAAAGAAGCTTTCTGAGAAACTTCTTTGTGTTCTGTGAAATCATCTCACAGAGTTACAGCTTTCCCCTCAAGAAGCCTTTCGCTAAGACAGTTCTTGTGGAATTGGCAAAGTGATATTTGGAAGCCCATAGAGGGCTATGGTGAAAAAGGGAATATCCTCCGATGAAATCTGGAAAGAAGATTTCAGAGAAACTGCTTAGTGTTCTGTTAATTCATCTCACAGAGTTACATCTGTATTTCGTGTGTCTCTTTGCTAGCCTTATTTCTGTGGAATCTGACAACAGATATTTCCTTTCCCTTTGAAGACTATAGGGCCAAAGGAAATATCCTCTGATAACAAAGAGAAAGAAGCTTTCTGAGAAACTTCTTTGTGTTCTGTGAAATCATCTCACAGAGAGACAGCTTTCCCCTCAAGAAGCCTTTCGCTAAGACTGTTCTTGTGGAATTGGCAAAGTGATATTTGGAAGCCCATAGAGGGCTATGGTTAAAAAGGATATATCCTCGGATGAAATCTGGAAAGAAGCTTTCTGAGAAACTGCTTAGTGTTCTGTTAATTCATCTCACAGAGTTACATCTGTATTTCGTAGATCTCTTTGCTAGCCTTATTTCTGTGGAATCTGAGAACTGATATTTCGGATCCCTTTAAAGACTACAGGGCCAAAGGAAATAACCTCCGATAACAAAGAGAAAGAAGCTTTCTGAGAAACTTCTTTGTGTTCTGTGAAATCATCTCACAGAGTTACACCTTTCCTCTCAAGAAGCCTTTCGCTAAGACAGTTCTTGTGGAATTGGCAAAGTGATATTTTGAAGCCCATAGAGGGCTATGGTGAAAAAGGAAATATCCTCCGATGAAATCTGGAAAGAAGCTTTCTGAGAAACTGCTCAGTGTTCTGTTAATTCATCTCACAGAGTTACATCTGTATTTCGTGGATCTCTTTGCTAGCCTTATTTCTGTGGAATCTGAGAACAGATATTTCGGATCCCTTTAAAGGCCATAGAACCAAAGGAAATATCCTCCGATAACAAAGAGAAAGAAGCTTTCTGAGAAGCTTCTTTGTGTTCGGTGAAATCATCTCACAGAGTTACAGCATTCCCCTCAAGAAGCCTTTCGCTAAGACAGTTCTTGTGGAATTGGCAAAGTGATATTTGGAAGCCCATAGAGGGCTATGGTGAAAAAGGAAATATCCTCCGATGAAATCTGGAAAGAAGCTTTCTGAGAAACTGCTTAGTGTTCTGTTAATTCATCTCACAGAGTTACATCTGTATTTCGTGGATCTCTTTGCTAGCCTTATTTCTGTGGAATCTGACAACAGATATTTCCTTTCCCTTTGAAGACTATAGGGCCAAAGGAAATATCCTCCGATAACAAAGAGAAAGAAGCTTTCTGAGAAACTTCTTTGTGTTCTGTGAAATCATCTCACAGAGTTACAGCTTTCCCCTCAAGAAGCCTTTCGCTAAGACAGTTCTTGTGGAATTGGCAAAGTCATATTTGGAAGCCCCTAGAGGGCTATGGTGAGAAAGGAAATATCCTCCGATGAAATCTGGAAAGAAGCTTTCTGAGAAACTGCTCAGTGTTCTGTTAATTCATCTCACAGAGTTATATCAGTATTTCGTGGATCTCTTTGCTAGCCTTATTTCTGTGGAATCTGACAACAGATATTTCCTTTCCCTTTGAAGACTATAGGGCCAAAGGCTATATCCTCCGATAACAAAGGAAAGAAGCTTTCTGAGAAACTTCTTTGTGTTCTGTGAAATCATCTTACAGAGTTACAGCTTTCCCCTCAAGAAGCCTTTCGCTAAGACAGTTCTTGTGGGATTGGCAAAGTGATATTTGGAAGCCCATAAGGGCTATGGTGAAAAAGGAAATATCCTCCGATGAAATCTGGAAAGAAGCTTTCTGAGAAACTGCTTAGTGTTCTGTTAATTCATCTCACAGAGTTACATCTGAATTTAGTGGATCTCTTTGCTAGCCTTATTTCTGTGGAATCTGACAACAGATATTTCCTTTCCCTTTGAAGACTATAGGGCCAAAGGAAATATCCTCCGATAACAAAGAGAAAGAAGCTTTCTGAGAAACTTATTTGTGTTCTGTGAAATCATCTCACAGAGTTACAGCTTTCCCCTCAAGAAGCCTTTCGCTAAGACAGTTCTTGTGGAATTGGCAAAGTCATATTTGGAAGCCCATAGAGGGCTATGGTGAGAAAGGAAATATCCTCCGATGAAATCTGGAAAGAAGCTTTCTGAGAAACTGCTCAGTGTTCTGTTAATTCATCTCACAGAGTTATATCAGTATTTCGAGAATCTCTTTGCTAGCCTTATTTCTGTGGAATCTGACAACAGATATTTCCTTTCCCTTTGAAGACTATAGGGCCAAAGTCTATATCCTCCGATAACAAAGGAAAGAAGCTTTCTGAGAAACTTCTTTGTGTTCTGTGAAATCATCTTACAGAGTTACAGCTTTCCCCTCAAGAAGTCTTTCGCTAAGACAGTTCTTGTGGAATTGGCAAAGTCATATTTGGAAGCCCATAAGGGCTATGGTGAAAAAGGAAATATCCTCCGATGAAATCTGGAAAGAAGCTTTCTGCTAAACTGCTTAGTGTTCTGTTAATTCATCTCACAGAGTTACATCTGTATTTCGTGGATCTCTTTGCTAGCCTTATTTCTGTGGAATCTGACAACAGATATTTCCTTTCCCTTTGAAGACTCTAGGGCCAAAGGAAATATCCTCCGATAACAAAGAGAAAGAAGCTTTCTGAGAAACTTCTTTGTGTTCTGTGAAATCATCTCACAGAGTTACAGCTTTCCCCTCAAGAAGACTTTCGCTAAGACAGTTCTTGTGGAATTGGCAAAGTGATATTTGGAAGCCCATAGAGGGCTATGGTGAAAAAGGAAATATCCTCGGATGAAATCTGGAAAGAAGCTTTTTGAGAAACTGCTTAGTGTTCTGTTAATTCATCTCACAGAATTACATCTGTATTTCGTGGATCTCTTTGCTAGCCTTATTTCTGTGGAATCTGACAACAGATATTTCCTTTCCCTTTGAAGACTATAGGGCCAAAGGAAATATCCTCCGATAACAAAGAGAAAGAAGCTTTCTGAGAAACTTCTTTGTGTTCTGTGAAATCATCTCACAGAGTTACAGCTTTCCCCTCAAGGAGCCTTTCGCTAAGACAGTTCTTGTGGAATTGGCAAAGTGATATTTGGAAGCCCATAAGGGCTATGGTGAAAAAGGAAATATCCTCCGATGAAACCTGGAAAGAAGCTTTGTGAGAAACTGCTCAGTGTTCTGTTAATTCATCTCACAGAGTTACATCTGTATTTCGTGGATCTCTTTGCTAGCCTTATTTCTGTGGAATCTGACAACAGATATTTCCTTTCCCTTTGAAGACTATAGGGCCAAAGGAAATATCCTCCGATAACAAAGAGAAAGAAGCTTTCTGAGAAACTTCTTTGTGTTCTGTGAAATCACCTCACAGAGTTACAGCTTTCCCCTTAAGAAGCCTTTCGCTAAGACAGTTCTTGTGGAATTGGCAAAGTGATATTTGGAAGCCCATAGAGGGCTATGGTGAAAAAGGAAATATCCTCGGATGAAATCTGGAAAGAAGCTTTCTGAGAACCTGCTTAGTGTTCTGTTAATTCATCTCACAGAGTTACATCTGTATTTCGTGGATCTCTTTTCTAGCTTTATTTCTGTGGAATCTGAGAACAGATATTTCCTTTCCCTTTGAAGACTATAGGGCCAAAGGAAATATCCTCCGATAACAAAGAGAAAGAAGCTTTCTGAGAAACTTCTTTGTGTTCTGTGAAATCATCTCACAGAGTTACAGCTTTCCCCTCAAGAAGCCTTTCGCTAAGACAGTTCTTGTGGAATTGGCAAAGTGATATTTGGAAGCCCATAGAGGGCTATGGTGAAAAAGGGAATATCCTCCGATGAAATCTGGAAAGAAGCTTTCTGAGAAACTGCTTAGTGTTCTGTTAATTCATCTCACAGAGTTACATCTGTATTTCGTGGATCTCTTTGCTAGCCTTCTTTCTGTGGAATCTGACAACAGATATTTCCTTTCCCTTTGAAGACTATAGGGCCAAAGGAAATATCCTGCGATAACAAAGAGAAAGAAGCTTTCAGAGAACCTTCTTTGTGTTCTGTGAAATCATCTCACAGAGTGACAGCTTTCCCCTCAAGAAGCCTTTCGCTAAGACAGTTCTTGTGGAATTGGCAAAGTGATATTTGGAAGCCCATAGAGGGCTATGGTGAAAAAGGAAATATCCTCCGATGAAATCTGGAAAGAAGCTTTCTGAGAAACTGCTTAGTGTTCTGTTAATTCATCTCACAGAGTTACATCTGTATTTCGTGGATCTCTTTGCTAGCCTTATTTCTGTGGAATCTGACAACAGATATTTCCTTTCCCTTTGAACACTATAGGGCCAAAGGAAATATCCTCCGATAACAAAGAGAAAGAAGCTTTCTGAGAAACTTCTTTGTGTTCTGTGAAATCATCTCACAGAGTGACAGCTTTCCCCTCAAGAAGCCTTTCGCTAAGACAGTTCTTGTGGAATTGGCAAAGTGATATTTTGAAGCCCATAAGGGCTATGGTGAAAAAGAAAATATCCTCCGATGAAATCTGGAAAGAAGCTTTCTGAGAAACTGCTCAGTGTTCTGTTAATTCATCTCACAGAGTTACATCTGTATTTCGTGAATCTCTTTGCTAGCCTTATTTCTGTGGAATCTGACAACAGATATTTCCTTTCCCTTTGAAGACTATAGGGCCAAAGGAAATATCCTCCGATAACAAAGAGAAAGAAGCTTTCTGAGAAACTTATTTGTGTTCTGTGAAATCATCTCACAGAGTTACAGCTTTCCCCTCAAGAAGCCTTTCGCTAAGACAGTTCTTGTGGAATTGGCAAAGTCATATTTGGAAGCCCATAGAGGGCTATGGTGAGAAAGGAAATATCCTCCGATGAAATCTGGAAAGAAGCTTTCTGAGAAACTGCTCAGTGTTCTGTTAATTCATCTCACAGAGTTACATCAGTATTTCGTGGATCTCTTTGCTAGCCTTATTTCTGTGGAATCTGACAACAGATATTTCCTTTCCCTTTGAAGACTATAAGGCCAAAGGACATATCCTCCGATAACAAAGGAAAGAAGCTTTCTGAGAAACTTCTTTGTGTTCTGTGAAATCATCTTACAGAGTTACAGCTTTCCCCTCAAGAAGCCTTTCGCTAAGACAGTTCTTGTGGAATTGGCAAAGTCATATTTGGAAGCCCATAAGGGCTATGGTGAAAAAGGAAATATCCTCCTATGAAATCTGGAAAGAAGCTTTCTGAGAAACTGCTTAGTGTTCTGTTAATTCATCTCACAGAGTTACATCTGTATTTCGTGGATCTCTTTGCTAAGCTTATTTCTGTGGAATCTGACAACAGATATTTCCTTTCCCTTTGAAGACTATAGGGCCAAAGGAAATATCATCCGATAACAAAGAGAAAGAAGCTTTCTGAGAAACTTCTTTGTGTTCTGTGAAATCATCTCACAGAGTGACAGCTTTCCCCTCAAGAAGCCTTTCGCTAAGACAGTTCTTGTGGAATTGGCATAGTGATATTTGGAAGCCCATAAGGGCTATGGTGAAAAAGGAAATATCCTCCGATGAAACCTGGAAAGAAGCTTTGTGAGAAACTGCTCAGTGTTCTGTTAATTCATCTCACAGAGTTACATCTGTATTTCGTGGATCTCTTTGCTAGCCTTATTTCTGTGGAATCTGACAACAGATATTTCCTTTCCCTTTGAAGACTATAGGGCCAAAGGAAATATCCTCCGATAACAAAAAGAAAGCAGCTTTCTGAGAAACTTCTTTGTGTTCTGTGAAATCATCTCACAGAGTGACAGCTTTCCCCTCAAGAAGCCTTTCGCTAAGACAGTTCTTGTGGAATTGGCAAAGTGATATTTTGAAGCCCATAAGGGCTATGGTGAAAAAGAAAATATCCTCCGATGAAATCTGGAAAGAAGCTTTCTGAGAAACTGCTCAGTGTTCTGTTAATTCATCTCACAGAGTTACATCTGTATTTCGTGAATCTCTTTGCTAGCCTTATTTCTGTGGAATCTGACAACAGATATTTCCTTTCCCTTTGAAGACTATAGGGCCAAAGGAAATATCCTCCGATAACAAAGAGAAAGAAGCTTTCTGAGAAACTTCTTTGTGTTCTGTGAAATCATCTCACAGAGTTACAGCTTTCCCCTTAAGAAGCCTTTCGCTAAGACAGTTCTTGTGGAATTGGCAAAGTGATATTTGGAAGCCCATAGAGGGCTATGGTGAAAAAGGAAATATCCTCGGATGAAATCTGGAAAGAAGCTTTCTGAGAACCTGCTTAGTGTTCTGTTAATTCATCTCACAGAGTTACATCTGTATTTCGTGGATCTCTTTTCTAGCTTTATTTCTGTCGAATCTGAGAACAGATATTTCCTTTCCCTTTGAAGACTATAGAGCCAAAGGAAATATCCTCCGATAACAAAGAGAAAGAAGCTTTCTGAGAAACTTCTTTGTGTTCTGTGAAATCATCTCACAGAGTTACAGCTTTCCCCTGAAGAAGCCTTTCGCTAAGACAGATCTTGTGGAATTGGCAAAGTGATATTTGGAAGCCCATAGAGGGCTATGGTGAAAAAGGGAATATCCTCTGATGAAATCTGGAAAGAAGCTTTCTGAGAAACTGCTCAGTGTTCTGTTAATTCATCTCACAGAGTTACATCTGAATTTAGTGGATCTCTTTGCTAGCCTTATTTCTGTGGAATCTGACAACAGATATTTCCTTTCCCTTTGAAGACTATAGGGCCAAAGGAAATATCCTCCGATAACAAAGAGAAAGAAGCTTTCTGAGAAACTTATTTGTGTTCTGTGAAATCATCTCACAGAGTTACAGCTTTCCCCTCAAGAAGCCTTTCGCTAAGACAGTTCTTGTGGAATTGGCAAAGTCATATTTGGAAGCCCATAGAGGGCTATGGTGAGAAAGGAAATATCCTCCGATGAAATCTGGAAAGAAGCTTTCTGAGAAACTGCTCAGTGTTCTGTTAATTCATCTCACAGAGTTATATCAGTATTTCGAGAATCTCTTTGCTAGCCTTATTTCTGTGGAATCTGACAACAGATATTTCCTTTCCCTTTGAAGACTATAGGGCCAAAGGCTATATCCTCCGATAACAAAGGAAAGAAGCTTTCTGAGAAACTTCTTTGTGTTCTGTGAAATCATCTTACAGAGTTACAGCTTTCCCCTCAAGAAGTCTTTCGCTAAGACAGTTCTTGTGGAATTGGCAAAGTCATATTTGGAAGCCCATAAGGGCTATGGTGAAAAAGGAAATATCCTCCGATGAAATCTGGAAAGAAGCTTTCTGAGAAACTGCTTAGTGTTCTGTTAATTCATCTCACAGAGTTACATCTGTATTTCGTGGATCTCTTTGCTAGCCTTATTTCTGTGGAATCTGACAACAGATATTTCCTTTCCCTTTGAAGACTCTAGGGCCAAAGGAAATATCCTCCGATAACAAAGAGAAAGAAGCTTTCTGAGAAACTTCTTTGTGTTCTGTGAAATCATCTCACAGAGTTACAGCTTTCCCCTCAAGAAGACTTTCGCTAAGACAGTTCTTGTGGAATTGGCAAAGTGATATTTGGAAGCCCATAGAGGGCTATGGTGAAAAAGGAAATATCCTCGGATGAAATCTGGAAAGAAGCTTTCTGAGAAACTGCTTAGTGTTCTGTTAATTCATCTCACAGAATTACATCTGTATTTCGTGGATCTCTTTGCTAGCCATATTTCTGTGGAATCTGACAACAGATATTTCCTTTCCCTTTGAAGACTATATGGCCAAAGGAAATATCCTCCGATAACAAAGAGAAAGAAGCTTTCTGAGAAACTTATTTGTGTTCTGTGAAATCATCTCACAGAGTTACAGCTTTCCCCTCAAGAAGCCTTTCGCTAAGATAGTTCTTGTGGAATTGGCAAAGTCATATTTGGAAGCCCATAGAGGGCTCTGGTGAGAAAGGAAATATCCTCCGATGAAATCTGGAAAGAAGCTTTCTGAGAAACTGCTCAGTGTTCTGTTAATTCATCTCACAGAGTTACATCAGTATTTCGTGGATCTCTTTGCTAGCCTTATTTCTGTGGAATCTGACAACAGATATTTCCTTTCCCTTTGAAGACTATAAGGCCAAAGGACATATCCTCCGATAACAAAGGAAAGAAGCTTTCTGAGAAACTTCTTTGTGTTCTGTGAAATCATCTTACAGAGTTACAGCTTTCCCCTCAAGAAGCCTTTCGCTAAGACAGTTCTTGTGGAATTGGCAAAGTCATATTTGGAAGCCCATAAGGGCTATGGTGAAAAAGGAAATATCCTCCTATGAAATCTGGAAAGAAGCTTTCTGAGAAACTGCTTAGTGTTCTGTTAATTCATCTCACAGAGTTACATCTGTATTTCGTGGATCTCTTTGCTAAGCTTATTTCTGTGGAATCTGACAACAGATATTTCCTTTCCCTTTGAAGACTATAGGGCCAAAGGAAATATCATCCGATAACAAAGAGAAAGAAGCTTTCTGAGAAACTTCTTTGTGTTCTGTGAAATCATCTCACAGAGTGACAGCTTTCCCCTCAAGAAGCCTTTCGCTAAGACAGTTCTTGTGGAATTGGCATAGTGATATTTGGAAGCCCATAAGGGCTATGGTGAAAAAGGAAATATCCTCCGATGAAACCTGGAAAGAAGCTTTGTGAGAAACTGCTCAGTGTTCTGTTAATTCATCTCACAGAGTTACATCTGTATTTCGTGGATCTCTTTGCTAGCCTTATTTCTGTGGAATCTGACAACAGATATTTCCTTTCCCTTTGAAGACTATAGGGCCAAAGGAAATATCCTCCGATAACAAAAAGAAAGCAGCTTTCTGAGAAACTTCTTTGTGTTCTGTGAAATCATCTCACAGAGTTACAGCTTTCCCCTTAAGAAGCCTTTCGCTAAGACAGTTCTTGTGGAATTGGCAAAGTGATATTTGGAAGCCCATAGAGGGCTATGGTGAAAAAGGAAATATCCTCCGATGAAATCTGGAAAGAAGCTTTCTGAGAACCTGCTTAGTGTTCTGTTAATTCATCTCACAGAGTTACATCTGTATTTCGTGGATCTCTTTTCTAGCCTTATTTCTGTGGAATCTGAGAACAGATATTTCCTTTCCCTTTGAAGACTATAGGGCCAAAGGAAATATCATCCGATAACAAAGAGAAAGAAGCTTTCTGAGAAACTTCTTTGTGTTCTGTGAAATCATCTCACAGAGTTACAGCTTTCCCCTCAAGAAGCCTTTCGCTAAGACAGTTCTTGTGGAATTGGCAAAGTGATATTTGGAAGCCCATAGAGGGCTATGGTGAAAAAGGGAATATCCTCCGATGAAATCTGGAAAGAAGATTTCAGAGAAACTGCTTAGTGTTCTGTTAATTCATCTCACAGAGTTACATCTGTATTTCGTGTGTCTCTTTGCTAGCCTTATTTCTGTGGAATCTGACAACAGATATTTCCTTTCCCTTTGAAGACTATAGGGCCAAAGGAAATATCCTCTGATAACAAAGAGAAAGAAGCTTTCTGAGAAACTTCTTTGTGTTCTGTGAAATCATCTCACAGAGAGACAGCTTTCCCCTCAAGAAGCCTTTCGCTAAGACTGTTCTTGTGGAATTGGCAAAGTGATATTTGGAAGCCCATAGAGGGCTATGGTTAAAAAGGATATATCCTCGGATGAAATCTGGAAAGAAGCTTTCTGAGAAACTGCTTAGTGTTCTGTTAATTCATCTCACAGAGTTACATCTGTATTTCGTAAATCTCTTTGCTAGCCTTATTTCTGTGGAATCTGAGAACTGATATTTCGGATCCCTTTAAAGACTACAGGGCCAAAGGAAATAACCTCCGATAACAAAGAGAAAGAAGCTTTCTGAGAAACTTCTTTGTGTTCTGTGAAATCATCTCACAGAGTTACACCTTTCCTCTCAAGAAGCCTTTCGCTAAGACAGTTCTTGTGGAATTGGCAAAGTGATATTTTGAAGCCCATAGAGGGCTATGGTGAAAAAGGAAATATCCTCCGATGAAATCTGGAAAGAAGCTTTCTGAGAAACTGCTCAGTGTTCTGTTAATTCATCTCACAGAGTTACATCTGTATTTCGTGGATCTCTTTGCTAGCCTTATTTCTGTGGAATCTGAGAACAGATATTTCGGATCCCTTTAAAGGCCATAGGACCAAAGGAAATATCCTCCGATAACAAAGAGAAAGAAGCTTTCTGAGAAGCTTCTTTGTGTTCGGTGAAATCATCTTACAGAGTTACAGCTTTCCCCTCAAGAAGCCTTTCGCTAAGACAGTTCTTGTGGGATTGGCAAAGTGATATTTGGAAGCCCATAAGGGCTATGGTGAAAAAGGAAATATCCTCCGATGAAATCTGGAAAGAAGCTTTCTGAGAAACTGCTTAGTGTTCTGTTAATTCATCTCACAGAGTTACATCTGTATTTCGTGGATCTCTTTGCTAGCCTTATTTCTGTGGAATCTGACAACAGATATTTCCTTTCCCTTTGAAGACTATAGGGCCAAAGGAAATATCCACCGATAACAAAGAGAAAGAAGCTTTCTGAGAAACTTCTTTGTGTTCTGTGAAATCATCTCACAGAGTTACAGCTTTCCCCTCAAGAAGCCTTTCGCTAAGACAGTTCTTGTGGAATTGGCAAAGTGATATTTGGAAGCCCATAGAGGGCTATGGTGAAAAAGGAAATATCCTCGGATGAAATCTGGAAAGAAGCTTTCTGAGAAACTGCTTAGTGTTCTGTTAATTCATCTCACAGAATTACATCTGTATTTCGTGGATCTCTTTGCTAGCCTTATTTCTGTGGAATCTGACAACAGATATTTCCTTTCCCTTTCAAGACTATAGGGCCAAAGGAAATATCCTCTGATAACAAAGAGAAAGAAGCTTTCTGAGAAACTTCTTTGTGTTCTGTGAAATCATCTCACAGAGTTACAGCTTTCCCCTCAAGAAGCCTTTCGCTAAGACAGTTCTTGTGGAATTGGCAAAGTGATATTTGGAAGCCCATAAGGGCTATGGTGAAAAAGGAAATATCCTCCGATGAAACCTGGAAAGAAGTTTTGTGAGAAACTGCTCAGTGTTCTGTTAATTCATCTCACAGAGTTACATCTGTATTTCGTGGATCTCTTTGCTAGCCTTATTTCTGTGGAATCTGACAACAGATATTTCCTTTCCCTTTGAAGACTATAGGGCCAAAGGAAATATCCTCCGATAACAAAGAGAAAGAAGCTTTCTGAGAAACTTCTTTGTGTTCTGTGAAATCACCTCACAGAGTTACAGCTTTCCCCTTAAGAAGCCTTTCGCTAAGACAGTTCTTGTGGAATTGGCAAAGTGATATTTGGAAGCCCATAGAGGGCTATGGTGAAAAAGGAAATATCCTCCGATGAAATCTGGAAAGAAGCTTTCTGAGAACCTGCTTAGTGTTCTGTTAATTCATCTCACAGAGTTACATCTGTATTTCGTGGATCTCTTTTCTAGCTTTATTTCTGTGGAATCTGAGAACAGATATTTCCTTTCCCTTTGAAGACTATAGAGCCAAAGGAAATATCCTCCGATAACAAAGAGAAAGAAGCTTTCTGAGAAACTTCTTTGTGTTCTGTGAAATCATCTCACAGAGTTACAGCTTTCCCCTGAAGAAGCCTTTCGCTAAGACAGATCTTGTGGAATTGGCAAAGTGATATTTGGAAGCCCATAGAGGGCTATGGTGAAAAAGGGAATATCCTCCGATGAAATCTGGAAAGAAGCTTTCTGAGAAACTGCTCAGTGTTCTGTTAATTCATCTCACAGAGTTACATCTGAATTTAGTGGATCTCTTTGCTAGCCTTATTTCTGTGGAATCTGACAACAGATATTTCCTTTCCCTTTGAAGACTATAGGGCCAAAGGAAATATCCTCCGATAACAAAGAGAAAGAAGCTTTCTGAGAAACTTATTTGTGTTCTGTGAAATCATCTCACAGAGTTACAGCTTTCCCCTCAAGAAGCCTTTCGCTAAGACAGTTCTTGTGGAATTGGCAAAGTCATATTTGGAAGCCCATAGAGGGCTATGGTGAGAAAGGAAATATCCTCCGATGAAATCTGGAAAGAAGCTTTCTGAGAAACTGCTCAGTGTTCTGTTAATTCATCTCACAGAGTTATATCAGTATTTCGTGGATCTCTTTGCTAGCCTTAGTTCTGTGGAATCTGACAACAGATATTTCCTTTCCCTTTGAAGACTATAGGGCCAAAGGCTATATCCTCTGATAACAAAGGAAAGAAGCTTTCTGAGAAACTTCTTTGTGTTCTGTGAAATCATCTTACAGAGTTACAGCTTTCCCCTCAAGAAGTCTTTCGCTAAGACAGTTCTTGTGGAATTGGCAAAGTCATATTTGGAAGCCCATAAGGGCTATGGTGAAAAAGGAAATATCCTCCGTTGAAATCTGGAAAGAAGCTTTCTGAGAAACTGCTTAGTGTTCTGTTAATTCATCTCACAGAGTTACATCTGTATTTCGTGGATCTCTTTGCTAGCCTTATTTCTGTGGAATCTGACAACAGATATTTCCTTTCCCTTTGAAGACTCTAGGGCCAAAGGAAATATCCTCCCATAACAAAGAGAAAGAAGCTTTCTGAGAAACTTCTTTGTGTTCTGTGAAATCATCTCACAGAGTTACAGCTTTCCCCTCAAGAAGACTTTCGCTAAGACAGTTCTTGTGGAATTGGCAAAGTGATATTTGGAAGCCCATAGAGGGCTATGGTGAAAAAGGAAATATCCTCGGATGAAATCTGGAAAGAAGCTTTCTGAGAAACTGCTTAGTGTTCTGTTAATTCATCTCACAGAATTACATCTGTATTTCGTGGATCTCTTTGCTAGCCTTATTTCTGTGGAATCTGACAACAGATATTTCCTTTCCCTTTGAAGACTATAGGGCCAAAGGAAATATCCTCCGATAACAAAGAGAAAGAAGCTTTCTGAGAAACTTCTTTGTGTTCTGTGAAATCATCTCACAGAGTTACAGCTTTCCCCTCAAGAAGCCTTTCGCTAAGACAGTTCTTGTGGAATTGGCAAAGTGATATTTGGAAGCCCATAAGGGCTATGGTGAAAAAGGAAATATCCTCCGATGAAACCTGGAAAGAAGCTTTGTGAGAAACTGCTCAGTGTTCTGTTAATTCATCTCACAGAGTTACATCTGTATTTCGTGGATCTCTTTGCTAGCCTTATTTCTGTGGAATCTGACAACAGATATTTCCTTTCCCTTTGAAGACTATAGGGCCAAAGGAAATATCCTCCGATAACAAAGAGAAAGAAGCTTTCTGAGAAACTTCTTTGTGTTCTGTGAAATCACCTCACAGAGTTACAGCTTTCCCCTTAAGAAGCCTTTCGCTAAGACAGTTCTTGTGGAATTGGCAAAGTGATATTTGGAAGCCCATAGAGGGCTATGGTGAAAAAGGAAATATCCTCGGATGAAATCTGGAAAGAAGCTTTCTGAGAACCTGCTTAGTGTTCTGTTAATTCATCTCACAGAGTTACATCTGTATTTCGTGGATCTCTTTTCTAGCTTTATTTCTGTGGAATCTGAGAACAGATATTTCCTTTCCCTTTGAAGACTATAGGGCCAAAGGAAATATCCTCCGATAACAAAGAGAAAGAAGCTTTCTGAGAAACTTCTTTGTGTTCTGTGAAATCATCTCACAGAGTTACAGCTTTCCCCTCAAGAAGCCTTTCGCTAAGACAGTTCTTGTGGAATTGGCAAAGTGATATTTGGAAGCCCATAGAGGGCTATGGTGAAAAAGGGAATATCCTCCGATGAAATCTGGAAAGAAGCTTTCTGAGAAACTGCTTAGTGTTCTGTTAATTCATCTCACAGAGTTACATCTGTATTTCGTGTATCTCTTTGCTAGCCTTCTTTCTGTGGAATCTGACAACAGATATTTCCTTTCCCTTTGAAGACTATAGGGCCAAAGGAAATATCCTCCGATAACAAAGAGAAAGAAGCTTTCAGAGAACCTTCTTTGTGTTCTGTGAAATCATCTCACAGAGTGACAGCTTTCCCCTCAAGAAGCCTTTCGCTAAGACAGTTCTTGTGGAATTGGCAAAGTGATATTTGGAAGCCCATAGAGGGCTATGGTGAAAAAGGAAGTATCCTCCGATGAAATCTGGAAAGAAGCTTTCTGAGAAACTGCTTAGTGTTCTGTTAATTCATCTCACAGAGTTACATTTGTATTTCGTGGATCTCTTTTCTAGCTTTATTTCTGTGGAATCTGAGAACAGATATTTCCTTTCCCTTTGAAGACTATAGGGCCAAAGGAAATATCATCCGATAACAAAGAGAAAGAAGCTTTCTGAGAAACTTCTTTATGTTCTGTGAAATCATCGCACAGAGTTACAGCTTTCCCCTGAAGAAGCCTTTCGCTAAGACAGATCTTGTGGAATTGGCAAAGTGATATTTGGAAGCCCATAGAGGGCTATGGTGAAAAAGGGAATATCCTCCGATGAAATCTGGAAAGAAGCTTTCTGAGAAACTGCTCAGTGTTCTGTTAATTCATCTCACAGAGTTACATCTGAATTTAGTGGATCTCTTTGCTAGCCTTATTTCTGTGGAATCTGACAACAGATATTTCCTTTCCCTTTGAAGACTATAGGGCCAAAGGAAATATCCTCCGATAACAAAGAGAAAGAAGCTTTCTGAGAAACTTATTTGTGTTCTGTGAAATCATCTCACAGAGTTACAGCTTTCCCCTCAAGAAGCCTTTCGCTAAGACAGTTCTTGTGGAATTGGCAAAGTCATATTTGGAAGCCCATAGAGGGCTATGGTGAGAAAGGAAATATCCTCCGATGAAATCTGGAAAGAAGCTTTCTGAGAAACTGCTCAGTGTTCTGTTAATTCATCTCACAGAGTTATATCAGTATTTCGTGGATCTCTTTGCTAGCCTTATTTCTGTGGAATCTGACAACAGATATTTCCTTTCCCTTTGAAGACTATAGGGCCAAAGGCTATATCCTCCGATAACAAAGGAAAGAAGCTTTCTGAGAAACTTCTTTGTGTTCTGTGAAATCATCTTACAGAGTTACAGCTTTCCCCTCAAGAAGTCTTTCGCTAAGACAGTTCTTGTGGAATTGGCAAAGTCATATTTGGAAGCCCATAAGGGCTATGGTGAAAAAGGAAATATCCTCCGATGAAATCTGGAAAGAAGCTTTCTGAGAAACTGCTTAGTGTTCTGTTAATTCATCTCACAGAGTTACATCTGTATTTCGTGGATCTCTTTGCTAGCCTTATTTCTGTGGAATCTGACAACAGATATTTCCTTTCCCTTTGAAGACTCTAGGGCCAAAGGAAATATCCTCCGATAACAAAGAGAAAGAAGCTTTCTGAGAAACTTCTTTGTGTTCTGTGAAATCATCTCACAGAGTTACAGCTTTCCCCTCAAGAAGACTTTCGCTAAGACAGTTCTTGTGGAATTGGCAAAGTGATATTTGGAAGCCCATAGAGGGCTATGGTGAAAAAGGAAATATCCTCGGATGAAATCTGGAAAGAAGCTTTCTGAGAAACTGCTTAGTGTTCTGTTAATTCATCTCACAGAATTACATCTGTATTTCGTGGATCTCTTTGCTAGCCTTATTTCTGTGGAATCTGACAACAGATATTTCCTTTCCCTTTGAAGACTATAGGGCCAAAGGAAATATCCTCCGATAACAAAGAGAAAGAAGCTTTCTGAGAAACTTCTTTGTGTTCTGTGAAATCATCTCACAGAGTTACAGCTTTCCCCTCAAGAAGCCTTTCGCTAAGACAGTTCTTGTGGAATTGGCAAAGTGATATTTGGAAGCCCATAAGGGCTATGGTGAAAAAGGAAATATCCTCCGATGAAACCTGGAAAGAAGCTTTGTGAGAAACTGCTCAGTGTTCTGTTAATTCATCTCACAGAGTTACATCTGTATTTCGTGGATCTCTTTGCTAGCCTTATTTCTGTGGAATCTGACAACAGATATTTCCTTTCCCTTTGAAGACTATAGGGCCAAAGGAAATATCCTCCGATAACAAAGAGAAAGAAGCTTTCTGAGAAACTTCTTTGTGTTCTGTGAAATCACCTCACAGAGTTACAGCTTTCCCCTTAAGAAGCCTTTCGCTAAGACAGTTCTTGTGGAATTGGCAAAGTGATATTTGGAAGCCCATAGAGGGCTATGGTGAAAAAGGAAATATCCTCGGATGAAATCTGGAAAGAAGCTTTCTGAGAACCTGCTTAGTGTTCTGTTAATTCATCTCACAGAGTTACATCTGTATTTCGTGGATCTCTTTTCTAGCTTTATTTCTGTGGAATCTGAGAACAGATATTTCCTTTCCCTTTGAAGACTATAGGGCCAAAGGAAATATCCTCCGATAACAAAGAGAAAGAAGCTTTCTGAGAAACTTCTTTGTGTTCTGTGAAATCATCTCACAGAGTTACAGCTTTCCCCTCAAGAAGCCTTTCGCTAAGACAGTTCTTGTGGAATTGGCAAAGTGATATTTGGAAGCCCATAGAGGGCTATGGTGAAAAAGGGAATATCCTCCGATGAAATCTGGAAAGAAGCTTTCTGAGAAACTGCTTAGTGTTCTGTTAATTCATCTCACAGAGTTACATCTGTATTTCGTGGATCTCTTTGCTAGCCTTCTTTCTGTGGAATCTGACAACAGATATTTCCTTTCCCTTTGAAGACTATAGGGCCAAAGGAAATATCCTCCGATAACAAAGAGAAAGAAGCTTTCAGAGAACCTTCTTTGTGTTCTGTGAAATCATCTCACAGAGTGACAGCTTTCCCCTCAAGAAGCCTTTCGCTAAGACAGTTCTTGTGGAATTGGCAAAGTGATATTTGGAAGCCCATAGAGGGCTATGGTGAAAAAGGAAGTATCCTCCGATGAAATCTGGAAAGAAGCTTTCTGAGAAACTGCTTAGTGTTCTGTTAATTCATCTCACAGAGTTACATTTGTATTTCGTGGATATCTTTTCTAGCTTTATTTCTGTGGAATCTGAGAACAGATATTTCCTTTCCCTTTGAAGACTATAGGGCCAAAGGAAATATCATCCGATAACAAAGAGAAAGAAGCTTTCTGAGAAACTTCTTTGTGTTCTGTGAAATCATCTCACAGAGTGACAGCTTTCCCCTCAAGAAGCCTTTCGCTAAGACAATTCTTGTGGAATTGGCAAAGTGATATTTGGAAGCCCATAAGGGCTATGGTGAAAAAGGAAATATCCTCCGATGAAACCTGGAAAGAAGCTTTGTGAGAAACTGCTCAGTGTTCTGTTAATTCATCTCACAGAGTTACATCTGTATTTCGTGGATCTCTTTGCTAGCCTTATTTCTGTGGAATCTGACAACAGATATTTCCTTTCCCTTTGAAGACTATAGGGCCAAAGGAAATATCATCCGATAACAAAGAGAAAGAAGCTTTCTGAGAAACTTCTTTGTGTTCTGTGAAATCACCTCACAGAGTTACAGCTTTCCCCTTAAGAAGCCTTTCGCTAAGACAGTTCTTCTGGAATTGGCAAAGTGATATTTGGAAGCCCGTAGAGGGCTATGGTGAAAAAGGAAATATCCTCGGATGAAATCTGGAAAGAAGCTTTCTGAGAACCTGCTTAGTGTTCTGTTAATTCATCTCACAGAGTTACATCTGTATTTCGTGGATCTCTTTTCTAGCTTTATTTCTGTGGAATCTGAGAACAGATATTTCCTTTCCCTTTGAAGACTATAGGGCCAAAGGAAATATCCTCCGATAACAAAGAGAAAGAAGCTTTCTGAGAAACTTCTTTGTGTTCTGTGAAATCATCTCACAGAGTTACAGCTTTCCCCTCAAGAAGCCTTTCGCTAAGACAGTTCTTGTGGAATTGGCAAAGTGATATTTGGAAGCCCATAGAGGGCTATGGTGAAAAAGGGAATATCCTCCGATGAAATCTGGAAAGAAGCTTTCTGAGAAACTGCTTAGTGTTCTGTTAATTCATCTCACAGAGTTACATCTGTATTTCGTGGATCTCTTTGCTAGCCTTCTTTCTGTGGAATCTGACAACAGATATTTCCTTTCCCTTTGAAGACTATAGGGCCAAAGGAAATATCCTCCGATAACAAAGAGAAAGAAGCTTTCAGAGAACCTTCTTTGTGTTCTGTGAAATCATCTCACAGAGTGACAGCTTTCCCCTCAAGAAGCCTTTCGCTAAGACAGTTCTTGTGGAATTGGCAAAGTGATATTTGGAAGCCCATAGAGGGCTATGGTGAAAAAGGAAATATCCTCCGATGAAATCTGGAAAGAAGCTTTCTGAGAAACTGCTTAGTGTTCTGTTAATTCATCTCACAGAGTTACATTTGTATTTCGTGGATCTTTTTCTAGCTTTATTTCTGTGGAATCTGAGAACAGATATTTCCTTTCCCTTTGAAGACTATAGGGCCAAAGGAAATATCATCCGATAACAAAGAGAAAGAAGCTTTCTGAGAAACTTCTTTGTGTTCTGTGAAATCATCGCACAGAGTTACAGCTTTCCCCTCAAGAAGCCTTTCGCTAAGACAGTTCTTTTGGAATTGGCAAAGTGATATTTGGAAGCCCATAGAGGGCTATGGTGAAAAAGGTAATATCCTCCGATGATATCTGGAAAGAAGATTTCTGAGAAACTGCTTAGTGTTCTGTTAATTCATGTCACAGAGTTACATCTGTATTTCGTGTATCTCTTTGCTAGCCTTCTTTCTGTGGAATCTGACAACAGATATTTCCTTTCCCTTTGAAGACTATAGGGCCAAAGGAAATATCCTCCGATAACAAAGAGAAAGAAGCTTTCTGAGAAACTTCTTTGTGTTCTGTGAAATCATCTCACAGAGTTACAGCTTTCCTCTCAAGAAGCCTTTCGCTAACAGTTCTTGTGGAATTGGCAAAGTGATATTTGGAAGCCCATAGAGGGCTATGGTGAAAAAGGAAATATCCTCTGATGAAATCTGGAAAGAAGCTTTCTGAGAAACTGCTCAGTGTTCTGTTAATTCATCTCACGGAGTTACATCTGTATTTCGTGGATCTCTTTGCTAGCCTTATTTCTGTGGAATCTGAGAACAGATATTTCGGATCCCTTTAAAGGCCATAGGACCAAAGGAAATATCCTCCGATAACAAAGAGAAAGAAGCGTTCTGATAAGCTTCTTTGTGTTCGGTGAAATCATCTCACAGAGTTACAGCATTCCCCTCAAGAAGCCTTTCGCTAAGACAGTTCTTGTGGAATTGGCAAAGTGATATTTGGAAGCCCATAGAGGGCTATGGTGAAAAAGGAAATATCCTCCGATGAAATCTGGAAAGAAGCTTTCTGAGAAACTGCTTAGTGTTCTGTTAATTCATCTCACAGAGTTACATTTGTATTTCGTGGATCTCTTTTCTAGCTTTATTTCTGTGGAATCTGAGAACAGATATTTCCTTTCCCTTTGAAGACTATAGGGCCAAAGGAAATATCCTCCGATAACAAAGAGAAAGAAGCTTTCTGAGAAACTTCTTTGTGTTCTGTGAAATCATCTCACAGAGTTACAGCTTTCCCCTCAAGAAGCCTTTCGCTAAGACAGTTCTTGTGGAATTGGCAAAGTGATATTTGGAAGCCCATAGAGGGCTATGGTGAAAAAGGAAATATCCTCGGATGAAATCTGGAAAGAAGCTTTCTGAGAAACTGCTTAGTGTTCTGTTAATTCATCTCACAGAATTACATCTGTATTTCGTGGATCTCTTTGCTAGCCTTATTTCTGTGGAATCTGACAACAGATATTTCCTTTCCCTTTGAAGACTATAGGGCCAAAGGAAATATCCTCCGATAACAAAGAGAAAGAAGCTTTCTGAGAAACTTCTTTGTGTTCTGTGAAATCATCTCACAGAGTTACAGCTTTCCCCTCAAGAAGCCTTTCGCTAAGACAGTTCTTGTGGAATTGGCAAAGTGATATTTGGAAGCCCATAAGGGCTATGGTGAAAAAGGAAATATCCTCCGATGAAACCTGGAAAGAAGCTTTGTGAGAAACTGCTCAGTGTTCTGTTAATTCATCTCACAGAGTTACATCTGTATTTCGTGGATCTCTTTGCTAGCCTTATTTCTGTGGAATCTGACAACAGATATTTCCTTTCCCTTTGAAGACTATAGGGCCAAAGGAAATATCCTCCGATAACAAAGAGAAAGAAGCTTTCTGAGAAACTTCTTTGTGTTCTGTGAAATCACCGCACAGAGTTACAGCTTTCCCCTCAAGAAGCCTTTCGCTAAGACAGTTCTTTTGTAATTGGCAAAGTGATATTTGGAAGCCCATAGAGGGCTATGGTGAAAAAGGGAATATCCTCCGATGATATCTGGAAAGAAGATTTCTGAGAAACTGCTTAGTGTTCTGTTAATTCATGTCACAGAGTTACATCTGTATTTCGTGTATCTCTTTGCTAACCTTCTTTCTGTGGAATCTGACAACAGATATTTCCTTTCCCTTTGAAGACTATGGGGCCAAAGGAAATATCCTCCGATAACAAAGAGAAAGAAGCTTTCTGAGAAACTTCTTTGTGTTCTGTGAAATCATCTCAAAGAGTTACAGCTTTCCTCTCAAGAAGCCTTTCGCTAACAGTTCTTGTGGAATTGGCAAAGTGATATTTGGAAGCCCATAGAGGGCTATGGTGAAAAAGGAAATATCCTCTGATGAAATCTGGAAAGAAGCTTTCTGAGAAACTGCTCAGTGTTCTGTTAATTCATCTCACGGAGTTACATCTGTATTTCGTGGATCTCTTTGCTAGCCTTATTTCTGTGGAATCTGAGAACAGATATTTCGGATCCCTTTAAAGGCCATAGGACCAAAGGAAATATCCTCCGATAACAAAGAGAAAGAAGCTTTCTGAGAAGCTTCTTTGTGTTCGGTGAAATCATCTCACAGAGTTACAGCATTCCCCTCAAGAAGCCTTTCGCTAAGACAGTTCTTGTGGAATTGGCAAAGTGATATTTAGAAGCCCCTAGAGGGCTATGGTGAAAAAGGAAATATCCTCCGATGAAATCTGGAAATAAGCTTTCTGAGAAACTGCTTAGTGTTCTGTTAATTCATCTTACAGAGTTACATTTGTATTTCGTGGATCTCTTTTCTAGCTTTATTTCTGTGGAATCTGAGAACAGATATTTCCTTTCCCTTTGAAGACTATAGGGCCAAAGGAAATATCCTCCGATAACAAAGAGAAAGAAGCTTTCTGAGAAACTTCTTTGTGTTCTGTGAAATCATCTCACAGAGTGACAGCTTTCCCCTCAAGAAGCCTTTCGCTAAGACAGTTCTTGTGGAATTGGCAAAGTGATATTTGGAAGCCCATAAGGGCTATGGTGAAAAAGAAAATATCCTCCGATGAAATCTGGAAAGAAGCTTTCTGAGAAACTGCTCAGTGTTCTGTTAATTCATCTCACAGAGTTACATCTGAATTTAGTGGATCTCTTTGCTAGCCTTATTTCTGTGGAATCTGACAACAGATATTTCCTTTCCCTTTGAAGACTATAGGGCCAAAGGAAATATCCTCCGATAACAAAGAGAAAGAAGCTTTCTGAGAAACTTATTTGTGTTCTGTGAAATCATCTCACAGAGTTACAGCTTTCCCCTCAAGAAGCCTTTCGCTAAGACAGTTCTTGTGGAATTGGCAAAGTCATATTTGGAAGCCCATAGAGGGCTATGGTGAGAAAGGAAATATCCTCCGATGAAATCTGGAAAGAAGCTTTCTGAGAAACTGCTCAGTGTTCTGTTAATTCATCTCACAGAGTTATATCAGTATTTCGTGGATCTCTTTGCTAGCCTTATTTCTGTGGAATCTGACAACAGATATTTCCTTTCCCTTTGAAGACTATAGGGCCAAAGGCTATATCCTCCGATAACAAAGGAAAGAAGCTTTCTGAGAAACTTCTTTGTGTTCTGTGAAATCATCTTACAGAGTTACAGCTTTCCCCTCAAGAAGCCTTTCGCTAAGACAGTTCTTGTGGAATTGGCAAAGTGATATTTGGAAGCCCATAAGGGCTATGGTGAAAAAGGAAATATCCTCCGATGAAATCTGGAAAGAAGATTTCTGAGAAACTGCTTAGTGTTCTGTTAATTCATCTCACAGAGTTACATCTGTATTTCGTGGATCTCTTTGCTAGCCTTATTTCTGTGGAATCTGACAACAGATATTTCCTTTCCCTTTGAAGACTATAGGGCCAAAGGAAATATCCTCCGATAACAAAGAGAAAGAAGCTTTCTGAGAAACTTCTTTGTGTTCTGTGAAATCATCTCACAGAGTGACAGCTTTCCCCTCAAGAAGCCTTTCGCTAAGACAGTTCTTGTGGAATTGGCAAAGTGATATTTGGAAGCCCATAGAGGGCTATGGTGAAAAAGGAAATATCCTCGGATGAAATCTGGAAAGAAGCTTTCTGAGAAACTGCTTAGTGTTCTGTTAATTCATCTCACAGAATTACATCTGTATTTCGTGGATCTCTTTGCTAGCCTTATTTCTGTGGAATCTGACAACAGATATTTCCTTTCCCTTTGAAGACTATAGCGCCAAAGGAAATATCCTCTGATAACAAAGAGAAAGAAGCTTTCTGAGAAACTTCTTTGTGTTCTGTGAAATCATCTCACAGAGTTACAGCTTTCCCCTCAAGAAGCCTTTCGCTAAGACAGTTCTTGTGGAATTGGCAAAGTGATATTTGGAAGGCCATAAGGGCTATGGTGAAAAAGGAAATATCCTCCGATGAAACCTGGAAAGAAGCTTTGTGAGAAACTGCTCAGTGTTCTGTTAATTCATCTCACAGAGTTACATCTGTATTTCGTGGATCTCTTTGCTAGCCTTATTTCTGTGGAATCTGACAACAGATATTTCCTTTCCCTTTGAAGACTATAGGGCCAAAGGAAATATCCTATGATAACAAAGAGAAAGAAGCTTTCTGAGAAACTTCTTTGTGTTCTGTGAAATCACCTCACAGAGTTACAGCTTTCCCCTTAAGAAGCCTTTCGCTAAGACAGTTCTTGTGGAATTGGCAAAGTGATATTTGGAAGCCCATAGAGGGCTATGGTGAAAAAGGAAATATCCTCGGATGAAATCTGGAAAGAAGCTTTCTGAGAACCTGCTTAGTGTTCTGTTAATTCATGTCACAGAGTTACATCTGTATTTCGTGGATCTCTTTGCTAGCCTTCTTTCTGTGGAATCTGACAACAGATATTTCCTTTCCCTTTGAAGACTATAGGGCCAAAGGAAATATCCTCCGATAACAAAGAGAAAGAAGCTTTCTGAGAAACTTCTTTGTGTTCTGTGAAATCATCTCACAGAGTTACAGCTTTCCTCTCAAGAAGCCTTTCGCTAACAGTTCTTGTGGAATTGGCAAAGTGATATTTGGAAGCCCATAGAGGGCTATGGTGAAAAAGGAAATATCCTCTGATGAAATCTGGAAAGAAGCTTTCTGAGAAACTGCTCAGTGTTCTGTTAATTCATCTCACGGAGTTACATCTGTATTTCGTGGATCTCTTTGCTAGCCTTATTTCTGTGGAATCTGACAACAGATATATCCTTTCCCTTTGAAGACTATAGGGCCAAAGGCTATATCCTCCGATAACAAAGGAAAGAAGCTTTCTGAGAAACTTCTTTGTGTTCTGTGAAATCATCTTACAGAGTTACAGCTTTCCCCTCAAGAAGCCTTTCGCTAAGACAGTTCTTGTGGAATTGGCAAAGTCATATTTGGAAGCCCATAAGGGCTATGGTGAAAAAGGAAATATCCTCCGATGAAATCTGGAAAGAAGCTTTCTGAGAAACTGCTTAGTGTTCTGTTAATTCATCTCACAGAGTTACCTCTGTATTTCGTGGATCTCTTTGCTAGCCTTATTTCTGTGGAATCTGACAACAGATATTTCCTTTCCCTTTGAAGACTATAGGGCCAAAGGAAATATCCTCCGATAACAAAGAGAAAGAAGCTTTCTGAGAAACTTCTTTGTGTTCTGTGAAATCATCTCACAGAGTTACAGCTTTCCCCTCAAGAAGCCTTTCGCTAAGACAGTTCTTGTGGAATTGGCAAAGTGATATTTGGAAGCCCATAGAGGGCTATGGTGAAAAAGGAAATATCCTCGGATGAAATCTGGAAAGAAGCTTTCTGAGAAACTGCTTAGTGTTCTGTTAATTCATCTCACAGAATTACATCTGTATTTCGTGGATCTCTTTGCTAGCCTTATTTCTGTGGAATCTGACAACAGATATTTCCTTTCCCTTTGAAGACTATAGGGCCAAAGGAAATATCCTCCGATAACAAAGAGAAAGAAGCTTTCTGAGAAACTTCTTTGTGTTCTGTGAAATCATCTCACAGAGTTACAGCTTTCCCCTCAAGAAGCCTTTCGCTAAGACAGTTCTTGTGGAATTGGCAAAGTGATATTTGGAAGCCCATAAGGGCTATGGTGAAAAAGGAAATATCCTCCGATGAAACCTGGAAAGAAGCTTTGTGAGAAACTGCTCAGTGTTCTGTTAATTCATCTCACAGAGTTACATCTGTATTTCGTGGATCTCTTTGCTAGCCTTATTTCTGTGGAATCTGACAACAGATATTTCCTTTCCCTTTGAAGACTATAGGGCCAAAGGAAATATCCTCCGATAACAAAGAGAAAGAAGCTTTCTGAGAAACTTCTTTGTGTTCTGTGAAATCACCTCACAGAGTTACAGCTTTCCCCTTAAGAAGCCTTTCGCTAAGACAGTTCTTGTGGAATTGGCAAAGTGATATTTGGAAGCCCATAGAGGGCTATGGTGAAAAAGGAAATATCCTCGGATGAAATCTGGAAAGAAGCTTTCTGAGAACCTGCTTAGTGTTCTGTTAATTCATCTCACAGAGTTACATCTGTATTTCGTGGATCTCTTTTCTAGCTTTATTTCTGTGGAATCTGAGAACAGATATTTCCTTTCCCTTTGAAGACTATAGGGCCAAAGGAAATATCCTCCGATAACAAAGAGAAAGAAGCTTTCTGAGAAACTTCTTTGTGTTCTGTGAAATCATCTCACAGAGTTACAGCTTTCCCCTCAAGAAGCCTTTCGCTAAGACAGTTCTTGTGGAATTGGCAAAGTGATATTTGGAAGCCCAAAGAGGGCTATGGTGAAAAAGGGAATATCCTCCGATGAAATCTGGAAAGAAGCTTTCTGAGAAACTGCTTAGTGTTCTGTTAATTCATCTCACAGAGTTACATCTGTATTTCGTGGATCTCTTTGCTAGCCTTCTTTCTGTGGAATCTGACAACAGATATTTCCTTTCCCTTTGAAGACTATAGGGCCAAAGGAAATATCCTCCGATAACAAAGAGAAAGAAGCTTTCAGAGAACCTTCTTTGTGTTCTGTGAAATCATCTCACAGAGTGACAGCTTTCCCCTCAAGAAGCCTTTCGCTAAGACAGTTCTTGTGGAATTGGCAAAGTGATATTTGGAAGCCCATAGAGGGCTATGGTGAAAAAGGAAATATCCTCCGATGAAATCTGGAAAGAAGCTTTCTGAGAAACTGCTTAGTGTTCTGTTAATTCATCTCACAGAGTTACATTTGTATTTCGTGGATCTCTTTTCTAGCTTTATTTCTGTGGAATCTGAGAACAGATATTTCCTTTCCCTTTGAAGACTATAGGGCCAAAGGAAATATCATCCGATAACAAAGAGAAAGAAGCTTTCTGAGAAACTTCTTTGTGTTCTGTGAAATCATCGCACAGAGTTACAGCTTTCCCCTCAAGAAGCCTTTCGCTAAGACAGTTCTTTTGGAATTGGCAAAGTGATATTTGGAAGCCCATAGAGGGCTATGGTGAAAAAGGGAATATCCTCCGATGATATCTGGAAAGAAGATTTCTGAGAAACTGCTTAGTGTTCTGTTAATTCATGTCACAGAGTTACATCTGTATTTCGTGTATCTCTTTGCTAGCCTTCTTTCTGTGGAATCTGACAACAGATATTTCCTTTCCCTTTGAAGACTATAGGGCCAAAGGAAATATCCTCCGATAACAAAGAGAAAGAAGCTTTCTGAGAAACTTCTTTGTGTTCTGTGAAATCATCTCACAGAGTTACAGCTTTCCTCTCAAGAAGCCTTTCGCTAACAGTTCTTGTGGAATTGGCAAAGTGATATTTGGAAGCCCATAGAGGGTATGGTGAAAAAGGAAATATCCTCTGATGAAATCTGGAAAGAAGCTTTCTGAGAAACTGCTCAGTGTTCTGTTAATTCATCTCACGGAGTTACATCTGTATTTCGTGGATCTCTTTGCTAGCCTTATTTCTGTGGAATCTGACAACAGATATTTCCTTTCCCTTTGAAGACTATAGGGCCAAAGGCTATATCCTCCGATAACAAAGGAAAGAAGCTTTCTGAGAAACTTCTTTGTGTTCTGTGAAATCATCTTACAGAGTTACAGCTTTCCCCTCAAGAAGCCTTTCGCTAAGACAGTTCTTGTGGAATTGGCAAAGTCATATTTGGAAGCCCATAAGGGCTATGGTGAAAAAGGAAATATCCTCCGATGAAATCTGGAAAGAAGCTTTCTGAGAAACTGCTTAGTGTTCTGTTAATTCATCTCACAGAGTTACATCTGTATTTCGTGGATCTCTTTGCTAGCCTTATTTCTGTGGAATCTGACAACAGATATTTCCTTTCCCTTTGAAGACTATAGGGCCAAAGGAAATATCCTCCGATAACAAAGAGAAAGAAGCTTTCTGAGAAACTTCTTTGTGTTCTGTGAAATCATCTCACAGAGTTACAGCTTTCCCCTCAAGAAGCCTTTCGCTAAGACAGTTCTTGTGGAATTGGCAAAGTGATATTTGGAAGCCCATAGAGGGCTATGGTGAAAAAGGAAATATCCTCGGATGAAATCTGGAAAGAAGCTTTCTGAGAAACTGCTTAGTGTTCTGTTAATTCATCTCACCGAATTACATCTGTATTTCGTGGATCTCTTTGCTAGCCTTATTTCTGTGGAATCTGACAACAGATATTTCCTTTCCCTTTGAAGACTATAGGGCCAAAGGAAATATCCTCCGATAACAAAGAGAAAGAAGCTTTCTGAGAAACTTCTTTGTGTTCTGTGAAATCATCTCACAGAGTTACAGCTTTCCCCTCAAGAAGCCTTTCGCTAAGACAGTTCTTGTGGAATTGGCAAAGTGATATTTGGAAGCCCATAAGGGCTATGGTGAAAAAGGAAATATCCTCCGATGAAACCTGGAAAGAAGCTTTGTGAGAAACTGCTCAGTGTTCTGTTAATTCATCTCACAGAGTTACATCTGTATTTCGTGGATCTCTTTGCTAGCCTTATTTCTGTGGAATCTGACAACAGATATTTCCTTTCCCTTTGAAGACTATAGGGCCAAAGGAAATATCCTCCGATAACAAAGAGAAAGAAGCTTTCTGAGAAACTTCTTTGTGTTCTGTGAAATCACCTCACAGAGTTACAGCTTTCCCCTTAAGAAGCCTTTCGCTAAGACAGTTCTTGTGGAATTGGCAAAGTGATATTTGGAAGCCCATAGAGGGCTATGGTGAAAAAGGAAATATCCTCGGATGAAATCTGGAAAGAAGCTTTCTGAGAACCTGCTTAGTGTTCTGTTAATTCATCTCACAGAGTTACATCTGTATTTCGTGGATCTCTTTTCTAGCTTTATTTCTGTGGAATCTGAGAACAGATATTTCCTTTCCCTTTGAAGACTATAGGGCCAAAGGCTATATCCTCCGATAACAAAGGAAAGAAGCTTTCTGAGAAACTTCTTTGTGTTCTGTGAAATCATCTTACAGAGTTACAGCTTTCCCCTCAAGAAGCCTTTCGCTAAGACAGTTCTTGTGGAATTGGCAAAGTCATATTTGGAAGCCCATAAGGGCTATGGTGAAAAAGGAAATATCCTCCGATGAAATCTGGAAAGAACCTTTCTGAGAAACTGCTTAGTGTTCTGTTAATTCATCTCACAGAGTTACATCTGTATTTCGTGGATCTCTTTGCTAGCCTTATTTCTGTGGAATCTGACAACAGATATTTCCTTTCCCTTTGAAGACTATAGGGCCAAAGGAAATATCCTCCGATAACAAAGAGAAAGAAGCTTTCTGAGAAACTTCTTTGTGTTCTGTGAAATCATCTCACAGAGTTACAGCTTTCCCCTCAAGAAGCCTTTCGCTAAGACAGTTCTTGTGGAATTGGCAAAGTGATATTTGGAAGCCCATAGAGGGCTATGGTGAAAAAGGAAATATCCTCGGATGAAATCTGGAAAGAAGCTTTCTGAGAAACTGCTTAGTGTTCTGTTAATTCATCTCACAGAATTACATCTGTATTTCGTGGATCTCTTTGCAAGCCTTATTTCTGTGGAATCTGACAACAGATATTTCCTTTCACTTTGAAGACTATAGGGCCAAAGGAAATATCCTCCGATAACAAAGAGAAAGAAGCTTTCTGAGAAACTTCTTTGTGTTCTGTGAAATCATCTCACAGAGTTACAGCTTTCCCCTCAAGAAGCCTTTCGCTAAGACAATTCTTGTGGAATTGGCAAAGTGATATTTGGAAGCCCATAAGGGCTATGGTGAAAAAGGAAATATCCTCCGATGAAACCTGGAAAGAAGCTTTGTGAGAAACTGCTCAGTGTTCTGTTAATTCATCTCACAGAGTTACATCTGTATTTCGTGGATCTCTTTGCTAGCCTTATTTCTGTGGAATCTGACAACAGATATTTCCTTTCCCTTTGAAGACTATAGGGCCAAAGTAAATATCCTCCGATAACAAAGAGAAAGAAGCTTTCTGAGAAACTTCTTTGTGTTCTGTGAAATCACCTCACAGAGTTACAGCTTTCCCCTTAAGAAGCCTTTCGCTAAGACAGTTCTTGTGGAATTGGCAAAGTGATATTTGGAAGCCCATAGAGGGCTATGGTGAAAAAGGAAATATCCTCGGATGAAATCTGGAAAGAAGCTTTCTGAGAACCTGCTTAGTGTTCTGTTAATTCATCTCACAGAGTTACATCTGTATTTCGTGGATCTCTTTTCTAGCTTTATTTCTGTGGAATCTGAGAACAGATATTTCCTTTCCCTTTGAAGACTATAGGGCCAAAGGAAATATCCTCCGATAACAAAGAGAAAGAAGCTTTCTGAGAAACTTCTTTGTGTTCTGTGAAATCATCTCACAGAGTTACAGCTTTCTCCTCAAGAAGCCTTTCGCTAAGACAGTTCTTGTGGAATTGGCAAAGTGATATTTGGAAGCCCATAGAGGGCTATGGTGAAAAAGGGAATATCCTCCGATGAAATCTGGAAAGAAGCTTTCTGAGAAACTGCTTAGTGTTCTGTTAATTCATCTCACAGAGTTACATCTGTATTTCGTGGATCTCTTTGCTAGCCTTCTTTCTGTGGAATCTGACAACAGATATTTCCTTTCCCTTTGAAGACTGTAGGGCCAAAGGAAATATCCTCTGATAACAAAGAGAAAGAAGCTTTCAGAGAACCTTCTTTGTGTTCTGTGAAATCATCTCACAGAGTGACAGCTTTCCCCTCAAGAAGCCTTTCGCTAAGACAGTTCTTGTGGAATTGGCAAAGTGATATTTGGAAGCCCATAGAGGGCTATGGTGAAAAAGGAAATATCCTCCGATGAAATCTGGAAAGAAGCTTTCTGAGAAACTGCTTAGTGTTCTGTTAATTCATCTCACAGAGTTACATTTGTATTTCGTGGATCTCTTTTCTAGCTTTATTTCTGTGGAATCTGAGAACAGATATTTCCTTTCCCTTTGAAGACTATAGGGCCAAAGGAAATATCATCCGATAACAAAGAGAAAGAAGCTTTCTGAGAAACTTCTTTGTGTTCTGTGAAATCATCGCACAGAGTTACAGCTTTCCCCTCAAGAAGCCTTTCGCTAAGACAGTTCTTTTGGAATTGGCAAAGTGATATTTGGAAGCCCATAAGGGCTATGGTGAAAAAGGGAATATCCTCCGATGATATCTGGAAAGAAGATTTCTGAGAAACTGCTTAGTGTTCTGTTAATTCATGTCACAGAGTTACATCTGTATTTCGTGTATCTCTTTGCTAGCCTTCTTTCTGTGGAATCTGACAACAGATATTTCCTTTCCCTTTGAAGACTATAGGGCCAAAGGAAATATCCTCCGATAACAAAGAGAAAGAAGCTTTCTGAGAAACTTCTTTGTGTTCTCTGAAATCATCTCACAGAGTTACAGCTTTCCTCTCAAGAAGCCTTTCGCTAACAGTTCTTGTGGAATTGGGAAAGTGATATTTGGAAGCCCATAGAGGGCTATGGTGAAAAAGGAAATATCCTCTGATGAAATCTGGAAAGAAGCTTTCTGAGAAACTGCTCAGTGTTCTGTTAATTCATCTCACGGAGTTACATCTGTATTTCGTGGATCTCTTTGCTAGCCTTATTTCTGTGGAATCTGAGAACAGATATTTCGGATCCCTTTAAAGGCCATAGGACCAAAGGAAATATCCTCCGATAACAAAGAGAAAGAAGCGTTCTGAGAAGCTTCTTTGTGTTCGGTGAAATCAACTCACAGAGTTACAGCATTCCCCTCAAGAAGCTTTTCGCTAAGACAGTTCTTGTGGAATTGGCAAAGTGATATTTGGAAGCCCATAGAGGGCTATGGTGAAAAAGGAAATATCCTCCGATGAAATCTGGAAAGAAGCTTTCTGAGAAACTGCTTAGTGTTCTGTTAATTCATCTCACAGAGTTACATTTGTATTTCGTGGATCTCTTTTCTAGCTTTATTTCTGTGGAATCTGAGAACAGATATTTCCTTTCCCTTTGAAGACTATAGGGCCAAAGGAAATATCCTCCGATAACAAAGAGAAAGAAGCTTTCTGAGAAACTTCTTTGTGTTCTGTGAAATCATCTCACAGAGTTACAGCTTTCCCCTCAAGAAGCCTTTCGCTAAGACAGTTCTTGTGGAATTGGCAAAGTGATATTTGGAAGCCCATAGAGGGCTATGGTGAAAAAGGGAATATCCTCCGATGATATCTGGAAAGAAGATTTCTGAGAAACTGCTTAGTGTTCTGTTAATTCATGTCACAGAGTTACATCTGTATTTCGTGTATCTCTTTGCTAGCCTTCTTTCTGTGGAATCTGACGACAGATATTTCCTTTCCCTTTGAAGACTATAGGGCCAAAGGAAATATCCTCCGATAACAAAGAGAAAGAAGCTTTCTGAGAAACTTCTTTGTGTTCTGTGAAATCATCTCACAGAGTTACAGCTTTCCTCTCAAGAAGCCTTTCGCTAACAGTTCTTGTGGAATTGGCAAAGTGATATTTGGAAGCCCATAGAGGGCTATGGTGAAAAAGGAAATATCCTCTGATGAAATCTGGAAAGAAGCTTTCTGAGAAACTGCTCAGTGTTCTGTTAATTCATCTCACGGAGTTACATCTGTATTTCGTGGATCTCTTTGCTAGCCTTATTTCTGTGGAATCTGACAACAGATATTTCCTTTCCCTTTGAAGACTATAGGGCCAAAGGCTATATCCTCCGATAACAAAGGAAAGAAGCTTTCTGAGAAACTTCTTTGTGTTCTGTGAAATCATCTTACAGAGTTACAGCTTTCCCCTCAAGAAGCCTTTCGCTAAGACAGTTCTTGTGGAATTGGCAAAGTCATATTTGGAAGCCCATAAGGGCTATGGTGAAAAAGGAAATATCCTCCGATGAAATCTGGAAAGAACCTTTCTGAGAAACTGCTTAGTGTTCTGTTAATTCATCTCACAGAGTTACATCTGTATTTCGTGGATCTCTTTGCTAGCCTTATTTCTGTGGAATCTGACAACAGATATTTCCTTTCCCTTTGAAGACTATAGGGCCAAAGGAAATATCCTCCGATAACAAAGAGAAAGAAGCTTTCTGAGAAACTTCTTTGTGTTCTGTGAAATCATCTCACAGAGTTACAGCTTTCCCCTCAAGAAGCCTTTCGCTAAGACAGTTCTTGTGGAATTGGCAAAGTGATATTTGGAAGCCCATAGAGGGCTATGGTGAAAAAGGAAATATCCTCGGATGAAATCTGGAAAGAAGCTTTCTGAGAAACTGCTTAGTGTTCTGTTAATTCATCTCACAGAATTACATCTGTATTTCGTGGATCTCTTTGCAAGCCTTATTTCTGTGGAATCTGACAACAGATATTTCCTTTCCCTTTGAAGACTATAGGGCCAAAGGAAATATCCTCCGATAACAAAGAGAAAGAAGCTTTCTGAGAAACTTCTTTGTGTTCTGTGAAATCATCTCACAGAGTTACAGCTTTCCCCTCAAGAAGCCTTTCGCTAAGACAGTTCTTGTGGAATTGGCAAAGTGATATTTGGAAGCCCATAAGGGCTATGGTGAAAAAGGAAATATCCTCCGATGAAAGCTGGAAAGAAGCTTTGTGAGAAACTGCTCAGTGTTCTGTTAATTCATCTCACAGAGTTACATCTGTATTTCGTGGATCTCTTTGCTAGCCTTATTTCTGTGGAATCTGACAACAGATATTTCCTTTCCCTTTGAAGACTATAGGGCCAAAGGAAATATCCTCCGATAACAAAGAGAAAGAAGCTTTCTGAGAAACTTCTTTGTGTTCTGTGAAATCACCTCACAGAGTTACAGCTTTCCCCTTAAGAAGCCTTTCGCTAAGACAGTTCTTGTGGAATTGGCAAAGTGATATTTGGAAGCCCATAGAGGGCTATGGTGAAAAAGGAAATATCCTCGGATGAAATCTGGAAAGAAGCTTTCTGAGAACCTGCTTAGTGTTCTGTTAATTCATCTCACAGAGTTACATCTGTATTTCGTGGATCTCTTTTCTAGCTTTATTTCTGTGGAATCTGAGAACAGATATTTCCTTTCCCTTTGAAGACTATAGGGCCAAAGGAAATATCCTCCGATAACAAAGAGAAAGAAGCTTTCTGAGAAACTTCTTTGTGTTCTGTGAAATCATCTCACAGAGTTACAGCTTTCTCCTCAAGAAGCCTTTCGCTAAGACAGTTCTTGTGGAATTGGCAAAGTGATATTTGGAAGCCCATAGAGGGCTATGGTGAAAAAGGGAATATCCTCCGATGAAATCTGGAAAGAAGCTTTCTGAGAAACTGCTTAGTGTTCTGTTAATTCATCTCACAGAGTTACATCTGTATTTCGTGGATCTCTTTGCTAGCCTTCTTTCTGTGGAATCTGACAACAGATATTTCCTTTCCCTTTGAAGACTATAGGGCCAAAGGAAATATCCTCTGATAACAAAGAGAAAGAAGCTTTCAGAAAACCTTCTTTGTGTTCTGTGAAATCATCTCACAGAGTGACAGCTTTCCCCTCAAGAAGCCTTTCGCTAAGACAGTTCTTGTGGAATTGGCAAAGTGATATTTGGAAGCCCATAGAGGGCTATGGTGAAAAAGGAAATATCCTCCGATGAAATATGGAAAGAAGCTTTCTGAGAAACTGCTTAGTGTTCTGTTAATTCATCTCACAGAGTTACATTTGTATTTCGTGGATCTCTTTTCTAGCTTTATTTCTGTGGAATCTGAGAACAGATATTTCCTTTCCCTTTGAAGACTATAGGGCCAAAGGAAATATCATCCGATAACAAAGAGAAAGAAGCTTTCTGAGAAACTTCTTTGTGTTCTGTGAAATCATCGCACAGAGTTACAGCTTTCCCCTCAAGAAGCCTTTCGCTAAGACAGTTCGTTTGGAATTGGCAAAGTGATATTTGGAAGCCCATAGAGGGCTATGGTGAAAAAGGGAATATCCTCCGATGATATCTGGAAAGAAGATTTCAGAGAAACTGCTTAGTGTTCTGTTAATTCATGTCACAGAGTTACATCTGTATTTCGTGTATCTCTTTGCTAGCCTTCTTTCTGTGGAATCTGACAACAGATATTTCCTTTCCCTTTGAAGACTATAGGGCCAAAGGAAATATCCTCCGATAACAAAGAGAAAGAAGCTTTCTGAGAAACTTCTTTGTGTTCTGTGAAATCATCTCACAGAGTTACAGCTTTCCTCTCAAGAAGCCTTTCGCTAACAGTTCTTGTGGAATTGGCAAAGTGATATTTGGAAGCCCATAGAGGGCTATGGTGAAAAAGGAAATATCCTCTGATGAAATCTGGAAAGAAGCTTTCTGAGAAACTGCTCAGTGTTCTGTTAATTCATCTCACGGAGTTACATCTGTATTTCGTGGATCTCTTTGCTAGCCTTATTTCTGTGGAATCTGAGAACAGATATTTCGGATCCCTTTAAAGGCCATAGGACCAAAGGAAATATCCTCCGATAACAAAGAGAAAGAAGCGTTCTGAGAAGCTTCTTTGTGTTCGGTGAAATCAACTCACAGAGTTACAGCATTCCCCTCAAGAAGCTTTTCGCTAAGACAGTTCTTGTGGAATTGGCAAAGTGATATTTGGAAGCCCATAGAGGGCTATGGTGAAAAAGGAAATATCCTCCGATGAAATCTGGAAAGAAGCTTTCTGAGAAACTGCTTAGTGTTCTGTTAATTCATCTCACAGAGTTACATTTGTATTTCGTGGATCTCTTTTCTAGCTTTATTTCTGTGGAATCTGAGAACAGATATTTCCTTTCCCTTTGAAGACTATAGGGCCAAAGGAAATATCCTCCGATAACAAAGAGAAAGAAGCTTTCTGAGAAACTTCTTTGTGTTGTGTGAAATCATCTCACAGAGTTACAGCTTTCCCCTCAAGAAGCCTTTCGCTAAGACAGTTCTTGTGGAATTGGCAAAGTGATATTTGGAAGCCCATAGAGGGCTATGGTGAAAAAGGAAATATCCTCGGATGAAATCTGGAAAGAAGCTTTCTGAGAAACTGCTTAGTGTTCTGTTAATTCATCTCACAGAATTACATCTGTATTTCGTGGATCTCTTTGCTAGCCTTATTTCTGTGGAATCTGACAACAGATATTTCCTTTCCCTTTGAAGACTATAGGGCCAAAGGAAATATCCTCCGATAACAAAGAGAAAGAAGCTTTCTGAGAAACTTCTTTGTGTTCTGTGAAATCATCTCACAGAGTTACAGCTTTCCCCTCAAGAAGCCTTTCGCTAAGACAGTTCTTGTGGAATTGGCAAAGTGATATTTGGAAGCCCATAAGGGCTATGGTGAAAAAGGAAATATCCTCCGATGAAACCTGGAAAGAAGCTTTGTGAGAAACTGCTCAGTGTTCTGTTAATTCATCTCACAGAGTTACATCTGTATTTCGTGGATCTCTTTGCTAGCCTTATTTCTGTGGAATCTGACAACAGATATTTCCTTTCCCTTTGAAGACTATAGGGCCAAAGGAAATATCCTCCGATAACAAAGAGAAAGAAGCTTTCTGAGAAACTTCTTTGTGTTCTGTGAAATCACCGCACAGAGTTACAGCTTTCCCCTCAAGAAGCCTTTCGCTAAGACAGTTCTTTTGGAATTGGCAAAGTGATATTTGGAAGCCCATAGAGGGCTATGGTGAAAAAGGGAATATCCTCCGATGATATCTGGAAAGAAGATTTCTGAGAAACTGCTTAGTGTTCTGTTAATTCATGTCACAGAGTTACATCTGTATTTCGTGTATCTCTTTGCTAGCCTTCTATCTGTGGAATCTGACAACAGATATTTCCTTTCCCTTTGAAGACTATAGGGCCAAAGGAAATATCCTCCGATAACAAAGAGAAAGAAGCTTTCTGAGAAACTTCTTTGTGTTCTGTGAAATCATCTCACAGAGTTACAGCTTTCCTCTCAAGAAGCCTTTCGCTAACAGTTCTTGTGGAATTGGCAAAGTGATATTTGGAAGCCCATAGAGGGCTATGGTGAAAAAGGAAATATCCTCTGATGAAATCTGGAAAGAAGCTTTCTGAGAAACTGCTCAGTGTTCTGTTAATTCTTCTCACGGAGTTACATCTGTATTTCGTGGATCTCTTTGCTAGCCTTATTTCTGTGGAATCTGAGAACAGATATTTCGGATCCCTTTAAAGGCCATAGGACCAAAGGAAATATCCTCCGATAACAAAGAGAAAGAAGCTTTCTGAGAAGCTTCTTTGTGTTCGGTGAAATCATCTCACAGAGTTACAGCATTCCCCTCAAGAAGCCTTTCGCTAAGACAGTTCTTGTGGAATTGGCAAAGTGATATTTGGAAGCCCATAGAGGGCTATGGTGAAAAAGGAAATATCCTCCGATGAAATCTGGAAATAAGCTTTCTGAGAAACTGCTTAGTGTTCTGCTAATTCATCTCACAGAGTTACATTTGTATTTCGTGGATCTCTTTTCTAGCTTTATTTCTGTGGAATCTGAGAACAGATATTTCCTTTCCCTTTGAAGACTATAGGGCCAAAGGAAATATCCTCCGATAACAAAGAGAAAGAAGCTTTCTGAGAAACTTCTTTGTGTTCTGTGAAATCATCTCACAGAGTTACAGCTTTCCCCTCAAGAAGCCTTTCGCTAAGACAGTTCTTGTGGAATTGGCAAAGTGATATTTGGAAGCCCATAGAGGGCTATGGTGAAAAAGGAAATATCCTCCGATGAAATCTGGAAAGAAGCTTTCTGATAAACTGCTTAGTGTTCTGTTAATTCATCTCACAGAATTACATCTGTATTTCGTGGATCACTTTGCTAGCCTATTTCTGTGGAATCTGACAACAGATAATTCCTTTCCCTTTGAAGAATATAGGGCCAAAGGAAATATCCTCCGATAACAAAGAGAAAGAATCTTTCTGAGAAACTTCTTTGTGTTCTGTGAAATCATCTCACAGAGTTACAGCTTTCCCCTCAAGAAGCCTTTCGCTAAGACAGTTCTTGTGGAATTGGCAAAGTGATATTTAGAAGCCCATAAGGGCTATGGTGAAAAAGGAAATATCCTCCGATGAAACCTGGAAAAAAGCTTTGTGAGAAACTGCTCAGTGTTCTGTTAATTCATCTCACAGAGTTACATCTGTATTTCGTGGATCTCTTTTCTAGCCTTATTTCTGTGGAATCTGAGAACAGATATTTCCTTTCCCTTTGAAGACTATAGGGCCAAAGGAAATATCATCCGATAACAAAGAGAAAGAAGCTTTCTGAAAAACTTCTTTGTGTTCTGTGAAATCATCTCACAGAGTTACAGCTTTCCCCTCAAGAAGCCTTTCGCTAAGACAGTTCTTGTGGAATTGGCAAAGTGATATTTGGAAGCCCATAGAGGGCTATGGTGAAAAAGGATATATCCCTCGATGAAATCTGGAAAGAAGCTTTCTGAGAACCTGCTTAGTGTTCTGTTAATTCATCTCACAGAGTTACATCTGTATTTCGTGGATCTCTTTTCTAGCCTTATTTCTGTGGAATCTGAGAACAGATATTTCCTTTCCCTTTGAAGACTATAGGGCCAAAGGAAATATCATCCGATAACAAAGAGAAAGAAGCTTTCTGAGAAACTTCTTTGTGTTCTGTGAAATCATCTCACAGAGTTACAGCTTTCCCCTCAAGAAGCCTTTCGCTAAGACAGTTCTTGTGGAATTGGCAAAGTGATATTTGGAAGCCCATAGAGGGCTATGGTGAAAAAGGGAATATCCTCCGATGAAATCTGGAAAGAAGATTTCAGAGAAACTGCTTAGTGTTCTGTTAATTCATCTCACAGAGTTACATCTGTATTTCGTGTATCTCTTTGCTAGCCTTCTTTCTGTGGAATCTGACAACAGATATTTCCTTTCCCTTTGAAGACTATAGGGCCAAAGGAAATATCCTCTGATAACAAAGAGAAAGAAGCTTTCTGAGAAACTTCTTTGTGTTCTGTGAAATCATCTCACAGAGTTACAGCTTTCCTCTCAAGAAGCCTTTCGCTAAGACAGTTCTTGTGGAATTGGCAAAGTGATATTTTGAAGCCCATAGAGGGCTATGGTGAAAAAGGAAATATCCTCCGATGAAATCTGGAAAGAAGCTTTCTGAGAAACTGCTCAGTGTTCTGTTAATTCATCTCACAGAGTTACATCTGTATTTCGTGGATCTCTTTGCTAGCCTTATTTCTGTGGAATCTGAGAACAGATATTTCGGATCCCTTTAAAGGCCATAGGACCAAAGGAAATATCCTCCGATAACAAAGAGAAAGAAGCTTTCTGAGAAGCTTCTTTGTGTTCGGTGAAATCATCTCACAGAGTTACAGCATTCCCCTCAAGAAGCCTCTCGCTAAGACAGTTCTTGTGGAATTGGCAAAGTGATATTTGGAAGCCCATAGAGGGCTATGGTGAAAAAGGAAATATCCTCCGATGAAATCTGGAAAGAAGCTTTCTGAGAAACTGCTTAGTGTTCTGCTAATTCATCTCACAGAGTTACATTTGTATTTCGTGGATCTCTTTGCTAGCTTTATTTCTGTGGAATCTGAGAACAGATATTTCCTTTCCCTTTGAAGACTATAGGGCCAAAGGAAATATCCTCCGATAACAAAGAGAAAGAAGCTTTCTGAGAAACTTCTTTGTGTTCTGTGAAATCATCTCACAGAGTTACAGCTTTCCCCTCAAGAAGCCTTTCGCTAAGACAGTTCTTGTGGAATTGGCAAAGTGATATTTGGAAGCCCATAGAGGGCTATGGTGAAAAAGGAAATATCCTCGGATGAAATCTGGAAAGAAGCTTTCTGAGAACCTGCTTAGTGTTCTGTTAATTCATCTCACAGAGTTACATCTGTATTTCGTGGATCTCTTTTCTAGCTTTATTTCTGTGGAATCTGAGAACAGATATTTCCTTTCCCTTTGAAGACTATAGGGCCAAAGGAAATATCCTCCGATAACAAAGAGAAAGAAGCTTTCTGAGAAACTTCTTTGTGTTCTGTGAAATCATCTCACAGAGTTACAGCTTTCCCCTCAAGAAGCCTTTCGCTAAGACAGTTCTTGTGGAATTGGCAAAGTGATATTTGGAAGCCCATAGAGGGCTATGGTGAAAAAGGGAATATCCTCCGATGAAATCTGGAAAGAAGCTTTCTGAGAAACTGCTTAGTGTTCTGTTAATTCATCTCACAGAGTTACATCTGTATTTCGTGGATCTCTTTGCTAGCCTTCTTTCTGTGGAATCTGACAACAGATATTTCCTTTCCCTTTGAAGACTATAGGGCCAAAGGAAATATCCTCCGATAACAAAGAGAAAGAAGCTTTCAGAGAACCTTCTTTGTGTTCTGTGAAATCATCTCACAGAGTGACAGCTTTCCCCTCAAGAAGCCTTTCGCTAAGACAGTTCTTGTGGAATTGGCAAAGTGATATTTGGAAGCCCATAGAGGGCTATGGTGAAAAAGGAAATATCCTCCGATAAAATCTGGAAAGAAGCTTTCTGAGAAACTGCTCAGTGTTCTGTTAATTCATCTCACAGAGTTACATTTGTATTTCGTGGATCTCTTTTCTAGCTTTATTTCTGTGGAATCTGAGAACAGATATTTCCTTTCCCTTTGAAGACTATAGGGCCAAAGGAAATATCATCCGATAACAAAGAGAAAGAAGCTTTCTGAGAAACTTCTTTGTGTTCTGTGAAATCATCGCACAGAGTTACAGCTTTCCCCTCAAGAAGCCTTTCGCTAAGACAGTTCTTTTGGAATTGGCAAAGTGATATTTGGAAGCCCATAGAGGGCTATGGTGAAAAAGGGAATATCCTCCGATGATATCTGGAAAGAAGATTTCTGAGAAACTGCTTAGTGTTCTGTTAATTCATGTCACAGAGTTACATCTGTATTTCGTGTATCTCTTTGCTAGCCTTCTTTCTGTGGAATCTGACAACAGATATTTCCTTTCCCTTTGAAGACTATAGGGCCAAAGGAAATATCCTCCGATAACAAAGAGAAAGAAGCTTTCTGAGAAACTTCTTTGTGTTCTGTGAAATCATCTCACAGAGTTACAGCTTTCCTCTCAAGAAGCCTTTCGCTAACAGTTCTTGTGGAATTGGCAAAGTGATATTTGGAAGCCCATAGAGGGCTATGGTGAAAAAGGAAATATCCTCTGATGAAATCTGGAAAAAGCTTTCTGAGAAACTGCTCAGTGTTCTGTTAATTCATCTCACGGAGTTACATCTGTATTTCGTGGATCTCTTTGCTAGCCTTATTTCTGTGGAATCTGACAACAGATATTTCCTTTCCCTTTGAAGACTATAGGGCCAAAGGCTATATCCTCCGATAACAAAGGAAAGAAGCTTTCTGAGAAACTTCTTTGTGTTCTGTGAAATCATCTTACAGAGTTACAGCTTTCCCCTCAAGAAGCCTTTCGCTAAGACAGTTCTTGTGGAATTGGCAAAGTCATATTTGGAAGCCCATAAGGGCTATGGTGAAAAAGGAAATATCCTCCGATGAAATCTGGAAAGAAGCTTTCTGAGAAACTGCTTAGTGTTGTGTTAATTCATCTCACAGAATTACATCTGTATTTCGTGGATCTCTTTGCTAGCCTTATTTCTGTGGAATCTGACAACAGATATTTCCTTTCCCTTTGAAGACTATAGGGCCAAAGGAAATATCCTCCGATAACAAAGAGAAAGAAGCTTTCTGAGAAACTTCTTTGTGTTCTGTGAAATCATCTCACAGAGTTACAGCTTTCCCCTCAAGAAGCCTTTCGCTAAGACAGTTCTTGAGGAATTGGCAAAGTCATATTTGGAAGCCCATAGAGAGCTATGGTGAAAAAGGAAATATCCTCCGATGAAACCTGGAAAGAAGCTTTGTGAGAAACTGCTCAGTGTTCTGTTAATTCATCTCACAGAGTTACATCTGTATTTCGTGGATCTCTTTGCTAGCCTTATTTCTGTGGAATCTGACAACAGATATTTCCTTTCCCTTTGAAGACTATAGGGCCAAAGGAAATATCCTCTGATAACAAAGAGAAAGAAGCTTTCTGAGAAACTTCTTTGTGTTCTGTGAAATCATCTCACAGAGTTACAGCTTTCCCCTCAAGAAGCCTTTCGCTAAGACAGTTCTTGTGGAATTGGCAAAGTGATATTTGGAAGCCCATAAGGGCTATGGTGAAAAAGGAAATATCCTCCGATGAAACCTGGAAAGAAGCTTTGTGAGAAACTGCTCAGTGTTCTGTTAATTCATCTCACAGAGTTACATCTGTATTTCGTGGATCTCTTTGCAAGCCTTATTTCTGTGGAATCTGACAACAGATATTTCCTTTCCCTTTGAAGACTATAGGGCCAAAGGAAATATCCTCCGATAACAAAGAGAAAGAAGCTTTCTGAGAAACTTCTTTGTGTTCTGTGAAATCACCTCACAGAGTTACAGCTTTCCCCTTAAGAAGCCTTTCGCTAAGACAGTTCTTGTGGAATTGGCAAAGTGATATTTGGAAGCCCATAGAGGGCTATGGTGAAAAAGGAAATATCCTCGGATGAAATCTGGAAAGAAGCTTTCTGAGAACCTGCTTAGTGTTCTGTTAATTCATCTCACAGAGTTACATCTGTATTTCGTGGATCTCTTTTCTAGCTTTATTTCTGTGGAATCTGAGAACAGATATTTCCTTTCCCTTTGAAGACTATAGGGCCAAAGGAAATATCCTCCGATAACAAAGAGAAAGAAGCTTTCTGAGAAACTTCTTTGTGTTCTGTGAAATCATCTCACAGAGTTACAGCTTTCCCCTCAAGAAGCCTTTCGCTAAGACAGTTCTTGTGGAATTGGCAAAGTGATATTTGGAAGCCCATAGAGGGCTATGGTGAAAAAGGGAATATCCTCCGATGAAATCTGGAAAGAAGCTTTCTGAGAAACTGCTTAGTGTTCTGTTAATTCATCTCACAGAGTTACATCTGTATTTCGTGGATCTCTTTGCTAGCCTTCTTTCTGTGGAATCTGACAACAGATATTTCCTTTCCCTTTGAAGACTATAGGGCCAAAGGAAATATCCTCCGATAACAAAGAGAAAGAAGCTTTCAGAGAACCTTCTTTGTGTTCTGTGAAATCATCTCACAGAGTGACAGCTTTCCCCTCAAGAAGCCTTTCGCTAAGACAGTTCTTGTGGAATTGGCAAAGTGATATTTGGAAGCCCATAGAGGGCTATGGTGAAAAAGGAAATATCCTCCGATAAAATCTGGAAAGAAGCTTTCTGAGAAACTGCTTAGTGTTCTGTTAATTCATCTCACAGAGTTACATTTGTATTTCGTGGATCTCTTTTCTAGCTTTATTTCTGTGGAATCTGAGAACAGATATTTCCTTTCCCTTTGAAGACTATAGGGCCAAAGGAAATATCATCCGATAACAAAGAGAAAGAAGCTTTCTGAGAAACTTCTTTGTGTTCTGTGAAATCATCGCACAGAGTTACAGCTTTCCCCTCAAGAAGCCTTTCGCTAAGACAGTTCTTTTGGAATTGGCAAAGTGATATTTGGAAGCCCATAGAGGGCTATGGTGAAAAAGGGAATATCCTCCGATGATATCTGGAAAGAAGATTTCTGAGAAACTGCTTAGTGTTCTGTTAATTCATGTCACAGAGTTACATCTGTATTTCGTGTATCTCTTTGCTAGCCTTCTTTCTGTGGAATCTGACAACAGATATTTCCTTTCCCTTTGAAGACTATAGGGCCAAAGGAAATATCCTCCGATAACAAAGAGAAAGAAGCTTTCTGAGAAACTTCTTTGTGTTCTGTGAAATCATCTCACAGAGTTACAGCTTTCCTCTCAAGAAGCCTTTCGCTAACAGTTCTTGTGGAATTGGCAAAGTGATATTTGGAAGCCCATAGAGGGCTATGGTGAAAAAGGAAATATCCTCTGATGAAATCTGGAAAAAGCTTTCTGAGAAACTGCTCAGTGTTCTGTTAATTCATCTCACGGAGTTACATCTGTATTTCGTGGATCTCTTTGCTAGCCTTATTTCTGTGGAATCTGACAACAGATATTTCCTTTCCCTTTGAAGACTATAGGGCCAAAGGCTATATCCTCCGATAACAAAGGAAAGAAGCTTTCTGAGAAACTTCTTTGTGTTCTGTGAAATCATCTTACAGAGTTACAGCTTTCCCCTCAAGAAGCCTTTCGCTAAGACAGTTCTTGTGGAATTGGCAAAGTCATATTTGGAAGCCCATAAGGGCTATGGTGAAAAAGGAAATATCCTCCGATGAAATCTGGAAAGAAGCTTTCTGAGAAACTGCTTAGTGTTGTGTTAATTCATCTCACAGAATTACATCTGTATTTCGTGGATCTCTTTGCTAGCCTTATTTCTGTGGAATCTGACAACAGATATTTCCTTTCCCTTTGAAGACTATAGGGCCAAAGGAAATATCCTCCGATAACAAAGAGAAAGAAGCTTTCTGAGAAACTTCTTTGTGTTCTGTGAAATCATCTCACAGAGTTACAGCTTTCCCCTCAAGAAGCCTTTCGCTAAGACAGTTCTTGAGGAATTGGCAAAGTCATATTTGGAAGCCCATAGAGAGCTATGGTGAAAAAGGAAATATCCTCCGATGAAACCTGGAAAGAAGCTTTGTGAGAAACTGCTCAGTGTTCTGTTAATTCATCTCACAGAGTTACATCTGTATTTCGTGGATCTCTTTGCTAGCCTTATTTCTGTGGAATCTGACAACAGATATTTCCTTTCCCTTTGAAGACTATAGGGCCAAAGGAAATATCCTCCGATAACAAAGAGAAAGAAGCTTTCTGAGAAACTTCTTTGTGTTCTGTGAAATCACCTCACAGAGTTACAGCTTTCCCCTTAAGAAGCCTTTCGCTAAGACAGTTCTTGTGGAATTGGCAAAGTGATATTTGGAAGCCCATAGAGGGCTATGGTGAAAAAGGAAATATCCTCGGATGAAATCTGGAAAGAAGCTTTCTGAGAACCTGCTTAGTGTTCTGTTAATTCATCTCACAGAGTTACATCTGTATTTCGTGGATCTCTTTTCTAGCTTTATTTCTGTGGAATCTGAGAACAGATATTTCCTTTCCCTTTGAAGACTATAGGGCCAAAGGAAATATCCTCCGATAACAAAGAGAAAGAAGCTTTCTGAGAAACTTCTTTGTGTTCTGTGAAATCATCTCACAGAGTTGCAGCTTTCCCCTCAAGAAGCCTTTCGCTAAGACAGTTCTTGTGGAATTGGCAAAGTGATATTTGGAAGCCCATAGAGGGCTATGGTGAAAAAGTGAATATCCTCCGATGAAATCTGGAAAGAAGCTTTCTGAGAAACTGCTTAGTGTTCTGTTAATTCATCTCACAGAGTTACATCTGTATTTCCTGGATCTCTTTGCTAGCCTTCTTTCTGTGGAATCTGACAACAGATATTTCCTTTCCCTTTGAAGACTATAGGGCCAAAGGAAATATCCTCCGATAACAAAGAGAAAGAAGCTTTCAGAGAACCTTCTTTGTGTTCTGTGAAATCATCTCACAGAGTGACAGCTTTCCCCTCAAGAAGCCTTTCGCTAAGACAGTTCTTGTGGAATTGGCAAAGTGATATTTGGAAGCCCATAGAGGGCTATGGTGAAAAAGGAAATATCCTCCGATGAAATCTGGAAAGAAGCTTTCTGAGAAACTGCTTAGTGTTCTGTTAATTCATCTCACAGAGTTACATTTGTGTTTCGTGGATCACTTTTCTAGCTTTATTTCTGTGGAATCTGAGAACAGATATTTCCTTTCCCTTTGAAGACTATAGGGCTAAAGGAAATATCCTCCGATAACAAAGAGAAAGAAGCTTTCTGAGAAACTTCTTTGTGTTCTGTGAAATCATCGCACAGAGTTACAGCTTTCCCCTCAAGAAGCCTTTCGCTAAGACAGTTCTTTTGGAATTGGCAAAGTGATATTTGGAAGCCCATAGAGGGCTATGGTGAAAAAGGGAATATCCTCCGATGATATCTGGAAAGAAGCTTTCTGAGAAACTGCTTAGTGTTCTGTTAATTCATGTCACAGAGTTACATCTGTATTTCGTGTATCTCTTTGCTAGCCTTCTTTCTGTGGAATCTGACAACAGATATTTCCTTTCCCTTTGAAGACTATAGGGCCAAAGGAAATATCCTCCGATAACAAAGAGAAAGAAGCTTTCTGAGAAACTTCTTTGTGTTCTGTGAAATCATCTCACAGAGTTACAGCTTTCCTCTCAAGAAGCCTTTCGCTAACAGTTCTTGTGGAATTGGCAAAGTGATATTTGGAAGCCCATAGAGGGCTATGGTGAAAAAGGAAATATCCTCTGATGAAATCTGGAAAGAAGCTTTCTGAGAAACTGCTCAGTGTTCTGTTAATTCATCTCACGGAGTTACATCTGTATTTCGTGGATCTCTTTGCTAGCCTTATTTCTGTGGAATCTGAGAACAGATATTTCGGATCCCTTTAAAGCCATAGGACCAAAGGAAATATCCTCCGATAACAAAGAGAAAGAAGCTTTCTGAGAAGCTTCTTTGTGTTCGGTGAAATCATCTCACAGAGTTACAGCATTCCCCTCAAGAAGCCTTTCGCTAAGACAGTTCTTGTGGAATTGGCAAAGTGATATTTGGAAGCCCATAGAGGGCTATGGTGAAAAAGGAAATATCCTCCGATGAAATCTGGAAAGAAGCTTTCTGAGAAACTGCTTAGTGTTCTGTTAATTCATCTCACAGAGTTACATTTGTATTTCGTGGATCTCTTTTCTAGCTTTATTTCTGTGGAATCTGAGAACAGATATTTCCTTTCCCTTTGAAGACTATAGGGCCAAAGGAAATATCCTCCGATAACAAAGAGAAAGAAGCTTTCTGAGAAACTTCTTTGTGTTCTGTGAAATCATCTCACAGAGTTACAGCTTTCCCCTCAAGAAGCCTTTCGCTAAGACAGTTCTTGTGGAATTGGCAAAGTGATATTTGGAAGCCCATAGAGGGCTATGGTGAAAAAGGAAATATCCTCGGATGAAATCTGGAAAGAAGCTTTCTGAGAAACTGCTTAGTGTTCTGTTAATTCATCTCACAGAATTACATCTGTATTTCGTGGATCTCTTTGCTAGCCTTATTTCTGTGGAATCTGACAACAGATATTTCCTTTCCCTTTGTAGACTATAGGGCCAAAGGAAATATCCTCCGATAACAAAGAGAAAGAAGCTTTCTGAGAAACTTCTTTGTGTTCTGTGAAATCATCTCACAGAGTTACAGCTTTCCCCTCAAGAAGCCTTTCGCTAAGACAGTTCTTGTGGAATTGGCAAAGTGATATTTGGAAGCCCATAAGGGCTATGGTGAAAAAGGAAATATCCTCCGATGAAACCTGGAAAGAAGCTTTGTGAGAAACTGCTCAGTGTTCTGTTAATTCATCTCACAGAGTTACATCTGTATTTCGTGGATCTCTTTGCTAGCCTTATTTCTGTGGAATCTGACAACAGATATTTCCTTTCCCTTTGAAGACTATAGGGCCAAAGGAAATATCCTCCGATAACAAAGAGAAAGAAGCTTTCTGAGAAACTTCTTTGTGTTCTGTGAAATCACCTCACAGAGTTACAGCTTTCCCCTTAAGAAGCCTTTCGCTAAGACAGTTCTTGTGGAATTGGCAAAGTGATATTTGGAAGCCCATAGAGGGCTATGGTGAAAAAGGAAATATCCTCGGATGAAATCTGGAAAGAAGCTTTCTGAGAACCTGCTTAGTGTTCTGTTAATTCATCTCACAGAGTTACATCTGTATTTCGTGGATCTCTTTTCTAGCTTTATTTCTGTGGAATCTGAGAACAGATATTTCCTTTCCCTTTGAAGACTATAGGGCCAAAGGAAATATCCTCCGATAACAAAGAGAAAGAAGCTTTCTGAGAAACTTCTTTGTGTTCTGTGAAATCATCTCACAGAGTTACAGCTTTCCCCTCAAGAAGCCTTTCGCTAAGACAGTTCTTGTGGAATTGGCAAAGTGATATTTGGAAGCCCATAGAGGGCTATGGTGAAAAAGGGAATATCCTCCGATGAAATCTGGAAAGAAGCTTTCTGAGAAACTGCTTAGTGTTCTGTTAATTCATCTCACAGAGTTACATCTGTATTTCGTGGATCTCTTTGCTAGCCTTCTTTCTGTGGAATTTGACAACAGATATTTCCTTTCCCTTTGAAGACTATAGGGCCAAAGGAAATATCCTCCGATAACAAAGAGAAAGAAGCTTTCAGAGAACCTTCTTTGTGTTCTGTGAAATCATCTCACAGAGTGACAGCTTTCCCCTCAAGAAGCCTTTCGCTAAGACAGTTCTTGTGGAATTGGCAAAGTGATATTTGGAAGCCCATAGAGGGCTATGGTGAAAAAGGAAATATCCTCCGATGAAATCTGGAAAGAAGCTTTCTGAGAAACTGCTCAGTGTTCTGTTAATTCATCTCACGGAGTTACATCTGTATTTCGTGGATCTCTTTGCTAGCCTTATTTCTGTGGAATCTGAGAACAGATATTTCGGATCCCTTTAAAGGCCATAGGACCAAAGGAAATATCCTCCGATAACAAAGAGAAAGAAGCTTTCTGAGAAGCTTCTTTGTGTTCGGTGAAATCATCTCACAGAGTTACAGCATTCCCCTCAAGAAGCCTTTCACTAAGACAGTTCTTGTGGAATTGGCAAAGTGATATTTGAAAGCCCGTAGAGGGCTATGGTGAAAAAGGAAATATCCTCCGATGAAATCTGGAAAGAAGCTTTCTGAGAAACTGCTTAGTGTTCTGTTAATTCATCTCACAGAGTTACATCTGTATTTCGTGGATCTCTTTGCTAGCCTTATTTCTGTGGAATCTGACAACAGATATGTCCTTTCCCTTTGAAGACTATAGGGCCAAAGGAAATATCCTCCGATAACAAAGAGAAAGAAGCTTTCTGAGAAACTTCTTTGTGTTCTGTGAAATCATCTCACAGAGTGACAGCTTTCCCCTCAAGAAGCCTTTCGCTAAGACAGTTCTTGTGGAATTGGCAAAGTGATATTTGGAAGCCCATAAGGGCTATGGTGAAAAACAAAATATCCTCCGATGAAATCTGGAAAGAAGCTTTCTGAGAAACTGCTCAGTGTTCTGTTAATTCATCTCACAGAGTTACATCTGTATTTCGTGGATCTCTTTTCTAGCCTTATTTCTGTGGAATCTGACAACAGATATTTCCTTTCCCTTTGAAGACTATAGGGCCAAAGGACATATCCTCCGATAACAAAGGGAAAGAAGCTTTCTGAGAAACTTCTTTGTGTTCTGTGAAATCATCTTACAGAGTTACAGCTTTCCCCTCAAGAAGTCTTTCGCTAAGACAGTTCTTGTGGAATTGGCAAAGTCATATTTGGAAGCCCATAAGGGCTATCTTGAAAAAGGAAATATCCTCGGATGAAATCTGGAAAGAAGCTTTCTGAGAAACTGCTTAGTGTTCTGTTAATTCATCTCAGAGAGTTACATCTGTATTTCGTGGATCTCTTTGCTAGCCTTATTTCTGTGGAATCTGACAACAGATATTTTCTTTCCCTTTGAAGACTATAGGGCCAAAGGAAATATCCTCCGATAACAAAGAGAAAGAAGCTTTCTGAGAAACTTCTTTGTGTTCTGTGAAATCATCTCACAGAGTTACAGCTTTCCCCTCAAGAAGCCTTTCGCTAAGACAGTTCTTGTGGAATTGGCAAAGTGATATTTGGAAGCCCATAGAGGGCTATGGTGAAAAAGGAAATATCCTCGGATGAAATCTGGAAAGAAGCTTTCTGAGAAACTGCTTAGTGTTCTGTTAATTCATCTCACAGAATTACATCTGTATTTCGTGGATCTCTTTGCTAGCCTTATTTCTGTGGAATCTGACAACAGATATTTCCTTTCCCTTTGAAGACTATAGGGCCAAAGGAAATATCCTCCGATAACAAAGAGAAAGAAGCTTTCTGAGAAACTTCTTTGTGTTCTGTGAAATCATCTCACAGAGTTACAGCTTTCCACTCAAGAAGCCTTTCGCTAAGACAGTTCTTGTGGAATTGGCAAAGTGATATTTGGAAGCCCATAAGGGCTATGGTGAAAAAGGAAATATCCTCGGATGAAATCTGGAAAGAAGCTTTCTGAGAAACTGCTTAGTGTTCTCTTAATTCATCTCACAGAGTTACATCTGTATTTCGTGGATCTCTTTTCTAGCTTTATTTCTGTGGAATCTGAGAACAGATATTTCCTTTCCCCTTGAAGACTATAGGGCCAAAGGAAATATCCTCCGATAACAAAGAGAAAGAAGCTTTCTGAGAAACTTCTTTGTGTTCTGTGAAATCATCTCACAGAGTTACAGCTTTCCCCTCAAGAAGCCTTTCCCTAAGACAGTTCTTGTGGAATTGGCAAAGTGATATTTGGAAGCCCATAGAGGGCTATGGTGAAAAAGGAAATATCCTCCGATGAAATCTGGAAAGAAGCTTTCTGAGAAACTGCTCAGTGTTCTGTTAATTCATCTCACAGAGTTACATCTGTATTTCGTGGATCTCTTTGCTAGCCTTATTTCTGTGAAATCTGAGAACAGATATTTCGGATCCCTTTAAAGGCCATAGGACCAAAGGAAATATCCACCGATAACAAAGAGAAAGAAGCTTTCTGAGAAGCTTCTTTGTTTTCGGTGAAATCATCTCACAGAGTTACAGCATTCCCCTCAAGAAGCCTTTCGCTAAGACAGTTCTTGTGGAATTGGCAAAGTGATATTTGGAAGCCCATAGAGGGCTATGGTGAAAAAGGAAATATCCTCCGATGAAACCTGGAAAGAAGCTTTCTGAGAAACTGCTTAGTGTTCTGTTAATTCATCTCACAGAGTTACATCAGTATTTCGTGGATCTCTTTGCTAGCCTTATTTCTGTGGAATCTGACAACAGATATTTCCTTTCCCTTTGAAGACTATAGGGCCAAAGGAAATATCCTCCGATAACAAAGAGAAAGAAGGTTTCTGAGAAACTTCTTTGTGTTCTGTGAAATCATCTTACAGAGTGACAGCTTTCCCCTCAAGAATCCTTTCGCTAAGACAGTTCTTGTGGAATTGGCAAAGTGATATTTGGAAGCCCATAAGGGCTATGGTGAAAAAGAAAATATCCTCCGATGAAATCTGGAAAGAAGCTTTCTGAGAAACTGCTCAGTGTTCTGTTAATTCATCTCACAGAGTTACATCTGTATTTCGTGGATCTCTTTGCTAGCCTTATTTCTGTGGAATCTGACAACAGATATTTCCTTTCCCTTTGAAGACAATAGGGCCAAAGGAAATATCCTCCGATAACAAAGAGAAACAAGCTTTCTGAGAAACTTCTTTGTGTTCTGTGAAATCATCTCACAGAGTTACAGCTTTCCCCTCAAGAAGCCTTTCTCTAAGACAGTTCTTTTGGAATTGGCAAAGTGATATTTGGAAGCCCATAAGGGCTATGGTGAAAAAGAAAATATCCTCCGATGAAATCTGGAAAGAAGCTTTCGGAGAAACTGCTCAGTTTTCTGTTAATTCATCTCACAGAGTTACATCAGTATTTCGTGGATCTCTTTGCTAGCCTTATTTCTGTGGAATCTGAGAACAGATATTTCCTTTCCCTTTGAAGACTATAGGGCCAAAGGACATATCCTCCGATAACAAAGGGAAAGAAGCTTTCTGAGAAACTTCTTTGTGTTCTGTGAAATCAACTTACAGAGTTACAGCTTTCCCCTCAAGAAGCCTTTCGCTAAGACAGTTCTTGTGGAATTGGCAAAGTCATATTTGGAAGCACCTAAGGGCTATGGTGAAAAAGGAAATATCCTCGGATGAAATCTGGAAAGAAGCTTTCTGATAAACTGCTTAGTGTTCTGTTAATTCATCTCACAGAATTACATCTGTATTTCGTGGATCACTTTGCTAGCCTATTTCTGTGGAATCTGACAACAGATATTTCCTTTCCCTTTGAAGAATATAGGGCCAAAGGAAATATCCTCCGATAACAAAGAGAAAGAATCTTTCTGAGAAACTTCTTTGTGTTCTGTGAAATCATCTCACAGAGTTACAGCTTTCCCCTCAAGAAGCCTTTCGCTAAGACAGTTCTTGTGGAATTGGCAAAGTGATATTTAGAAGCCCATAAGGGCTATGGTGAAAAAGGAAATATCCTCCGATGAAACCTGGAAAGAAGCTTTGTGAGAAACTGCTCAGTGTTCTGTTAATTCATCTCACAGAGTTACATCTGTATTTCGTGGATCTCTTTGCTAGCCTTATTTTTGTGGAATCTGACAACAGATATTTCCTTTCCCTTTGAAGACTATAGGGCCAAAGGAAATATCCTCCGATAACAAAGAGAAACAAGCTTTCTGAGAAACTTCTTTGTGTTCTGTGAAATCATCTCACAGAGTTACAGCTTTCCCCACAAGAAGCCTTTCGCTAAGACAGTTCTTGTGGAATTGGCAAAGTGATATTTGGAAGCCCATAGAGGGCTATGGTGAAAAAGGGAATATCCTCCGATGAAATCTGGAAAGAAGCTTTCGGAGAAACTGCTCAGTGTTCTGTAAATTCATCTCACAGAGTTACATCAGTATTTCGTGGATCTGTTTTCTAGCTTTATTTCTGTGGAATCTGAGAACAGATATTTCCTTTCCCTTTGAAGTCTATAGGGCCAAAGGAAATATCCTACAATAACAAAGAGAAAGAAGCTTTCTGAGAAACTTCTTTGTGTTCTGTGAAATCATCTCACAGTGTTACAGCTTTCCCCTCAAGAAGCCTTTCGCTAAGACAGTTCTTGTGGAATTGGCAAAGTGATATTTGGAAGCCAATAGAGGGCTATGGTGAAAAAGGGAATATCCTCCGATGAAATCTGGAAAGAAGCTTTCTGAGAAACTGCTTAGTGTTCTGTTAATTCATCTCACAGAGTTACATCTGTATTTCGTGGATCTCTTTGCTAGCCTTATTTCTGTGGAATCTGACAACAGATATTTCCTTTCCCTGTGAAGACTATAGGGCCAAAGGAAATATCCTACAATAACAAAGAGAAAGAAGCTTTCTGAGAAACTTCTTTGTGTTCTGTGAAATCATCTCACAGAGTTACAGCTTTCCCCTCAAGAAGCCTTTCGCTAAGAAAGTTCTTGTGGAACTGGCAAAGTGATATTTGGAAGCCCATAGAGGGCTATGGTGAAAAAGGAAATATCCTCGGATGAAATCTGGAAAGAAGATTTCTGAGAAACTGCTTAGTGTTCTGTTAATTCATCTCACAGAATTACATCTGTATTTCGTGGATCTCTTTGCTAGCCTTATTTCTGTGGAATCTGACAACAGATATTTCCTTTCCCTTTGAAGACTATAGGGCCAAAGGAAATATCCTCCGATAACAAAGAGAAAGAAGCTTTCTGAGAAACTTCTTTGTGTTCTGTGAAATCATCTCACAGAGTTTCAGCTTTCCCCTCAAGAAGCCTTTCGCTAAGACAGTTCTTGTGGAATTGGCAAAGTGATATTTGGAAGCCCATAGAGGTCTATGGTGAAAAAGGAAATATCCTCCGATGAAACCTGGAAAGAAGCTTTGTGAGAAACTGCTCAGTGTTCTGTTAATTCATCTCACAGAGTTACATCTGTATTTCGTGTATCTCTTTGCTAGCCTTCTTTCTGTGGAATCTGACAACAGATATTTCCTTTCCCTTTGAAGACTATAGGGCCAAAGGAAATATCCTCCGATAACAAAGAGAAAGAAGCTTTCTGAGAAACTTCTTTGTGTTCTGTGAAATCATCTCACAGAGTGACAGCTTTCCCCTCAAAAGCCTTTCGCTAAGACTGTTCTTGTGGAACTGGCAAAGTGATATTTGGAAGCCCATAGAGGGCTATGGTTAAAAAGGATATATCCTCGGATGAAATCTGGAAAGAAGCTTTCTGAGAAACTGCTTAGTGTTCTGTTAATTCATCTCACGGAGTTACATCTGTATTTCGTGGATCACGTTGCTAGCCTTATTTCTGTGGAATCTGAGAACTGATATTTCGGATCCCTTTAAAGACTACAGGGCCAAAGGAAATATCCTCCGATAACAAAGAGAAAGAAGCTTTCTGAGAAACTTCTTTGTGTTCTGTGAAATCATCTCACAGAGTTAGAGCTTTCCTCTCAAGAAGCCTTTCGCTAAGACAGTTCTTGTGGAATTGGCAAAGTGATATTTGGAAGCCCATAGAGGGCTATGGTGAAAAAGGAAATATCCTCCGATGAAATCTGGAAAGAAGCTTTCTGAGAAACTGCTCAGTGTTCTGTTAATTCATCTCACAGAGTTACATCTGTATTTCGTGGATCTCTTTGCTAGCCTTATTTCTGTGGAATCTGAGAACAGATATTTCGGATCCCTTTAAAGGCCATAGGACCAAAGGAAATATCCTCCGATAACAAAGAGAAAGAAGCTTTCTGAGAAGCTTCTTTGTGTTCGGTGAAATCATCTCACAGAGTTACAGCATTCCCCTCAAGAAGCCTTTCGCTAAGACAGTTCTTGTGGAATTGGCAAAGTGATATTTGGAAGCCCATAGAGGGCTATGGTGAAAAAGGGAATATCCTCCGATGAAATCTGGAAAGAAGCTTTCTGAGAAACTGCTTAGTGTTCTGTTAATTCATCTCACAGAGTTACATCTGTATTTCGTGTATCTCTTTGCTAGCCTTATTACTGTGGAATCTGAAAACAGATATTTCCTTTCCCTTTGAAGACTATAGGGCCAAAGGAAATATCCTCCGATAACAAAGAGAAAGAAGCTTTCTGAGAAACTTCTTTGTGTTCTGTGAAATCATCTCACAGAGTGACAGCTTTCCCCTCAAGAAGCCTTTCGCTAAGACAGTTCTTGTGGAATTGGCAAAGTGATATTTGGAAGCCCATAAGGGCTATGGTGAAAAAGAAAATATCCTCCGATGAAATCTGGAAAGAAGCTTTCTGAGAAACTGCTCAGTGTTCTGTTAATTCATCTCACAGAGTTACATCTGTATTTCATGGATCTCTTTGCTAGCCTTATTTCTGTGGAATCTGACAACAGATATTTCCTTTCCCTTTGAAGACTATAGGGCCAAAGGAAATATCCTCCGATAACAAAGAGAAACAAGCTTTCTGAGAAACTTCTTTGTGTTCTGTGAAATCATCTCACAGAGTTACAGCTTTCCCCTCAAGAAGCCTTTCGCTAAGACAGTTCTTGTGGAATTGGCAAAGTCATATTTGGAAGCCCATAAGGGCTATGGTGAAAAAGGAAATATCCTCGGATGAAATCTGGAAAGAAGCTTTCTGAGAAACTGCTTAGTGTTCTGTTAATTCATCTCACAGAGTTACATCTGTATTTCGTGGATCTCTTTGCTAGCCTTATTTCTGTAGAATCTGACAACAGATATTTCCTTTCCCTTTGAAGACTATAGGGCCAAAGGAAATATCCTCCGATAACAAAGAGAAAGAAGCTTTCTGAGAAGCTTCTTTGTGTTCGGTGAAATCATCTCACAGAGTTACAGCATTCCCCTCAAGAAGCGTTTCTCTAAGACAGTTCTTGTGGAATTGGCAAAGTGATATTTGGAAGCCCATAGAGGGCTATGGTGAAAAAGGAAATATCCTCCGATGAAATCTGGAAAGAAGCTTTCTGAGAAACTGCTTAGTGTTCTGTTAATACATCTCACAGAGTTACATCTGTATTTCGTGGATCTCCTTGCTAGCCTTATTTCTGTGGAATCTGACAACAGATATTTCCTTTCCCTTTGAAGACTATAGGGCCAAAGGAAATATCCTCCGATAACAAAGAGAAAGAAGCTTTCTGAGAAACTTCTTTGTGTTCTGTGAAATCATCTCACAGAGTGACAGCTTTCCCCTCAAGAAACCTTTCGCTAAGACAGTTCTTGTGGAATTGGCAAAGTGATATTTGGAAGCCCATAAGGGCTATGGTGAAAAAGAAAATATCCTCCGATGAAATCTTAAAGAAGCTTTCTGAGAAACTGCTCAGTGTTCTGTTAATTCATCTCACAGAGTTACATCTGTATTTCGTGGATTTCTTTGCTAGCCTTATTTCTGTGGAATCTGACAACAGATATTTCCTTTCCCTTTGAAGATTATAGGGCCAAAGGATATATCCTCCGATAACAAAGAGAAAGAAGCTTTCTGAGAAACTTCTTTGTGTTCTGTGAAATCATCTCACAGAGTTTCAGCTTTCCCCTCAAGAAGCCTTTCGCTAAGACAGTTCTTGTGGAATTGGCAAAGTGATATTTGGAAGCCCATAGAGGTCTATGGTGAAAAAGGAAATATCCTCCGATGAAACCTGGAAAGAAGCTTTCTGAGAAACTGCTTAGTGTTCTGTAAATTCATCTCACAGAGTTACATCAGTATTTCGTGGATCTCTTTTCTAGCTTTATTTCTGTGGAATCTGAGAACAGATATTTCCTTTCCCTTTGAAGTCTATAGGGCCAAAGGAAATATCCTACAATAACAAAGAGAAAGAAGCTTTCTGAGAAACTTCTTTGTGTTCTGTGAAATCATCTCACAGTGTTACAGCTTTCCCCTCAAGAAGCCTTTCGCTAAGACAGTTCTTGTGGAATTGGCAAAGTGATATTTGGAAGCCAATAGAGGGCTATGGTGAAAAAGGGAATATCCTCCGATGAAATCTGGAAAGAAGCTTTCTGAGAAACTGCTTAGTGTTCTGTTAATTCATCTCACAGAGTTACATCTGTATTTCGTGGATCTCTTTGCTAGCCTTATTTCTGTGGAATCTGACAACAGATATTTCCTTTCCCTGTGAAGACTATAGGGCCAAAGGAAATATCCTCCGATAACAAAGAGAAAGAAGCTTTCTGAGAAACTTCTTTGTGTTCTGTGAAATCATCTCACAGAGTGACAGCTTTCCCCTCAAAAGCCTTTCGCTAAGACTGTTCTTGTGGAACTGGCAAAGTGATATTTGGAAGCCCATAGAGGGCTATGGTTAAAAAGGATATATCCTCGGATGAAATCTGGAAAGAAGCTTTCTGAGAAACTGCTTAGTGTTCTGTTAATTCATCTCACGGAGTTACATCTGTATTTCGTAGATCTCTTTGCTAGCCTTATTTCTGTGGAATCTGAGAACTGATATTTCGGATCCCTTTAAAGACTACAGGGCCAAAGGAAATATCCTCCGATAACAAAGAGAAAGAAGCTTTCTGAGAAACTTCTTTGTGTTCTGTGAAATCATCTCACAGAGTTAGAGCTTTCCTCTCAAGAAGCCTTTCGCTAAGACAGTTCTTGTGGAATTGGCAAAGTGATATTTGGAAGCCCATAGAGGGCTATGGTGAAAAAGGAAATATCCTCCGATGAAATCTGGAAAGAAGCTTTCTGAGAAACTGCTCAGTGTTCTGTTAATTCATCTCACAGAGTTACATCTGTATTTCGTGGATCTCTTTGCTAGCCTTATTTCTGTGGAATCTGAGAACAGATATTTCGGATCCCTTTAAAGGCCATAGGACCAAAGGAAATATCCTCCGATAACAAAGAGAAAGAAGCTTTCTGAGAAGCTTCTTTGTGTTCGGTGAAATCATCTCACAGAGTTACAGCATTCCCCTCAAGAAGCCTTTCGCTAAGACAGTTCTTGTGGAATTGGCAAAGTGATATTTGGAAGCCCATAGAGGGCTATGGTGAAAAAGGAAATATCCTCGGATGAAATCTGGAAAGAAGCTTTCTGAGAAACTGCTCAGTGTTCTGTTAATTCCTCTCACAGAGTTACATCTGTATTTCGTGGATCTCTTTGCTAGCCTTCTTTCTGTGCAATCTGACAACAGATATTTCCTTTCCCTTTGAAGACTATAGGGCCAAAGGAAATATCCTCCGATAACAAAGAGAAAGAAGCTTTCTGAGAAACTTCTTTGTGTTCTGTGAAATCATCTCACAGAGTGACAGCTTTCCCCTCAAGAAGCCTTTCGCTAAGACAGTTCTTGTGGAATTGGCAAAGTGATATTTGGAAGCCCACAGAGGGCTATGGTGAAGAAGGAAATATCCTCCGATGAAATCTGGAAAGAAGCTTTCTGAGAAACTGCTTAGTGTTCTGTTAATTCATCTCACAGAGTTACATCTGTATTTCGTGGATCTCTTTTCTTGCTTTATTTCTGTGGAATCTGAGAACAGATATTTCCTTTCCCTTTGAAGACTATAGGACCAAAGGAAATATCCTCCGATAACAAAGAGAAAGAAGCTTTCTGAGAAGCTTCTTTGTGTTCGGTGAAATCATCTCACAGAGTTACAGCATTCCCCTCAAGAAGCGTTTCGCTAAGACAGTTCTTGTGGAATTGGCAAAGTGATATTTGGAAGCCCATAGAGGGCTATGGTGAAAAAGGAAATATCCTCCGATGAAATCTGGAAGGAAGCTTTCTGAGAAACTGCTTAGTGTTCTGTTAATTCATCTCACAGAGTTACATCTGTATTTCGTGGATCTCCTTGCTAGCCTTATTTTTGTTGAATCTGACAAAAGATATTTCCTTTCCCTTTGAAGACTATAGGGCCAAAGGAAATATCCTGCGATAACAAAGAGAAAAAACTTTCTGAGAAACTTATTTGTGTTCTGTGAAATCATCTCACAGAGTTACAGCTTTCCCCTCAAGAAGACTTTCGCTAAGACAGTTCTTGTGGAATTGGCAAAGTGATATTTGGAAGCCCATAGAGGGCTATGGTGAAAAAGGAAATATCCTCCGATGAAATCTGGAAAGAAGCTTTCTGAGAAACTGCTCAGTGTTCTGTTAATTCATCTCACCGAGTTACATCTGTATTTCGTGGATGTCTTTGCTAGCCTTATTTCTGTGGAATCTGACAACAGATATTTCCTTTCCCTTTGAAGACTATAGGGCCAAAGGAAATATCCTCCGATAACAAAGAGAAAGAAGCTTTCTGAGAAACTTCTTTGTGTTCTGTGAAATCATCTCACAGAGTTACAGCTTTCCCCTCAAGGAGCCTTTCGCTAAGACAGTTCATGTGGAATTGGCAAAGTGATATTTGGAAGCCCATAGAGGGCTATGGTGAGAAAGGAAATATCCTCCGATGAAATCTGGAAAGAAGCTTTGGGAGTAACTGCTCAGTGTTCTGTTAATTCATCTCACAGAGTTACATCAGTATTTCGTGGATCTCTTTGCTAGCCTTATTTCTGTGGAATCTGACAACAGATATTTCCTTTCCCTTTGAAGACTATAGAGCCAAAGGACATATCCTCCGATAACAAAGGGAAAGAAGCTTTCTGAGAAACTTCTTTGTGTTCTGTGAAATCATCTCACAGAGTTACAGCTTTCCCCTCAAGAAGCCTTTCGTTAAGACAGTTCTTGTGGAATTGGCAAAGTCATATTTGGAAGCCCATAAGGGCTATGGTGAAAAATGAAATATCCTCCGATGAAATCTGGAAAGAAGCTTTCTGAGAACCTGCTTAGTGTTCTGTTAATTCATCTCACAGAGTTACATCTGTATTTCGTGGATCTCTTTTCTAGCTTTATTTCTGTGGAATCTGAGAACAGATATTTCCTTTCCCTTTGAAGACTATAGTGCCAAAGGAAATATCATCCGATAACAAAGAGAAAGAAGCTTTCTGAGAAACTTCTTTGTGTTCTGTGAAATCATCTCACAAAGTTACAGCTTTCCCCTCAAGAAGCCTTTCGCTAAGACAGTTCTTGTGGAATTGGCAAAGTGATATTTGGAAGCCCATAGAGGGCTATGGTGAAAAAGGGAATATCCTCCGATGAAATCTGGAAAGAAGCTTTCTGAGAAACTGCTTAGTGTTCTGTTAATTCATCTCACAGAGTTACATCTGTATTCCGTGGATCTCTTTGCTAGCCTTCTTTCTGTGGAATCTGACAACAGATATTTCCTTTCCCTTTGAAGACTATACGGCCAAAGGAAATATCCACCGATAACAAAGAGAAAGAAGCTTTCTGAGAAACTTCTTTGTGTTCTGTGAAATCATCTCACAGAGTGACAGCTTTCCCCTCAAGAAGCCTTTCGCTAAGACAGTTTTTGTGGAATTGGCAAAGTGATATTTGGAAGCCCATAGAGGGCTATGGTGAAAAAGGAAATATCCTCCGATGAAATCTGGAAAGAAGCTTTCTGAGAAACTGCTTAGTGTTCTGTTAATTCATCTCACAGAGTTACATCTGTATTTCGTGGATCTCTTTGCTAGCCTTATTTCTGTGGAATCTGAGAACAGGTATTTCGGATCCCTTTAAAGGCCATAGGACAAAAGGAAATATCCTCCGATAACAAAGAGAAAGAAGCTTTCTGAGAAGCTTCTTTGTGTTCGGTGAAATCATCTCACAGAGTTACAGCATTCCCCTCAAGAAGCCTTTCGCTAAGACAGTTCCTGTGGAATTGGCAAAGTGATATTTGCAAGCCCATAGAGGGCTATGGTGAAAAAGGAAATATCCTCCGATGAAATCTGGAAAGAAGCTTTCTGAGAAACTGCTTAGTGTTCTGTTAATTCATCTCACAGAGTTACATCTGTATTTCGTGGATCTCTTTGCTAGCCTTATTTCTGTGGAATCTGACAGCAGATATTTCTTTTCCCATTGAAGACTATAGGGCCAAAGGAAATATCCTCCGATAACAAAGAGAAAGAAGCTTTCTGAGAAACTTCTTTGTGTTCTGTGAAATCATCTCACAGAGTGACAGCTTTCCCCTCAAGAAGCCTTTCGCTAAGACAGTTCTTGTGGAATTGGGAAAGTGATATTTGGAAGCCCATAGAGGGCTATGGTGAGAAAGGAAATATCCTCCGATGAAATCTGGAAAGAAGCTTTCGGAGAAACTGCTGAGTGTTCTGTTAATTCATCTCACAGAGTTACATCAGTATTTCGTGGATCTCTTTGCTAGCCTTATTTCTGTGGAATCTGACAACAGATATTTCCTTTCCCTTTGAAGACTATAGGGCCAAAGGACATATCCTCCGATAACAAAGGGAAAGAAGCTTTCTGAGAAACTTATTTGTGTTCTGTGAAATCATCTCACAGAGTTACAGCTTTCCCCTCAAGAAGCCTTTCGCTAAGACAGTTCTTGTGTAATTGGCAAAGTGATATTTGGAAGCCCATAGAGGGCTATGGTGAAAAAGGAAATATCCTCGGATGAAATCTGGAAAGAAGCTTTCTGAGAAACTGCTTAGTGTTCTGTTAATTCATCTCACAGAATTACATCTGTATTTCGTGGATCTCTTTGCTAGCCTTATTTCTGTGGAATCTGACAACAGATATTTCCTTTCCCTTTGAAGACTATAGGGCCAAAGGAAATATCCTCCGATAACAAAGAGAAAGAAGCTTTCTGAGAAACTTCTTTGTGTTCTGTGAAATCATCTCACAGAGTTACAGCTTTCCCCTCAAGAAGCCTTTCGCTAAGACAGTTCTTGTGGAATTGGCAAAGTGATATTTGGAAGCCCATAAGGGCTATGGTGAAAAAGGAAATATCCTCCGATGAAACCTGGAAAGAAGCTTTGTGAGAAACTGCTCAGTGTTCTGTTAATTCATCTCACAGAGTTACATCTGTATTTCGTGGATCTCTTTGCTAGCCTTATTTCTGTGGAATCTGACAACAGATATTTCCTTTCCCTTTGAAGACTATAGGGCCAAAGGAAATATTCTCCGATAACAAAGAGAAAGAAGCTTTCTGAGAAACTTCTTTGTGTTCTGTGAAATCATCTCACAGAGTTACAGCTTTCCCCTTAAGAAGCCTTTCGCTAAGACAGTTCTTGTGGAATTGGCAAAGTGATATTTGGAAGCCCATAGAGGGCTATGGTGAGAAAGGAAATATCCTCGGATGAAATCTGGAAAGAAGCTTTCTGAGAACCTGCTTAGTGTTCTGTTAATTCATCTCACAGAGTTACATCTGTATTTCGTGGATCTCTTTTCTAGCTTTATTTCTGTGGAATCTGAGAACAGATATTTCCTTTCCCTTTGAAGACTATAGGGCCAAAGGAAATATCATCCGATAACAAAGAGAAAGAAGCTTTCTGAGAAACTTCTTTGTGTTCTGTGAAATCATCTCACAGAGTTACTGCTTTCCCCTCAAGAAGCCTTTCGCTAAGACAGCTCTTGTGGAATTGGCAAAGTGATATTTGGAAGCCCATAGAGGGCTATGGTGAAAAAGGGAATATCCTCCGATGAAATCTGGAAAGAAGCTTTCTGAGAAACTGCTTAGTGTTCTGTTAATTCATCTCACAGAGTTACATCTGTATTCCGTGGATCTCTTTGCTAGCCTTCTTTCTGTGGAATCTGACAACAGATATTTCCTTTCCCTTTGAAGACTATACGGCCAAAGGAAATATCCTCCGATAACAAAGAGAAAGAAGCTTTCTGAGAAACTTCTTTGTGTTCTGTGAAATCATCTCACAGAGTGACAGCTTTCCCCTCAAGAAGCCTTTCGCTAAGACAGTTCTTGTGGAATTGGCAAAGTGATATTTGGAAGCCCATAGAGGGCTATGGTGAAAAAGGAAATATCCTCCGATGAAATCTGGAAAGAAGCTTTCTGAGAAACTGCTCAGTGTTCTGTTAATTCATCTCACAGAGTTACATCTGTATTTCGTGGATCTCTTTGCTAGCCTTATTTCTGTGGAATCTGAGAACAGATATTTCGGATCCCTTTAAAGGCCATAGGACCAAAGGAAATATCCTCCGATAACAAAGAGAAAGAAGCTTTCTGAGAAGCTTCTTTGTGTTCGGTGAAATCATCTCACAGAGTTACAGCATTCCCCTCAAGAAGCCTTTCGCTAAGACAGTTCCTGTGGAATTGGCAAAGTGATATTTGGAAGCCCATAGAGGGCTATGGTGAAAAAGGAAATATCCTCCGATGAAATCTGGAAAGAAGCTTTCTGAGAAACTGCTTAGTGTTCTGTTAATTCATCTCACAGAGTTAAATCTGTATTTCGTGGATCTCTTTGCTAGCCTTATTTCTGTGGAATCTGACAACAGATATTTCTTTTCCCTTTGAAGACTATAGGGTCAAAGGAAATATCCTCCGATAACAAAGAGAAAGAAGCTTTCTGAGAAACTTCTTTGTGTTCTGTGAAATCATCTCACAGAGTTACAGCTTTCCCCTCAAGAAGCCTTTCGCTAAGACAGTTCTTGTGGAATTGGCAAAGTGATATTTGGAAGCCCATCAGGGCTATGGTGAAAAAGGAAATATCCTCCGATGAAATCTTGAAAGAAGCTTTCTGAGAAACTGCTCAGTGTTCTGTTAATTCATCTCACAGAGTTACATCTCTATTTCGTGGATCTCTTTGCTAGCCTTATTTCTGTGGAATCTGAGAGCAGATATTTCGGATCCCTTTAAAGACCATAGGACCAAAGGAAATATCCTCCGATAACAAAGAGAAAGAAGCTTTCTGAGAAGCTTCTTTGTGTTCGGTGAAATCATCTCACAGAGAGACAGCATTCCCCTCAAGAAGCCTTTCGCTAAGACAGTTCCTGTGGAATTGGCAAAGTGATATTTGGAAGCCCATAGAGGGCTATGGTGAAAAAGGAAATATCCTCCGATGAAATCTGGAAAGAAGCTTTCTGAGAAACTGCTTAGTGTTCTGTTAATTCATCTCACAGAGTTACATCTGTATTTCGTGGATCTCTTTGCTAGCCTTATTTCTGTGGAATCTGACAACAGATATTTCTTTTCCCTTTGAAGACTATAGGGCCAAAGGAAATATCCTCCGATAACAAAGAGAAAGAAGCTTTCTGAGAAACTTCTTTGTGTTCTGTGAAATCATCTCACAGAGTGACAGCTTTCCCCTCAAGAAGCCTTTCGCTAAGACAGTTCTTGTGGAATTGGCAAAGTGATATTTGGAAGCCCATAAGGGCTATGGTGAAAAAGAAAATATCCTCCGATGAAATCTGGAAAGAAGCTTTCTGAGAAACTGCTCAATGTTCGGTTAATTCATCTCACAGAGTTACATCTGTATTTCGTGGATCTCTTTGCTAGCCTTATTTCTGTGGAATCTGACAACAGATATTTCCTTTCCCTTTGAAGACTATAGGGCCAAAGGAAATATCCTCCGATAACAAAGAGAAAGAAGCTTTCTGAGAAACTTCTTTGTGTTCTGTGAAATCATCTCACAGAGTTACAGCTTTCCCCTCAAGAAGCCTTTCGCTAAGACAGTTCTTGTGGAATTGGGAAAGTGATATTTGGAAGCCCATAGAGGGCTATGGTGAGAAAGGAAATATCCTCCGATGAAATCTGGAAAGAAGCTTTCGGAGAAACTGCTCAGTGTTCTGTTAATTCATCTCACAGAGTTACATCAGTATTTCGTGGATCTCTTTGCTAGCCTTATTTCTGTGGAATCTGACAACAGATATTTCCTTTCCCTTTGAAGACTATAGGGCCAAAGGACATATCCTCCGATAACAAAGGGAAAGAAGCTTTCTGAGAAACTTCTTTGTGTTCTGTGAAATCATCTCACAGAGTTACAGCTTTCCCCTCAAGAAGCCTTTCGCTAAGACAGTTCTTGTGGAATTGGCAAAGTGATATTTGGAAGCCCATAGAGGGCTATGGTGAAAAAGGAAATATCCTCGGATGAAATCTGGAAAGAAGCTTTCTGAGAAACTGCTTAGTGTTCTGTTAATTCATCTCACAGAATTACATCTGTATTTCGTGGATCTCTTTGCTAGCCTTATTTCTGTGGAATCTGACAACAGATATTTCCTTTCCCTTTGAAGACTATAGGGCCAAAGGAAATATCCTCCGATAACAAAGAGAAAGAAGCTTTCTGAGAAACTTCTTTGTGTTCTGTGAAATCATCTCACAGAGTTACAGCTTTCCCCTCAAGAAGCCTTTCGCTAAGACAGTTCTTGTGGAATTGGCAAAGTGATATTTGGAAGCCCATAAGGGCTATGGTGAAAAAGGAAATATCCTCCGATGAAACCTGGTAAGAAGCTTTGTGAGAAACTGCTCAGTGTTCTGTTAATTCATCTCACAGAGTTACATATGTATTTCGTGGATCTCTGTGCTAGCCTTATTTCTGTGGAATCTGACAACAGATATTTCCTTTCCCTTTGAAGACTATAGGGCCAAAGGAAATATCCTCCGATAACAAAGAGAAAGAAGCTTTCTGAGAAACTTCTTTGTGTTCTGTGAAATCATCTCACAGAGTTACAGCTTTCCCCTCAAGAAGCCTTTCGCTAAGACAGTTCTTGTGGAATTGGCAAAGTGATATTTGCAAGCCCATAAGGGCTATGGTGAAAAAGGAAATATCCTCCGATGAAACCTGGAAAGAAGCTTTGTGAGAAACTGCTCAGTGTTCTGTTAATTCATCTCACAGAGTTACATCTGTATTTCGTGGATCTCTTTGCTAGCCTTATTTCTGTGGAATCTGACAACAGATATTTCCTTTCCCTTTGAAGACTATAGGGCCAAAGGAAATATTCTCCGATAACAAAGAAAAAGAAGCTTTCTGAGAAACTTCTTTGTGTTCTGTGAAATCATCTCACAGAGTTACTGCTTTCCCCACAAGAAGCCTTTCGCTAAGACATTTCTTGGGGAATTGGCAAAGTGATATTTGGAAGCCCATAGAGGGCTATGGTGAAAAAGGGAATATCCTCCGATGAAATCTGGAAAGAAGCTTTCTGAGAAACTGCTTAGTGTTCTGTTAATTCATTTCACAGAGTTACATCTGTACTCCGTGGATCTCTTTGCTAGCCTTCTTTCTGTGGAATCTGACAACAGATATTTCCTTTCCCTTTGAAGACTATACGGCCAAAGGAAATATCCTCCGATAACAAAGAGAAAGAAGCTTTCTGAGAAACTTCTTTGTGTTCTGTGAAATCATCTCACAGAGTGACAGCTTTCCCCTCAAGAAGCCTTTCGCTAAGACAGTTCTTGTGGAATTGGCAAAGTGATATTTGGAAGCCCATAGAGGGCTATGGTGAAAAAGGAAATACCCTCCGATGAAATCTGGAAAGAAGCTTTCTGAGAAACTGCTCAGTGTTCTGTTAATTCATCTCACAGAGTTACATCTGTATTTCGTGGATCTCTTTGCTAGCCTTATTTCTGTGGAATCTGAGAACAGATATTTCGGATCCCTTTAAAGGCCATAGGACCAAAGGAAATATCCTCCGATAACAAAGAGAAAGAAGCTTTCTGAGAAGCTTCTTTGTGTTCGGTGAAATCATCTCACAGAGTTACAGCATTCCCCTCAAGAAGCCTTTCGCTAAGACAGTTCCTGTGGAATTGGCAAAGTGATATTTGCAAGCCCATAGAGGGCTATGGTGAAAAAGGAAATATCCTCCGATGAAATCTGGAAAGAAGCTTTCTGAGAAACTGCTTAGTGTTCTGTTAATTCATCTCACAGAGTTACATCTGTATTTCGTGGATCTCTTTGCTAGCCTTATTTCTGTGGAATCTGACAACAGATATTTCTTTTCCCTTTGAAGACTATAGGGCCAAAGGAAATATCCTCCGATAACAAAGAGAAAGAAGCTTTCTGAGAAACTTCTTTGTGTTCTGTGAAATCATCTCACAGAGTGACAGCTTTCCCCTCAAGAAGCCTTTCGCTAAGACAGTTCTTGTGGAATTGGGAAAGTGATATTTGGAAGCCCATAGAGGGCTATGGTGAGAAAGGAAATATCCTCCGATGAAATCTGGAAAGAAGCTTTCGGAGAAACTGCTCAGTGTTCTGTTAATTCATCTCACAGAGTTACATCAGTATTTCGTGGATCTCTTTGCTAGCCTTATTTCTGTGGAATCTGACAACAGATATTTCTTTTCCCTTTGAAGACTATAGGGCCAAAGGAAATATCCTCCGATAACAAAGAGAAAGAAGCTTTCTGAGAAACTTCTTTGTGTTCTGTGAAATCATCTCACAGAGTGACAGCTTTCCCCTCAAGAAGCCTTTCGCTAAGACAGTTCTTGTGGAATTGGCAAAGTGATATTTGGAAGCCCATAAGGGCTATGGTGAAAAAGAAAATATCCTCCGATGAAATCTGGAAAGAAGCTTTCTGAGAAACTGCTCAGTGTTCGGTTAATTCATCTCACAGAGTTACATCTGTATTTCGTGGATCTCTTTGCTAGCCTTATTTCTGTGGAATCTGACAACAGATATTTCCTTTCCCTTTGAAGACTATAGGGCCAAAGGAAATATCCTCCGATAACAAAGAGAAAGAAGCTTTCTGAGAAACTTCTTTGTGTTCTGTGAAATCATCTCACAGAGTTACAGCTTTCCCCTCAAGAAGCCTTTCGCTAAGACAGTTCTTGTGGAATTGGGAAAGTGATATTTGGAAGCCCATAGAGGGCTATGGTGAGAAAGGAAATATCCTCCGATGAAATCTGGAAAGAAGCTTTCGGAGAAACTGCTCAGTGTTCTGTTAATTCATCTCACAGAGTTACATCAGTATTTCGTGGATCTCTTTGCTAGCCTTATTTCTGTGGAATCTGACAACAGATATTTCCTTTCCCTTTGAACACTATAGGGCCAAAGGACATATCCTCCGATAACAAAGGGAAAGAAGCTTTCTGAGAAACTTCTTTGTGTTCTGTGAAATCATCTCACAGAGTTACAGCTTTCCCCTCAAGAAGCCTTTCGCTAAGACAGTTCTTGTGGAATTGGCAAAGTGATATTTGGAAGCCCATAGAGGGCTATGGTGAAAAAGGAAATATCCTCGGATGAAATCTGGAAAGAAGCTTTCTGAGAAACTGCTTAGTGTTCTGTTAATTCATCTCACAGAATTACATCTGTATTTCGTGGATCTCTTTGCTAGCCTTATTTCTGTGGAATCTGACAACAGATATTTCCTTTCCCTTTGAAGACTATAGGGCCAAAGGAAATATCCTCCGATAACAAAGAGAAAGAAGCTTTCTGAGAAACTTCTTTGTGTTCTGTGAAATCATCTCACAGAGTTACAGCTTTCCCCTCAAGAAGCCTTTCGCTAAGACAGTTCTTGTGGAATTGGCAAAGTGATATTTGGAAGCCCATAAGGGCTATGGTGAAAAAGGAAATATCCTCCGATGAAACCTGGTAAGAAGCTTTGTGAGAAACTGCTCAGTGTTCTGTTAATTCATCTCACAGAGTTACATCTGTATTTCGTGGATATCTTTGCTAGCCTTATTTCTGTGGAATCTGACAACAGATATTTCCTTTCCCTTTGAAGACTATAGGGCCAAAGGAAATATCCTCCGATAACAAAGAGAAAGAAGCTTTCTGAGAAACTTCTTTGTGTTCTGTGAAATCATCTCACAGAGTTACAGCTTTCCCCTCAAGAAGCCTTTCGCTAAGACAGTTCTTGTGGAATTGGCAAAGTGATATTTGCAAGCCCATAAGGGCTATGGTGAAAAAGGAAATATCCTCCGATGAAACCTGGAAAGAAGCTTTGTGAGAAACTGCTCAGTGTTCTGTTAATTCATCTCACAGAGTTACATCTGTATTTCGTGGATCTCTTTGCTAGCCTTATTTCTGTGGAATCTGACAACAGATATTTCCTTTCCCTTTGAAGACTATAGGGCCAAAGGAAATATTCTCCGATAACAAAGAAAAAGAAGCTTTCTGAGAAACTTCTTTGTGTTCTGTGAAATCATCTCACAGAGTTACTGCTTTCCCCACAAGAAGCCTTTCGCTAAGACATTTCTTGGGGAATTGGCAAAGTGATATTTGGAAGCCCATAGAGGGCTATGGTGAAAAAGGGAATATCCTCCGATGAAATCTGGAAAGAAGCTTTCTGAGAAACTGCTTAGTGTTCTGTTAATTCATTTCACAGAGTTACATCTGTACTCCGTGGATCTCTTTGCTAGCCTTCTTTCTGTGGAATCTGACAACAGATATTTCCTTTCCCTTTGAAGACTATACGGCCAAAGGAAATATCCTCCGATAACAAAGAGAAAGAAGCTTTCTGAGAAACTTCTTTGTGTTCTGTGAAATCATCTCACAGAGTGACAGCTTTCCCCTCAAGAAGCCTTTCGCTAAGACATTTCTTGTGGAATTGGCAAAGTGATATTTGGAAGCCCATAGAGGGCTATGGTGAAAAAGGAAATACCCTCCGATGAAATCTGGAAAGAAGCTTTCTGAGAAACTGCTCAGTGTTCTGTTAATTCATCTCACAGAGTTACATCTGTATTTCGTGGATCTCTTTGCTAGCCTTATTTCTGTGGAATCTGAGAACAGATATTTCGGATCCCTTTAAAGGCCATAGGACCAAAGGAAATATCCTCCGATAACAAAGAGTAAGAAGCTTTCTGAGAAGCTTCTTTGTGTTCGGTGAAATCATCTCACAGAGTTACAGCATTCCCCTCAAGAAGCCTTTCGCTAAGACAGTTCCTGTGGAATTGGCAAAGTGATATTTGCAAGCCCATAGAGGGCTATGGTGAAAAAGGAAATATCCTCCGATGAAATCTGGAAAGAAGCTTTCTGAGAAACTGCTTAGTGTTCTGTTAATTCATCTCACAGAGTTACATCTGTATTTCGTGGATCTCTTTGCTAGCCTTATTTCTGTGGAATCTGACAACAGATATTTCTTTTCCCTTTGAAGACTATAGGGCCAAAGGAAATATCCTCCGATAACAAAGAGAAAGAAGCTTTCTGAGAAACTTCTTTGTGTTCTGTGAAATCATCTCACAGAGTGACAGCTTTCCCCTCAAGAAGCCTTTCGCTAAGACAGTTCTTGTGGAATTGGGAAAGTGATATTTGGAAGCCCATAGAGGGCTATGGTGAGAAAGGAAATATCCTCCGATGAAATCTGGAAAGAAGCTTTCGGAGAAACTGCTCAGTGTTCTGTTAATTCATCTCACAGAGTTACATCAGTATTTCGTGGATCTCTTTGCTAGCCTTATTTCTGTGGAATCTGACAACAGATATTTCCTTTCCCTTTGAAGACTATAGGGCCAAAGGACATATCCTCCGATAACAAAGGGAAAGAAGCTTTCTGAGAAACTTCTTTGTGTTCTGTGAAATCATCTCACAGAGTTACAGCTTTCCCCTCAAGAAGCCTTTCGCTAAGACAGTTCTTGTGGAATTGGCAAAGTGATATTTGGAAGCCCATAGAGGGCTATGGTGAAAAAGGAAATATCCTCGGATGAAATCTGGAAAGAAGCTTTCTGAGAAACTGCTTAGTGTTCTGTTAATTCATCTCACAGAATTACATCTGTATTTCGTGGATCTCTTTGCTAGCCTTATTTCTGTGGAATCTGACAACAGATATTTCCTTTCCCTTTGAAGACTATAGGGCCAAAGGAAATATCCTCCGATAACAAAGAGAAAGAAGCTTTCTGAGAAACTTCTTTGTGTTCTGTGAAATCATCTCACAGAGTTACAGCTTTCCCCTTAAGAAGCCTTTCGCTAAGACAGTTCTTGTGGAATTGGCAAAGTGATATTTGGAAGCCCATAAGGGCTATGGTGAAAAAGGAAATATCCTCCGATGAAACCTGGAAAGAAGCTTTGTGAGAAACTGCTCAGTGTTCTGTTAATTCATCTCACAGAGTTACATCTGTATTTCGTGGATCTCTTTGCTAGCCTTATTTCTGTGGAATCTGACAACAGATATTTCCTTTCCCTTTGAAGACTATAGGGCCAAAGGAAATATTCTCCGATAACAAAGAGAAAGAAGCTTTCTGAGAAACTTCTTTGTGTTCTGTGAAATCATCTCACAGATTTACAGCTTTCCCCTTAAGAAGCCTTTCGCTAAGACAGTTCTTGTGGAATTGGCAAAGTGATATTTGGAAGCCCATAGAGGGCTATGGTGAGAAAGGAAATATCCTCGGATGAAATCTGGAAAGAAGCTTTCTGAGAACCTGCTTAGTGTTCTGTTAATTCATCTCACAGAGTTACATCTGTATTTCGTGGATCTCTTTTCTAGCTTTATTTCTGTGGAATCTGAGAACAGATATTTCCTTTCCCTTTGAAGACTATAGGGCCAAAGGAAATATCATCCGATAACAAAGAGAAAGAAGCTTTCTGAGAAACTTCTTTGTGTTCTGTGAAATCATCTCACAGAGTTACTGCTTTCCCCTCAAGAAGCCTTTCGCTAAGACAGTTCTTGTGGAATTGGCCAAGTGATATTTGGAAGCCCATAGAGGGCTATGGTGAAAAAGGGAATATCCTCCGATGAAATCTGGAAAGAAGCTTTCTGAGAAACTGCTTAGTGTTCTGTTAATTCATCTCACAGAGTTACATCTGTATTCCGTGGATCTCTTTGCTAGCCTTCTTTCTGTGGAATCTGACAACAGATATTTCCTTTCCCTTTGAAGACTATACGGCCAAAGGAAATATCCTCCGATAACAAAGAGAAAGAAGCTTTCTGAGAAACTTCTTTGTGTTCTGTGAAATCATCTCACAGAGTGACAGCTTTCCCCTCAAGAAGCCTTTCGTTAAGACAGTTCTTGTGGAATTGGCAAAGTGATATTTGGAAGCCCATAGAGGGCTATGGTGAAAAAGGAAATATCCTCCGATGAAATCTGGAAAGAAGCTTTCTGAGAAACTGCTCAGTGTTCTGTTAATTCATCTCACAGAGTTACATCTGTATTTCGTGGATCTCTTTGCTAGCCTTATTTCTGTGGAATCTGAGAACAGATATTTCGGATCCCTTTAAAGGCCATAGGACCAAAGGAAATATCCTCCGATAACAAAGAGAAAGAAGCTTTCTGAGAAGCTTCTTTGTGTTCGGTGAAATCATCTCACAGAGTTACAGCATTCCCCTCAAGAAGCCTTTCGCTAAGACAGTTCCTGTGGAATTGGCAAAGTGATATTTGGAAGCCCATAGAGGGCTATGGTGAAAAAGGAAATATCCTCCGATGAAATCTGGAAAGAAGCTTTCTGAGAAACTGCTTAGTGTTCTGTTAATTCATCTCACAGAGTTACATCTGTATTTCGTGGATCTCTTTGCTAGCCTTATTTCTGTGGAATCTTACAACAGATATTTCTTTTCCCTTTGAAGACTATAGGGTCAAAGGAAATATCCTCCGATAACAAAGAGAAAGAAGCTTTCTGAGAAACTTCTTTGTGTTCTGTGAAATCATCTCACAGAGTGACAGCTTTCCCCTCAAGAAGCCTTTCGCTAAGACAGTTCTTGTGGAATTGGCAAAGTGATATTTGGAAGCCCATAAGGGCTATGGTGAAAAGAAAATATCCTCCGATGAAATCTGGAAAGAAGCTTTCTGAGAAACTTCTCAGTGTTCGGTTAATTCATCTCACAGAATTACATCTGTATTTCGTGGATCTCTTTGCTAGCCTTATTTCTGTGGAATCTGACAACAGATATTTCCTTTCCCTTTGAAGACTATAGGGCCAAAGGAAATATCCTCCGATAACAAAGAGAAAGAAGCTTTCTGAGAAACTTCTTTGTGTTCTGTGAAATCATCTCACAGAGTGACAGCTTTCCCCTCAAGAAGCCTTTCGCTAAGACAGTTCTTGTGGAATTGGGAAAGTGATATTTGGAAGCCCATAGAGGGCTATGGTGAGAAAGGAAATATCCTCCGATGAAATCTGGAAAGAAGCTTTCGGAGAAACTGCTCAGTGTTCTGTTAATTCATCTCACAGAGTTACATCAGTATTTCGTGGATCTCTTTGCTAGCCTTATTTCTGTGGAATCTGACAACAGATATTTCCTTTCCCTTTGAAGACTATAGGGCCAAAGGAAATATCCTCCGATAACAAAGGGAAAGAAGCTTTCTGAGAAACTTCTTTGTGTTCTGTGAAATCATCTCACAGAGTTACAGCTTTCCCCTCAAGAAGCCTTTTGCTAAGACAGTTCTTGTGGAATTGGCAAAGTGATATTTGGAAGCCCATAGAGGGCTATGGTGAAAAAGGAAATATCCTCGGATGAAATCTGGAAAGAAGCTTTCTGAGAAACTGCTTAGTGTTCTGTTAATTCATCTCACAGAATTACATCTGTATTTCGTGGATCTCTTTGCTAGCCTTATTTCTGTGGAATCTGACAACAGATATTTCCTTTCCCTTTGAAGACTATAGGGCCAAAGGAAATATCCTCCGATAACAAAGAGAAAGAAGCTTTCTGAGAAACTTCTTTGTGTTCTGTGAAATCATCTCACAGAGTTACAGCTTTCCTCTTAAGAAGCCTTTCGCTAAGACAGTTCTTGTGGAATTGGCAAAGTGATATTTGGAAGCCCATAAGGGCTATGGTGAAAAAGGAAATATCCTCCGATGAAACCTGGAAAGAAGCTTTGTGAGAAACTGCTCAGTGTTCTGTTAATTCATCTCACAGAGTTACATCTGTATTTCGTGGATCTCTTTGCTAGCCTTATTTCTGTGGAATCTGACAACAGATATTTCCTTTCCCTTTGAAGACTATAGGGCCAAAGGAAATATTCTCCGATAACAAAGAGAAAGAAGCTTTCTGAGAAACTTCTTTGTGTTCTGTGAAATCATCTCACAGATTTACAGCTTTCCCCTTAAGAAGCCTTTCGCTAAGACAGTTCTTGTGGAATTGGCAAAGTGATATTTGGAAGCCCATAGAGGGCTATGGTGAGAAAGGAAATATCCTCGGATGAAATCTGGAAAGAAGCTTTCTGAGAACCTGCTTAGTGTTCTGTTAATTCATCTCACAGAGTTACATCTGTATTTCGTGGATCTCTTTTCTAGCTTTATTTCTGTGGAATCTGAGAACAGATATTTCCTTTCCCTTTGAAGACTATAGGGCCAAAGGAAATATCATCCGATAACAAAGAGAAAGAAGCTTTCTGAGAAACTTCTTTGTGTTCTGTGAAATCATCTCACAGAGTTACTGCTTTCCCCTCAAGAAGCCTTTCGCTAAGACAGTTCTTGTGGAATTGGCCAAGTGATATTTGGAAGCCCATAGAGGGCTATGGTGAAAAAGGGAATATCCTCCGATGAAATCTGGAAAGAAGCTTTCTGAGAAACTGCTTAGTGTTCTGTTAATTCATCTCACAGAGTTACATCTGTATTCCGTGGATCTCTTTGCTAGCCTTCTTTCTGTGGAATCTGACAACAGATATTTCCTTTCCCTTTGAAGACTATGCGGCCAAAGGAAATATCCTCCGATAACAAAGAGAAAGAAGCTTTCTGAGAAACTTCTTTGTGTTCTGTGAAATCATCTCACAGAGTGACAGCTTTCCCCTCAAGAAGCCTTTCGCTAAGACAGTTCTTGTGGAATTGGCAAAGTGATATTTGGAAGCCCATAGAGGGCTATGGTGAAAAAGGAAATATCCTCCGATGAAATCTGGAAAGAAGCTTTCTGAGAAACTGCTCAGTGTTCTGTTAATTCATCTCACAGAGTTACATCTGTATTTCGTGGATCTCTTTGCTAGCCTTATTTCTGTGGAATCTGAGAACAGATATTTCGGATCCCTTTAAAGGCCATAGGACCAAAGGAAATATCCTCCGATAACAAAGAGAAAGAAGCTTTCTGAGAAGCTTCTTTGTGTTCGGTGAAATCATCTCACAGAGTTACAGCATTCCCCTCAAGAAGCCTTTCGCTAAGACAGTTCCTGTGGAATTGGCAAGGTGATATTTGGAAGCCCATAGAGGGCTATGGTGAAAAAGGAAATATCCTCCGATGAAATCTGGAAAGAAGCTTTCTGAGAAACTGCTTAGTGTTCTGTTAATTCATCTCACAGAGTTACATCTGTATTTCGTGGATCTCTTTGCTAGCCTTATTTCTGTGGAATCTGACAACAGATATTTCTTTTCCCTTTGAAGACTATAGGGTCAAAGGAAATATCCTCCGATAACAAAGAGAAAGAAGCTTTCTGAGAAACTTCTTTGTGTTCTGTGAAATCATCTCACAGAGTGACAGCTTTCCCCTCAAGAAGCCTTTCGCTAAGACAGTTCTTGTGGAATTGGCAAAGTGATATTTGGAAGCCCATAAGGGCTATGGTGAAAAGAAAATATCCTCCGATGAAATCTGGAAAGAAGCTTTCTGAGAAACTTCTCAGTGTTCGGTTAATTCATCTCACAGAATTACATCTGTATTTCGTGGATCTCTTTGCTAGCCTTATTTCTGTGGAATCTGACAACAGATATTTCCTTTCCCTTTGAAGACTATAGGGCCAAAGGAAATATCCTCCGATAACAAAGAGAAAGAAGCTTTCTGAGAAACATCTTTGTGTTCTGTGAAATCATCTCACAGAGTTACAGCTTTCCCCTCAAGAAGCCTTTCGCTAAGACAGTTCTTGTGGAATTGGCAAAGTGATATTTGGAAGCCCATAGAGGGCTATGGTGAAAAAGGAAATATCCTCCGATGAAACCTGGAAAGAAGCTTTGTGAGAAACTGCTCAGTGTTCTGTTAATTCATCTCACAGAGTTACATCTGTATTTCGTGGATCTCTTTGCTAGCCTTATTTCTGTGGAATCTGACAACAGATATTTCCTTTCCCTTTGAAGACTATAGGGCCAAAGGAAATATCCTCCGATAACAAAGAGAAAGAAGCTTTCTGAGAAACTTCTTTGTGTTCTGTGAAATCATCTCACAGAGTTACAGCTTTCCCCTTAAGAAGCCTTTCGCTAAGACAGTTCTTGTGGAATTGGCAAAGTGATATTTGGAAGCCCATAGAGGGCTACGGTGAAAAAGGAAATATCCTCGGATGAAATCTGGAAAGAAGATTTCTGAGAACCTGCTTAGTGTTCTGTTAATTCATCTCACAGAGTTACATCTGTATTTCGTGGATCTCTTTTCTAGCTTTATTTCTGTGGAATCTGAGAACAGATATTTTCTTTCCCTTTGAAGACTATAGGGCCAAAGGAAATATCATCCGATAACAAAGAGAAAGAAGCTTTGTGAGAAACTTCTTTGTGTTCTGTGAAATCATCTCACAGAGTTACAGCTTTCGCCTCAAGAAGCCTTTCGCTAAGACAGTTCTTGTGGAATTGGCAAAGTGATATTTGGAAGCCCTTAGAGGGCTATGGTGAAAAAGGGAATATCCTCCGATGAAATCTGGAAAGAAGATTTCTGAGAAACTGCTTAGTGTTCTGTTAATTCATCTCACAGAGTTACATCTGTATTTGGTGTATCTCTTTGTTAGCCTTCTTTCTGTGGAATCTGACAACAGATATTTCCTTTCCCTTTGAAGACTATAGGGCTAAAGGAAATATCCTCTGATAACAAAGAGAAAGAAGCTTTCTGAGAAACTTCTTTATGTTCTGTGAAATCATCTCACAGAGTGACAGCTTTCCCCTCAAGAAACCTTTCGCTAAGACTGTTCTTGTGGAATTGGCAAAGTGATATTTGGAAGCCCATAGAGGGCTATGGTTAAAAAGGATATATCCTCGGATGAAATCTGGAAAGAAGCTTTCTGAGAAACTGCTTAGTGTTCTGTTAATTCATCTCACAGAGTTACATCTGTATTTCGTAGATCTCTTTGCTAGCCTTATTTCTGTGGAATCTGAGAACTGAAATTTCGGATCCCTTTAAAGACTACAGGGCCAAAGGAAATATCCTCCGATAACAAAGAGAAAGAAGCTTTCTGAGAAACTTCTTTGTGTTCTGTGAAATCATCTCACAGAGTTACAGCTTTCCTCTCAAGAAGCCTTTCGCTAAGACAGTTCTTGTGGAATTGGCAAAGTGATATTTTGAAGCCCATAGAGGGCTATGGTGAAAAAGGAAATATCCTCCGATGAAATCTGGAAAGAAGCTTTCTGAGAAACTGCTCAGTGTTCTGTTAATTCATCTCACAGAGTTACATCTGTATTTCGTGGATCTCTTTGCTAGCCTTATTTTTGTGGAATCTGACAACAGATATTTCCTTTCCCTTTGAAGACTATAGGGCCAAAGGAAATATCCTCCGATAACAAAGAGAAAGAAGCTTTCTGAGAAACTTCTTTGTGTTCTGTGAAATCATCTCACAGAGTGACAGCTTTCCCCTCAAGAAGCCTTTCGCTAAGACAGTTCTTGTGGAATTGGCAAAGTGATATTTTGAAGCCCATAAGGGCTATGGTGAAAAAGAAAATATCCTCCGATGAAAACTGGAAAGAAGCTTTCTGAGAAACTGCTCAGTGTTCTGTTAATTCATCTCACAGAGTTACATCTGTATTTCGTGAATCTCTTTGCTAGCCTTACTTCTGTGGAATCTGACAACAGATATTTCCTTTCCCTTTGAAGACTATAGGGCCAAAGGAAATATCCTCCGATAACAAAGAGAAAGAAGCTTTCTGAGAAACTTATTTGTGTTCTGTGAAATCATCTCACAGAGTTACAGCTTTCCCCTCAAGAAGCCTTTCGCTAAGACAGTTCTTGTGGAATTGGCAAAGTCATATTTGGAAGCCCATAGAGGGCTATGGTGAGAAAGGAAATATCCTCCGATGAAATCTGGAAAGAAGCTTTCTGAGAAACTGCCCAGTGTTCTGTTAATTCATCTCACAGAGTTACATCAGTATTTCGTGGATCTCTTTGCTAGCCTTATTTCTGTGGAATCTGACAACAGATATTTCCTTTCCCTTTGAAGACTATAGGGCCAAAGGACATATCCTCCGATAACAAAGGAAAGAAGCTTTCTGAGAAACTTCTTTGTGTTCTGTGAAATCATCTTACAGAGTTACAGCTTTCCCCTCAAGAAGCCTTTCGCTAAGACAGTTCTTGTGGAATTGGCAAAGTCATATTTGGAAGCCCATAAGGGCTATGGTGAAAAAGGAAATATCCTCCGATGAAATCTGGAAAGAAGCTTTCTGAGAAACTGCTTAGTGTTCTGTTAATTCATCTCACAGAGTTACATCTGTATTTCGTGGATCTCTTTGCTAGCCTTATTTCTGTGGAATCTGACAACAGATATTTCCTTTCCCTTTGAAGACTATAGGGCCAAAGGAAATATCATCCGATAACAAAGAGAAAGAAGCTTTCTGAGAAACTTCTTTGTGTTCTGTGAAATCATCTCACAGAGTGACAGCTTTCCCCTCAAGAAGCCTTTCGCTAAGACAGTTCTTGTGGAATTGGCATAGTGATATTTGGAAGCCCATAAGGGCTATGGTGAAAAAGGAAATATCCTCCGATGAAACCTGGAAAGAAGCTTTGTGAGAAACTGCTCAGTGTTCTGTTAATTCATCTCACAGAGCTACATCTGTATTTCGTGGATCTTTTTGCTAGCCTTATTTCTGTGGAATCTGACAACAGATATTTCCTTTCCCTTTGAAGACTACAGGACCAAAGGAAATATCCTCCGATAACAAAGAGAAAGAAGCTTTCTGAGAAACTTCTTTGTGTTCTGTGAAATCATCTCACAGAGTTACAGCTTTCCCCTCAAGAAGCCTTTCGCTAAGACAGTTCTTTTGGAATTGGCAAAGTGATATTTGGAAGCCCATAGAGGGCTATGGTGAAAAAGGAAATATCCTCAGATGAAATCTGGAAAGAAGCTTTCTGAGAACCTGCTTAGTGTTCTGTTAATTCATCTCACAGAGTTACATCTGTATTTCGTGGATCTCTTTTCTAGCCTTATTTCTGTGGAATCTGAGAACAGATATTTCCTTTCCCTTTGAAGACTATAGGGCCAAAGGAAATATCATCCGATAACAAAGAGAAAGAAGCTTTCTGAGAAACTTCTTTGTGTTCTGTGAAATCATCTCGCAGAGTTACAGCTTTCCCCTCAAGAAGCCTTTCGCTAAGACAGTTCTTGTGGAATTGGCAAAGTGATATTTGGAAGCCCATAGAGGGCTATGGTGAAAAAAGGAATATCCTCCGATGAAATCTGGAAAGAAGATTTCTGAGAAACTGCTTAGTGTTCTGTTAATTCATCTCACAGAGTTACATCTGTATTTCGTGTATCTCTTTGCTAGCCTTCTTTCTGTGGAATCTGAGAACAGATATTTCCTTTCCCTTTGAAGACTATAGGGCCAAAGGAAATATCCTCTGATAACAAAGAGAAAGAAGCTTTCTGAGAAACTTCTTTGTGTTCTGTGAAATCATCTCACAGAGTGACAGCTTTCCCCTCAAGAAGCCTTTCGCTAAGACTGTTCTTGTGGAATTGGCAAAGTGATATTTGGAAGCCCATAGAGGGCTATGGTTAAAAAGGATATATCCTCGGATGAAATCTGGAAAGAAGCTTTCTGAGAAACTGCTTAGTGTTCTGTTAATTCATCTCACAGAGTTACATCTGTATTTCGTAGATCTCTTTGCTAGCCTTATTTCTGTGGAATCTGAGAACTGATATTTCGGATCCCTTTAAAGACTACAGGGCCAAAGGAAATAACCTCCGATAACAAAGAGAAAGAAGCTTTCTGAGAAACTTCTTTGTGTTCTGTGAAATCATCTCACAGAGTTACAGCTTTCCTCTCAAAAAGCCTTTAGCTAAGACAGTTCTTGTGGAATTGGCAAAGTGATATTTTGAAGCCCATAGAGGGCTATGGTGAAAAAGGAAATATCCTCCGATGAAATCTGGAAAGAAGCTTTCTGAGAAACTGCTTAGTGTTCTGTTAATTCATCTCACAGAGTTACATCCGTATTTCGTGGATCTCTTTTCTAGCTTTATTTCTGTGGAATCTGAGAACAGATATTTCCTTTCCCATTGAAGACTATAGGGCCAAAGGAAATATCATCCGATAACAAAGAGAAAGAAGCTTTCTGAGAAACTTCTTTGTGTTCTGTGAAATCATCGCACAGAGTTTCAGCTTTCCCCTCAAGAAGCCTTTCGCTAAGACAGTTCTTTTGGAATTGGCAAAGTGATATTTGGAAGCCCATAGAGGGCTATGGTGAAAAAGGGACTATCCTCCGATGATATCTGGAAAGAAGATTTCTGAGAAACTGCTTAGTGTTCTGTTAATTCATGTCACAGAGTTACATCTGTATTTCGTGTATCTCTTTGCTAGCCTTCTTTCTGTGGAATCTGACAACAGATATTTCCTTTCCCTTTGAAGACTATAGGGCCAAAGGAAATATCCTCCGATAACAAAGAGAAAGAAGCTTTCTGAGAAACTTCTTTGTGTTCTGTGAAATCATCTCACAGAGTTACAGCTTTCCTCTCAAGAAGCCTTTCGCTAACAGTTCTTGTGGAATTGGCAAAGTGATATTTGGAAGCCCATAGAGGGCTATGGTGAAAACGGAAATATCCTCTGATGAAATCTGGAAAGAAGCTTTCTGAGAAACTCCTCAGTGTTCTGTTAATTCATCTCACGGAGTTACATCTGTATTTCGTGGATCTCTTTGCTAGCCTTATTTCTGTGGAATCTGAGAACAGATATTTCGGATCCCTTTAAAGGCCATAGGACCAAAGGAAATATCCTCCGATAACAAAGAGAAAGAAGCTTTCTGAGAAGCTTCTTTGTGTTCGGTGAAATCATCTCACAGAGTTACAGCATTCCCCTCAAGAAGCCTTTCGCTAAGACAGTTCTTGTGGAATTGGCAAAGTGATATTTGAAAGCCCATAGAGGGCTATGGTGAAAAAGGAAATATCCTCCGATGAAATCTGGAAAGAAGCTTTCTGAGAAACTGCTTAGTGTTCTGTTAATTCATCTCACAGAGTTACATCTGTATTTCGTGGATCTCTTTGCTAGCCTTATTTCTGTGGAATCTGACAACAGATATTTCCTTTCCCTTTGAAGACTATAGGGCCAAAGGACATATCCTCCGATAACAAAGGGAAAGAAGCTTTCTGAGAAACTTCTTTGTGTTCTGTGAAATCATCTTACAGAGTTACAGCTTTCCCCTCAAGAAGCCTTTCGCTAAGACAGTTCTTGTGGAATTGGCAAAGTCATATTTGGAAGCCCATAAGGGCTATCTTGAAAAAGGAAATATCCTCGGATGAAATCTGGAAAGAAGCTTTCTGAGAAACTGCTTAGTGTTCTGTTAATTCATCTCACAGAGTTACATCTGTATTTCTTGGATCTCTTTGCTAGCCTTATTTCTGTGGAATCTGACAACAGATATTTCCTTTCCCTTTGAAGACTATAGGGCCAAAGGAAATATCCTCCGATAACAAAGAGAAAGAAGCTTTCTGAGAAACTTCTTTGTGTTCTGTGAAATCATCTCACAGAGTTAGAGCTTTCCCCTCAAGAAGCCTTTCGCTAAGACAGTTCTTGTGGAATTGGCAAAGTGATATTTGGAAGCCCATAGAGGGCTATGGTGAAAAAGGAAATATCCTCGGATGAAATCTGGAAAGAAGCTTTCTGAGAAACTGCTTAGTGTTCTGTTAATTCATCTCACAGAATTACATCTGTATTTCGTGGATCTCTTTGCTAGCCTTATTTCTGTGGAATCTGACAACAGATATTTCCTTTCCCTTTGAAGACTATAGGGCCAAAGGAAATATCCCCCGATAACAAAGAGAAAGAAGCTTTCTGAGAAACTTCTTTGTGTTCTGTGAAATCATCTCACAGAGTTACAGCTTTCCCCTCAAGAAGCCTTTCGCTAAGACAGTTCTTGTGGAATTGGCAAAGTGATATTTGGAAGCCCATAAGGGCTATGGTGAAAAAGGAAATATCCTCCGATGAAACCTGGAAAGAAGCTTTGTGAGAAACTGCTCAGTGTTCTGTTAATTCATCTCACAGAGTTACATCTGTATTTCGTGGATCTCTTTGCTAGCGTTATTTCTGTGAAATCTGACAACAGATATTTCTTTTCCCTTTGAAGACTATAGGGCCAAAGGAAATATCCTCCGATAACAAAGAGAAAGAAGCTTTCTGAGAAACTTCTTTGTGTTCTGTGAAATCATCTCACAGAGTGACAGCTTTCCCCTCAAGAAGCCTTTCGCTAAGACAGTTCTTGTGGAATTGGCAAAGTGATATTTGGAAGCCCATAAGGGCTATGGTGAAAAGAAAATATCCTCCGATGAAATCTGGAAAGAAGCTTTCGAGTAACTGCTCAGTGTTCGGTTAATTCATCTCACAGAGTTTCATATGTATTTCGTGGATATCTTTGCTAGCCTTATTTCTGTGGAATCTGACAACAGATATTTCCTTTCCCTTTGAAGACTATAGGGCCAAAGGAAATATCCTCCGATAACAAAGAGAAACAAGCTTTCTGAGAAACTTCTTTGTGTTCTGTGAAATCATCTCACAGAGTTACAGCTTTCCCCTCAAGAAGCCTTTCGCTAAGACAGTTCTTGTGGAATTGGCAAAGTGATATTTGGAAGCCCATAGAGGGCTATGGTGAAAAAGGAAATATCCTCCGATGAAATCTGGAAAGAAGCTTTCTGAGAAACTGCTTAGTGTTCTGTTAATTCATCTCACAGAGTTACATCTGTATTTCGTGGATCTCTTTGCTAGCCTTTTTTCTGTGGAATCTGACAACAGATATTTCCTTTCCCTTTGAAGACTATAGGGCCAAAGGAAATATCCTCCGATAACAAAGAGAAAGAAGCTTTCTGAGAAACTTCTTTGTGTTCTGTGAAATCATCTCACAGAATTACAGCTTTCCCCTCAAGAAGCCTTTCGCTAAGACAGTTCTTGTGGAATTGGGAAAGTGATATTTGGAAGCCCATAGTGGGCTATGGTGAGAAAGGAAATATCCTCCGATGAAATCTGGAAAGAAGCTTTCGGAGAAACTGCTCAGTGTTCTGTTAATTCATCTCACAGAGTTACATCAGTATTTCGTGGATCTCTTTGCTAGCCTTATTTCTGTGGAATCTGACAACAGATATTTCCATTCCCTTTGAAGACTATAGGGCCAAAGGACATATCCTCCGATAACAAAGGGAAAGAAGCTTTCTGAGAAACTTCTTTGTGTTCTGTGAAATCATCTCACAGAGTTACAGCTTTCCCCTCAAGAAGCCTTTCGCTAAGACAGTTCTTGTGGAATTGGCAAAGTGATATTTGGAAGCCCATAGAGGGCTATGGTGAAAAAGGAAATATCCTCGGATGAAATCTGGAAAGAAGCTTTCGAGTAACTGCTCAGTGTTCGGTTAATTCATCTCACAGAGTTTCATCTGTATTTCGTGGATATCTTTGCTAGCCTTATTTCTGTGGAATCTGACAACAGATATTTCCTTTCCCTTTGAAGACTATAGGGCCAAAGGAAATATCCTCCGATAACAAAGAGAAAGAAGGTTTCTGAGAAACTTCTTTGTGTTCGGTGAAATCATCTCACAGAGTTACAGCTTTCCCCTCAAGAAGCCTTTCGCTAAGACAGTTCTTGTGGAATTGGCAAAGTGATATTTGGAAGCCCATAAGGGCTATGGTGAAAAAGGAAATATCCTCCGATGAAACCTGGAAAGAAGCTTTGTGAGAAACTGCTCAGTGTTCTGTTAATTCATCTCACAGAGTTACATCTGTATTTCGTGGATCTCTTTGCTAGCCTTATTTCTGTGGAATCTGACAACAGATATTTCCTTTCCCTTTGAAGACTATAGGGCCAAAGGAAATATCCTCTGATAACAAAGAGAAAGAAGCTTTCTGAGAAACTTCTTTGTGTTCTGTGAAATCATCTCACAGAGTGACAGCTTTCCCCTCAAGAAGCCTTTCGCTAAGACTGTTCTTGTGAAATTGGCAAAGTGATATTTGGAAGCCCATAGAGGGCTATGGTTAAAAAGGATATATCCTCGGATGAAATCTGGAAAGAAGCTTTCTGAGAAACTGCTTAGTGTTCTGTTAATTCATCTCACAGAGTTACATCTGTATTTCGTAGATCTCTTTGCTAGCCTTATTTCTGTGGAATCTGAGAACTGATATTTCGGATCCCTTTAAAGACTACATGGCCAAAGGAAATAACCTCCGATAACAAAGAGAAAGAAGCTTTCTGAGAAACTTCTTTGTGTTCTGTGAAATCATCTCACAGAGTTACAGCTTTCCTCTCAAGAAGCCTTTAGCTAAGACAGTTCTTGTGGAATTGGCAAAGTGATATTTTGAAGCCCATAGAGGGCTATGGTGAAAAAGGAAATATCCTCCGATGAAATCTGGAAAGAAGCTTTCTGAGAAACTGCTCAGTGTTCTGTTAATTCATCTCACAGAGTTACATCTGTATTTCGTGGATCTCTTTGCTAGCCTTATTTCTGTGGAATCTGAGAACAGATATTTCGGATCCCTTTAAAGGCCATAGGACCAAAGGAAATATCCTCCGATAACAAAGAGAAAGAAGCTTTCTGAGAAGCTTCTTTGTGTTCGGTGAAATCATCTCACAGAGTTACAGCATTCCCCTCAAGAAGCCTTTCGCTAAGACAGTTCTTGTGGAATTGGCAAAGTGATATTTGGAAGCCCATAGAGGGCTATGGTGAAAAAGGAAATATCCTCCGATGAAATCTGGAAAGAAGCTTTCTGAGAAACTGCTTAGTGTTCTGTTAATTCATCTCACAGAGTTACATCTGTATTTCGTGGATCTCTTTGCTGGCCTTATTTCCGTGGAATCTGACAACAGATATTTCCTTTCCCTTTGAAGACTATAGGGCCAAAGGAAATATCCTCCGATAACAAAGAGAAAGAAGCTTTCTGAGAAACTTCTTTGTGTTCTGTGAAATCATCTCACAGAGTGACAGCTTTCCCCTCAAGAAGCCTTTCGCTAAGACAGTTCTTGTGGAATTGGCAAAGTGATATTTGGAAGCCCATAAGGGCTATGGTGAAAAAGAAAATATCCTCCGATGAAATCTGGAAAGAAGCTTTCTGAGAAACTGCTCAGTGTTCTGTTAATTCATCTCACAGAGTTACATCTGTATTTAGTTGATCTCTTTGCTAGCCTTATTTCTGTGGAATCTGACAACAGATATTTCCTTTCCCTTTGAAGACTATAGGGCCTAAGGAAATATCCTCCGATAACAAAGAGAAAGAAGCTTTCTGAGAAACTTGTTTGTGTTCTGTGAAATCATCTCACAGAGTTACAGCTTTCCCCTCAAGAAGCCTTTCGCTAAGACAGTTCTTGTGGAATTGGCAAAGTCATATTTGGAAGCCCATAGAGGGCTATGGTGAGAAAGGAAATATCCTCCGATGAAATCTGGAAAGAAGCTTTCTGAGAAACTGCTCAGTGTTCTGTTAATTCATCTCACAGAGTTATATCAGTATTTCGTGGATCTCTTTGCTAGCCTTATTTCTGTGGAATCTGACAACAGATATTTCCTTCCCCTTTGAAGACTATAGGGCCAAAGGCTATATCCTCCGATAACAAAGGAAAGAAGCTTTCTGAGAAACTTCTTTGTGTTCTGTGAAATCATCTTACAGAGTTACAGCTTTCCCCTCAAGAAGCCTTTCGCTAAGACAGTTCTTGTGGAATTGGCAAAGTCATATTTGGAAGCCCTTAGAGGGCTATGGTGAAAAAGGAAATATCCTCCGATGAAATCTGGAAAGAAGCTTTCTGAGAAACTGCTTAGTGTTCTGTTAATTCATCTCACAGAGTTACATCTGTATTTCGTGGATCTCTTTGGTAGCTTTATTTCTGTGGAATCTGACAACAGATATTTCCTTTCCCTTTGAAGACTATAGGGCCAAAGGAAATATCCTCCGATAACAAAGAGAAAGAAGCTTTCTGAGAAACTTCTTTGTGTTCTGTGAAATCATCTCACAGAGTTACAGCTTTCCCCTCAAGAAGCCTTTCGCTAAGACAGTTCTTGTGGAATTGGCAAAGTGATATTTGGAAGCCCATAGAGGGCTATGGTGAAAAAGGAAATATCCTCGGATGAAATCTGGAAAGAAGCTTTCTGAGAAACTGCTTAGTGTTCTGTTAATTCATCTCACAGAATTACATCTGTATTTCGTGGATCTCTTTGCTAGCCTTATTTCTGTGGAATCTGACAACAGATATTTCCTTTCCCTTTGAAGACTACAGGGCCAAAGGAAATATCCTCCGATAACAAAGAGAAAGAAGCTTTCTGAGAAACTTCTTTGTGTTCTGTGAAATCATCTCACAGAGTTACAGCTTTCCCCTCAAGAAGCCTTTCGCTAAGACAGTTCTTGTGGAATTGGCAAAGTGATATTTGGAAGCCCATAAGGGCTATGGTGAAAAAGGAAATATCCTCCGATGAAACCTGGAAAGAAGCTTTGTGAGAAACTGCTCCGTGTTCTGTTAATTCATCTCACAGAGTTACATCTGTATTTCGTGGATCTCTTTGCTAGCCTTATTTCTGTGGAATCTGACAACAGATATTTCCTTTCCCTTTGAAGACTATAGGGCCAAAGGAAATATCCTCCGATAACAAAGAGAAAGAAGCTTTCTGAGAAACTTCTTTGTGTTCTGTGAAATCACCTCACAGAGTTACAGCTTTCCCCTTAAGAAGCCTTTCGCTAAGACAGTTCTTGTGGAATTGGCAAAGTGATATTTGGAAGCCCATAGAGGGCTATGGTGAAAAAGGAAATATCCTCGGATGAAATCTGGAAAGAAGCTTTCTGAGAACCTGCTTAGTGTTCTGTTAATTCATCTCACAGAGTTACATCTGTATTTCGTGGATCTCTTTTCTAGCTTTATTTCTGTGGAATCTGAGAACAGATATTTCCTTTCCCTTTGAAGACTATAGGGCCAAAGGAAATATCCTCCGATAACAAAGAGAAAGAAGCTTTCTAAGAAACTTCTTTGTGTTCTGTGAAATCATCTCACAGAGTTACAGCTTTCCCCTCAAGAAGCCTTTCGCTAAGACAGTTCTTGTGGAATTGGCAAAGTGATATTTGGAAGCCCGTAGAGGGCTATGGTGAAAAAGGGAATATCCTCCGATGAAATCTGGAAAGAAGCTTTCTGAGAAACTGCTTAGTGTTCTGTTAATTCATCTCACAGAGTTACATCTGTATTTCGTGGATCTCTTTGCTAGCCTTCTTTCTGTGGAATCTGACAACAGATATTTCCTTTCCCTTTGAAGACTATAGGGCCAAAGGAAATATCCTCCGATAACAAAGAGAAAGAAGCTTTCTGAGAACCTTCTTTGTGTTCTGTGAAATCATCTCACAGAGTGACAGCTTTCCCCTCAAGAAGCCTTTCGCTAAGACAGTTCTTGTGGAATTGGCAAAGTGATATTTGGAAGCCCATAGAGGGCTATGGTGAAAAAGGAAATATCCTCTGATGAAATCTGGAAAGAAGCTTTCTGAGAAACTCTTCAGTGTTCTGTTAATTCATCTCACGGAGTTACATCTGTATTTCGTGGATCTCTTTGCTAGCCTTATTTCTGTGGAATCTGAGAACAGATATTTCGGATCCCTTTAAAGGCCATAGGACCAAAGGAAATATCCTCCGATAACAAAGAGAAAGAAGCTTTCTGAGAACCTTCTTTGTGTTCGGTGAAATCATCTCACAGAGTTACAGCATTCCCCTCAAGAAGCCTTTCGCTAAGACAGTTCTTGTGGAATTGGCAAAGTGATATTTGAAAGCCCATAGAGGGCTATGTTGAAAAAGGAAATATCCTCCGATGAAATCTGGAAAGAAGCTTTCTGAGAAACTGCTTAGTGTTCTGTTAATTCATCTCACAGAGTTACATCTGTATTTCGTGGATCTCTTTGCTAGCCTTATTTCTGTGGAATCTGACAACAGATATTTCCTTTCCCTTTGAAGACTATAGGGCCAAAGGACATATCCTCCGATAACAAAGGGAAAGAAGCTTTCTGAGAAACTTCTTTGTGTTCTGTGAAATCATCTTACAGAGTTACAGCTTTCCCCTCAAGAAGCCTTTCGCTAAGACAGTTCTTGTGGAATTGGCAAAGTCATTTTTGGAAGCCCATAAGGGCTATCTTGAAAAAGGAAATATCCTCGGATGAAATCTGGAAAGAAGCTTTCTGAGAAACTGCTTAGTGTTCTGTTAATTCATCTCACAGAGTTACATCTGTATTTCTTGGATCTCTTTGCTAGCCTTATTTCTGTGGAATCTGACAACAGATATTTCCTTTCCCTTTGAAGACTATAGGGCCAAAGGAAATATCCTCCGATAACAAAGAGAAAGAAGCTTTCTGAGAAACTTCTTTGTGTTCTGTGAAATCATCTCACAGAGTTACAGCTTTCCCCTCAAGAAGCCTTTCGCTAAGACAGTTCTTGTGGAATTGGCAAAGTGATATTTGGAAGCCCATAGAGGGCTATGGTGAAAAAGGAAATATCCTCGGATGAAATCTGGAAAGAAGCTTTCTGAGAAACTGCTTAGTGTTCTGTTAATTCATCTCACTGAATTACATCTGTATTTCGTGGATCTCTTTGCTAGCCTTATTTCTGTGGAATCTGACAACAGATATTTCCTTTCCCTTTGAAGACTATAGGGCCAAAGGAAATATCCCCCGATAACAAAGAGAAAGAAGCTTTCTGAGAAACTTCTTTGTGTTCTGTGAAATCATCTCACAGAGTTACAGCTTTCCCCTCAAGAAGCCTTTCGCTAAGACAGTTCTTGTGGAATTGGCAAAGTGATATTTGGAAGCCCATGAGGGCTATGGTGAAAAAGGAAATATCCTCCGATGAAACCTGGAAAGAAGCTTTGTGAGAAACTGCTCAGTGTTCTGTTAATTCATCTCACAGAGTTACATCTGTATTTCGTGGATCTCTTTGCTAGCCTTATTTCTGTGAAATCTGACAACAGATATTTCTTTTCCCTTTGAAGACTATAGGGCCAAAGGAAATATCCTCCGATAACAAAGAGAAAGAAGCTTTCTGAGAAACTTCTTTGTGTTCTGTGAAATCATCTCACAGAGTGACAGCTTTCCCCTCAAGAAGCCTTTCGCTAAGACAGTTCTTGTGGAATTGGCAAAGTGATATTTGGAAGCCCATAAGGGCTATGGTGAAAAGAAAATATCCTCCGATGAAATCTGGAAAGAAGCTTTCTGAGTAACTGCTCAGTGTTCGGTTAATTCATCTCACAGAGTTTCATCTGTATTTCGTGGATATCTTTGCTAGCCTTATTTCTGTGGAATCTGACAACAGATATTTCCTTTCCCTTTGAAGACTATAGGGCCAAAGGAAATATCCTCCGATAACAAAGAGAAACAAGCTTTCTGAGAAACTTCTTTGTGTTCTGTGAAATCATCTCACAGAGTTACAGCTTTCCCCTCAAGAAGCCTTTCGCTAAGACAGTTCTTGTGGAATTGGCAAAGTGATATTTGGAAGCCCATAGAGGGCTATGGTGAAAAAGGAAATATCCTCCGATGAAATCTGGAAAGAAGGTTTCTGAGAAACTGCTTAGTGTTCTGTTAATTCATCTCACAGAGTTACATCTGTATTTCGTGGATCTCTTTGCTAGCCTTATTTCTGTGGAATCTGACAACAGATATTTCCTTTCCCTTTGAAGACTATAGGGCCAAAGGAAATATCCTCCGATAACAAAGAGAAAGAAGCTTTCTGAGAAACTTCTTTGTGTTCTGTGAAATCATCTCACAGAGTTACAGCTTTCCCCTCAAGAAGCCTTTCGCTAAGACAGTTCTTGTGGAATTGGGAAAGTGATATTTGGAAGCCCATAGAGGGCTATGGTGAGAAAGGAAATATCCTCCGATGAAATCTGGAAAGAAGCTTTCGGAGAAACTGCTCAGTGTTCTGTTACTTCATCTCACAGAGTTACATCAGTATTTCGTGGATCTCTTTGCTAGCCTTATTTCTGTGGAATCTGACAACAGATATTTCCTTTCCCTTTGAAGACTATAGGGCCAAAGGACATATCCTCCGATAACAAAGGGAAAGAAGCTTTCTGAGAAACTTCTTTGTGTTCTGTGAAATCATCTCACAGAGTTACAGCTTTCCCCTCAAGAAGCCTTTCGCTAAGACAGTTCTTGTGGAATTGGCAAAGTGATATTTGGAAGCCCATAGAGGGCTATGGTGAAAAAGGAAATATCCTCGGATGAAATCTGGAAAGAAGCTTTCGAGTAACTGCTCAGTGTTCGGTTAATTCATCTCACAGAGTTTCATCTGTATTTCGTGGATATCTTTGCTAGCCTTATTTCTGTGGAATCTGACAACAGATATTTCCTTTCCCTTTGAAGACTATAGGGCCAAAGGAAATATCCTCCGATAACAAAGAGAAAGAAGGTTTCTGAGAAACTTCTTTGTGTTCTGTGAAATCATCTCACAGAGTTACAGCTTTCCCCTCAAGAAGCCTTTCGCTAAGACAGTTCTTGTGGAATTGGCAAAGTGATATTTGGAAGCCCATAAGGGCTATGGTGAAAAAGGAAATATCCTCCGATGAAACCTGGAAAGAAGCTTTGTGAGAAACTGCTCAGTGTTCTGTTAATTCATCTCACAGAGTTACATCTGTATTTCGTGGATCTCTTTGCTAGCCTTATTTCTGTGGAATCTGACAACAGATATTTCCTTTCCCTTTGAAGACTATAGGGCCAAAGGAAATATCCTCCGATAACAAAGAGAAAGAAGCTTTCTGAGAAACTTCTTTGTGTTCTGTGAAATCATCTCACAGAGTTACAGCTTTCCCCTTAAGAAGCCTTTCGCTAAGACAGTTCTTGTGGAATTGGCAAAGTGATATTTGGAAGCCCATAGAGGGCTATGGTGAAAAAGGAAATATCCTCCGATGAAATCTGGAAAGAAGCTTTCTGAGAACCTGCTTAGTGTTCTTTTAATTCATCTCACAGAGTTACATTTGTATTTCGTGGATCTCTTTTCTAGCTTTATTTCTGTGGAATCTGAGAACAGATATTTCCTTTCCCTTTGAAGACTATAGGGCCAAAGGAAATATCATCCGATAACAAAGAGAAAGAAGCTTTGTGAGAAACTTCTTTGTGTTCTGTGAAATCATCTCACAGAGTTACAGCTTTCCCCTCAAGAAGCCTTTCGCTAAGACAGTTCTTGTGGAATTGGCAAAGTGATATTTGGAAGCCCATAGAGGGCTATGGTGAAAAAGGGAATATCCTCCGATGAAATCTGGAAAGAAGATTTCTGAGAAACTGCTTAGTGTTCTGTTAATTCATCTCACAGAGTTACATCTGTATTTGGTGTATCTCTTTGCTAGCCTTCTTTCTGTGGAATCTGACAACAGATATTTCCTTTCCCTTTGAAGACTATAGGGCCAAAGGAAATATCCTGTGATAACAAAGAGAAAGAAGCTTTCTGAGAAACTTCTTTGTGTTCTGTGAAATCATCTCACAGAGTGACAGCTTTCCCCTCAAGAAACCTTTCGCTAAAACTGTTCTTGTGGAATTGGCAAAGTGATATTTGGAAGCCCATAGAGGGCTATGGTTAAAAAGGATATATCCTCGGATGAAATCTGGAAAGAAGCTTTCTGAGAAACTGCTTAGTGTTCTGTTAATTCATGTCACAGAGTTACATCTGTATTTCGTGGATCTCTTTGCTAGCCTTATTTCTGTGGAATCTGACAACAGATATTTCCTTTCCCTTTGAAGACTATAGGGCCAAAGGAAATATCCTCCGATAACAAAGAGAAAGAAGCTTTCTGAGAAACTTCTTTGTGTTCTGTGAAATCATCTCACAGAGTTACAGCTTTCCCCTCAAGAAGCCTTTCGCTAAGACAGTTCTTGTGGAATTGGCAAAGTGATATTTGGAAGCCCATAAAGGGCTATGGTGAAAAAGGAAATATCCTCGGATGAAATCTGGAAAGAAGCTTTCTGATAAACTGCTTAGTGTTCTTTTAATTCATCTCACAGAATTACATCTGTATTTCGTGGATCACTTTGCTAGCCTATTTCTGTGGAATCTGCCAACAGATATTTCCTTTCCCTATGAAGAATATAGGGCCAAAGGAAATATCCTCCGATAACAAAGAGAAAGAATCTTTCTGAGAAACTTCTTTGTGTTCTGTGAAATCATCTCACAGAGTTACAGCTTTCCCCTCAAGAAGCCTTTCGCTAAGACAGTTCTTGTGGAATTGGCAAAGTGATATTTGGAAGCCCATAAGGGCTATGGTGAAAAAGGAAATATCCTCCAATGAAACCTGGAAAGAAGCTTTGTGAGAAACTGCTCAGTGTTCTGTTAATTCATCTCACAGAGTTACATCTGTATTTCGTGGATCTCTTTGCTAGCGTTATTTCTGTGAAATCTGACAACAGATATTTCTTTTCCCTTTGAAGACTATAGGGCCAAAGGAAATATCCTCCGATAACAAAGAGAAAGAAGCTTTCTGAGAAACTTCTTTGTGTTCTGTGAAATCATCTCACAGAGTTACAGCTTTCCCCTCAAGAAGCCTTTCGCTAAGACAGTTCTTGTGGAATTGGCAAAGTGATATTTGGAAGCCCATAGAGGGCTATGGTGAAAAAGGAAATATCCTCGGATGAAATCTGGAAAGAAGCTTTCGAGTAACTGCTCAGTGTTCGGTTAATTCATCTCACAGAGTTTCATCTGTATTTCGTGGATATCTTTGCTAGCCTTATTTCTGTGGAATCTGACAACAGATATTTCCTTTCCCTTTGAAGACTATAGGGCCAAAGGAAATATCCTCCGATAACAAAGAGAAAGAAGGTTTCTGAGAAACTTCTTTGTGTTCTGTGAAATCATCTCACAGAGTGACAGCTTTCCCCTCAAGAAGCCTTTCGCTAAGACAGTTCTTGTGGAATTGGCAAAGTGATATTTGGAAGCCCATAAGGGCTATGGTGAAAAAGGAAATATCCTCCGATGAAACCTGGAAAGAAGCTTTGTGAGAAACTGCTCAGTGTTCTGTTAATTCATCTCACAGAGTTACATCTGTATTTCGTGGATCTCTTTGCTAGCCTTATTTCTGTGGAATCTGACAACAGATATTTCCTTTCCCTTTGAAGACTATAGGGCCAAAGGAAATATCCTCCGATAACAAAGAGAAAGAAGCTTTCTGAGAAACTTCTTTGTGTTCTGTGAAATCATCTCACAGAGTTACAGCTTTCCCCTTAAGAAGCCTTTCGCTAAGACAGTTCTTGTGGAATTGGCAAAGTGATATTTGGAAGCCCATAGAGGGCTATGGTGAAAAAGGAAATATCCTCCGATGAAATCTGGAAAGAAGCTTTCTGAGAACCTGCTTAGTGTTCTTTTAATTCATCTCACAGAGTTACATTTGTATTTCGTGGATCTCTTTTCTAGCTTTATTTCTGTGGAATCTGAGAACAGATATTTCCTTTCCCTTTGAAGACTATAGGGCCAAAGGAAATATCATCCGATAACAAAGAGAAAGAAGCTTTGTGAGAAACTTCTTTGTGTTCTGTGAAATCATCTCACAGAGTTACAGCTTTCCCCTCAAGAAGCCTTTCGCTAAGACAGTTCTTGTGGAATTGGCAAAGTGATATTTGGAAGCCCATAGAGGGCTATGGTGAAAAAGGGAATATCCTCCGATGAAATCTGGAAAGAAGATTTCTGAGAAACTGCTTAGTGTTCTGTTAATTCATCTCACAGAGTTACATCTGTATTTGGTGTATCTCTTTGCTAGCCTTCTTTCTGTGGAATCTGACAACAGATATTTCCTTTCCCTTTGAAGACTATAGGGCCAAAGGAAATATCCTGTGATAACAAAGAGAAAGAAGCTTTCTGAGAAACTTCTTTGTGTTCTGTGAAATCATCTCACAGAGTGACAGCTTTCCCCTCAAGAAACCTTTCGCTAAAACTGTTCTTGTGGAATTGGCAAAGTGATATTTGGAAGCCCATAGAGGGCTATGGTTAAAAAGGATATATCCTCGGATGAAATCTGGAAAGAAGCTTTCTGAGAAACTGCTTAGTGTTCTGTTAATTCATGTCACAGAGTTACATCTGTATTTCGTGGATCTCTTTGCTAGCCTTATTTCTGTGGAATCTGACAACAGATATTTCCTTTCCCTTTGAAGACTATAGGGCCAAAGGAAATATCCTCCGATAACAAAGAGAAAGAAGCTTTCTGAGAAACTTCTTTGTGTTCTGTGAAATCATCTCACAGAGTTACAGCTTTCCCCTCAAGAAGCGTTTCGCTAAGACAGTTCTTGTGGAATTGGCAAAGTGATATTTGGAAGCCCATAAAGGGCTATGGTGAAAAAGGAAATATCCTCGGATGAAATCTGGAAAGAAGCTTTCTGATAAACTGCTTAGTGTTCTTTTAATTCATCTCACAGAATTACATCTGTATTTCGTGGATCACTTTGCTAGCCTATTTCTGTGGAATCTGCCAACAGATATTTCCTTTCCCTATGAAGAATATAGGGCCAAAGGAAATATCCTCCGATAACAAAGAGAAAGAATCTTTCTGAGAAACTTCTTTGTGTTCTGTGAAATCATCTCACAGAGTTACAGCTTTCCCCTCAAGAAGCCTTTCGCTAAGACAGTTCTTGTGGAATTGGCAAAGTGATATTTGGAAGCCCATAAGGGCTATGGTGAAAAAGGAAATATCCTCCGATGAAACCTGGAAAGAAGCTTTGTGAGAAACTGCTCAGTGTTCTGTTAATTCATCTCACAGAGTTACATCTGTATTTCGTGGATCTCTTTGCTAGCGTTATTTCTGTGAAATCTGACAACAGATATTTCTTTTCCCTTTGAAGACTATAGGGCCAAAGGAAATATCCTCCGATAACAAAGAGAAAGAAGCTTTCTGAGAAACTTCTTTGTGTTCTGTGAAATCATCTCACAGAGTTACAGCTTTCCCCTCAAGAAGCCTTTCGCTAAGACAGTTCTTGTGGAATTGGCAAAGTGATATTTGGAAGCCCATAGAGGGCTATGGTGAAAAAGGAAATATCCTCGGATGAAATCTGGAGAGAAGCTTTCGAGTAACTGCTCAGTGTTCGGTTAATTCATCTCACAGAGTTTCATCTGTATTTCGTGGATATCTTTGCTAGCCTTATTTCTGTGGAATCTGACAACAGATATTTCCTTTCCCTTTGAAGACTATAGGGCCAAAGGAAATATCCTCCGATAACAAAGAGAAAGAAGGTTTCTGAGAAACTTCTTTGTGTTCTGTGAAATCATCTCACAGAGTTACAGCTTTCCCCTCAAGAAGCCTTTCGCTAAGACAGTTCTTGTGGAATTGGCAAAGTGATATTTGGAAGCCCATAAGGGCTATGGTGAAAAAGGAAATATCCTCCGATGAAACCTGGAAAGAAGCTTTGTGAGAAACTGCTCAGTGTTCTGTTAATTCATCTCACAGAGTGACATCTGTATTTCGTGGATCTCTTTGCTAGCCTTATTTCTGTGGAATCTGACAACAGATATTTCCTTTCCCTTTGAAGACTATAGGGCCAAAGGAAATATCCTCCGATAACAAAGAGAAAGAAGCTTTCTGAGAAACTTCTTTGTGTTCTGTGAAATCATCTCACAGAGTTACAGCTTTCCCCTTAAGAAGCCTTTCGCTAAGACAGTTCTTGTGGAATTGGCAAAGTGATATTTGGAAGCCCATAGAGGGCTATGGTGAAAAAGGAAATATCCTCCGATGAAATCTGGAAAGAAGCTTTCTGAGAACCTGCTTAGTGTTCTTTTAATTCATCTCACAGAGTTACATTTGTATTTCGTGGATCTCTTTTCTAGCTTTATTTCTGTGGAATCTGAGAACAGATATTTCCTTTCCCTTTGAAGACTATAGGGCCAAAGGAAATATCATCCGATAACAAAGAGAAAGAAGCTTTGTGAGAAACTTCTTTGTGTTCTGTGAAATCATCTCACAGAGTTACAGCTTTCCCCTCAAGAAGCCTTTCGCTAAGACAGTTCTTGTGGAATTGGCAAAGTGATATTTGGAAGCCCATAGAGGGCTATGGTGAAAAAGGGAATATCCTCCGATGAAATCTGGAAAGAAGATTTCTGAGAAACTGCTTAGTGTTCTGTTAATTCATCTCACAGAGTTACATCTGTATTTGGTGTATCTCTTTGCTAGCCTTCTTTCTGTGGAATCTGACAACAGATATTTCCTTTCCCTTTGAAGACTATAGGGCCAAAGGAAATATCCTGTGATAACAAAGAGAAAGAAGCTTTCTGAGAAACTTCTTTGTGTTCTGTGAAATCATCTCACAGAGTGACAGCTTTCCCCTCAAGAATCCTTTCGCTAAAACTGTTCTTGTGGAATTGGCAAAGTGATATTTGGAAGCCCATAGAGGGCTATGGTTAAAAAGGATATATCCTCGGATGAAATCTGGAAAGAAGCTTTCTGAGAAACTGCTTAGTGTTCTGTTAATTCATGTCACAGAGTTACATCTGTATTTCGTGGATCTCTTTGCTAGCCTTATTTCTGTGGAATCTGACAACAGATATTTCCTTTCCCTTTGAAGACTATAGGGCCAAAGGAAATATCCTCCGATAACAAAGAGAAAGAAGCTTTCTGAGAAACTTCTTTGTGTTCTGTGAAATCATCTCACAGAGTTACAGCTTTCCCCTCAAGAAGCCTTTCGCTAAGACAGTTCTTGTGGAATTGGCAAAGTGATATTTGGAAGCCCATAAAGGGCTATGGTGAAAAAGGAAATATCCTCGGATGAAATCTGGAAAGAAGCTTTCTGATAAACTGCTTAGTGTTCTTTTAATTCATCTCACAGAATTACATCTGTATTTCGTGGATCACTTTGCTAGCCTATTTCTGTGGAATCTGCCAACAGATATTTCCTTTCCCTATGAAGAATATAGGGCCAAAGGAAATATCCTCCGATAACAAAGAGAAAGAATCTTTCTGAGAAACTTCTTTGTGTTCTGTGAAATCATCTCACAGAGTTACAGCTTTCCCCTCAAGAAGCCTTTCGCTAAGACAGTTCTTGTGGAATTGGCAAAGTGATATTTGGAAGCCCATAAGGGCTATGGTGAAAAAGGAAATATCCTCCGATGAAACCTGGAAAGAAGCTTTGTGAGAAACTGCTCAGTGTTCTGTTAATTCATCTCACAGAGTTACATCTGTATTTCGTGGATCTCTTTGCTAGCGTTATTTCTGTGAAATCTGACAACAGATATTTCTTTTCCCTTTGAAGACTATAGGGCCAAAGGAAATATCCTCCGATAACAAAGAGAAAGAAGCTTTCTGAGAAACTTCTTTGTGTTCTGTGAAATCATCTCACAGAGTTACAGCTTTCCCCTCAAGAAGCCTTTCGCTAAGACAGTTCTTGTGGAATTGGCAAAGTGATATTTGGAAGCCCATAAGGGCTATGGTGAAAAAGGAAATATCCTCCGATGAAACCTGGAAAGAAGCTTTGTGAGAAACTGCTCAGTGTTCTGTTAATTCATCTCACAGAGTTACATCTGCATTTCGTGGATCTCTTTGCTAGCCTTATTTCTGTGGAATCTGACAACAGATATTTCCTTTCCCTTTGAAGACTATAGGGCCAAAGGAAATATCCTCTGATAACAAAGAGAAAGAAGCTTTCTGAGAAACTTCTTTGTGTTCTGTGAAATCATCTCACAGAGTGACAGCTTTCCCCTCAAGAAGCCTTTCGCTAAGACTGTTCTTGTGGAATTGGCAAAGTGATATTTGGAAGCCCATAGAGGGCTATGGTTAAAAAGGATATATCCTCGGATGAAATCTGGAAAGAAGCTTTCTGAGAAACTGCTTAGTGTTCTGTTAATTCATCTCACAGAGTTACATCTGTATTTCGTAGATCTCTTTGCTAGCCTTATTTCTGTGGAATCTGAGAACTGATATTTCGGATCCCTTTAAAGACTACAGGGCCAAAGGAAATAACCTCCGATAACAAAGAGAAAGAAGCTTTCTGAGAAACTTCTTTGTGTTCTGTGAAATCATCTCACAGAGTTACAGCTTTCCTCTCAAGAAGCCTTTAGCTAAGACAGTTCTTGTGGAATTGGCAAAGTCATATTTGGAAGCCCATAGAGGGCTATGGTGAAAAAGGAAATATCCTCCGATGAAATCTGGAAAGAAGCTTTCTGAGAAACTGCTCAGTGTTCTGTTAATTCATCTCACAGAGTTACATCTGTATTTCGTGGATCTCTTTGCTAGCCTTATTTCTGTGGAATCTGAGAACAGATATTTCGGATCCCTTTAAAGGCCATAGGACCAAAGGAAATATCCTCCGATAACAAAGAGAAAGAAGCTTTCTGAGAAGCTTCTTTGTGTTCGGTGAAATCATCTCACAGAGTTACAGCATTCCCCTCAAGAAGCCTTTCGCTAAGACAGTTCTTGTGGAATTGGCAAAGTGATATTTGGAAGCCCATAGAGGGCTATGGTGAAAAAGGAAATATCCTCCGATGAAATCTGGAAAGAAGCTTTCTGAGAAACTGCTTAGTGTTCTGTTAATTCATCTCACAGAGTTACATCTGTATTTCGTGGATCTCTTTGCTAGCCTTATTTCTGTGGAATCTGACAACAGATATTTCCTTTCCCTTTGAAGACTATAGGGCCAAAGGAAATATCCTCCGATAACAAAGAGAAAGAAGCTTTCTGAGAAACTTCTTTGTGTTCTGTGAAATCATCTCACAGAGTGACAGCTTTCCCCTCCAGAAGCCTTTCGCTAAGACAGTTCTTGTGGAATTGGCAAAGTGATATTTGGAAGCCCATAAGGGCTATGGTGAAAAAGACAATATCCTCCGATGAAATCTGGAAAGAAGCTTTCTGAGAAACTGCTCAGTGTTCTGTTAATTCATCTCACAGAGTTACATCTGTATTTAGTTGATCTCTTTGCTAGCCTTATTTCTGTGGAATCTGACAACAGATATTTCCTTTCCCTTTGAAGACTATAGGGCCTAAGGAAATATCCTCCGATAACAAAGAGAAAGAAGCTTTCTGAGAAACTTGTTTGTGTTCTGTGAAATCATCTCACAGAGTTACAGCTTTCCCCTCAAGAAGCCTTTCGCTAAGACAGTTCTTGTGGAATTGGCAAAGTCATATTTGGAAGCCCATAGAGGGCTATGGTGAGAAAGGAAATATCCTCCGATGAAATCTGGAAAGAAGCTTTCTGAGAAACTGCTCAGTGTTCTGTTAATTCATCTCACAGAGTTATATCAGTATTTCGTGGATCTCTTTGCTAGCCTTATTTCTGTGGAATCTGACAACAGATATTTCCTTCCCCTTTGAAGACTATAGGGCCAAAGGCTATATCCTCCGATAACAAAGAAAAGAAGCTTTCTGAGAAACTTCTTTGTGTTCTGTGAAATCATCTTACAGAGTTACAGCTTTCCCCTCAAGAAGCCTTTCGCTAAGACAGTTCTTGTGGAATTGGCAAAGTCATATTTGGAAGCCCTTAGAGGGCTATGGTGAAAAAGGAAATATCCTCCGATGAAATCTGGAAAGAAGCTTTCTGAGAAACTGCTTAGTGTTCTGTTAATTCATCTCACAGAGTTACATCTGTATTTCGTGGATCTCTTTGGTAGCTTTATTTCTGTGGAATCTGACAACAGATATTTCCTTTCCCTTTGAAGACTATAGGGCCAAAGGAAATATCCTCCGATAACAAAGAGAAAGAAGCTTTCTGAGAAACTTCTTTGTGTTCTGTGAAATCATCTCACAGAGTTACAGCTTTCCCCTCAAGAAGCCTTTCGCTAAGACAGTTCTTGTGGAATTGGCAAAGTGATATATGGAAGCCCATAGAGGGCTATGGTGAAAAAGGAAATATCCTCGGATGAAATCTGGAAAGAAGCTTTCTGAGAAACTGCTTAGTGTTCTGTTAATTCATCTCACAGAATTACATCTGTATTTCGTGGATCTCTTTGCTAGCCTTATTTCTGTGGAATCTGACAACAGATATTTCCTTTCCCTTTGAAGACTACAGGGCCAAAGGAAATATCCTCCGATAACAAAGAGAAAGAAGCTTTCTGAGAAACTTCTTTGTGTTCTGTGAAATCATCTCACAGAGTTACAGCTTTCCCCTCAAGAAGCCTTTCGCTAAGACAGTTCTTGTGGAATTGGCAAAGTGATATTTGGAAGCCCATAAGGGCTATGGTGAAAAAGGAAATATCCTCCGATGAAACCTGGAAAGAAGCTTTGTGAGAAACTGCTCCGTGTTCTGTTAATTCATCTCACAGAGTTACATCTGTATTTCGTGGATCTCTTTGCTAGCCTTATTTCTGTGGAATCTGACAACAGATATTTCCTTTCCCTTTGAAGACTATAGGGCCAAAGGAAATATCCTCCGATAACAAAGAGAAAGAAGCTTTCTGAGAAACTTCTTTGTGTTCTGTGAAATCACCTCACAGAGTTACAGCTTTCCCCTTAAGAAGCCTTTCGCTAAGACAGTTCTTGTGGAATTGGCAAAGTGATATTTGGAAGCCCATAGAGGGCTATGGTGAAAAAGGAAATATCCTCGGATGAAATCTGGAAAGAAGCTTTCTGAGAACCTGCTTAGTGTTCTGTTAATTCATCTCACAGAGTTACATCTGTATTTCGTGGATCTCTTTTCTAGCTTTATTTCTGTGGAATCTGAGAACAGATATTTCCTTTCCCTTTGAAGACTATAGGGCCAAAGGAAATATCCTCCGATAACAAAGAGAAAGAAGCTTTCTGAGAAACTTCTTTGTGTTCTGTGAAATCGTCTCACAGAGTTACAGCTTTCCCCTCAAGAAGCCTTTCGCTAAGACAGTTCTTGTGGAATTGGCAAAGTGATATTTGGAAGCCCATAGAGGGCTATGGTGAAAAAGGGAATATCCTCCGATGAAATCTGGAAAGAAGCTTTCTGAGAAACTGCTTAGTGTTCTGTTAATTCATCTCACAGAGTTACATCTGTATTTCGTGGATCTCTTTGCTAGCCTTCTTTCTGTGGAATCTGACAACAGATATTTCCTTTCCCTTTGAAGACTATAGGGCCAAAGGAAATATCCTCCGATAACAAAGAGAAAGAAGCTTTCTGAGAACCTTCTTTGTGTTCTGTGAAATCATCTCACAGAGTGACAGCTTTCCCCTCAAGAAGCCTTTCGCTAAGACAGTTCTTGTGGAATTGGCAAAGTGATATTTGGAAGCCCATAGAGGGCTATGGTGAAAAAGGAAATATCCTCCGATGAAATCTGGAAAGAAGCTTTCTGAGAAACTGCTTAGTGTTCTGTTAATTCATCTCACAGAGTTACATCTGTATTTCGTGGATCTCTTTTCTAGCTTTATTTCTGAGGAATCTGAGAACAGATATTTCCTTTCCCTTTGAAGACTATAGGGCCAAAGGAAATATCATCCGATAACAAAGAGAAAGAAGCTTTCTGAGAAACTTCTTTGTGTTCTGTGAAATCATCGCACAGAGTTTCAGCTTTCCCCTCAAGAAGCCTTTCGCTAAGACAGTTCTTTTGGAATTGGCAAAGTGATATTTGGAAGCCCATAGAGGGCTATGGTGAAAAAGGGAATATCCTCCGATGATATCTGGAAAGAAGATTTCTGAGAAACTGCTTAGTGTTCTGTTAATTCATGTCACAGAGTTACATCTGTATTTCGTGTATCTCTTTGCTAGCCTTCTTTCTGTGGAATCTGACAACAGATATTTCCTTTCCCTTTGAAGACTATAGGGCCAAAGGAAATATCCTCCGATAACAAAGAGAAAGAAGCTTTCTGAGAAACTTCTTTGTGTTCTGTGAAATCATCTCACAGAGTTACAGCTTTCCTCTCAAGAAGCCTTTCGCTAACAGTTCTTGTGGAATTGGCAAAGTGATATTTGGAAGCCCATAGAGGGCTATGGTGAAAAAGGAAATATCCTCTGATGAAATCTGGAAAGAAGCTTTCTGAGAAACTCCTCAGTGTTCTGTTAATTCATCTCACGGAGTTACATCTGTACTTCGTGGATCTCTTTGCTAGCCTTATTTATGTGGAATCTGAGAACAGATATTTCGGATCCCTTTAAAGGCCATAGGACCAAAGGAAATATCCTCCGATAACAAAGAGAAAGAAGCTTTCTGAGAAGCTTCTTTGTGTTCGGTGAAATCATCTCACAGAGTTACAGCATTCCCCTCAAGAAGCCTTTCGCTAAGACAGTTCTTGTGGAATTGGCAAAGTGATATTTGAAAGCCCATAGAGGGCTCTGGTGAAAAAGGAAATATCCTCCGATGAAATCTGGAAAGAAGCTTTCTGAGAAACTGCTTAGTGTTCTGTTAATTCATCTCACAGAGTTACATCTGTATTTCGTGGATCTCTTTGCTAGCCTTATTTCTGTGGAATCTGACAACAGATATTTCCTTTCCCTTTGAAGACTATAGGGCCAAAGGACATATCCTCCGATAACAAAGGGAAAGAAGCTTTCTGAGAAACTTCTTTGTGTTCTGTGAAATCATCTTACAGAGTTACAGCTTTCCCCTCAAGAAGCCTTTCGCTAAGACAGTTCTTGTGGAATTGGCAAAGTCATATTTGGAAGCCCATAAGGGCTATCTTGAAAAAGGAAATATCCTCGGATGAAATCTGGAAAGAAGCTTTCTGAGAAACTGCTTAGTGTTCTGTTAATTCATCTCACAGAGTTACATCTGTATTTCTTGGATCTCTTTGCTAGCCTTATTTCTGTGGAATCTGACAACAGATATTTCCTTTCCCTTTGAAGACTATAGGGCCAAAGGAAGTATCCCCCGATAACAAAGAGAAAGAAGCTTTCTGAGAAACTTCTTTGTGTTCTGTGAAATCATCTCACAGAGTTACAGCTTTCCCCTCAAGAAGCCTTTCGCTAAGACAGTTCTTGTGGAATTGGCAAAGTGATATTTGGAAGCCCATAAGGGCTATGGTGAAAAAGGAAATATCCTCCGATGAAACCTGGAAAGAAGCTTTGTGAGAAACTGCTCAGTGTTCTGTTAATTCATCTCACAGAGTTACATCTGTATTTCGTGGATCTCTTTGCTAGCCTTATTTCTGTGAAATCTGACAACAGATATTTCTTTTCCCTTTGAAGACTATAGGGCCAAAGGAAATATCCTCCGATAACAAAGAGAAAGAAGCTTTCTGAGAAACTTCTTTGTGTTCTGTGAAATCATCTCACAGAGTGACAGCTTTCCCCTCAAGAAGCCTTTCGCTAAGACAGTTCTTGTGGAATTGGCAAAGTGATATTTGGAAGCCCATAAGGGCTATGGTGAAAAGAAAATATCCTCCGATGAAATCTGGAAAGAAGCTTTCTGAGTAACTGCTCAGTGTTCGGTTAATTCATCTCACAGAGTTTCATCTGTATTTCGTGGATATCTTTGCTAGCCTTATTTCTGTGGAATCTGACAACAGATATTTCCTTTCCCTTTGAAGACTATAGGGCCAAAGGAAATATCCTCCGATAACAAAGAGAAAGAAGCTTTCTGAGAAACTTCTTTGTGTTCTGTGAAATCATCTCACAGAGTTACAGCTTTCCCCTCAAGAAGCCTTTCGCTAAGACAGTTCTTGTGGAATTGGCAAAGTGATATTTGGAAGCCCATAGAGGGCTATGGTGAAAAAGGAAATATCCTCGGATGAAATCTGGAAAGAAGCTTTCTGAGAAACTGCTTAGTGTTCTGTTAATTCATCTCACAGAATTACATCTGTATTTCGTGGATCTCTTTGCTAGCCTTATTTCTGTGGAATCTGACAACAGATATTTCCTTTCCCTTTGAAGACTATAGGGCCAAAGGAAGTATCCCCCGATAACAAAGAGAAAGAAGCTTTCTGAGAAACTTCTTTGTGTTCTGTGAAATCATCTCACAGAGTTACAGCTTTCCCCTCAAGAAGCCTTTCGCTAAGACAGTTCTTGTGGAATTGGCAAAGTGATATTTGGAAGCCCATAAGGGCTATGGTGAAAAAGGAAATATCCTCCGATGAAACCTGGAAAGAAGCTTTGTGAGAAACTGCTCAGTGTTCTGTTAATTCATCTCACAGAGTTACATCTGTATTTCGTGGATCTCTTTGCTAGCCTTATTTCTGTGAAATCTGACAACAGATATTTCTTTTCCCTTTGAAGACTATAGGGCCAAAGGAAATATCCTCCGATAACAAAGAGAAAGAAGCTTTCTGAGAAACTTCTTTGTGTTCTGTGAAATCATCTCACAGAGTGACAGCTTTCCCCTCAAGAAGCCTTTCGCTAAGACAGTTCTTGTGGAATTGGCAAAGTGATATTTGGAAGCCCATAAGGGCTATGGTGAAAAGAAAATATCCTCCGATGAAATCTGGAAAGAAGCTTTCTGAGTAACTGCTCAGTGTTCGGTTAATTCATCTCACAGAGTTTCATCTGTATTTCGTGGATATCTTTGCTAGCCTTATTTCTGTGGAATCTGACAACAGATATTTCCTTTCCCTTTGAAGACTATAGGGCCAAAGGAAATATCCTCCGATAACAAAGAGAAACAAGCTTTCTGAGAAACTTCTTTGTGTTCTGTGAAATCATCTCACAGAGTTACAGCTTTCCCCTCAAGAAGCCTTTCGCTAAGACAGTTCTTGTGGAATTGGCAAAGTGATATTTGGAAGCCCATAGAGGGCTATGGTGAAAAAGGAAATATCCTCCGATGAAATCTGGAAAGAAGGTTTCTGAGAAACTGTTTAGTGTTCTGTTAATTCATCTCACAGAGTTACATCTGTATTTCGTGGATCTCTTTGCTAGCCTTATTTCTGTGGAATCTGACAACAGATATTTCCTTTCCCTTTGAAGACTATAGGGCCAAAGGAAATATCCTCCGATAACAAAGAGAAAGAAGCTTTCTGAGAAACTTCTTTGTGTTCTGTGAAATCATCTCACAGAGTTATAGCTTTCCCCTCAAGAAGCCTTTCGCTAAGACAGTTCTTGTGGAATTGGGAAAGTGATATTTGGAAGCCCATAGAGGGCTATGGTGAGAAAGGAAATATCCTCCGATGAAATCTGGAAAGAAGCTTTCGGAGAAACTGCTCAGTGTTCTGTTAATTCATCTCACAGAGTTACATCAGTATTTCGTGGATCTCTTTGCTAGCCTTATTTCTGTGGAATCTGACAACAGATATTTCCTTTCCCTTTGAAGACTATAGGGCCAAAGGACATATCCTCCGATAACAAAGGGAAAGAAGCTTTCTGAGAAACTTCTTTGTGTTCTGTGAAATCATCTCACAGAGTTACAGCTTTCCCCTCAAGAAGCCTTTCGCTAAGACAGTTCTTGTGGAATTGGCAAAGTGATATTTGGAAGCCCATAGAGGGCTATGGTGAAAAAGGAAATATCCTCCGATGAAATCTGGAAAGAAGCTTTCGAGTAACTGCTCAGTGTTCGGTTAATTCATCTCACAGAGTTTCATCTGTATTTCGTGGATATCTTTGCTAGCCTTATTTCTGTGGAATCTGACAACAGATATTTCCTTTCCCTTTGAAGACTATAGGGCCAAAGGAAATATCCTCCGATAACAAAGAGAAAGAAGGTTTCTGAGAAACTTCTTTGTGTTCTGTGAAATCATCTCACAGAGTTACAGCTTTCCCCTCAAGAAGCCTTTTGCTAAGACAGTTCTTGTGGAATTGGCAAAGTGATATTTGGAAGCCCATAAGGGCTATGGTGAAAAAGGAAATATCCTCCGATGAAACCTGGAAAGAAGCTTTGTGAGAAACTGCTCAGTGTTCTGTTAATTCATCTCACAGAGTTACATCTGTATTTCGTGGATCTCTTTGCTAGCCTTATTTCTGTGGAATCTGACAACAGATATTTCCTTTCCCTTTGAAGACTATAGGGCCAAAGGAAATATCCTCCGATAACAAAGAGAAAGAAGCTTTCTGAGAAACTTCTTTGTGTTCTGTGAAATCATCTCACAGAGTTACAGCTTTCCCCTTAAGAAGCCTTTCGCTAAGACAGTTCTTGTGGAATTGGCAAAGTGATATTTGGAAGCCCATAGAGGGCTATGGTGAAAAAGGAAATATCCTCCGATGAAATCTGGAAAGAAGCTTTCCGAGAAACTGCTTAGAGTTCTGTTAATTCATCTCACAGCGTTACATCTGTATTTCGTGGATCTCTTTGCTTGCCTTATTTCTGTGGAATCTGAGAACAGATATTTCCTTTCCCTTTAAGACTATAGGGCCAAAGGAAATATCCTCCGATAACAAAGAGAAAGAAGCTTTGTGAGAAACTTCTTTGTGTTCTGGAAGTCATCTCACAGAGTTACAGCTTTCCCCTCAAGAAGCCTTTCCCTAAGACAGTTCTTGTGGAATTGGCTAAGTGATATTTGGAAGCCCTTAGAGGGCTATGGTGAAAAAGGAAATATCCTCGGATGAAATCTGGAAAGAAGCTTTCTGAGAAACTGCTTAGTGTTCTGTTAATTCATCTCACAGAGTTACATCTGTATTTCGTGGATCTCTTTGCTAGCCTTATTTCTGTGGAATCTGACAACCGATATTTCGGATCCCTTTGAAGACTATAGGGCCAAAGGAAATATCCTCCGATGACATAGAGAAAGAAGCTTTCTGAGAAACTTCTTTGTGTTTTGTGAAATCATCTCACAGAGTTACAGCTTTCCCCTCAAGAAGCCTTTCGCTAAGACAGTTCTTGTGGAATTGGAAAAGTGATATTTGGCAGCCCATAGAGGGCTATGGTGAAAAAGGAAATATCGTCTGATGAAATCTGGAAAGAAGCTTTCCAAAAAACTGCTTAGTGTCCTGTTAATTCATCTCACTGAGTTACATCTGTATTTCGTGGATCTCTTTAATAGCCTTATTTCTGTGGAATCTGACAACAGATATTTCCTTTCCCTTTGAAAAGTATAGGGCCAAAGGAAATATCCTCCGATAACAAAGAGAAAGAAGCTTTCTGAGAAACTTCTTTGTGTTCTGTGAAATCATCTCACAGAGTTAAAGCTTTCCCCTCAAGAAGCCTTTCGATAAGACAGTTCTTGTGGAATTCGCAAAGTGATATTTGGAATCCCATAGAGGTCTATGGGGAAAAAGGAAATATCCTCCGACGAAATCTGGAAAGAAGCTTTCTGAGAAACTGCTTAGTGTTCTGTTAATTCATCTCACAGAGTTACAGCTGTGTTTCGTGGATCTCTTTGCTAGCCTTATTTCTGTGGGATATGACAACAGATATTTCCTTTCCCTTTGAAGACTATAGGGCCAAAGGAAATATCCTCCGATAACAAAGAGAAAGAAGCTTTCTGAGAAACTTCTTTGTGTTCTGTAAAATCATCTCACAGAGTTACAGCTTTCCCCTCAAGAAGCCTTTCGCTAAGACAGTTCTTGTGGAATTGGCAAAGTGATATTTGGAAGCCCCTTGAGGGATATGGTGAAAAAGGAAATATCCACCGATGAAATCTGGAAAGAAGCTTTCTGAGAAACAGCTTTGTGTTCTGTTAATTCATCTCACAGAGTTACATCTGTATTTCGTGGGTCCCTTTGCTAGCCTTATATCTGTGGAATCTGAGAACAGATATTTCCATCCCTTTGAAGACAATAGGGACAAAGGAAATATCCTCCGATAACAAAGAGAAAGAAGTTTTCTGAGAAACTTCTTTGTGTTCTGTGAAATCATCTCACAGAGTTACAGCTTTCCCCCCAAGAAGCCTTTCGCTAAGACAGTTCTTGTGGAATTGTCTAAGTGATATTTGGAAGCCCATAGTGTGCTATGGTGAAAAAGGAAATATCCTCCGATGAAATCTGGAAAGAAGGTTTCTGAGAAACTGCTTAGTGTTCTCTAATTCATCTCACAGAGTTACAACTGTATTTCGTGGATCTGTTTGCTAGCCTTATTTCTGTGGAAACAGACAACAGATATTTCCTTTCCCTTTGAAAACCCTAGGGCCAAAGGAAATATCCTCCGATAACAAAGAGAAAGAAGCTTTCTGAGAAACTTCTTTGTGTTCTCTGAAATCATCTCACAGAGTTACAGCTTTCCCTTCAAGAACCCTTTCGCTAAGACAGTTCTTGTGGAATTGGCAAAGTGATATTTGGAAGCCCCTAGAGGGCTATGGTGAAAAAGGAAATATCCTCCGATGAAATCTGGAAAGAAGGTTTCTGAGAAACTGCTTAGTGTTCTGTTAATTCATCTCACAGAGATACATCTGTATTTCGTGGATCTCTTTGCTAGCCTTATTTCTGTGGAATCTGAGAACAGATATATCGGATCCCTTTGAAGACTATAGGGCCAAAGGAAATATCCTCCGATAACAAAGAGAAAGAAGCTTTCTGAGAAACTTCTTTGTGTTCTGTGAAATCATCTCACAGAGTTACAGCTTTCCCCTCAAGAAGCCTTTCGCTAAGACAGTTCTTGTGGAATTGGCAAAGTGATATTTGGAAGCCCATAGAGGGCTATGTTGAAAAAGGAAATATCCTCCGATGAAATCGGGAAAGAAGCTTTCTGAGAAACTGCTTAGTGTTCTGATAATTCATCTCACAGAGTTACATCTGTATTTCGTGGATCTCTTTGCTTGCCTTATTTCTGTGGAATCTGAGAACAGATATGTCGGATCCCTTTGAAGACTATAGGGCCAAAGGAAATATCCTCCGATAACAAAGAGAAAGAAGCTTTCTGAGAAACTTCTTAGTTTTCTCTGAAATCATCTCACAGAGTTACAGCTTTCCCATCAAGAAGACTTTCGCTAAGACAGTTCTTGTGGAATTGGCAAAGTGCTATTGGGAAGCCCTTAGAGGGCTATGGTGAATAACGAAATATACTCCGAAGAAATCTGGAAAGAAGATTTCTGCGAAACTGCTTAGTGTTCTGTTAATTCATCTCACAGAGTTACATCTGTATTTCATGGATCTCTTTCCTAGCCTTATTTCTGTGGAATCTGACAACAGATATTCGGATCCCTTTGACGTCTACAGGGCCAAAGAAAATTTCCTCCGATAACAAAGAGAAAGAAGCTTTCTGAGAAACTTCTTTGTGTTCTGTGAAATCATCTCACAGAGTTACAGCTTTCCCCTCAAGATGCCTTTTGGTAAGACAGTTCTTGTGGAATTGTCAAAGTGATATTTGGAAGCCCATAGTGGGCTATGGTGAAAAAGGAAATATCCTCCGATGAAATCTGGAAAGAAGCTTTCTGAGAAACTACTTAGTGTTCTGTCAATTCATCTCAGAGAGTTATATCTGTATTTCGTGGATCTCTTTGCTAGCCTTATTTCTGTGGAATCTGAGAAAAAATATATTCTTTTCCTTTGAAGACTATAGGGCCAAAGGAAATATCCTCCGATATCAAAGAGAAAGAAGCTTTCTGAGAAACTTCTTTGTGTTCTGTGAAAACATCTCACAGAGTTACAGGTTTCCCCTCAAGAAGCCTTTCGCTAAGACAGTTCTTGTGGAATTGGCAAAGTGATATTTGGAAGCCCATAGAGGGCTATGGTGAAAAAGGAAATATCCTCCCATGAAATCTGGAAAGATTTCTGAGAAACTGCTTAGTGTTCTGTTAATTCATCTCACAGAGTTACTTCTGTATTTCGTGGATCTCTTTGCTAGCATTATTTCTGTGGAATCTGAGAACAGATATTTCGGATGCCTTTGAAGACTATAGGGCCAAAGGATATATCCTCCGATAAAAAAGAGAATGAAGCTTTTTGAGAACCTCCTTTGTGTTCTGTGAAATCATCTCACAGAGTTACAGCTTTCCCCTCAGGAAGCCTTTCGCTAAGACAGTTCTTGTGGAATTCGCAAAGTGATATTTGGAATCCCATAGAGGTCTATGGGGAAAAAGGAAATATCCTCCGACGAAATCTGGAAAGAAGCTTTCTGAGAAACTGCTTAGTGTTCTGTTAATTCATCTCACAGAGTTACAGCTGTGTTTCGTGGATCTCTTTGCTAACCTTATTTCTGTGGGATATGACAACAGATATTTCCTTTCCCTTTGAAGACTATAGGGCCAAAGAAATATCCTCCGATAACAAAGAGAAAGAAGCTTTCTGAGAAACTTCTTTGTGTTCTGTGAAATCACATCACAGAGTTACAGCTTTCCCCTCAAGAAGCCTTTCGCTAAGACAGTTCTTGTGGAATTTGCCAAGTGATATTTGGAAGCCGATAGAGGGCTATGGTGAAAATGGAAATATCCTCCGATGAAATCTGGAAAGAAGATTTCTGAGAAACTGCTTAGTTTTCTGTTAATTCATCTCACAGAGTTACATCTGTGTTTCGTGGATCTCTTTGCTAGCCTTATTTCTCTGGAATCTGACAACAGATATTTCGGATGCCTTTGAAGACTATAGGGGCAAAGGAAATATCCTCGGATAACAAAGAGAAAAAAGCTTTCTGTGAAACTTCTTTGTGTTCTGTGAAACCATCTCACAGAGTTACAACTTTCCCCTCAAGAAGCCTTTCGCTAAGACAGTTCTTGTGGAATTGGCAAAGTGATATTTGGAAGCCAATAGAGGGCTATGGTGAAAAAGGAAATATCCTCCGATGAAATCTGGAAAGAAGCTTTCTGAGAAACTGCTTAGTGTTCTGTTAATTCATCTCACAGAGTTACATCTCTATTTCGTGGATCTCTTTGCTAGCCTTATTTCTGTGGAATCTGACAACCGATATTTCGGATCCCTTTGAAGACTATAGGGCCAAAGGAAATATCCTCCCATAACAAAGAGAAAGAAGCTTTCTGAGAAACTTCTTTGTGTTCTGTGAAAACATATCACAGAGTTACAGCTGTCCCCTCAAGGAGCCTTTCGCTAAGACAGTTCTTGTGGAATTGGCAAAGTGATATTTGGAAGCCCATAGAGGGCTATGGTGAAAAAGGAAATATCCTCCGATGAAATCTGGAAAGAAGATTTCTGAGAAACTGCTTAGTGTTCTGTTAATTCATCTCACAGAGTTACATCTGTATTTCGTGGATCTCTTTGCTAGCATTATTTCTGTGGAATCTGAGAACAGATATTTCGGATCCCTTTGAAGGCTATAGGGCCAAAGGAAATATCCTCCGATAAAAAAGAGAAAGAAGCTTTCTGAGAACCTTCTTTGTGTTCTGTGAAATCATCTCACAGAGTTACAGCTTTCCCCTTAGGAAGCCTTTCGCAAAGACAGTTCTTGTGGAATTGGCAAAGTGATATTTGGAAGTCCATAGAGGGCTATGGTGAAAAAGGAAATATCCTCCGATGACATCTGGAAAGAAGCTTTCTGAGAAACTGCTTAGTGTTCTGTTAATTCATCTCACAGAGTTACGTCTGTATTTCGTGGATCTCTTTGCTAGCCTTATTTCTGTGGAATCTGAGAACAGATATTTCGGATCTCTTTGAATACTATAGGGCCAAAGGAAATATCCTCCGATAACAAAGAGAAAGAAGCTTTCTAAGAAACTTCTTTGTGTTCTGTGAAATCATCTCACAGAGTTTCAGCTTTCCCCTCAGGAAGCCTTTCGCTAATACAGTTCTTGTGGAATTTCAAAGTGATATTTGGAAGCCCATAGAGGGCTATGGTGAAAAACGAAATATCCTCCGATGAAAACTGGAAAGAAGTTTTCTGAGAAACTGCTTAGTGTTCTGTTAATTCATCTCCCAGAGTTACATCTCTATTTTGTGGATCTCTTTGCTAGCCTTATTTCGGTGGAATCTGAGAACAGATATTTCCTTTCCCTTTGAAGACTATAGGGCCAAAGGAAATATCCTCCGATAACAAAGAGAAAGAAGCTTTCTGAGAAACTTCTTTGTGTTCTGTGAAAACATCTCACAGAGTTACAGCTTTCCCCTCAAGAAGCCTTTCGCTAAGACAGTTCTTGTGGAATTGGCAAAGTGATATTTGGAAGCCCACAGAGGGCTATGGTGAAAAAGGAAATATCCTCCGATGAAATCTGGAAAGAAGCTTTCTGAGAAACTGCTTAGTGTTCTGTTAATTCATCTCACAGAGTTACATCAGTATTTCATGGATCTCTTTGCTAGCCTTATTTCTGTGGAATCTGAGAACAGATATTTCCTTTCCCTTTGAAGACTATAGGGCCAAAGGAAATATCCTCCGATAACAAAGAGAAAGAAGCTTTCTGAGAAACTTCTTTGTGTTCTGTGAAAACATCTCACAGAGTTACAGCTTTCCCCTCAAGAAGCCTTTCGCTAAGACAGTTCTTGTGGAACTGGCAAAGTGATATTGGAAGCCCTTAGAGGGCTATGGTGAATAACGAAATATACTCCGAAGAAATCTGGGAAGAAGCTTTCTGCGAAACTGCTTAGTGTTCTGTTAATTCATCTCACAGAGTTACATCTGTATTTCGTGGATCTCTTTCCTAGCCTTATTTCTGTGGAATCTGACAACAGATATTTGGATCCCTTTGACGACAACAGGTCCAAAGAAAATTTCCTCAGATAACAAAGAGAAAAAAGCTTTCTGAGAAACTTCTTTGTGTTCTGTGAAATCATCTCACAGATTTACAGCTTTCCCCTCAAGAAGCCTTTTGCTAAGACAGTTCTTCTGGAATTGTCAAAGTGATATTTGGAAGCCCAAAGAGGGCTATGGTGAAAAAGGAAATATCCTCCGATGAAATCTGGAAAGAAGCTTTCTGAGAAACTGCTTAGTGTTCTGTTAATTCATCTCCCAGAGTTACATCTGTATTTCGTGGTTTTCTTTCCTAGCCTTGTTTCTGTGGAATCAGACAACAGATATTTCGGATCCCTTTGACGACTATAGGGCCAAAGGAAATATCCTCTGATAACAAAGAGAAAGATGCTTTCTGAGAAACTTCTTCGTGTTCTGTGAAATCATCTCACAGAGTTACAGCTTTCCCCTCCAGAAGCCTTTCGCTAAGAAAGTTCTTGTGGAATAGGCAAAGTGATATTGGGAAGCCCTTAGAGGTCTATGGTGAAAAACGAAATATACTCCGAAGAAATCTAGAAAGAAGCTTTCTGTGAAACTGCTTAGTGTTCTGTTAATTCATCTCACAGAGTTACATCTGTATTTCGTGGATCTCTTTCCTAGCCTTATTTCTGTGGAATCTGACAACAGATATTCGGATCCCTTTGCTGACTACAGGGCCAAAGAAAATTTCCTCCTATAACAAAGAGAAAGAAGCTTTCTGAGAAACTTCTTTGTGTTCTGTGAAATCATCTCACAGAGTTACAGCGTTCCCCTCAAGAAGCCTTTTGCTAAGACAGTTCTTGTGCAATTGTCAAAGTGATATTTGGTAGCCCATAGAGGGCGATGGTGAAAAAGGAAATATCCTCCGATGATATCTGGAAAGAAGCTTTGTGAGAAACTGCTTAGTGTTCTGTTAATTCCTCTCAAATAGTTATATCTGTATTTCGTGGATCTCTTTGCTAGCCTTATTTCTGTGGAATCTGAGAACAAATATATTCTTTCCCTTTGAAGACTCTAGGGCCAAAGGAAATATCCTCCGATAACAAAGAGAAAGAAGCTTTCTGAGAAACTTCTTTGTGTTCTGTGAAATCATCTCACAGAGTTACAGCTTTCCCCTCAAGAAGCCTTTCGCTAAGACAGTTCTTGTGGAATTGGCAAAGTGATATTTGGAAGCCCATAGAGGGCTATGTGAAAAAGGAAATATCCTCCGATGAAATCTGGAAAGAAGCTTTCTGAGAAACAGCTTAGTGTTCTGTTAATTCATCTCACAGAGTTACATCTGTATTTCGTGGATACCTTTGCTAGCCTTATCTGTGGAATCTGAGAACAGATATTTCCATTCCCTTTGAAGACTATAGGGCCAAAGGAAATATCCTCCGATAACAAAGAGAAAGAAGTTTTCTGAGAAACTTCTTTGTGTTCTGTGAAATCATCTCACAGAGTTACAGCTTTCCCCTCAAGAAGCCTTTCGCTAAGACAGTTCTTGTGGAATTGTCTAAGTGATATTTGGAAGACAATAGTGTGCTATGGTGAAAAAGGAAATATCCTCCGATGAAATCTGGAAAGAAGCTTTCTGAGAAACTGCTTAGTGTTCTCTAATTCAGCTCACAGAGTTACATCTGAATTTCGTGGATCTCTTTGCTCGCCTTATTTCTGTGGAAACAGACAACAGATATTTCCTTTCCCTTTGAAAACCCTAGGGCCAAAGGAAATATCCTCCGATAACAAAGAGAAAGAAGCTTTCTGAGAAACTTCTTTGTGTTCTTTGAAATCATTTCACAGCGTTACAGCTTTCCACTCAAGAAGCCATTCGCTAAAAGAGTTCTTGTGGAATTAGCAAAGTGATATTTGGAAGCCCATACAGGGCTACGTTGAAAAAGGAAATATCCTCCGATGAAATCTGGAAAGAAGCTTTCTCAGAAACTGCTTAGTGTTCTGTTAATTCATCTCACAGAGTTACTTCTCTATTTCGTGGATGTCTTTGCTAGCCTTATTTCTGTGGAATCTGAGAACAGATATTTCGTATCCCTTTGAAGACTATAGGGCCTAAGGAAATATCCTCCGATATCAAAGAGAGAAGCTTTCTGAGAAACTTCTTTGTGTTCTCTGAAATCATCTCACAGAGTTACAGCTTTCCCATCAAGAAGCCTTTCGCTAATACAGCTCTTGTGGAATTGGCAATGTGATATTTGGAAGCCCATAGAGGGCTATGGTGAAAAAGGAAATATCCTCCGATGAAATCTGGAAAGAAGCTTTCTGAGAAACTGCTTATTGTTCTGTTAATTCATCTCACAGCGTTACATCTATATTTCGTGTATCTCTTTGCTAGCCTTATTTCTGTGGAATCTGAGAACAGATATTTCGGATCCCTTTGAAGACTATAGGGCCAAAGGAAATATCCTCTGATAACAAAGAGAAAGATGCTTTCTGAGAAACTTCTTTGTGTTCTGTGAAATCATCTCACAGAGTTACAGCTTTCCCCTCCAGAAGCCTTTCGCTAAGACAGTTCTTGTGGAATAGGCAAAGTGATATTGGGAAGACCTTAGAGGGCTATGGTGAAAAACGAAATATACTTCGAAGAAATCTAGAAAGAAGCTTTCTGTGAAACTGCTTAGTGTTCTGTTAATTCATCTCACAGAGTTACATCTGTATTTCGTGGATGTCTTTCCTAGCCTTCTTTCTGTGGAATCTGACAACAGATATTCGGATCCCTTTGCTGACTACAGGGCCAAAGAAAATTTCCTCTGATAACAAAGAGAAAGAAGCTTTCTGAGAAACTTCTTTGTGTTCTCTGAAATCATCTCACAGAGTTACAGCTTTCCCCTCAAGAAGCCTTTTGTTAAAACAGTTCTTGTGGAATTGTCAAAGTGATATTTGGTAGCCCATAGAGGGCTATGGTGAAAAAGGAAATATCCTCCGATGATATCTGGAAAGAAGCTTTCTGAGAAACTGCTTAGTGTTCTGTTAATTCATCTCAAATAGTTATATCTGTATTTCGTGGATCTCTTTGCTAGCCTTATTTCTGTGGAATCTGAGAACAAATATATTCTTTCCCTTTGAAGACTATAGGGCCAAAGGAAATATCCTCCGATAACAAAGAGAAAGAAGCTTTCTGAGAAACTTCTTTGTGTTCTGTGAAATCATCTCACAGAGTTACAGCTTTCCCCTCAAGAAGCCTTTCGCTAAGACAGTTCTTGTGGAATTGGCAAAGTGATATTTGGAAGCCCATAGAGGGCTATGGTGAAAAAGGAAATATCCTCCGATGAAATCTGGAAAGAAGCTTTCTGAGAAACAGCTTAGTGTTCTGTTAATTCATCTCACAGAGTTACGTCTTTATTTCGTGGATACCTTTGCTAGCCTTATATCTTGGAATCTGAGAACAGATATTTCCATTCCCTTTGAAGACTATAGGGCCAAAGGAAATATCCCCCCATAACAAAGAGAAAGAAGTTTTCTGAGTAACTTCTTTGTGTTCTGTAAAATCATCTCACAGAGTTACAGCTTTCCCCTCAAGAAGCCTTTCGCTAAGACAGTTCTTGTGGAATTGTCTAAGTGATATTTGGAAGCCCATAGTGTGCTATGGTGAAAAAGGAAATATCCTCCGATGAAATCTGGAAAGAAGCTTTCTGAGAAACTGCTTAGTGTTCTCTAATTCATCTCAAAGAGTTACATCTGTATTTCGTGGATCTCTTTGCTAGCCTTATTTCTGTGGAAACAGACAACAGATATTTCCTTTCCCTTTGAAAACTCTAGGGCCAAAGGAAATATCCTCCGATAACAAAGAGAAAGAAACTTTCTGAGAAACTTCTTTGTGCTCTGTGAAATCATCTCACAGCGTTACAGCTTTCCATTCAAGAAGACTTTCGCTAAAAGAGTTCTTGTGGAATTGGCAAAGTGATATTTGGAAGCCCATAGAGGGCTATGGTGAAAAAGGAAATATTCTCCGATGAAATCTGGAAAGAAGCTTTCTGAGAAACTGCTTAGTGTTTTGATAATTCATCTCACAGAGATACATCTGTATTTCGTGGATCTCTTTAATAGCCTTATTTCTGTGGAATCTGACAAGAGATATTTCCTTTCCCTTTGAAAAGTATAGGGCCAAAGGAAATATCCTCGGATAACAAAGAGAAAGAAGCTTTCTGAGAAACTTCTTTGTGTTCTGTGAAATCATCTCACAGAGTTACAGCTTTCCCCTCAAGAAGCCTTTCGCTAAGACAGTTCTTGTGGAATTGGCAAAGTGATATTTGGAAGCCCCTAGAGGGCTATGGTGAAAAAGGAAATATCGTCAGACGAAATCTGGAAAGAAGTTTTCTGAGAAACTGCTTAGTGTTCTGTTTATTCATCTCACAGAGTTACAGCTGTGTTTCGTATATCTCTTTGCTAGCCTTATTTCTGTGGGATCCGACAACAGATATTTCCTTTCCCTTTGAAGACTATAGGGCCAAAGGAAATATCCTCCGATAACAAAGTAAAACAAGCTTTCTGAGAAACTTCTTTGTGTTCTGTGAAATCATCTCACAGAGTTACAGCTTTCCCCTCAAGAAGCCTTTCGCTAAGACAGTTCTTGTGGAATTGGCAAAGTGATATTTGGAAGCCCCTAGAGGGCTATGGTGAAAAAGGAAATATCCACCGATGAAATCTGGAAAGAAGCTTTCTGAGAAACAGCTTTGTGTTCTGTTAATTCATCTCACAGAGTTACATCTGTATTTCGTGGATCCCTTTGCTAGCCTTATATCTGTGGAATCTGAGAACAGATATTTCCATTCCCTTTGAAGACAATAGGGCCAAAGGAAATATCCTCCGATAACAAAGAGAAAGAAGTTTTCTGAGAAACTTCTTTGTGTTCTGTGAAATCATCTCACAGAGTTACAGATTTCCCCCCAAGAAGCCTTTCGCTAAGACAGTTCTTGTGGAATTGTCTAAGTGATATTTGGAAGCCCATAGTGTGCTATGGTGAAAAAGGAAATATCCTCCGATGAAATCTGGAAAGAAGGTTTCTGAGAAACTGCTTAGTGTTCTCTAATTCATCTCACAGAGTTACAACTGTATTTCGTGGATCTGTTTGCTAGCCTTATTTCTGTGGAAACAGACAACAGATATTTCCTTTCCCTTTGAAAACCCTAGGGCCAAAGGAAATATCCTCCGATAACAAAGAGAAAGAAGCTTTCTGAGAAACTTCTTTGTGTTCTCTGAAATCATCTCACAGAGTTACAGCTTTCCCTTCAAGAACCCTTTCGCTAAGACAGTTCTTGTGGAATTGGCAAAGTGATATTTGGAAGCCCATAGAGGGCTATGGTGAAAAAGGAAATATCCTCCGATGAAATCTGGAAAGAAGCTTTCTGAGAAACTGCTTAGTGTTCTGTTAATTCATCTCACAGAGATACATCTGTATTTCGTGGATCTCTTTGCTAGCCTTATTTCTGTGGAATCTGAGAACAGATATATCGGATCCCTTTGAAGACTATAGGGCCAAAGGAAATATCCTCCGATAACAAAGACAAAGAAGCTTTCTGAGAAACTTCTTTGTGTTCTGTGAAATCATCTCACAGAGTTACAGCTTTCCCCTCAAGAAGCCTTTCGCTAAACAGTTCTTGTGGAATTGGCAAAGTGATATTTGGAAGCCCATAGAGGGCTATGTTGAAAAAGGAAATATCCTCCAATGAAATCGGGAAAGAAGCTTTCTGAGAAACTGCTTAGTGTTCTGATAATTCATCTCACAGAGTTACATCTGTATTTCGTGGATCTCTTTGCTTGCCTTATTTCTGTGGAATCTGAGAACAGATATGTCGGATCCCTTTGAAGACTATAGGGCCAAAGGAAATATCCTCCGATAACAAAGAGAAAGAAGCTTTCTGAGAAACTTCTTTGTTTTCTCTGAAATCATCTCACAGAGTTACAGCTTTCCCATCAAGAAGACTTTCGCTAAGACAGTTCTTGTGGAATTGGCAAAGTGCTATTGGGAAGCCCTTAGAGGGCTATGGTGAATAACGAAATATACTCCGAAGAAATCTGGAAAGAAGATTTCTGCGAAACTGCTTAGTGTTCTGTTAATTCATCTCACAGAGTTACATCTGTATTTCATGGATCTCTTTCCTAGCCTTATTTCTGTGGAATCTGACAACAGATATTCTGATCCCTTTGACGTCTACAGGGCCAAAGAAAATTTCCTCCGATAACAAAGAGAAAGAAGCTTTCTGAGAAACTTCTTTGTGTTCTGTGAAATCATCTCACAGAGTTACAGCTTTCCCCTCAAGATGCCTTTTGGTAAGACAGTTCTTGTGGAATTGTCAAAGTGATATTTGGAAGCCCATAGTGGGCTATGGTGAAAAAGGAAATATCCTCCGATGAAATCTGGAAAGAAGCTTTCTGAGAAACTGCTTAGTGTTCTGTTAATTCATCTCACAGAGTTACATCTGTGTTTCGTGGATCTCTTTGCTAGCCTTATTTCTGTGGAATCTGAGAACAGATATTTCGGATGCCTTTGAAGACTATAGGGGCAAAGGAAATATCCTCGGATAACAAAGAGAAAAAAGCTTTCTGTGAAACTTCTTTGTGTTCTGTGAAACCATCTCACAGAGTTACAACTTTCCCCTCAAGAAGCCTTTCGCTAAGACAGTTCTTGTGGAATTGGCAAAGTGATATTTGGAAGCCAATAGAGGGCTATGGTGAAAAAGGAAATATCCTCCGATGAAATCTGGAAAGAAGCTTTCTCAGAAACTGCTTAGTGTTTTGTTAATTCATCTCACCGATTTACAGCTGTATTTCGTGGATCTCTTTGCTAGCCTTATTTCTGTGGAATCTGACAACCGATATTTCGGATCCCTTTGAAGACTATAGGGCCAAAGGAAATATCCTCCGATGACATAGAGAAAGAAGCTTTCTGAGAAACTTCTTTGTGTTTTGTGAAATCATCTCACAGAGTTACAGCTTTCCCCTCAAGAAGCCTTTCGCTAAGACAGTTCTTGTGGAATTGGAAAAGTGATATTTGGCAGCCCATAGAGGGCTATGGTGAAAAAGGAAATATCGTCCGATGAAATCTGGAAAGAAGCTTTCCAAAAAATTGCTTAGTGTCCTGTTAATTCATCTCACTGAGTTACATCTGTATTTCGTGGATCTCTTTAATAGCCTTATTTCTGTGGAATCTGACAACAGATATTTCCTTTCCCTTTGAAAAATATAGGGCCAAAGGAAATATCCTCCGATAACAAAGAGAAAGAAGCTTTCTGAGAAACGTCATTGTGTTCTGTGAAATCATCTCACAGAGTTACAGCTTTCCCCTCAAGAAGCCTTTCCATAAGACAGTTCTTGTGGAATTCGCAAAGTGATATTTGGAATCCCATAGAGGTCTATGGGGAAAAAGGAAATATCCTCCGACGAAATCTGGAAAGAAGCTTTCTGAGAAACTGCTTAGTGTTCTGTTAATTCATCTCACAGAGTTCCAGCTGTGTTTCGTGGATCTCTTTGCTAACCTTATTTCTGTGGGATATGACAACAGATATTTCCTTTCCCTTTGAAGACTATAGGGCCAAAGGAAATATCCTCCGATAACAAAGAGAAAGAAGCTTTCTGAGAAACTTCTTTGTGTTCTGTGAAATCACATCACAGAGTTACAGCTTTCCCCTCAAGAAGCCTTTCGCTAAGACAGTTCTTGTGGAATTTGCCAAGTGATATTTGGAAGCCGATAGAGGGCTATGGTGAAAATGGAAATATCCTCCGATGAAATCTGGAAAGAAGATTTCTGAGAAACTGCTTAGTGTTCTGTTAATTCATCTCACAGAGTTACATCTGTGTTTCGTGGATCTCTTTGCTAGCCTTATTTCTGTGGAATCTGAGAACAGATATTTCGGATGCCTTTGAAGACTATAGGGGCAAAGGAAATATCCTCGGATAACAAAGAGAAAAAAGCTTTCTGTGAAACTTGTTTGTGTTCTGTGAAACCATCTCACAGAGTTACAACTTTCCCCTCAAGAAGCCTTTCGCTAAGACAGTTCATGTGGAATTGGCAAAGTGATATTTGGAAGCCAATAGAGGGCTATGGTGAAAAAGGAAATATCCTCCGATGAAATCTGGAAAGAAGCTTTCTCAGAAACTGCTTAGTGTTTTGTTAATTCATCTCACCGATTTACAGCTGTATTTCGTGGATCTCTTTGCTAGCCTTATTTCTGTGGAATCTGAGAACAGATATTTCGGATCCCTTTGAAGACTATAGGGCCAAAGGAAATATCCTCCGATAAAAAAGAGAAAGAAGCTTTCTGAGAAACTTCTTTTTGTTCTGTGAAATCATCTCACAGAGTTACAGCATTCCCCTCAAGAAGCCTGTCGCTAAGACAGTTCTTGTGGAATTGGCAAGGAGATATTTGGAAGCCCTTAGAGGGCTATGGTGAAAAAGGAAATATCCTCCGATGAAATCTGGAAAGAAGATTTCTGAGAAACTGCTTAGTGTTCTGTTAATTCATCTCACAGAGTTACATCTGTATTTCGTGGATCTCTTTGCTAGCATTATTTCTGTGGAATCTGAGAACAGATATTTCGGATCCCTTTGAAGGCTATAGGGCCAAAGGAAATATCCTCCGATAAAAAAGAGAAAGAAGCTTTCTGAGAACCTTCTTTGTGTTCTGTGAAATCATCTCACAGAGTTACAGCTTTCCCCTTAGGAAGCCTTTCGCAAAGACAGTTCTTGTGGAATTGGCAAAGTGATATTTGGAAGCCCATAGAGGGCTATGGTGAAAAAGGAAATATCCTCCGATGACATCTGGAAAGAAGCTTTCTGAGAAACTGCTTAGTGTTCTGTTAATTCATCTCACAGAGTTACATCTGTATTTCGTGGATCTCTTTGCTAGCCTTATTTCTGTGGGATCTGAGAACAGATATTTCGGATCTCTTTGAATACTATAGGGCCAAAGGAAATATCCTCCGATAACAAAGAGAAAGAAGCTTTCTAAGAAACTTCTTTGTGTTCTGTGAAATCATCTCACAGAGTTTCAGCTTTCCCCTCAGGAAGCCTTTCGCTAATACAGTTCTTGTGGAATTTCAAAGTGATATTTGGAAGCCCATAGAGGGCTATGGTGAAAAAGGAAATATCCTCCGATGAAATCTGGAAAGAAGCTTTCCGAGAAACTGCTTAGAGTTCTGTTAATTCATCTCACAGCGTTACATCTGTATTTCGTGGATCTCTTTGCTTGCCTTATTTCTGTGGAATCTGAGAACAGATATTTCCTTTTCCTTTAAGACTATAGGGCCAAAGGAAATATCCTCCGATAACAAAGAGAAAGAAGCTTTTTGAGAAACTTCTTTGTCTTCTGTGAAATCATCTCACAGAGTTACAGCTTTCCCCTCAAGAAGCCTTTCGCTAAGACAGTTCTTGTGGAATTGGAAAAGTGATATTTGGCAGCCCATAGAGGGCTATGGTGAAAAAGGAAATATCGTCCGATGAAATCTGGAAAGAAGCTTCCCAAAAAACTTAGTGTCCTGTTAATTGATCTCACTGAGTTACATCTGTATTTCATGGATCTTTTTAATAGGCTTATTTCTGTGGAATCTGACAACAGATATTTCCTTTCCCTTTGAAAAGTATAGGGCCAAAGGAAATATCCTCCGATAACAATGAGAAAGAAGCTTTCTGAGAAACTTCTTTGTGTTCTGTGAAATCATCTCACAGAGTTACAGCTTTCCCCTCAAGAAGCCTTTCGATAAGACAGTTCTTGTGGAATTCGCAAAGTGATATTTGGAATCCCATAGAGGTCTATGGGGAAAAAGGAAATATCCTCCGACGAAATCTGGAAAGAAGTTTCTGAGAAACTGCTTAGTGTTCTGTTAATTCATCTCACAGAGTTACAGCTGTGTTTCGTGGATCTCTTTGCTAGCCTTATTTCTGTGGGATATGACAACAGATATTTCCTTTCCCTTTGAAGACTATAGGGCCAAAGGAAATATCCTCCGATAACAAAGAGAAAGAAGCTTTCTGAGAAACTTCTTTGTGTTCTGTGAAATCACATCACAGAGTTACAGCTTTCCCCTCAAGAAGCCTTTCGCTAAGACAGTTCTTGTGGAATTTGCCAAGTGATATTTGGAAGCCGATAGAGGGCTATGGTGAAAAAGGAAATATCCTCCGATGAAATCTGGAAAGAAGATTTCTGAGAAACTGCTTAGTGTTCTGTTAATTCATCTCACAGAGTTACATCTGTGTTTCGTGGATCTCTTTGCTAGCCTTATTTCTGTGGAATCTGAGAACAGATATTTCGGATGCCTTTGAAGACTATAGGGGCAAAGGAACTATCCTCTGATAACAAAGAGAAAAAAGCTTTCTGTGAAACTTCTTTGTGTTCTGTGAAACCATCTCACAGAGTTACAGCTTTCCCCTCAAGAAGCCTTTCGCTAAGACAGTTCTTGTGGAATTGGCAAAGTGATATTTGGAAGCCAATAGAGGGCTATGGTGAAAAAGGAAATATCCTCCGATGAAATCTGGAAAGAAGCTTTCTCAGAAACTGCTTAGTGTTCTGTTAATTCATCTCACCGATATACAGCTGTATTTCGTGGATCTCTTTGCTAGCCTTATTTCTGTGGAATCTGAGAACAGATATTTCGGATCCCTTTGAAGACGATAGGGCCAAAGGAAATATCCTCCGATAACAAAGAGAAAAAAGCTCTCTGAGAAACTTCTTTTTGTTCTGTGAAATCATCTCACAGAGTTACAGCATTCCCCTCAAGAAGCCTGTCGCTAAGACAGTTCTTGTGGAATTGGCAAGGAGATATTTGGAAGCCCTTAGAGGGCTATGGTGAAAAAGGAAATATCCTCCGATGAAATCTGGAAAGAAGCTTTCTGAGAAACTGCTTAGTGTTCTGTTAATTCATCTCACAGAGTTACATCTCTATTTCGTGGATCTCTTTGCTAGCCTTATTTCTGTGGAATCTGTGAACAGATATTTCGGATCCCTTTGAAGACTATAGGGCCAAAGGAAATATCCTCCGATAACAAAGAGAAACAAGCTTTCTGAGAAACTTCTTTGTGTTCTGTGAAATCATCTCACAGAGTTACAGCTTTCCTCTCAAGAAGCCTTTCGCTAAGACAGTTCTTGTGGAATTGGCAAAGTGATATTTGGAAGCCCATAGAGGGCTATGGTGAAAAAGGAAATATCCTCCGATGAAATCTGGAAAGAAGCTTTCTGAGAGACTGCTTAGTGTTCTGTTAATTCATCTCACAGAGTTACATCTGTATTTCGTGGATCTCTTTGCTAGCCTTATTTCTGTGGAATCTGACCACAGATAGTTCCTTTCCCTTTAAAGACGATAGGGCCTAAGGAAATATCCTCCGATAACAAAGAGAAAGAAGCTTTCTGAGAAACTTCTCTGTGTTCTGTGAAATCATCTCAAAGAGTTACAGCTTGCCCCTCAAGTAGCCTTTCGCGAAGACAGTTCTTGTGGAATTGGCAAAGTGATATTTGGAAGCCCATAGATGGCTATGGTGAAAAAGGAAATATCCTCCGATGAAATCTGGAAAGAAGCTTTCTGAGAAACTGCTTAGTGTTCTGTTAATTCATCTCACAGAGTTACATCTGTATTTCGTGGATCTCTTTGCTAGCCTTATTTCTGTGTAATCTGAGAACAGATATTTCGGATCCCTTTGAAGACTATAGGGCCAAAGGAAATATCCTCCGATAACGAAGAGAAAGAAGTTTTCTAAGAACCTTCTTTGTGTTCTGTGAAATCATCTCACAGAGTTACAGCTTTCTCCTCAGGAAGCCTTTCTCTAAGACAGTTCTTGTGGAATTGGCAAAGTGATATTTGGAAGCCCATAGAGGGCTATGGTGAAAAAGGAAATATCCTCCGATGAAATCTGGAAAGAAGCCTTCTGAGAAACTGCTTAGTGTTTTGTTAATTCATCTCAAAGAGTTACATCTGTATTTCGTGGATCTCCTTAATAGCCTTATTTCTGTGGAATCTGAGAACAGATATTTCAGATGCCTTTGAAGACTATAGGGCCAAAGGAAATATCCTCTGATAACAAAGAGAAAGAAGCTTTCTGTGAAACTTCTTTGTGTTCTGTGAAACCATCTCACAGAGTTACAGCTTTCCCCTCAAGAAGCCTTTCGCAAAGACAGTTCTTGTGGAATTGGCAAAGTGATATTTGGAATCCCTTAGATGGCTGTGGTGAAAAAGGAAATATCCTCCGATGAAATCTGGAAAGAAGCTTTCTGAGAAACTGCTTAGTGTTCTATTAATTCATCTCACAGAGTTACATCTGTATTTCGTGGATGTCTTTGCTAGCCTTATTTCTGTGGAATCTGAGAACAGATATTTCAGATGCCTTTGAAGACTATAGGGCCAAAGGAAATATCCTCTGATAACAAAGAGAAAGAAGCTTTCTGTGAAACTTCTTTGTGTTCTGTGAAACCATCTCACAGAGTTACAGCTTTCCCCTCAAGAAGCCTTTCGCTAAGACAGTTCTTGTGGAATTGGCAAAGTGATATTTGGAAGCCCATAGAGGGCTATGGTGAAAAAGGAAATATCCTCCGATGAAATCTGCAAATAAACTTTCTGAGAAACTGCTTAGTGTTCTGTTAATTCATCTCACAGATTTACAGCTGTATTTCGTGGATCTCTTTGCTAGCCTTATTTCTGTGGAATTTGAGAACAGATATTTCGGATCCCTTTGAAGACTATAGGGCCAAAGGAAATATCCTCCCATAACAAAGAGAAAGAAGCTTTCTGAGAAACTTCTTTGTGTTCTGTGAAAACATATCACAGAGTTACAGCTGTCCCCTCAAGAAGCCTTTCGCTAAGACAGTTCTTGTGGAATTGGCAAAGTGATATTTGAAGCCCATAGAGGGCTATGGTGAAAAAGGAAATATCCTCCGATGAAATCTGGAAAGAAGATTTCTGAGAAACTGCTTAGTGTTCTGTTAATTCATCTCACAGAGTTACATCTGTATTTCGTGGATCTCTTTGCTAGCATTATTTCTGTGGAATCTGAGAACAGATATTTCGGATCCCTTTGAAGGCTATAGGGCCAAAGGAAATATCCTCCGATAAAAAAGAGAAAGAAGCTTTCTGAGAACCTTCTTTGTGTTCTGTGAAATCATCTCACAGAGTTACAGCTTTCCCCTCAGGAAGCCTTTCGCAAAGACAGTTCTTGTGGAATTGGCAAAGTGATATTTGGAAGCCCATAGAGGGCTATGGTGAAAAAGGAAATATCCTCCGATGAAATCTGGAAAGAAGCTTTCTGAGAGACTGCTTAGTGTTCTGTTAATTCATCTCACAGAGTTACATCTGTATTTCGTGGATCTCTTTGCTAGCCTTATTTCTGTGGAATCTGACCACAGATAGTTCCTTTCCCTTTAAAGACGATAGGGCCTAAGGAAATATCCTCCGATAACAAAGAGAAAGAAACTTTCTGAGAAACTTCTCTGTGTTCTGTGAAATCATCTCAAAGAGTTACAGCTTGCCCCTCAAGTAGCCTTTCGCGAAGACAGTTCTTGTGGAATTGGCAAAGTGATATTTGGAAGCCCATAGATGGCTATGGTGAAAAAGGAAATATCCTCCGATGAAATCTGGAAAGAAGCTTTCTGAGAAACTGCTTAGTGTTCTGTTAATTCATCTCACAGAGTTACATCTGTATTTCGTGGATCTCTTTGCTAGCCTTATTTCTGTGTAATCTGAGAACAGATATTTCGGATCCCTTTGAAGACTATAGGGCCAAAGGAAATATCCTCCGATAACGAAGAGAAAGAAGTTTTCTAAGAACCTTCTTTGTGTTCTGTGAAATCATCTCACAGAGTTACAGCTTTCTCCTCAGGAAGCCTTTCGCTAAGACAGTTCTTGTGGAATTGGCAAAGTGATATTTGGAAGCCCATAGAGGGCTATGGTGAAAAAGGAAATATCCTCCGATGAAATCTGGAAAGAAGCCTTCTGAGAAACTGCTTAGTGTTTTGTTAATTCATCTCAAAGAGTTACATCTGTATTTCGTGGATCTCCTTAATAGCCTTATTTCTGTGGAATCTGAGAACAGATATTTCGGATGCCTTTGAAGACTATAGGGCCAAAGGAAATATCCTCTGATAACAAAGAGAAAGAAGCTTTCTGAGAAACTTCTTTGTGTTCTGTGAAATCATCTCACAGAGTTACAGGTTTCCCTTCAAGAAGCCTTTCGCTAAGACAGTTCTTGGGGAATTGTGAAAGTGATATTTGGAATCCCATAGAGGGGATGGTGAAAAAGGAAATATCCTCCGATGAAATCTGGAAAGAAGCTTTCCGAGAAACTGCATCGTGTTCTGTTAATTCATCTCACAGTGTTACATCTGTATTTCGTGGATCTCTTTGCTTGTCTTATTTCTGTGGAATCTGAGGACAGATATTTCATTTCCCTTTGAAGACTGTAGGGCCAAAAAAATATCCTCCAATAACAAAGAGAAAGAAGCTTTCTGAGAAACTTCTTTGTGTTCTGGAAATCATCTCACAGAGTTACAGCTTTCCCCTCAAGAAGCCTTTCCCTAAGACAGTTCTTGTCGAATTGGCTAAGTGATATTTGGAAGCCCATAGAGGGCTATGGTGAAAAAGGAAATATCCTCGGATGAAATCTGGAAAGAAGCTTTCTGAGAAACTGCTTAGTGTTCTGCTAATTCATCTCACAGAGTTACATCTGAATTTCGTGGATCTCTTTGCTAGCCTTATTTCTGTGGAATCTGACAACCGATATTTCGGATCCCTTTGAAGACTATAGGGCCAAAGGAAATATCCTCCGATGACATAGAGAAAGAAGCTTTCTGAGAAACTTCTTTGTGTTTTGTGAAATCATCTCACAGAGTTACAGCTTTCCCCTCAAGAAGCCTTTCGCTAAGACAGTTCTTGTGGAATTGGAAAAGTGATATTTTGCAGCCCATAGAGGGCTATGGTGAAAAAGGAAATATCGTCCGATGAAATCTGGAAAGAAGCTTTCCAAAAAACTGCTTAGTGTCCTGTTAATTCATCTCACTGAGTTAAATCTGTATTTCGTGGATCTCTTTAATAGCCTTATTTCTGTGGAATCTGACAACAGATATTTCCTTTCCCTTTGAAATGTAAAGGGCCAAAGGAAATATCCTCCGATAACAAAGAGAAAGAAGCTTTCTGAGAAACTTCTTTGTGTTCTGTGAAATCATCTCACAGAGTTACAGCTTTCCCCTCAAGAAGCCTTTCGATAAGACAGTTCTTGTGGAATTCGCAAAGTGATATTTGGAATCCATAGAGGTCTATGGGGAAAAAGGAAATATCCTTGGACGAAATCTGGAAAGAAGCTTTCTGAGAAACTGCTTAGTGTTCTGTTAATTCATCTCACAGAGTTACAGCTGTGTTTCGTGGATCTCTTTGCTAGCCTTATTTCTGTGGGATATGACAACAGATATTTCCTTTCCCTTTGAAGACTATAGGGCCAAAGGAAATATCCTCCGATAACAAAGAGAAAGAAGCTTTCTGAGAAACTTCTTTGTGTTCTGTGAAATCACATCACAGAGTTACAGCTTTCCCCTCAAGAAGCCTTTCGCTAAGACAGTTCTTGTGGAATTTGCAAAGTGATATTTGGAGGCCGATAGAGGGCTATGGTGAAAAAGGAAATATCCTCCGATGAAATCTGGAAAGAAGATTTCTGAGAAACTGCTTAGTGTTCTGTTAATTCATCTCACAGAGTTACATCTGTGTTTCGTGGATCTCTTTGCTAGCCTTATTTCTGTGGAATCTGAGAACAGATATTTCGGATCCCTTTGAAGGCTATAGGGCCAAAGGAAATATCCTCCGATAACAAAGAGAAAGAAGCTTTCTGAGAAACTTCTTTTTGTTCTGTGAAATCATCTCACAGAGTTACAGCATTCCCCTCAAGAAGCCTGTCGCTAAGACAGTTCTTGTGGAATTGGCAAGGAGATATTTGGAAGCCCTTAGAGGGCTATGGTGAAAAAGGAAATATCCTCCGATGAAATCTGGAAAGAAGCTTTCTGAGAAACTGCTTAGTGTTCTGTTAATTCATCTCACAGAGTTACATCTCTATTTCGTGAATCTCTTTGCTAGCCTTATTTCTGTGGAATCTGTGAACAGATATTTCGGATCCCTTTGAAGACTATAGGTCCAAAGGAAATATCCTCCGATAACAAAGAGAAAGAAGCTTTCTGAGAAACTTCTTTGTGTTCTGTGAAATCATCTCACAGAGTTACAGCTTTCCTCTCAAGAAGCCTTTCGCTAAGACAGTTCTTGTGGAATTGGCAAAGTGATATTTGGAAGCCCATAGAGGGCTATGGTGAAAAAGGAAATATCCTCCGATGAAATCTGGAAAGAAGCTTTCTGAGAGACTGCTTAGTGTTCTGTTAATTCATCTCACAGAGTTACATCTGTATTTCGTGGATGTCTTTGCTAGCCTTATTTCTGTGGAATCTGACAACAGATAGTTCCTTTCCCTTTAAAGACGATAGGGCCTAAGGAAATATCCTCCGATAACAAAGAGAAAGAAGCTTTCTGAGAAACTTCTCTGTGTTCTGTGAAATCATCTCACAGAGTTACAGCTTTCCCCTCAAGTAGCCTTTCGCTAAGACAGTTCTTGTGGAATTGGCAAAGTGATATTTGGAAGCCCATAGAGGGCTATGGTGAAAAAGGAAATATCCTCCGAAGAAATCTGGAAAGAAGCTTTCTGAGAAATTGCTTAGTGTTCTGTTAATTCACCTCACGGAGTTACATCTGTATTTCGTGGATCTCTTTGCTAGCCTTATTTCTGTGGCATCTGACAACAGATATTTCCTTTCCCTTTGAAGACTATAGGGCGAAGGGAAATATCCTCTGATAACAAAGAGAAAGAAGCTTTCTGAGAATCTTCTTTTTGTTCTGTGAAATCATCTCACAGAGTTACAGCTTTCCCTTCAAGAAGCCTTTCGCTAAGAGAGTTCTTGTGGAATTGGCAAAGTGATATTTGGAAGCCCATTGAGGGCTATTGTGAAAAAGGAAATATCCACCGATGATATCTGGAAAGAAGCTTTCTGAGAAACTGCTTAGTGTTCTGTTAATTCATCTCACAGAGTTACATCTGTATTTCGTGGATCTCTTTGCTAGCCTTAATTCTGTGGAATCTGACAACAGATATTTCGGATCCCTTTGAAGACTGGAGGGCCAAAGGAAATATCCTCCGATAACAAAGAGAAAGAAGCTTTGTGAGAAACTTCTTTGTGTTCTGTGAAATCATCTCACAGAGTTACAGCTTTCCCCTCAAGAAGCCTTTCGCTAAGACAGTTCTTGGGGAATTGTGAAAGTGATATTTGGAATCCCATAGAGGGGATGGTGAAAAAGGAAATATCCTCCGATGAAATCTGGAAAGAAGCTTTCCGAGAAACTGCATCGTGTTCTGTTAATTCATCTCACAGTGTTACATCTGTATTTCGTGGATCTCTTTGCTTGTCTTATTTCTGTGGAATCTGAGGACAGATATTTCATTTCCCTTTGAAGACTGTAGGGCCAAAAAAATATCCTCCAATAACAAAGAGAAAGAAGCTTTCTGAGAAACTTCTTTGTGTTCTGGAAATCATCTCACAGAGTTACAGCTTTCCCCTCAAGAAGCCTTTCCCTAAGACAGTTCTTGTGGAATTGGCTAAGTGATATTTGGAAGCCCTTAGAGGGCTATGGTGAAAAAGGAAATATCCTCGAATGAAATCTGGAAAGAAGCTTTCTGAGAAACTGCTTAGTGTTCTGCTAATTCATCTCACAGAGTTACATCTGTATTTCGTGGATCTCTTTGCTAGCCTTATTTCTGTGTAATCTGACAACCGATATTTCGGATCCCTTTGAAGACTATAGGGCCAAAGGAAATATCCTCCGATGACATAGAGAAAGAAGCTTTCTGAGAAACTTCTTTGTGTTTTGTGAAATCATCTCACAGAGTTACAGCTTTCCCCTCAAGAAGCCTTTCGCTAAGACAGTTCTTGTGGAATTGGAAAAGTGATATTTTGCAGCCCATAGAGGGCTATGGTGAAAAAGGAAATATCGTCCGATGAAATCTGGAAAGAAGCTTTCCAAAAAACTGCTTAGTGTCCTGTTAATTCATCTCACTGAGTTAAATCTGTATTTCGTGGATCTCTTTAATAGCCTTATTTCTGTGGAATCTGACAACAGATATTTCCTTTCCCTTTGAAATGTAAAGGGCCAAAGGAAATATCCTCCGATAACAAAGAGAAAGAAGCTTTCTGAGAAACTTCTTTGTGTTCTGTGAAATCATCTCACAGAGTTACAGCTTTCCCCTCAAGAAGCCTTTCGATAAGACAGTTCTTGTGGAATTCGCAAAGTGATATTTGGAATCCCATAGAGGTCTATGGGGAAAAAGGAAATATCCTCCGACGAAATCTGGAAAGAAGTTTTCTGAGAAACTGCTTAGTGTTCTGTTAATTCATCTCACAGAGTTACAGCTGTGTTTCGTGGATCTCTTTGCTAGCCTTATTTCTGTGGGATATGACAACAGATATTTCCTTTCCCTTTGAAGACTATGAGGCCAAAGGAAATATCCTCCGATAACAAAGAGAAAGAAGCTTTCTGAGAAACTTCTTTGTGTTCTGTGAAATCACATCACAGAGTTACAGCTTTCCCCTCAAGAAGCCTTTCGCTAAGACAGGTCTTGTGGAATTTGCCAAGTGATATTTGGAAGCCGATAGAGGGCTATGGTGAAAAAGGAAATATCCTCCGATGAAATCTGGAAAGAAGATTTCTGAGAAACTGCTTAGTGTTCTGTTAATTCATCTCACAGAGTTACATCTGTGTTTCGTGGATCTCTTTGCTAGCCTTATTTCTGTGGAATCTGAGAACAGATATTTCGGATGCCTTTGAAGACTATAGGGGCAAAGGAAATATCCTCGGATAACAAAGAGAAAAAAGCTTTCTGTGAAACTTCTTTGTGTTCTGTGAAACCATCTCACAGAGTTACAGCTTTCCCCTCAAGAAGCCTTTCGCTAAGACAGTTCTTGTGGAATTGGCAAAGTGATATTTGGAAGCCAATAGAGGGCTATGGTGAAAAAGGAAATATCCTCCGATGAAATCTGGAAAGAAGCTTTCTCAGAAACTGCTTAGTGTTCTGTTAATTCATCTCACCGATTTACAGCTGTATTTCGTGGATCTCTTTGCTAGCCTTATTTCTGTGGAATCTGAGAACAGATATTTCGGATCCCTTTGAAGACGATAGGGTAAAGGAAATATCCTCCGATAACAAAGAGAAAGAAGCTTTCTGAGAAACTTCTTTTTGTTCTGTGAAATCATCTCACAGAGTTACAGCATTCCCCTCAAGAAGCCTGTCGCTAAGACAGTTCTTGTGGAATTGGCAAGGAGATATTTGGAAGCCCTTAGAGGGCTATGGTGAAAAAGGAAATATCCTCCGATGAAATCTGGAAAGAAGCCTTCTGAGAAACTGCTTAGTGTTCTGTTAATTCATCTCACAGAGTTACATCTCTATTTCGTGAATCTCTTTGCTAGCCTTATTTCTGTGGAATCTGTGAACAGATATTTCGGATCCCTTTGAAGACTATAGGGCCAAAGGAAATATCCTCCGATAACAAAGAGAAAGAAGCTTTCTGAGAAACTTCTTTGTGTTCTGTGAAATCATCTCACAGAGTTACAGGTTTCCCTTCAAGAAGCCTTTCGCTAAGACAGTTCTTGGGGAATTGTGAAAGTGATATTTGGAATCCCATAGAGGGGATGGTGAAAAAGGAAATATCCTCCGATGAAATCTGGAAAGAAGCTTTCCGAGAAACTGCATCGTGTTCTGTTAATTCATCTCACAGTGTTACATCTGTATTTCGTGGATCTCTTTGCTTGTCTTATTTCTGTGGAATCTGAGGACAGATATTTCATTTCCCTTTGAAGACTGTAGGGCCAAAAAAATATCCTCCAATAACAAAGAGAAAGAAGCTTTCTGAGAAACTTCTTTGTGTTCTGGAAATCATCTCACAGAGTTACAGCTTTCCCCTCAAGAAGCCTTTCCCTAAGACAGTTCTTGTGGAATTGGCTAAGTGATATTTGGAAGCCCTTAGAGGGCTATGGTGAAAAAGGAAATATCCTCGGATGAAATCTGGAAAGAAGCTTTCTGAGAAACTGCTTAGTGTTCTGATAATTCATCTCACAGAGTTACATCTGAATTTCGTGGATCTCTTTGCTAGCCTTATTTCTGTGGAATCTGACAACCGATATTTCGGATCCCTTTGAAGACTATAGGGCCAAAGGAAATATCCTCCGATGACATAGAGAAAGAAGCTTTCTGAGAAACTTCTTTGTGTTTTGTGAAATCATCTCACAGAGTTACAGCTTTCCCCTCAAGAAGCCTTTCGCTAAGACAGTTCTTGTGGAATTGGAAAAGTGATATTTTGCAGCCCATAGAGGGCTATGGTGAAAAAGGAAATATCGTCCGATGAAATCTGGAAAGAAGCTTTCCAAAAAACTGCTTAGTGTCCTGTTAATTCATCTCACTGAGTTAAATCTGTATTTCGTGGATCTCTTTAATAGCCTTATTTCTGTGGAATCTGACAACAGATATTTCCTTTCCCTTTGAAATGTAAAGGGCCAAAGGAAATATCCTCCGATAACAAAGAGAAAGAAGCTTTCTGAGAAACTTCTTTGTGTTCTGTGAAATCATCTCACAGAGTTACAGCTTTCCCCTCAAGAAGCCTTTCGATAAGACAGTTCTTGTGGAATTCGCAAAGTGATATTTGGAATCCCATAGAGGTCTATGGGGAAAAAGGAAATATCCTTGGACGAAATCTGGAAAGAAGCTTTCTGAGAAACTGCTTAGTGTTCTGTTAATTCATCTCACAGGGTTACAGCTGTGTTTCGTGGATCTCTTTGCTAGCCTTATTTCTGTGGGATATGACAACAGATATTTCCTTTCCCTTTGAAGACTATAGGGCCAAAGGAAATATCCTCCGATAACAAAGAGAAAGAAGCTTTCTGAGAAACTTCTTTGTGTTCTGTGAAATCACATCACAGAGTTACAGCTTTCCCCTCAAGAAGCCTTTCGCTAAGACAGTTCTTGTGGAATTTGCCAAGTGATATTTGGAAGCCGATAGAGGGCTATGGTGAAAAAGGAAATATCCTCCGATGAAATCTGGTAAGAAGATTTCTGAGAAACTGCTTAGTGTTCTGTTAATTCATCTCACAGAGTTACATCTGTGTTTCGTGGATCTCTTTGCTAGCCTTATTTCTGTGGAATCTGAGAACAGATATTTCGGATCCCTTTGAAGGCTATAGGGCCAAAGGAAATATCCTCCGATAACAAAGAGAAAGAAGCTTTCTGAGAAACTTCTTTTTGTTCTGTGAAATCATCTCACAGAGTTACAGCATTCCCCTCAAGAAGCCTGTCGCTAAGACAGTTCTTGTGGAATTGGCAAGGAGATATTTGGAAGCCCTTAGAGGGCTATGGTGAAAAAGGAAATATCCTCCGAGGAAATCTGGAAAGAAGCTTTCTGAGAAACTGCTTAGTGTTCTGTTAATTCATCTCACAGAGTTACATCTCTATTTCGTGAATCTCTTTGCTAGCCTTATTTCTGTGGAATCTGTGAACAGATATTTCGGATCCCTTTGAAGACTATAGGGCCAAAGGAAATATCCTCCGATAACAAAGAGAAACAAGCTTTCTGAGAAACTTCTTTGTGTTCTGTGAAATCATCTCACAGAGTTACAGCTTTCCCCTCAAGAAGCCTTTCGCTAAGACAGTTCTTGTGGAATTGGCAAAGTGATATTTGGAAGCCCATAGAGGGCTATGGTGAAAAAGGAAATATCCTCCGATGAAATCTGGAAAGAAGCTTTCTGAGAGACTGCTTAGTGTTCTGTTAATTCATCTCACAGAGTTACATCTGTATTTCGTGGATGTCTTTGCTAGCCTTATTTCTGTGGAATCTGACAACAGATAGTTCCTTTCCCTTTAAAGACGATAGGGCCTAAGGAAATATCCTCCGATAACAAAGAGAAAGAAGCTTTCTGAGAAACTTCTCTGTGTTCTGTGAAATCATCTCACAGAGTTACAGCTTTCCCCTCAAGTAGCCTTTCGCTAAGACAGTTCTTGTGGAATTGGCAAAGTGATATTTGGAAGCCCATAGAGGGCTATGGTGAAAAAGGAAATATCCTCCGAAGAAATCTGGAAAGAAGCTTTCTGAGAAATTGCTTAGTGTTCTGTTAATTCACCTCACGGAGTTACATCTGTATTTCGTGGATCTCTTTGCTAGCCTTATTTCTGTGGCATCTGACAACAGATATTTCCTTTCCCTTTGAAGACTATAGGGCGAAGGGAAATATCCTCCGATAACAAAGAGAAAGAAGCTTTCTGAGAATCTTCTTTTTGTTCTGTGAAATCATCTCACAGAGTTACAGCTTTCCCTTCAAGAAGCCTTTCGCTAAGAGAGTTCTTGTGGAATTGGCAAAGTGATATTTGGAAGCCCATTGAGGGCTATTGAGAAAAAGGAAATATCCACCGATGATATCTGGAAAGAAGCTTTCTGAGAAACTGCTTAGTGTTCTGTTAATTCATCTCACAGAGTTACATCTGTATTTCGTGGATCTCTTTGCTAGCCTTAATTCTGTGGAATCTGACAACAGATATTTCGGATCCCTTTGAAGACTAGAGGGCCAAAGGAAATATCCTCCGATAACAAAGAGAAAGAAGCTTTGTGAGAAACTTCTTTGTGTTCTGTGAAATCATCTCACAGAGTTACAGCTTTCCCCTCAAGAAGCCTTTCCCTAAGACAGTTCTTGTGGAATTGGCTAAGTGATATTTGGAAGCCCAAAGAGGGCTATGGTGAAAAAGGAAATATCCTCGAATGAAATCTAGAAAGAAGCTTTCTGAGAAACTGCTTAGTGTTCTGCTAATTCATCTCACAGAGTTACATCTGTATTTCGTGGATCTCTTTGCTAGCCTTATTTCTGTGGAATCTGACAACAGATATTTCGGATCCCTTTGAAGAATAGAGGGCCAAAGGAAATATCCTCCCATAACAAAGAGAAAGAAGCTTTCTGAGAAAGTTCTTTGTGTTCTGTGAAATCATCTGACAGAGTTACAGCTTTCCCCTCAAGATGCCTTTCGCTAAGACAGTTCTTGTGGAAGTGTCTAAGTGATATTTGGAAGCCCATAGAGGGCTTTGGTGAAAAAGGAAATATCCTCCGATGAAATCTGGAAATAAGCTTTCTGAGAAACTGCTTAGTGTTCTGTTAATTCATCTCACAGAGTTACATCTGTATTTCGTGGATATCTTTGCTAGCCTTATTTCTGTGGAATCTGAGAACAGATATTTCGGATCCCTTTGAAGGCTATAGGGCTAAAGGAAATATCCTCCGATAACAAAGAGAAAGAAGCTTTCTGAGAAACTTCTTTGTGTTCTGTGAAATCATCTCACAGCGTTACAGCTTTCCTTTCAAGAAGCCTTTGGCTAAAACAGTTCTTGTGGAATTGGCAAAGTGATATTTGGAAGCCCATAGAGGGCTATGGTGAAAAAGGAAATATCCTCCGATGAAATCTGGAAAGAAGCTTTCTGAGAAAATGCTTAGTGTTTTGTTAATTCATCTCACAGAGTTACATCTGTATTTCGTGGATCTCTTTAATAGCCTTATTTCTGTGGAATCTGACAACAGATACTTCCTTTCCCTTTGAAGACTATAGGGCCAAAGGAAATATCCTCCGATAACAAAGAGAAAGAAGCTTTCTGAGAAACTTCTTTGTGTTCTGTGAAATCATCTCACAGAGTTACAGCTTTCCCCTCAAGAAGCCTTTCGCTAAGACAGTTCTTGTGGAATTGGCATAGTGATATTTCGAATCCCATAGAGGGCTACGGTGAAAAAGGAAATATCCTCCGACGAAATCTGGAAAGAAGCTTTCTGAGAAACTGCTTAGTGTTCTGTTAATTCATCTCACATAGTTACAGCTGTGTTTCGTGGATCTCTTTGCTAGCCTTATTTCTGTGGGATCTGACAAGAGATATTTCGGATGCCTTTGAAGACTATAGGGCCAAGGGAAATATCCTCCGATAAAAAAGAGAAAGAATCTTTCTGAGAAACTTCTTTTTGTTCTGTGAAATCATCTCACAGAGTTACAGCTTTCCCCTCAAGGAGCCTTTCGCTAAGAGAGTTCTTGTGGAATTGGCAAAGTGATATTTGGAAGCCCATAAAGGGCTGTGGTGAAAAAGGAAATATCCTCCGATGAAATCTGGAAAGAAGCTTTCTGAGAGACTGCTTAGTGTTCTGTTAATTCATCTCACAGAGTTACATCTGTATTTCGTGGATCTGTTTGCTAGCCTTATTTCTGTGGAATCTGACAACACATATTTCCTTTCCCTTTAAGACTATAGGGCCAAAGGAAATATCCTCCGATAACAAAGAGAAAGAAGCTTTGTGAGAAACTTCTTTATGTTCTGTGAAATCATCTCACAGAGTTACAGCTTTCCCCTCAAGAAGCCTTTCGCTAAGACAGTTCTTGTGGAATTGTCAAAGTGATATTTGGAATCCCATAGAGGGGATGGTGAAAAAGGAAATATCCTCCGATGAAATCTGGAAAGAAGCTTTCCGAGAAACTGCGTAGTGTTCTGTTAATTCATCTCACAGAGTTACATCTGTATTTTGTGGATCTCTTTGCTAGTCTTATTTCTGTGGAATCTGAGAACAGATATTTCCTTTCCCTTTGAAGACTGTAGGGCCAAAAAAATATCCTCCGATAACAAAGAGAAAGAATCTTTCTGAGAAACTTCTTTGTGTTCTGGAAATCATCTCACAGAGTTACAGCTTTCCCCTCAAGAAGCCTTTCGCTAAGACAGTTCTTGTGGAATTGGCTAAGTGATATTTGGAAGCCCTTAGAGGGCTATGGTGAAAAAGGAAATATCCGCCGATGAAATCTGGAAAGAAGCTTCCTGAGAAACTGCTTAGTGTTCTGTTAATTCATCTCACAGAGTTACATCAGTATTTCATTGATCTCCTTGCTAGCCTTATTTCTGTGGAATCTGAGAACAGATATTTCCTTTCACTTTGAAGACTATTGGGCCAAAGGAAATATCCTCCGATAACAAAGAGAAAGAAGCTTTGTGAGAAACTTCTTTGTGTTCTGTGAAATCATCGCACAGAGTTACAGCTTTCCCCTCAAGAAGCCTTTCGCTAGGACAGTTCTTGTGGAACTGGCAAACTGATATTTGGAAGCCCATAGAGGGCTATGGTGAAAAAGGAAATATCCTCCGATGAAATCTGGAAAGAAGCTTTCTGAGAAACTACTTAGTGTTCTGTTAATTCACATCACAGAGTTACATCTGTATTTCGTGGATCTGTTTGCTAGCCTTATTTCTGTGGAATCTGAGAACAGATATTGCGGATCCCTTTGAAGACTATTGGGCCAAAGGAAATATCCTCCGATAACAAAGAGAAAGTAGCTTTCTGAGAAACTTCTTTGTGTTCTGTGAAATCATCTCACAGAGTTACAGCTTTCCACTCAAGAAGTCTTTCGTTAAGACAGTTCTTGTGGAATTGGCAAAGTGATATTTGGAGGCCCATAGAGGGCTTCGGTGAAAAAGGAAATATCCTCCGATGAAATCTGGAAAAAAGCTTTCTGAGAAACTGCTTAGTGTTCTGTTAATTCATCTCACAGAGTTACATGTGTATTTCGTGGATCTCTTTGCTAGCCTTATTTCTGTGGAATCTGAGAACAGATATTTCCTTTCCCTTTGAAGACTATAGGGCCAAAGGGAATATCCTCCGATAAAAAAGAGAAAGAAGCTTTCTAAGAAACTTCTTTGTGTTCTGTGAAATCATCTCACAGAGTACAGCTTTCCCCTCAAGAAGCCTTTCGCTAAGACAGTTCTCGTGGAATTGGCAAAGTGATATTTGGAAGCCCATAGAGGGCTATGGTGAAAAAGGAAATATCCTCCGATGAAATCTGGAAAGAAGCTTTCTGAGAAAATGCTTAGTGTTCTGTTAATTCATCTCCCAGAGTTACATCTGTATTTCATGGATCTCTTTGCTATCCTTTTTCTGTGGAATCTGAGAACAGATATTTAGGATCCCTTTGAAGACTATAGGGCCAAAGGAAATATCCTCCGATAACAAAGAGAAAGAAGCTTTCTGAGAAACTTCTTTGTGTTCTGTGAAATCATCTCACAGAGTTACAGCTTTCCCTTCAAGAAGCCTTTCGCTAAGACAGTTCTTGTGGAATTGGCAAAGTGATATTTGGAAGCCCACAGAGGGCTATGGTGAAAAAGGAATTATACTAGATGAAATCTGGAAAGAAGCATTCTGAGAAAGTGCTTAGTGTTCTGTTTATTCATCTCACAGAGTTACATCTGTAATTCGTGTATGTCTTTGCTAGCCTTATTTCTGTGGAATCTGAGAACAGATATTTCAGATCCCTTTGAAGACTATAGGGCCAAAGGAAATATCCTCCGATAACAAAGAGAAAGAAGCTTTCTGAGAAACTTCTTTGTGTTCTGTGAAATCATCTCCCAGCGTTACAGCTTTCCTCTCAAGAAGCCTTTCGCTAAGACAGATCTTGTGGAATTGGCAAAGTGACATTTGGAAGCCCATAGATGGCTATGGTGAAAAAGGAAATATCCTCCGCTGAAATCTGGAAAGAAGCTTTCTGAGAAACTGCTTAGTGTTCTGTTAATTCATCTCACAGAGTTACATCTGTATTTCGTGGATCTCTTTGATAGCCATATTTCTGTGGAATCTGAGAACAGATATTTCGGATCCCTTTGAAGACTATAGGGACAAAGGAAATATCCTCCGATAAAAAAGAGAATGAAGCTTTCTGAGAAACTTCTTTGTGTTCTGTGAAATCATCTCACAGAGTGACAGCTTTCCCCTCAAAAAGCCTTTCGCTAAGACAGTTCTTGTGGAATTGGCAAAGTGATATTTGGAAGCCCATAGAGGGCTGTGGTGAAAAAGGAAATATCCTCCGATGAAATCTGGAAAGAAGCTTTCTGAGAAACTGCTTAGTGTTCTGTTAATTCATCTCACAGAGTTACAACTGTATTTCGTGGATCTCTTTGCTAGCCTTATTTCTGTGGAATCTGACAACAGATAGTTCCTTTCCCTTGGAAGACTATTGGGCCAAAGGAAATATCCTCCGATAACAAAGAGAAAGAAGCTTTCTGAGAAACTTCTTTGTGTTCTGTGAAATCATCTCACAGAGTTACAGCTTTCCCCTCAAGAAGCCTTTCGCTAAGACAGTTCTTGTGGAATTGGCAAAGTGATATTTGGAAGCCCATAGAGGGCTATGGTGAAAAAGGAAATATCCTCTGATGAAATCTGGAAAGAAGCTTTCTGAGAAACTGCTTAGTGTTCTGTTAATTCATCTCACAGAGTTACATCAGTATTTCATGGATCTCTTTGCTAGCCTTATTTCTGTGGAATCTGAGAACAGATATTTCCTTTCACTTTGAAGACTATAGGGCCAAAGGAAATATCCTCCGATTACAAAGAGAAAGAAGCTTTGTGAGAAACTTCTTTGTGTTCTGTGAAATCATCGCACAGAGTTACAGCTTTCCCCTCAAGAAGCCTTTCGCTAGGACAGTTCTTGTGGAACTGGCAAACTGATATTTGGAAGCCCATAGAGGGCTATCGTGAAAAAGGAAATATCCTCCGATGAAATCTGGAAAGAAGCTTTCTGAGAAACTACTTACTGTTCTGTTAATTCACTTCACAGAGTTACATCTGTATTTCGTGGATCTGTTTCCTAGCCTTATTTCTGTGGAATCTGAGAACAGATATTTCGGATCCCTTTGAAGACTATAGGGACAAAGGAAATATCCTCCGATAAAAAAGAGAATGAAGCTTTCTGAGAAACTTCTTTGTGTTCTGTGAAATCATCTCACAGAGTTACAGCATTCCCCTCAAGAAGCCTTTCGCTAAGACAGTTCTTGTGGAATTGGCAAAGTGATATTTGGAAGCCCACAGAGGGCTATGGTGAAAAAGGAATTATACTTGATGAAATCTGGAAAGAAGCATTCTGAGAAAGTGCTTAGTGTTCTGTTTATTCATCTCACAGACTTACATCTGTATTTCGTGGATCTCTTTGCTAGCCTTATTTCTGTTCTATCTGACAACAGATATTTCCTTTCCCTTTGAGGACTATTGGGCCAAAGTAAATATCCTCCGATAACAAAGAGAAAGAAGCTTTCTGAGAAACTTCTTTTTCTTCTGTGAAATCATCTCACAGAGTTAAAGCTTTCCCCTCAAGAAGCCTTTCGCTAAGACAGTTCTTGTGGAATTGGCAAAGTGATATTTGGAAGCCCTTAGAGGGCTATGGTGAAAAAGGAAATATCCTCCGATGAAATCTGGAAAGAAGCTTTCTGAGAAACTGCTTAGTGTTCTGTTAATTCATCTCACAGAGTTACATCATTATTTCATGGATCTCTTTGCTCGCCTTATTTCTGTGGAATCTGACAACGGATATTTCCTTTCCCTTTGAAGACTATTTGGCCAAAGGAAATACCTTCCGATAACAAAGAGAAAGAAGCTTTCTGAGAAACTGCTTAGTGTTCTCTTAATTCATCTCACAGAGTTACAAGTGTATTTCGTGGATCTCTTTGCTAGCCTTATTTCTGTGGAATCTGAGAACAGATATTTCCTTTCCCTTTGAAGACTATAGGGCCAAAGGGAACATCCTCCGATAACAAAGAGTAAGAAGCTTTCTAAGAAACTTCTTTGTGTTCTGTGAAATCATCTCACAGAGTACAGCTTTCCCCTCAAGAAGCCTTTCGCTAAGACAGTTCTTGTGGAATTGGCAAAGTGATATTTGGAAGCCCCTAGAGGGCTATGGTGAAAAAGGAAATATCCTCCGATGAAATCTGGAAAGAAGCTTTCTGAGAAACTGCTTAGTGTTCTGTTAATTCATCTCCCAGAGTTACATCTGTATTTCATGGATCTCTTTGCTATCCTTTTTCTGTGGAATCTGATAACAGATATTTAGGATACTTTTGAAGACTATAGGGCCAAAGGAAATATCCTCCGATAACAAAGAGAAAGAAGCTTTCTGAGAAACTTCTTTGTGTTCTGTGAAATCATCTCACAGAGTTACAGCTTTCCCTTCAAGAAGCCTTTCGCTAAGACAGTTCTTGTGGAATTGGCAAAGTGATATTTGGAAGCCCACAGAGGGCTATGGTGAAAAAGGAATTATACTAGATGAAATCTGGAAAGAAGCATTCTGAGAAAGTGCTTAGTGTTCTGTTATTCATCTCACAGAGTTACATCTGTAATTCGTGGATGTTTTTGCTAGCCTTATTTCTGTGGAATCTGAGAACAGATATTTCAGATCCCTTTGAAGACTATAGGGCCAAAGGAAATATCCTCCGATAACAAAGAGAAAGAAGCTTTCTGAGAAACTTCTTTGTGTTCTGTGAAATCATCTCACAGAGTTACAGCTTTCCACTCAAGAAGCGTTTCGCTAAGACAGTTCTTGTGGAATTGGCAAAGTGATATTAGGAAGCCCATAGAGGGCTATGGTGAAAAAGGAAATATCCTCTGCTGAAATCTGGAAAGAAGCTTTCTGAGAAACTGCTTAGTGTTCTGTTAATTCATCTCACAGAGTTATATGTGTATTTCGTGGATCTCTTTGCTAGCCTTATTTCTGTGGAATCTGAGAACAGATATTTCCTTTCCCTTTGAAGACTATAGGGCCAAAGGGAATATCCTCCGATAACAAAGAGAAAGAAGCTTTCTAAGAAACTTCTTTGTGTTCTGTGAAATCATCTCACAGAGTTACAGCTTTCCCCTCAAAAAGCCTTTCGCTAAGACAGTTCTTGTGGAATTGGCAAAGTGATATTTGGAAGCCCCTGGAGGGCTATGGTGAAAAAGGAAATATCCTCCGATGAAATCTGGAAAGAAGCTTTCTGAGAAACTGCTTAGTGTTCTGTTAATTCATCTCCCAGAGTTACATCTGTATTTCGTGGATCTCTTTGCTATCCTTTTTCTGTGGAATCTGAGTACAGATATTTCGGATCCCTTTGAAGACTATAGGGCCAAAGGAAATATCCTCCGATAACAAAGAGAAAGAAGCTTTCTGATTAACTTCTTTGTGTTCTGTGAAATCATCTCACAGAGTTACAGCTTTCCCTTCAAGAAGCCTTTCGCTAAGACAGTTCTTGCGGAATTGGCAAAGTGATATTTGGAAGCCCACAGAGGGCTATGGTGAAAAAGGAATTATACTAGATGAAATCTGGAAAGAAGCATTCTGAGAAAGTGCTTAGTGTTCTGTTTATTCATCTCACAGAGTTACATCTGTAATTCGTGGATGTCTTTGCTAGCCTTATTTCTGTGGAATCTGAGAACAGATATTTCAGATCCCTTTGAAGACTATAGGGCCAAAGGAAATATCCTCCGATAACAAAGAGAAAGAAGCTTTCTGATTAACTTCTTTGTGTTCTGTGAAATCATCTCACAGAGTTACAGCTTTCCACTCAAGAAGCCTTTCGCTAAGACAGTTCTTGTGGAATCGGCAAAGTGATATTAGGAAGCCCATAGAGGGCTAAGGTGAAAAAGGAAATATCCTCAGATGAAATCTGGAAAGAAGCTTTCTGAGAAAATGCTTAGTGTTCTGTTAATTCATCTCACAGAGTTACATCTGTATTTCGTGGATCTCTTTGCTAGCCTTATTTCTGTGGAATCTGAGAACAGATATTTCGGATCCCTTTGAAGACTATAGGGCCAAAGGAAATATCCTCCGATAAAAAAGAGAAAGAAGCTTTCTGAGAAACTTCTTTGTGTTCTGTGAAATCATCTCACAGAGTTACAGCTTTCCCGTCAAGAAGCCTTTCGCTAAGACCGTTCTTGTGGAATAGGCAAAGTGATATTTGGAAGCCCATAGAGGGCAATGATGAAAAAGGAAATATCCTTCGATGAAATCTGGAAAGAAGCTTTCTGAGAAACTGCTTAGTGTTCTGTTAGTTAATCTCCCACAGTTACATCTGTATTTCGTGGATCTCTTTGCTAGCCTTATTTCTGTGTAATCTGAGAACAGATATTTCCTTTTCCTTTGAAGACTATAAGGCCAAGGGAAATATCCTCCGATAACAAAGAGAAAGAAGCTTTCTGAGAAACTTCTTTGTGTTCTGTGAAATCATCTCAGAGAGTTACAGCTTTCCCCTTAAGAAGCCTTTCGCTAAGACAGTTCTTGTGGAATTGGCAAAGTGATATTTGGAAGCCCTTAGAGGGCTATGGTGAAAAAGGAAATATCCTCCGATGAAATCTGGAAAGAAGCTTTCTGAGAAACTGCTTAGTGTTCTGTTAATTCATCTCCCAGAGTTACATGTGTATTTCGTCGATATCTTTGCTAGCCTTATTTCTGAGGAATCTGAGAACAGATATTTGGGATCTCTTTGAAGACTATAGGGCCAAAGGAAATATCCTCCGATAACAAAGAGAAAGAAGCTTTCTGAGAAACTTCTTTGTGTTCTGTGAAATCACCTCACAGAGTTAGAGCTTTCCCTTCAAGAAGCCTTTCGCTGAGACAGTTCTTGTGGAATAGGCAAAGTGATATTTGGAAGCCCATAGAGGGCTATGGTGAAAAAGGAAATATCGTCCGATGAAATCTGGAAAGAAGCTTTCTGAGAAACTGCTTAGTGTTCTGTTAATTCATCTCACAGAGTTACATCTGTATTTCGTGGATCTCTTTGCTTGCCTTATTTCTGTGGAATCTGACAACAGATATTTCGGATCCCTTTGAACGCTATTTTGCCAAAGGAAATATACTCCGATAACAAAGATAAAGAAGCTTTCTGAGAAACTTCTTTGTGTTCTGCGAAATCATCTCACAGAGTTACAGCTTTTCCCTCAAGAAGCCTTTCGCTAAGACAGTTCTTGTGGAATTGGCAAAGTGATATTTGGAAGTCCACAGAGGGCTATGGTGAAAAAGGAAATATCCTCCGAAGAAATCTGGAAAGAAGCTTTCTGAGAAACTGCTTAGTGTTCTGTTAATTCATCTCCAAGTGTTACATATGTATTTCGTGTATCTCTTTGCTAGCCTTATTTCTGTGAAATCTGAGAACAGATATTTCGGATCCCTTTGAAGACTATAGGGCCAAAGGAAATATCCACCGATAACAAAGAGAAAGAAGCTTTCTTAGAAACTTCTTTGTGTTCTGTGAATTCATCTCACAGAATTACAGCTTTTCCCTCAAGAATCCTTTCGCTAAGACAGTTCTTGTGGAATTGACAAAGTGACATTTGGAAGCCCATAGAGGGCTACGCTGAAAAAGGAAATAACCTCCGATGAAATCTGGAAAGAAGCTTTCTGAGAAACTGCTTAGTGTTCTGTTAATTCATCTCACAGCGTTACATCTGTATTTCGTGGATCTCTTTGCTAGCGTTATTTCTGTGGAATCTGAGAACAGATATTTCGGATCCCTTTGAAGACTACAGGGCCAAAGGAAATATCCTCCGATAGCAAAGAGAAAAAGGCTTTCTGAGAAACTTCTTTGTGTTCTGTGAAATCATCTCACAGAGTTACAGCTTTCCCCTCAAGAAGCCTTTCGCTAAGACAGTTCTTGTGGAATTGGCAAATTGATATTTGGAAGCGCATAGAGGGCAATGGTGCAAAAGGAATTATCCTCCGATGAAATCTGGAAAGAAGCTTTCTGAGAAACTGCTTAGTGTTCTGTTAATTCATCTCACAGAGTTACATCTGTATTTCGTGGATTTCTTTGCTAGCCTTATTTCTGTGGAATCTGAGAACAGATATTTCGGATCCCTTTGAACGCTATAGGGCCAAAGGAAATATACTCCGATAAGAAAGAGAAAGAAGCTTTCTGAGAAACTTCTTTGTGTTCTGTGAAATCATCTCCCTGAGTTACAGCTTTTCCCTCAAGAAGCCTTTCGCTAAGACAGTTCTTGTGGAATTGGCAAAGTGATATTTGGAAGTCCATAGAGGGCTATGGTGAAAAAGGAAATATCCTCCGATGAAATCTGGAAAGAAGCTTTCTGAGAAAGTGCTTAGTGTTCTGTCAATTCATCTCCCAGAGTTACATGTGTATTTCGTGGATATATTTGCTAGCCTTATTTCTGTGGAATCTGAGAACAGATATTTCGGATCCCTTCGAAGACTATAGGGCCAAAGAAAATATCCTCCGATAACAAAGAGAAAGAAGCTTTCGAGAAACTTCTTTGTGTTCTCTGAAATCATCTCACAGAGTTACAGCTTTTCCCTCAAGAAGCCTTTCGCTAAGACAGTTCTTGTGGAATTGACAAAGTGATATTAGGAAGCCCATAGAGGGCTTTGGTGAAAAAGGAAATATACTCCGATGAAATCTGGAAAGAAGCTTTCTGAGAAACTGCTTAGTGTTCTATTAATTCATCTCAAAGAGTTACATCTGTATTTCGTGGATCTCCTTGCTAGCCTTATTTCTGTGGAATCTGAGAACAGATATTTCGGATCCCTTTGAAGACTATAGGGCCAAAGGAAATATCCTCCGATAACAAAGAGAAAGAAGCTTTCTGAGAAACTTCTTTGTGTTCTGTGAAATCATCTCACAGAGTTACAGCTTTCCCTTCAAGAAGCCTTTCGCTAAGACAGTTCTTTTGGAATTGGCAAAGTGATATTAGGAAGCCCATAGAGGGCTATGGTGAAAAAGGAAATATCCTGTGATGAAATCTGGAAAGAAGCTTTCTGAGAAACTGCTTAGTGTTCTGTTAATTCATCTCAAAGAGTTACATCTGTATTTCGTGGATCTCTTTGCTAGCCTTATTTCTTGGAATCTTAGAACAGATATTTCGGATCCCTTTGAAGACTATAGGGCCAAAGGAAATATCCTCCAAAAAAAAAGAGAAAGAAGCTTTCTGAGAAACTTCTTTGTGTTCTGTGAAAGCACCTCACAAAGTTACAGCTTTCCCCTCAAGAAGCCTTTCGCTAAGGCAGTTCTTGTGGAACTTGAAAAGTGATATTTGGAAGCCCATAGAGGGCTATGTTGAAAAAGGAAATATCCTCCGATGAAATCAGGAAAGAAGCTTTCTGAGAAACTGCTTAGTGTTCCGTTAATTCATTTCACAGAGTTACATCTGTATTTCGTGGATCTCTTTCCTAGCCTTATTTCTCAGGAATCTGAGAACAGATATATCCTTCCCTTTGAAGACTATAGGGCCGAAGGAAGTATCCTCCGATAACAAAGAGAAAGAAGCTTTCTGAGAAACTTCTTTGTGTTCTGTGAAATCATCTCACAGAGTTACAGCTTTCCCCTCAAGAAGCCTTTCGCTAAGACAGTTCTTGTGGAATTGGCAAAGTGATATTTGGAGGCCCATAGAGGGCTATGGTGAAAAAGGAAATATCCTCCAATGAAATCTGGAAAGAAGCTTTCTGAGAAACTGCTTAGTGTTCTGTTAATTCATCTCACAGAGTTACATCTGTAATTCGTGGATGTCTTTGCTAGCCTTATTTCTGTGGAATCTGAGAACAGATATTTCAGATCCCTTTGAAGACTATAGGGCCAAAGGAAATATCCTCCGATAACAAAGAGAAAGAAGCTTTCTGAGAAACTTCTTTGTGTTCTGTGAAATCATCTCACAGAGTTACAGCTTTCCCCTCAAGAAGCCTTTCGCTAAGGCAGTTCTTGTGGAATTGGCAAAGTGATATTTGGAAGCCCATAGAGGGCAATGGTAAAAAAGGAAATATCCTCCGATGAAATCCGGAAAGAAGCTCTCTGAGAAACTGCTTAGTGTTCTGTTAATTCATCTCACAGAGTTACATCTGTATTTCGTGGATCTCTTTGCTAGCCTTATTTCTGTGGAATCTGAGAACAGATATTTCGGATCCCTTTGAAGACTATAGGGCCAAAGGAAATATCCTCCGATAACAAAGAGAAAGAAGCTTTCTGAGAAACTTCTTTGTGTTCTGTGAAATCCTCTCATAGAGTTACAGCTTTCCCCTCAAGAAGCCTTTCGCTAAGACAGTTCTTGTGGAATTGGAAAAGTGATATTTGGAAGCCCATAGAGGGCTATGGTGAAAAAGGAAATATCCTCCGATGAAATCTGGAAAGAAGCTTTCTGAGAAACTGCTTAGTGTTCTGTTAATTCATCTCACAGATTTACATCAGTATTTCATGGATCTCTTTGCTCGCCTTATTTCTGTGGAATCTGACAACAGATATTTCCTTTCCCTTTGAAGACTCCTGGGCCAAAGGAAATACCTTCCGATAAAAAAGAGAAAGAAGCTTTCTGAGAAACTTCTTTGTGTTCTGTGAAATCATCTCACAGAGTTACAGCTTTCCCCTCAAGAAGCCTTTCACTAAGACAGTTCTTGTGGAATTGGCAAAGTGATATTTGGAAGCCCATAGAGGGCTATGGTGAAAAAGGAAATATCCTCCGATGAAATCTGGAAAGAAGCTTTCTGAGAAACTGCTTAGTGTTCTGTTAATTCATCTCACAGAGTTACATCTGTATTTCGTGGATCTCCTTGCTAGCCTTATTTCTGTGGAATCTGACAACAGATATATCGGATCCCTTTGAAGACTATAGGGCCAAAGGACATATCCTCCAATAACAAAGAGAAAGAATCTTTCTGAGAAACTTCTTTGTGTTCTGTGAAATCATCTCACAGAGTTACAGCTTTCCTCTCAAGAAGCCTTTCTTTAAGACAGTTCTTGTGGAATTGGCAAAGTGATATTAGGAAGCCCATGGAGGGCTTTGGTGAAAAAGGAAATATCCTGCGATGAAATCTGGAAGGAAGCTTTCTGAGAAACTGCTTAGTGTTCTGTTAATTCATCTCACAGAGTTACATCTGTATTTCGTGGATTTCTTTGCTAGCCTTATTTGTTGGAATCTGAGAACAGATATTTCGGATCCCTTTGAAGACTATAGGGCCAAAGGAAATATCCTCCGATAAAAAAGAGAAAGAAGCTTTCTGAGAAACTTCTTTGTGTTCTGTGAAAGCATCTCACAGAGTTACAGCTTTCCCCTCAAGAAGCCTTTCGCTAAGGCAGTTCTTTTGGAATTTGAAAAATGATATTTGGAAGCCCATAGAGGGCTATGTTGAAAAAGGAAATATACTCCGTTGAAATCAGGAAAGAAGCTTTCTGAGAAACTGCTTAGTGTTCCGTTAATTCATTTCACAAAGTTACATCTGTATTTCGTGGATCTCTTTGCTAGCCTTATTTCTGTGGAATCTGAGAACAGATATATCCTTCCCTTTGAAGACTATAGGGCCAAAGGAAGTATCCTCCGATAACAAAGAGAAAGAAGCTTTCTGAGAAACTTTTTGTGTTCTGTGAAATCATCTCATAGAGTTACAGCTTTCCCCTCAAGAAGCCTTTCGCTAAGACAGTTCTTGTGGAATTGGCAAAGTGATATTTGGAGGCCCATAGAGGGCTATGGTGAAAAAGGAAATATCCTCCAATGAAATCTGGAAAGAAGCTTTCTGAGAAACTGCTTAGTGTTCTGTTAATTCATCTCACAGAGTTACATGTGTATTTCTTGGATCTCTTTGCTAGCCTTATTTCTGTGGAATCTGAGAACAGATATTTCCTTTCCCTTTGAAGACTATAGGGCCAAAGGGAATATCCTCCGATAACAAATAGAAAGAAGCTTTCTGAGAAACTTCTTTGTGTTCTGTGAAATCATCTCACAGAGTTACAGCTTTCCCTTCAAGAAGCCTTTCGCTAAGACAGTTGTTGTGGAAATGGCAAAGTGATATTTGGAAGCCCCTAGAGGGCTATGGTGAAAAAGGAAATATCCTCCGATGAAATCTGGAAAGAAGCTTTCTGAGAAACTGCTTAGTGTTCTGTTAATTCATCTCACAGAGTTACATCTGTATTTCGTGAATCTCTTTGCTATCCTTATTTCTGTGGAATTTGAGAACAGATATTTCGGATCCCTTTGAAGACTATAGGGCCAAAGGAAATCTCCTCCGATAACAAAGAGAAAGAAGCTTTCTGAGAAACTTCTTTGTGTTCTGTGAAATCATCTCACAGAGTTACAGCTTTCTCTTCAAGAAGCCTTTCGCTAAGACAGTTCTTGTGGAATTGGCAAAGTGATATTTGGAAGCCCACATAGGACTGTGGTGAAAAAGGAATTATACTAGATGAAATCTGGAAAGAAGCATTCTGAGAAAGTGCTTAGTGTTCTGTTAATTCATCTCAGAGTTACATCTGTATTTCGTGGATCTCTTTACTAGCATTATTTCTGTGGAATCTGAGAAGAGATATTTCCTTTCCCTTTGAAGACTATAGGGCCAAAGGAAATATCCACTGATAAAAAAGAGAAAGATCCTTTCTGAGAAACTTCTTTGTGTTCTGTGAAATCATCTACAGAGTTACAGCTTTCCCCTCAAGAAGCCTTTCGCTAAGACATTTCTTGTGGAATTGGCAAAGTGATATTTGGAAGCCCATAGAGGGCTATGTTGAAAAAGGAAATATCCTCCGATGAAATCTGGATAGAAGCTTTCTGAGAAACTGCTTAGTGTTCTGTTAATTCATCTCACAGAGTTACATCTCTATTTCGTGGATCTCTTTGCTAGCCTTATTTCTGTGGAATCTGAGAACAGATATTTCGGATCCCTTTGAAGACTATAGGGCCAAAGGAAATATCCTCTGATAACAAAGAGAAAGAAGCTTTCTGAGAAACTTCTTTGTGTTCTGTGAAATCATCTCACAGAGTTACAGCTTTCCCCTCAAGAAGCCTTTCGCTAAGACAGTTCTTGTTGAATTGGCAAAGTGATATTTGGAAGCCGATAGAGGGCTGTGCTGATAAAGGAAATATACTCCGATGAAATCTGGAAAGAAGCTTTCTGAGAAACTGCTTAGTGTTCTGTTAATTCATCTCACAGAGTTACATCTGTATTTCGTGGATCTCTTTGCTAGCATTATTTCTGTGGAATCTGAGAACAGATATTTCGGATCGCTTTGATGACTATAGGGCCAAAGGAAATATCCTCCGATAACAAAGAGAAAGAAGCTTTCTGCGAAACTTCTTTGTGTTCTCTGAAATCATCTCACAGAGTTACAGCTTTCCTCTCAAGAACCCTTTCGCTTAGACCGTTCTTGTGAAATTGGCAAAGTGATATTTGGAAGCACCTAGAGGTCTATGGTGAAAAAGGAAATATCCTCCGAAGAAATCTGGAAAGAAGCTTTCTGAGAAACTGCTTGGTGTTCTTTTAATTCATATGCCAGAGTTACATCTGTATTTCGTGGATCTCTTTGCTAGCCTTATTTTTGGGGAATCTGACAACAGATATTTCGGATCCCTTTGAACGCTATATGGCCAAAGGAAATATACTCTGATAAGAAAGAGAAAGAAGCTTTCTGAGAAACTTCTTTGTGTTCTGTGAAATCATCTCACAGAGTTACAGCTTTTCCCTCAAGAAGCCTTTCGCTAAGACAGTTCTTGTGGAATTGGCAAAGTGATATTTGGAAGTCCATAGAGGGCTATGGTGAAAAAGGAAATATCCTCCGAAGAAATCTGGAAAGAAGCTTTCTGAGTAACTGCTTAGTGTTCTGTTAATTCATCTCCCAGAGTTACATATGTATTTCGTGGATCTCTTTGCTAGCCTTATTTCTGTGGAATCTCAGAACCGATATTTCGGATCCCTTTGAAGACTATAGGGCCAAAGGAAATATCCTCCGATGACAAAGAGAAAGGAGCTTTCTGAGAAACTTCTTTGTGTTCTGTGAATTCATCTCACAGAATTACAGCTTTTCCCTCAAGAAGCCTTTCGCTAAGACAGTTCTTGTGGAATTGACAAAGTGACATTTGGAAGCCCATAGAGGGCTACGCTGAAAAAGGAAATATCCTCCGATGAAATCTGGAAAGAAGCTTTCTGAGAAACTGCTTAGTGTTCTGTTAATTCATCTCACAGCGTTACATCTGTATTTCGTGGATCTCTTTGCTAGCGTTATTTCTGTGGAATCTGGGAACAGATATTTCGGATCCTTTTGAAGACTATAGGGCCAAAGGAAATATCCTCCGATAACAAAGAGAAAAAGGCTTTTTGAGAAACTTCTTTGTGTTCTCTGAAATCATCTCACAGAGTGACAGCTTTCCCCTGAAGAACCCTTTCGCTTAGACCGTTCTTGTGAAATTGGAAAAGTGATATTTGGAAGCACCTAGAGGGCTATGGTGAAAAAGGAAATATTCTCCGATGAAATCTGGAAAGAAGCTTTCTGAGAAACTGCTTAGTGTTCTGTTAATTCATCTCACAAAGTTACATCTGTATTTCGTGGATCTCTTTGCTAGCCTTATTTCTGTGGAATCTGAGAACAGATATTTCCTTTCCCTTTGAAGACTGTAGGGCGAAAGGAAATATCCTCCGATAAAAAAGAGAAAGAAGCTTTCTGAGAAACTTCTTTGTGTTCTGTGAAATCACCTCACAGAGTTACAGCATTCCCCTCAAGAAGCCTTTCGCTAAAACAGTTCTTGTGGAATTGGCAAATGACATTTGTTAGCCCATAGAGGGCTATGGTGAAAAAGGAAATATCCTCCAATGAAATCTGGAAAGAAGCTTTCTGAGAAACTGCTTAGTTTTCTCTTAATTCATCTCACAGAGTTACATCTGCATTTCGTGGATCTCTTTGCTAGCCTTATTTCGGTGGAATCTGACAACAGATATTTCGGATCCCTTTGAAGACTATAGAGCCAAAGGAAATATCCTCCGATAACAAAGAGAAAGAAGCTTTCTGAGAAACTTCTTTGTGTTCTGTGAAGTCATCTTCCAGAGTTACAGCTTTCCCCTCAAGAACCCTTTCGCTTATACTTTTCTTGTGGAATTGGAAAAGTGATATTTGGAAGCACGTAGAGGGCTATGGTGAAAAAGGAAATATCCTCCAATGAAAGCAGGAAAGAAGCTTTCTGAGAAACTGCTTAGTGTTCTGTTAATTCATCTCACACAGTTACATCTGTATTTCGTGGATCTCTTTGTTAGCCTTATTTCTGTGGAATCTGAGAACAGATATTTCCTTTCCCTTTGAAGACTATAGGGCCAAAGGAAATATCTTCCGATATCAAAGAGAAAGAAGCTTTCTGAGAAACTTCTTTGTGTTCTGTGAAATCATCTCACAGAGTTACAGCTTTCCCCTCAAGAAGCCTTCCACTAAGACAGTTCTTGTGGAATTTGCAAAGTGATATTTGGAAACCCTTAGAGGGCTATGGTGTAAAAGGAAATATCCTCCGATGAAATCTGGAAAGAAGCTTTCTGAGAAACTGCTTAGTGTTCTGTTAATTCATCTCACAGAGTTACATCTGTATTTCGTGGATCTCCTTGCTAGCCTTATTTCTGTTGAATCTGAGAACAGATATTTCAGATCCCTTTGAAGACTATAGGGCCATAGGAAATATCCTCCGATAACAAAGAGAAAGAAGCTTTTTGAGAAACTTCTTTGTGTTCTGTGAAATCATCTCACAGAGTTACAGCTTTCCCCTCAAGAAGCCTTTCGCTAAGACAGTTCTTGTGGAATTGGCAAAGTGATATTAGGAAGCCCATAGAGGGCTTGGGTGAAAAAGGAAATATCCTGCGATGAAATCTGGAAAGAAGCTTTCTGAGAAACTGCTTAGTGTTCTGTTAATTCATCTCACAGAGTTACATCTGTATTTCGTGGATCTCTTTGCTAGCCTTATTTCTTGGAATCTGAGAACAGATATTTCGGATCCCTTCGAAGACTATAGGGCCAAAGGAAATATCCTCCGAAAAAAAAGAGAAAGAAGCTTTCTGAGAAACTTCTTTGTATTCTGTGAAAGCATCTCACAGAGTTACAGCTTTCCCCTCTAGAAGCCTTTCGCTAAGGCAGTTCTTGTGGAATTTGAAAAGTGATATTTGGAAGCCCATAGAGGGCTATGGTGAAAAAGGAAATATCCTCCGATGAAAACAGGAAAGAAGCTTTCTGTGAAACTGCTTAGTGTTCCGTTAATTCATTTCACAGAGTTACATCTGTATTTCGTGGATCTCTTTGCTAGCCTTATTTCTGTGGAATCTGAGAACAGATATATCCTTCCCTTTGAAGACTATACGGCCGAAGGAAGTATCCTCCGATAACAAAGAGAAAGAATCTTTCTGAGAAACTTCTTTGTGTTCTGTGAAATCATCTCACAGAGTTACAGCTTTCCCCTCAAGAAGCCTTTCGCTAAGACAGTTCTTGTGGAATTGGCAAAGTGATATTTGGAAGCCCATAGAGGTCTATGGTGAAAAAGGAAATATCCTCCGATTAAATCTGGAAAGAAGCTTTCTGAGAAACTGCTTAGTGTCCTGTTAATTCATCTCACAGAGTTACATGTGTATTTCGTGGATCTCTTTGCTAGCCTTATTTCTGTGGAATCTGAGAACAGATATTTCCTTTCCCTTTGAAGACTATAGGGCCAAAGGGAATATCCTCAGATAACAAATAGAAAGAAGCTTTCGGAGAAACTTCTTTGTGTTCTGTGAAATTATCTCACAGAGTACAGCTTTCCCCTCAAGAAGCCTTACGCTAAGACAGTTCTTGTGGAAATGACAAAGTGATATTTGGAAGCCCCTAGAGGGCTTTCGTGAAAAAGGAAATATCCTCCGATGAAATCTGGAAAGAAGCTTTCTGAGAAACTGCTTAGTGTTCTGTTAATTCATCTCACAGAGTTACATCTGTATTTCGTGGATCTCTTTGCTATCCTTATTTCTGTGGAATCTGAGAACAGATATTTCGGATCCCTTTGAAGACTATAGGGCCAAAGGAAATATCCTCCGATAACAAAGAGAAAGAAGCTTTCTGAGAAACTTCTTTGTGTTCTGTGAAATCATCTCACAGAGTTACAGCTTTCCCTTCAAGAAGCCTTTCGCTAAGACAGTTCTTGTGGAATTTGGCAAAGTGATATTTGGAAGCCCATATAGGACTGTCGTGAAAAAGGAATTATACTAGATGAAATCTGGAAAGAAGCATTCTGAGAAAGTGCTTAGTGTTCTGTTTATTCATCTCACAGAGTTACATCTGTAATTCGTGGATGTCTCTGCTAGCCTTATTTCTGTGGAATCTGAGAACTGATATTTCAGATCCCTTTGAAGACTATAGGGCCAAAGGAAATATCCTCCGAAAACAAACAGAAAGAAGCTTTCTGAGAAACTTCTTTGTGTTCTGGGAAATCATCTCACAGAGTTACAGCTTTCCCCTCAAGAAGCCTTTCGCTAAGACAGTTCTTGTGGTATTGGCAAAGTGATATTTGGAAGCCCATAGAGGGCTATAGTGAAAAAGGAAATATCCTCCGATGAAATCTGGAAAGGAGCTTTCTGAGAAACTGCTTAGTGTTCTGTTAATTCATCTCAGAGTTACACCTGTATTTCGTGGATCTCTTTACTAGCCTTATTTCTGTGGAATCTGAGGAGAGATATTTCCTTTCCCTTTAAATACTATAGGGCCAAAGGAAATATCCTCTGATAAAAAAGAGAAAGATTCTTTCTGAGAAACTTCCTTGTGTTCTGTGAAATCATCTACAGAGTTTCAGCTTTCCCCTCAAGAAGACTTTCGCTAAGACATTTCTTGTGGAATTGGCAAAGTGATATTTGGAAGCCCATAGAGGGCTAAGGTGAAAAAGGAAATATCCTCCGATGAAATCTGGAAAGAAGCTTTCTGAGAAACTGCTTAGTGTTCTGTTAATTCATCTCCCAGAGTTACATCTGTATTTCTCGGATCTCTTTGCTAGCCTTATTTCTGTGGAATCTGAGAACAGATATTTCCTTTCCCTTTGTAGACTATAGGGCCAAAGGAAATATCCTCCGATAACAAAGAGAAAGAAGCTTTCTGAGAAACTTCTTTGTGTTCTGTGAAATCATCTCACAGAGTTACAGCTTTCCCCTCAAGAAGCCTTTCGCTAAGACAGTTGTTGTGGAATGGGCAAAGTGATATTTGGAAACCCTTAGAGGGCTATGGGGAAAAAGGAAATATCCTCCGATGAAATCTGGAAAGAAGCTTTCTGAGAAACTGCTTAGTGTTCTGTTAGTTAATCTCCCAGAGTTACATCTGTATTTCGTGGTTCTCTTTGCTAGCCTTATTTCTGTGGAATCTGGGAACAGATATTTCCTTTCCCTTTGAAGACTATAGGGCCAAAGGAAATATCCTCCGATAACAAAGAGAAAGAAGCTTTCTGAGAAACTTCTTTGTGTTCTGTGAAATCATCTCACAGAGTTACAGCTTTCCCCTCAAGAAGCCTTTCGCTAAGACAGTTCTTGTGGAATTGGCAAAGTGATATTTGGAAGCCCATAGAGGGCTATGGTGAAAAAGGAAATATCCTCCGATGAAATCTGGAAAGAAGCTTTCTGAGAAACTGCTTAGTGTTCTGTTAATTCATCTCACAGAGTTACATCTGTATTTCGTGGATCTCTTTGCTAGCCTTATTTCTGTGGAATCTGAGAACAGATATTTCAGATTCCTTTGAAGACTATTGGGCCAAAGGAAATATCCTCCGATAACAAAGAGAAAGAAGCTTTCTGAGAAACTTCTTTGTGTTCTATGAAATCATTTCACAGAGATACAGCTTTCCCCTCAAGAAGCCTTTCGCTAAGACAGTTCTTGTGGAATTGGCAAAGTGATATTTGGAAGCCCATAGAGGGCTATGGTGAAAAAGGAAATATCCTCCGATGAAATCTGGAAAGAAGCTTTCTGAGAAACTGCTTAGTGTTCTGTTAATTCATCTCACAGAGTTACATCTGTATTTCGTGGATCTCTTTGCTAGCCTTATTTCTGTGGAATCTGAGAACAGATATTTCAGATTCCTTTGAAGACTATTGGGCCAAAGGAAATATCCTCCGATAACAAAGAGAAAGAAGCTTTCTGAGAAACTTCTTTGTGTTCTGTGAAGTCATCTCACAGAGATACAGCTTTCCCCTCAAGAAGCCTTTCGCTAAGACAGTTCTCGTGGAATTGGAAAAGTGATATTTGGAAGCCCATAGAGGGCTATGGTGAAAAAGGAAATATCCTCCGATGAAATCTGGAAAGAAGCTTTCCGAGAAACTGCTTAGTGTTCTGTTAATTCATCTCACAGTGTTACTTCTGTATTTCGTGGATCTCTTTGCTAGCCTTATTTCTGTGGAATCTGAGAGCAGATATTTAGGATCCCTCTGAAGACTGTAGGGCCGAAGGAGATATCCTCCGATAACAAAGAGAAAGAAGTTTTCTGAGAAACTTCTTTGTGTTCTGTGAAATCATCTCACAGAGTTACAGCTTTCCCCTCAAGAAGCCTTTCTCTAAGACAGTTCTTGTGGAATTGGCAGAGTGATATTTGGAAGCCCATAGAGGGCTATGGAGAAAAAGGAAATATCCTCCGATGAAATCTGGAAAAAAGCTTTCTGAGAAACTGCTTAGTGTTCTGTTAATTCATCTCACAGAGTGACATCTGTATTTTGTGGATCTCTTTGCTAGCCTTACTTCTGTGGAATCTGAGAACAGATATTTCGGATGTCTTTGAAGACTATAGGGCCAAAGGAAATATCCTCCGATAACAAAGAGAGAGAAGCTTTCTGAGAAACTTCTTTGTGTTCTGTGAAATCATCTCACAGAGTTACAGCTTTCCCCTCTAGAAGCCTTTCACTAAGACAGTTCTTGTGGAATTGGCAAAGTGATATTTGGAAGCCCATAGAGGGCTATGGTGAAAAAGGAAGTATCCTCCGATGAAATCTGGAAAGAAGCTTTCTGAGAAACTGCTTAGTGTTCTGTTAATTGATCTCACAGAGTTACATCTGTATTTCGTGGATCTCTTTGCTAGCCTTACTTCTGTGGAATCTGAGAACAGATATTTCGGATCCCTTTGAAGACTATAGGGCCAAAGGAAATATCCTCCGATTACAAAGAGAAAGAAGCTTTCTGCGAAACTTCTTTGTGTTCTGTGAAATCATCTCACAGAGTTACAGCTTTCCCCTCAAGAAGCCTTTCGCTAAGACAGTTCTTGTGGAATTGGCAAAGTGATATTTGGAAGCCCATAGAGGGCTATGGTGAAAAAGGAAATATTCTCCGCTGAAATCTGGAAAGAAGCTTTCTGAGAAACTGCTTAGTGTTCTGTTAATTCATCTCACAGAGTTACATCTGTATTTCGTGGATCTCTTTGCTAGCCTTATTTCTGTGGAATCTGACAACAGATATTTCGGATCCCTTTGAAGACTATAGGGCCAAAGGAAATATCCTCCGATAACAAAGAGAAAGAAGCTTTCTGAGAAACTTCTTTGTGTTCTGTGAAATCATCTCACAGAGTTACAGCTTTCCCCTCAAGAAGCCTTTCGCTAAGACAGTTCTTGTGGAATTGGCAAAGTGATATTTGGAAGCCCCTAGAGGGCTATGGTGAAAAAGGAAATATCCTCCGATGAAATCTGGAAAGAAGCTTTCCGAGAAACTACTTAGTGTTCCGTTAATTCATCTCACAGTGTTACATCTGTATTTCGTGGACCTCTTTGCTAGCCTTATTTCTGTGGAATCTCAGAGCAGATATTTCGGATCCCTCTGAAGACGGTAGAGCCAAAGGAGATATCCTCCGATAACAAAGTCAAAGAAGTTTTCTGAGAAACTTCTTTGTGTTCTGTGAAATCATCTCACAGAGTTACAGCTTTCCCCTCAAGAAGCCTTTCGCTAAGACAGTTCTTGTGGAATTGGCAAAGTGATATTTGGAAGCCCATTGAAGGCTATGGAGAAAAAGCAAATATCCTCCGATGAAATCTGGAAAGAAGCTTTCTGAGAAACTGCTTAGTGTCCTGTTAATTCATCTAACAGAGTTACATCTGTACTTCGTAGATCTCTTTGCTAGCCTTATTTCTGTGGAATCTGAGAACAGATATTTCGGATCCCTTTGACGACTACAGGGCCAAAGGAAATATCCTCCGATAACAAAGAGAAAGAAGCTTTCTGAGAAACTTCTTTGTGTTCTGTGAAATCATCTCACAGAGTTACAGCTTGCCCCTCAAGAAGCCTTTCGCTAAGACAGTTCTTGTGGAATTGGCAAAGTGATATTTGGAAGCCCATAGAGGGCTATGGTGAAAAAGGAAATATCCTCCGATGAAATCTAGAAAGAAGATTTCCGAGACACTGCTTAGTGTTCTGTTAATTCATCTCACAGAGTTACATCTGTATTTCGTGAATCTCTTTGCTAGCCTTATTTCTGTGGAATCTGGGAACAGATATTTCGGATCACTTTGACGACTACAGGGCCAAAGGAAATATCCTCCGATAACAAAGAGAGAGAAGCTTTCTGAGAAACTTCTTTGTGTTCTGTGAAATCATCTCACGGAGTTACAGCTTTCCCCTCAAGAAGCCTTTCGCTAAGACAGTTCTTGTGGAAATGGCAAAGTGATATTTGGAAGCCCATAGAGGGCTATGGTGAAAGGAAATATCCTCCGAAGAAATCTGGAAAGAAGCTTTCTGAGAAACTGCTTAGTGTTCTGTTAATTCATCTCACAGAGTGACATCTGTATTTTGTGGATCTCTTTGCTAGCCTTACTTCTGTGGAATCTGAGAACAGATATTTCGGATCTCTTTGAAGATTATAGGGCCAAAGGAAATATCCTCCGATAACAAAGAGAAAGAAGCTTTCTGAGAAACGTCTTTGTGTTCTGTGAAATCATCTCACGGAGTTACAGCTTTTCCCTCAAGAAGCCTTTCGCTAAGACAGTTCTTATGGAATTGGCAAAGTGATATTTGGAAGCCCATAGAGGGCTATGGTGAAAAAGGAAATATTCTCCGATGAAATCTGGAAAGAAGCTTTCTGAGAAACTGCTTAGTGTTCTGTTAATTCATCTCACAGAGTTACATCTGTATTTCGTGGATTTCTTTGCTAGCCTTATTTCTGTGGAATCTGAGAACAGATATTTCCTTTCCCTTTGAAGACTATAGGGCCAAAGGAAATATCCTCCGATACAAAGAGAAAGAAGCTTTCTGAGAAACTTCTTTGTGTTCTGTGAAATCATCTCACAGAGTTACAGCTTTCCCCTCAAGAAGCCTTTCGCTAAGACAGTTCTTGTGGAATTGGCAAAGTGATATTTGGAAGCCCATAGAGGGCTATGGAGAAAAAGGAAATATGCTCCGATGAAATCTGGAAAGAAGCTTTCTGAGAAACTGCTTAGTGTTCTGTTAATTCATCTCACAGAGTTACATCTGTATTTCGTGGATCTCTTTGCTAGCCTTATTTCTGTGGAATCTGAGAACAGATATTTCCTTTCCCCTTGAAGACTATAGGGCCAAAGGAAATATCCTCCGATAACAAAGAGAAAGAAGCTTTCTGAGAAACTTCTTTGTGTTCTGTGAAATCATCTCACAGAGTTAAAGCTTTCCCCTCAAGAAGCCTTTCGCTAAGTCAGTTCTTGTGGAATTGGCAAAGTGATATTTGGAAGCCCATAGAGGGCTATGGTGAAAAAGGAAATATCCTCCGATGAAATCTGGAAAGAAGCTTTCTGAGAAACTGCTTAGTGTTCTGTTAATTCATCTCACAGAGTTACATCTGTATTTCGTGGATTTCTTTGCTAGCCTTATTTCTGTGGAATCTGAGAACAGATATTTCGGATCCCTCTGAAGACTACAGGGCCAAAGGAAATATCCCCCGATAACAAAGAGAAAGAAGCTTTCTGAGAAACTTCTTTGTGTTCTGTGAAATCATCTCACAGAGATACAACTTTCCCCTCAAGAAGCCTTTCGCTAAGACAGTTCTTGTGGAATTGGCAAAGTGATATTTGGAAGCCCATAGAGGGCTATGGTGAAAAAGGAAGTATCCTCCGATGAAATCTGGAAAGAAGCTTTCTGAGAAACTGCTTAGTGTTCTGTTAATTGATCTCACAGAGTTACATCTGTATTTCGTGGATATCTTTGCTAGCCTTATTTCTGTGGAATCTGACAACAGATATTTCGGATCCCTTTGAAGACTATAGGGCCAAAGGAAATATCCTCCGATAACAAAGAGAAAGAATCTTTCTGAGAAACTTCTTTGTGTTCTGTGAAATCATCTCACAGTGTTACAGCTTTCCCCTCAAGAAGCCTTTCGCTTAGAGAGTTCTTGTGGAATTGGCAAAGTGATATTTGGAAGCCCATAGAAGGCTATGGAGAAAAATCAAATATCCTCCGATGAAATCTGGAAAGAAGCTTTCTGAGAAACTGCTTAGTGTCCTGTTAATTCATCTCACAGAGTTACATCTGTATTTCGTGGATCTCTTTGCTAGCCTTATTTCTGTGGAATCTGAGAGCAGATATTTCGGATCCCTCTGAAGATGGTAGGGCCAAAAGAGATATCCTCCGATAACAAAGACAAAGAAGTTTTCTGAGAAACTTCTTTGTGTTCTGTGAAATCATCTCACAGAGTTACAGCTTTCCCCTCAAGAAGCCTTTCGCTAAGACAGTTCTTGTGGAATTGGCAAAGTGATATTTGGAAGTCCATAGAGGGCTATGGTGAAAAAGGAAATATCCTCTGATGAAATCTGGAAAGAAGCTTTCTGAGAAACTGCTTAGTGTTCTGTTAATTCATCTCACAGAGTTACATCTATATTCCATGGATCTCTTTGCTAGCCTTATTTCTGTGGAATCTGAGAACAGATATTTCGGATCCCTTTGAAGACTATAGGGCCCAAGGAAATATCCTCCTATAACAAAGGGAAAGAATCTTTCTGAGAAACTTCTTTGTGTTCTGTGAAATCATCTCACAGAGTTACAGCTTTCCCCTCAAGAAACCTTTCGCTTAGAGAGTTCTTGTGGAATTAGCAAAGTGATATTTGGAAGCCCATAGAAGGCTATGGAGAAAAAGCAAATATCCTCCCATGAAATCTGGAAAGAAGGCTTTCTGAGAAACTGCCTAGTGTTCTGTTAATTCATCTCACAAATTTACATCTGTATTTCGTGGATCTCTTTGCTAGCCTTATTTCTGTGGAATCTGGGAACAGATATTTCGGATCACTTTGACGACTACAGGGCCAAAGGAAATATCCTCCGATAACAAAGAGAAAGAAGCTTTCTGAGAAACTTCTTTGTGTTCTGTGAAATCATCTCACAGAGTTACAGCTTTCCCCTCAAGAAGCCTTTTGCTAAGACAGTTCTTGTGGAATTGGCAGAGTGATATTTGGAAGCCCATAGAGGGCTATGGAGAAAAAGGAAATATCCTCCGATGAAATCTGGAAAAAAGCTTTCTGAGAAACTGCTTAGTGTTCTGTTAATTCATCTCACAGAGTGACATCTGTATTTTGTGGATCTCTTTGCTAGCCTTACTTCTGTGGAATCTGAGAACAGATATTTCGGATGTCTTTGAAGACTATAGGGCCAAAGGAAATATCCTCCGATAACAAAGAGAGAGAAGCTTTCTGAGAAACTTCTTTGTGTTCTGTGAAATCATCTCACAGAGTTACAGCTTTCCCCTCTAGAAGCCTTTCACTAAGACAGTTCTTGTGGAATTGGCAAAGTGATATTTGGAAGCCCATAGAGGGCTATGGTGAAAAAGGAAGTATCCTCCGATGAAATCTGGAAAGAAGCTTTCTGAGAAACTGCTTAGTGTTCTGTTAATTGATCTCACAGAGTTACATCTGTATTTCGTGGATCTCTTTGCTAGCCTTACTTCTGTGGAATCTGAGAACAGATATTTCGGATCCCTTTGAAGACTATAGGGCCAAAGGAAATATCCTCCGATAACAAAGAGAAAGAAGCTTTCTGCGAAACTTCTTTGTGTTCTGTGAAATCATCTCACAGAGTTACAGCTTTCCCCTCAAGAAGCCTTTCGCTAAGACAGTTCTTGTGGAATTGGCAAAGTGATATTTGGAAGCCCATAGAGGGCTATGGTGAAAAAGGAAATATTCTCCGCTGAAATCTGGAAAGAAGCTTTCTGAGAAACTGCTTAGTGTTCTGTTAATTCATCTCACAGAGTTACATCTGTATTTCGTGGATCTCTTTGCTAGCCTTATTTCTGTGGAATCTGACAACAGATATTTCGGATCCCTTTGAAGACTATAGGGCCAAAGGAAATATCCTCCGATAACAAAGAGAAAGAAGCTTTCTGAGAAACTTCTTTGTGTTCTGTGAAATCATCTCACAGAGTTACGGCTTTCCCCTCAAGAAGCCTTTCGCTAAGACAGTTCTTGTGGAATTGGCAAAGTGATATTTGGAAGCCCCTAGAGGGCTATGGTGAAAAAGGAAATATCCTCCGATGAAATCTGGAAAGAAGCTTTCCGAGAAACTACTTAGTGTTCTGTTAATTCATCTCACAGTGTTACATCTGTATTTCGTGGACCTCTTTGCTAGCCTTATTTCTGTGGAATCTCAGAGCAGATATTTCGGATCCCTCTGAAGACGGTAGAGCCAAAGGAGATATCCTCCGATAACAAAGACAAAGAAGTTTTCTGAGAAACTTCTTTGTGTTCTGTGAAATCATCTCACAGAGTTACAGCTTTCCCCTCAAGAAGCCTTTCGCTAAGACAGTTCTTGTGGAATTGGCAAAGTGATATTTGGAAGCCCATTGAAGGCTATGGAGAAAAAGCAAATATCCTCCGATGAAATCTGGAAAGAAGCTTTCTGAGAAACTGCTTAGTGTCCTGTTAATTCATCTAACAGAGTTACATCTGTACTTCGTAGATCTCTTTGCTAGCCTTATTTCTGTGGAATCTGAGAACAGATATTTCGGATCCCTTTGACGACTACAGGGCCAAAGGAAATATCCTCCGATAACAAAGAGAAAGAAGCTTTCTGAGAAACTTCTTTGTGTTCTGTGAAATCATCTCACAGAGTTACAGCTTGCCCCTCAAGAAGCCTTTCGCTAAGACAGTTCTTGTGGAATTGGCAAAGTGATATTTGGAAGCCCATAGAGGGCTATGGTGAAAAAGGAAATATCCTCCGATGAAATCTAGAAAGAAGATTTCCGAGACACTGCTTAGTGTTCTGTTAATTCATCTCACAGAGTTACATCTGTATTTCGTGAATCTCTTTGCTAGCCTTATTTCTGTGGAATCTGGGAACAGATATTTCGGATCACTTTGACGACTACAGGGCCAAAGGAAATATCCTCCGATAACAAAGAGAGAGAAGCTTTCTGAGAAACTTCTTTGTGTTCTGTGAAATCATCTCACGGAGTTACAGCTTTCCCCTCAAGAAGCCTTTCGCTAAGACAGTTCTTGTGGAAATGGCAAAGTGATATTTGGAAGCCCATAGAGGGCTATGGTGAAAAAGGAAATATCCTCCGAAGAAATCTGGAAAGAAGCTTTCTGAGAAACTGCTTAGTGTTCTGTTAATTCATCTCACAGAGTGACATCTGTATTTTGTGGATCTCTTTGCTAGCCTTACTTCTGTGGAATCTGAGAACAGATATTTCGGATCTCTTTGAAGATTATAGGGCCAAAGGAAATATCCTCCGATAACAAAGAGAAAGAAGCTTTCTGAGAAACTTCTTTGTGTTCTGTGAAATCATCTCACGGAGTTACAGCTTTTCCCTCAAGAAGCCTTTCGCTAAGACAGTTCTTGTGGAATTGGCAAAGTGATATTTGGAAGCCCATAGAGGGCTATGGTGAAAAAGGAAATATTCTCCGATGAAATCTGGAAAGAAGCTTTCTGAGAAACTGCTTAGTGTTCTGTTAATTCATCTCACAGAGTTACATCTGTATTTCGTGGATTTCTTTGCTAGCCTTATTTCTGTGGAATCTGAGAACAGATATTTCCTTTCCCTTTGAAGACTATAGGGCCAAAGGAAATATCCTCCGATACAAAGAGAAAGAAGCTTTCTGAGAAACTTCTTTGTGTTCTGTGAAATCATCTCACAGAGTTACAGCTTTCCCCTCAAGAAGCCTTTCGCTAAGACAGTTCTTGTGGAATTGGCAAAGTGATATTTGGAAGCCCATAGAGGGCTATGGAGAAAAAGGAAATATGCTCCGATGAAATCTGGAAAGAAGCTTTCTGAGAAACTGCTTAGTGTTCTGTTAATTCATCTCACAGAGTTACATCTGTATTTCGTGGATCTCTTTGCTAGCCTTATTTCTGTGGAATCTGAGAACAGATATTTCCTTTCCCCTTGAAGACTATAGGGCCAAAGGAAATATCCTCCGATAACAAAGAGAAAGAAGCTTTCTGAGAAACTTCTTTGTGTTCTGTGAAATCATCTCACAGAGTTAAAGCTTTCCCCTCAAGAAGCCTTTCGCTAAGTCAGTTCTTGTGGAATTGGCAAAGTGATATTTGGAAGCCCATAGAGGGCTATGGTGAAAAAGGAAATATCCTCCGATGAAATCTGGAAAGAAGCTTTCTGAGAAACTGCTTAGTGTTCTGTTAATTCATCTCACAGAGTTACATCTGTATTTCGTGGATTTCTTTGCTAGCCTTATTTCTGTGGAATCTGAGAACAGATATTTCGGATCCCTCTGAAGACTACAGGGCCAAAGGAAATATCCCCCGATAACAAAGAGAAAGAAGCTTTCTGAGAAACTTCTTTGTGTTCTGTGAAATCATCTCACAGAGATACAACTTTCCCCTCAAGAAGCCTTTCGCTAAGACAGTTCTTGTGGAATTGGCAAAGTGATATTTGGAAGCCCATAAAGGGCTATGGTGAAAAAGGAAGTATCCACCGATGAAATCTGGAAAGAAGCTTTCTGAGAAACTGCTTAGTGTTCTGTTAATTGATCTCACAGAGTTACATCTGTATTTCGTGGATATCTTTGCTAGCCTTATTTCTGTGGAATCTGACAACAGATATTTCGGATCCCTTTGAAGACTATAGGGCCAAAGGAAATATCCTCCGATAACAAAGAGAAAGAATCTTTCTGAGAAACTTCTTTGTGTTCTGTGAAATCATCTCACAGAGATACAGCTTTCCCCTCAAGAAGCCTTTCGCTATGAGAGTTCTTGTGGAATTGGCAAAGTGATATTTGGAAGCCCATAGAGGGCTATGGTGAAAAAGGAAATATCCTCCGATGAAATCTGGAAAGAAGATTTCCGAGACACTGCTTAGTGTTCTGTTAATTCATCTCACAGAGTTACATCTGTATTTCATGAATCTCTTTGCTAGCCTTATTTCTGTGGAATCTGAGAACAGATATTTCGGATCCCTCTGAGGACTGTAGGGCCAAAGGAGATATCCTCCGATAACAAAGAGAAAGAAGTTTTCTGAGAAACTTCTTTGTGTTCTGTGAAATCATCTCACAGAGTTACAGCTTTCCCCTCTAAAAGCCTTTCGCTAAGACAGTTCTTGTGGAATTGGCAAAGGGATATTTGGAAGCCCATAGAGGGCTATGGTGAAAAAGGAAATATCCTCCAATGAAATCTGGAAAGAAGCTTTCTGAGAAACTGCTTAGTGTTCTGTTAATTCATCTCACAGAGTTACATCTATATTCCGTGGATCTCTTTGCTAGCCTTATTTCTGTGGAATCTGAGAACAGGTATTTCGGATCCCTTTGAAGACTATAGGGCTAAAGGAAATATCCTCCGATAACAAAGAGAAAGAATCTTTCTGAGAAACTTCTTTGTGTTCTGTGAAATCATCTCACAGAGTTAGAGCTTTCCCCTCAAGAAGCCTTTCGCTAAGACCGTTCTTGTGGAATTGGCAAAATGACATTTGGTAGCCCATGGAAGGCAACGGTGAAAAAGGAAATATCGTCCAATGAAATCTGGAAAGAAGCTTTCTGAGAAACTGCTTAGTGATCTGTTAATTCATCTCACAGAGTTACATCTGTATTTCGTGGATCTCTTTGCTAGCCTTATTTCTGTGGAATCTGAGAACAGATATTTCAGATCCCTTTGAAGACTATAGGGCCCAAGGAAATATCCTCCTATAACAAAGGGAAAGAATCTTTCTGAGAAACTTCTTTGTGTTCTGTGAAATCATCTCACAGAGTTACAGCTTTCCCCTCAAGAAGCCTTTCGCTTAGAGAGTTCTTGTGGAATTAGCAAAGGGATATTTGGAAGCCCATAGAAGGCTATGGAGAAAAAGCAAATATCCTCCCATGAAATCTGGAAAGAAGATTTCTGAGAAACTGCTTAGTGTTCTGTTAATTCATCTCACAAATTTACATCTGTATTTCGTGGATCTCTTTGCTAGCCTTATTTCTGTGGAATCTGGGAACAGATATTTCGGATCACTTTGACGACTACAGGGCCAAAGGAAATATGATCCGATAACAAAGAGAAAGAAACTTTCTGAGAAACTTCTTTGTGTTCTGTGAAATCATCTCACAGAGTTACAGCTTTCCCCTCAAGAAGCCTTTCGCTAAGACAGTTCTTGTGGAATTGGCAAAGTGATATTTGGAAGCCCATAGAGGGCTATGGTGAAAATGGAAATATCCTCCGATGAAATCTGGAAAGAAGCTTTCTGAGAAACTGCTTAGTGTTCTGTTATTTCATCTCACAGAATTACATCTGTATTTCGTGGATCTCTTTGCTAGCCTTATTTCTGTGGAATCTGACAACAGATATTTCGGATCCGTTTGAAGACTATAGGGCCAAAGGAAATATCGTCCGATAACAAAGAGAAAGAATCTTTCTGAGAAACTTCTTTGTGTTCTGTGAAATCATCTCACAGAGTTACAGCTTTCCCCTCAAGAAGCCTTTCGCTTAGAGAGTTCTTGTGGAATTGGCAAAGTGATATTTGGAAGCCTATAGAAGGCTATGGAGAAAAAGCAAATATCCTGCGATGAAATCTGGAAAGAAGCTTTCTGAGAAACTGCTTAGTGTCCTGTTAATTCATCTCACAGAGTTACATCGGTATTTCGTGGATCTCTTTGCTAGACTTATTTGTGTGGAATCTGAGAACAGATATTTCGGATCGCTTTGACGACTACAGGGCCAAAGGAAATATCCTCCGATAACAAAGAGAAAGAAGATTTCTGAGAAACTACTATGTGTTCTGTGAAATCATCTCACAGAGTTACAGCTTTCCCCTCAAGAAGCCTTTCGCTAAGACAGTTCTTGGGGAATTGGCAAAGTGATATTTGGAAGCCCATAGAGGGCTATGGTGAAAAAGGAAATATCCTCCGATGAAATCTGGAAAGAAGCTTTCTGAGAAACTGCTTAGTGTTCTGTTAATTGATCTCACAGAGTTACATCTGTATTTCGTGGATCTCTTTGATAGCCTTATTTGTGTGGAATCTGACAACAGATATTTCGGATCCCTTTGAAGGCTATAGGGCCAAAGGAAATATCCTCCGATAACAAAGAGAAAGAAGTTTTCTGAGAAACTTCTTTCAGTTCTGTGAAATCATCTCACAGATTTACAGCTTTCCCCTCAAAAAGCCTTTCGCTAAGACAGTTCTTGTGGAATTGGCAAAGTGATATTTGGAAGCCCTTAGAGGGCTATGGTGAAAAAGGAAATATCCTCCGATGAAATCTGGAAAGAAGCTTTCTGAGAAACTGCTTAGTGTTCTGTTAATTCATCTCACAGAGTTACATCTATATTCCGTGGATCTCTTTGCTAGCCTTATTTCTGTGGAATCTGAGAACAGATATTTCGGATCCCTTTGAAGACTATAGGGCCAAAGGAAATATCCGCCGATAACAAAGAGAAAGAAGCTTTCTGAGAAACTTCTTTGTGTTCTGTGAAATCATCTCACAGAGTTACAGCTTTCCCCTCAAGAAGCCTTTCGCTAAGACAGTTCTTGTGGAATTGGCAAAGTGATATTTGGAAGCCCATAGAGGGCTATGGTGAAAAAGGAAATATCCTCCGATGAAATCTGGAAAGAAGCTTTCTGAGAAACTGCTTTGTGTTCTGTTAATTCATCTCACAGAGTTACATCTGCATTTCGTGGATCTCTTTGCTAGCCTTATTTCGGTGGAATCTTACAACAGATATTTCGGATCCCTTTGAGGACATTAGGGGCAAAGGAAATATCCTCAGATAACAAACAGAAAGAAGCTTTCTGGGAAACTTCTTTGTGTTCTGTGAAATCATCTCACAGAGTTACAGCTTTCCCCTCAAGAAGCCTTTCGCTAAGACAGTTCTTGTGGAATTGGCAAAGTGATATTTGGAAGTCCATAGAGGGCTATGGTGAAAAAGGAAATATCCTCCGATGAAATCTGGAAAGAAGCTTTCTGAGACACTGCTTAGTGTTCTGTTAATTCATCTCACAGAGTTACATCTATATTCCGTGGATCCCTTTGCTAGCCTTATTTCTGTGGAATCTGAGAACAGATATTTCAGATCCCTTTGAAGACTATAGGGCTAAAGGAAATATCCTCTCATAACAAAGAGAAAGAAGCTTTCTGAGAAACTTCTTTGTGTTCTGTGAAATCATCTCACAGAGTTAAAGCTTTCCCCTCAAGAAGCCTTTCGCTAAGTCAGTTCTTGTGGAATTGGTAAAGTGATATTTGGAAGCCCATAGAGGGCTATGGTGAAAAAGGAAATATCCTCCGATGAAATCTGGAAAGAAGCTTTCTGAGAAACTGCTTAGTGTTCTGTTAATTCATCTCACAGAGTTACATCTGTATTTCGTGGATCTCTTTGCTAGCCTTATTTCTGTGGAATCTGAGAACAGATATTTCGGATCCCTCTGAAGACTACAGGGCCAAAGGAAATATCCTCCGATAACAAAGAGAAAGAAGCTTCCTGAGAAACTTCTTTGTGTTCTGTGAAATCATCTCACAGAGTTACAGCTTTCCCCTCAAGAAGCCTTTCGCTAAGACAGTTCTTGTGGAATTGGCAAAGTGATATTTGGAAGCCCATAGAGGGCTATGGTGAAAAAGGAAATATCCTCCGATGAAATCTGGAAAGAAGCTTTCTGAGAAACTGCTTAGTGTTCTGTTAATTCATCTCACAGAGTTACATCTGTGTTTCGTGGATCTCTTTGCCAGCCTTATTTCTGTGGAATCTGACAACAGATATTTCGGATCCCTTTGAAGACTATTGGGCCAAAGGAAATATCCTCCGATAACAAAGAGTAAGAATCTTTCTGAGAAACTTCTTTGTGTTCTGTGAAATCATCTCACAGAGTTACAGCTTTCCCCTCAAGAAGCCTTTCGCTTAGAGAGTTCTTGTGGAATTGGCAAAGTGATATTTGGAAGCCTATAGAAGGCTATGGAGAAAAAGCAAATATCCTGCGATGAAATCTGGAAAGAAGCTTTCTGAGAAACTGCTTAGTGTCCTGTTAATTCATCTCACAGAGTTACATCGGTATTTCGTGGATCTCTTTGCTAGACTTATTTGTGTGGAATCTGAGAACAGATATTTCGGATCGCTTTGACGACTACAGGGCCAAAGGAAATATCCTCCGATAACAAAGAGAAAGAAGATTTCTGAGAAACTACTATGTGTTCTGTGAAATCATCTCACAGAGTTACAGCTTTCCCCTCAAGAAGCCTTTCGCTAAGACAGTTCTTGGGGAATTGGCAAAGTGATATTTGGAAGCCCATAGAGGGCTATGGTGAAAAAGGAAATATCCTCCGATGAAATCTGGAAAGAAGCTTTCTGAGAAACTGCTTAGTGTTCTGTTAATTGATCTCACAGAGTTACATCTGTATTTCGTGGATCTCTTTGCTAGCCTTATTTGTGTGGAATCTGACAACAGATATTTCGGATCCCTTTGAAGGCTATAGGGCCAAAGGAAATATCCTCCGATAACAAAGAGAAAGAAGTTTTCTGAGAAACTTCTTTCAGTTCTGTGAAATCATCTCACAGATTTACAGCTTTCCCCTCAAAAAGCCTTTCGCTAAGACAGTTCTTGTGGAATTGGCAAAGTGATATTTGGAAGCCCTTAGAGGGCTATGGTGAAAAAGGAAATATCCTCCGATGAAATCTGGAAAGAAGCTTTCTGAGAAACTGCTTAGTGTTCTGTTAATTCATCTCACAGAGTTACATCTATATTCCGTGGATCTCTTTGCTAGCCTTATTTCTGTGGAATCTGAGAACAGATATTTCGGATCCCTTTGAAGACTATAGGGCCAAAGGAAATATCCGCCGATAACAAAGAGAAAGAAGCTTTCTGAGAAACTTCTTTGTGTTCTGTGAAATCATCTCACAGAGTTACAGCTTTCCCCTCAAGAAGCCTTTCGCTAAGACAGTTCTTGTGGAATTGGCAAAGTGATATTTGGAAGCCCATAGAGGGCTATGGTGAAAAAGGAAATATCCTCCGATGAAATCTGGAAAGAAGCTTTCTGAGAAACTGCTTTGTGTTCTGTTAATTCATCTCACAGAGTTACATCTGCATTTCGTGGATCACTTTGCTAGCCTTATTTCGGTGGAATCTTACAACAGATATTTCGGATCCCTTTGAGGACATTAGGGGCAAAGGAAATATCCTCAGATAACAAACAGAAAGAAGCTTTCTGGGAAACTTCTTTGTGTTCTGTGAAATCATCTCACAGAGTTACAGCTTTCCCCTCAAGAAGCCTTTCGCTAAGACAGTTCTTGTGGAATTGCAAAGTGATATTTGGAAGTCCATAGAGGGCTATGGTGAAAAAGGAAATATCCTCCGATGAAATCTGGAAAGAAGCTTTCTGAGACACTGCTTAGTGTTCTGTTAATTCATCTCACAGAGTCACATCTATATTCCGTGGATCCCTTTGCTAGCCTTATTTCTGTGGAATCTGAGAACAGATATTTCAGATCCCTTTGAAGACTATAGGGCTAAAGGAAATATCCTCTCATAACAAAGAGAAAGAAGCTTTCTGAGAAACTTCTTTGTGTTCTGTGAAATCATCTCACAGAGTTACAGCTTTCCCCTCAAGAAGCCTTTCGCTAAGACAGTTCTTGTGGAATTGGCAAAGTGATATTTGGAAGCCCATAGAGGTCTACGGTGAAAAAGGAAATATCCTCCGATGAAATCTGGAAAGAAGCTTTCTGAGAAACTGGTTAGTGTTCTGTTAATTCATCTCACAGAGTTACATCTGTATTTCGTGGATCTCTTTGCTAGCCTTATTTCTGTGGAATCTGAGAACAGATATTTCGGATCCCTTTGAAGACTATTGGGCCAAAGGAAATATCCTCCGATAACAAAGAGAAAGAAGCTTTCTGAGAAACTTCTTTGTGTTCTGTGAAATCATCTCACGGAGATACAGCTTTCCCCTAAGAAGCCTTTCGCTAAGAGAGTTCTTGTGGAATTGGCAAAGTGATATTTGGAAGCCCATAGAGGGCTATGGTGAAAAAGGAAATATCCTCCGATGAAATCTGGAAAGAAGCTTTCCGAGAAACTGCTTAGTGTTCTGTTAATTCATCTCACAGTGTTACATCTGTATTTCGTGGATTTCTTTGCCAGCCTTATTTCTGTGGAATCTAGAGCAGATATTTCGGATCCCTCTGAAGACGGTAGGGCCAAAGGAGATATCCTCCGATAACAAAGACAAAGAAGTTTTCTGAGAAACTTCTTTGTGTTCTGTGAAATCATCTCACAGAGTTACAGCTTTCCCCTCAAGAAGCCTTTCGCTAAGACAGTTCTTGTGGAATTGGCAAAGTGATATTTGGAAGTCCATAGAGGGCTATGGTGAAAAAGGAAATATCCTCCGATGAAATCTGGAAAGAAGCTTTCTGAGAAACTGCTTAGTGTTCTGTTAATTCATCTCACAGACTTACATCTATATTCCGTGGATCTCTTTCCTAGCCTTATTTCTGTGGAATCTGAGAACAGATATTTCGGATCCCTTTGAAGACTATAGGGCCAAAGGAAATATCCTCCTATAACAAAGGGAAAGAATCTTTCTGAGAAACTTCTTTGTGTTCTGTGAAATCATCTCACAGAGTTACAGCTTTCCCCTCAGGAAGCCTTTCGCTTAGAGAGTTCTTGTGGAATTAGCAAAGTGATATTTGGAAGCCCGTAGAAGGCTATGGAGAAAAAGCAAATATCCTCCCATGAAATCTGGAAAGAAGCTTTCTGAGAAACTTCTTAGTGTTCTGTTAATTCATCTCATAAATTTACATCTGTATTTCGTGGATCTCTTTGCTAGCCTTATTTCTGTGGAATCTGGGAACAGATATTTCGGATCACTTTGACGACTACAGGGCCAAAGGAAATATCCTCCGATAACAAAGAGAAAGAAGCTTTCTGAGAAACCTCTTTGTGTTCCGTGAAATCATCTCACAGAGTTACAGCTTTCCCCTCAAGAAGCCTTTCGCTAAGACAGTTCTTGTGGAATTGGCAAAGTGATATTTGGAAGCCCATAGAGGGCTATGGTGAAAAAGGAAATATCCTCCGATGAAATCTGGAAAGAAGCTTTCTGAGAAACTGCTTAGTGTTCTGTTAATTCATCCTACAGAGTTACATCTGTATTTCGTGGATCTCTTTGCTAGCCTTATTTCTGTGGAATCTGACAGCAGATATTTCGGATCCCTTTGAAGACTATAGGGCCAAAGGACATATCGTCCGATAACAAAGAGAAAGAATCTTTCTGAGAAACTTCTTTGTGTTCTGTGAAATCATCTCACAGAGTTACAGCTTTCCCCTCAAGAAGCCTTTCGCTAAGAGAGTTCTTGTGGAATTGGCAAAGTGATATTTGGAAGCCCATAGAAGGCTATGGAGAAAAAGCAAATATCCTCCGATGAAATCTGGAAAGAAGCTTTCTGAGAAACTGCTTAGTGTCCTGTTAATTCATCTCACAGAGTTACATCTGTATTTCGTAGATCTCTTTGCTAGCCTTATTTCTGTGGAATCTGAGAACAGATATTTCGGATCCCTTTGACGACTACAGGGCCAAAGGAAATATCCTCCGTTAACAAAGTGAAAGAAGCTTTCTGAGAAACTTCTTTGTGTTCTGTGAAATCATCTCACAGAGTTACAGCTTTCCCCTCAAGAAGCCTTTCGCTAAGACAGTTCCTGTTGAATTGGCAAAGTGATATTTGGAAGCCCATAGAGGGCTATGGTGAAAAAGGAAATATCCTCCGATGAAATCTGGAAAGAAGATTTCCGAGACACTGCTTAGTGTTCTGTTAATTCATCTCACAGAGTTACATCTGTATTTCGTGAATCTCTTTGCTAGCCTTATTTCTGTGGAATCTGGGAACAGATATTTCGGATCACTTTGACGACTACAGGGCCAAAGGAAATATCCTCCGATAACAAAGAGAAAGAAGCTTTCTGAGAAACTTCTTTGTGTTCTCTGAAATCATCTCACGGAGTTACAGCTTTCCCCTCAAGAAGCCTTTCGCTAAGACAGTTCTTGTGGAATTGGCAAAGTGATATTTGGAAGCCCATAGAGGGCTATGGTGAAAAAGGAAATATCCTCCTATGAAATGTGGAAAGAAGCTTTCTGAGAAACTGCTTAGTGTTCTGTTAATTCATCTCACAGAGTGACATCTGTATTTTGTGGATCTCTTTGCTAGCCTTACTTCTTTGGAATCTGAGAACAGATATTTCGGATCTCTTTGAAGACTATAGGGCCAAAGGAAATATCCTCCGATAACAAAGAGAAAGAAGCTTTCTGAGAAACTTCTTTGTGTTCTGTGAAATCATCTCACAGAGATACAGCTTTTCCCTCAAGAAGCCTTTCGCTAAGACAGTTCTTGTGGAATTGGCAAAGTGATATTTGGAAGCCCAAAGAGGGCTATGGTGAAAAAGGAAATATCCTCCGATGAAATCTGGAAAGAAGATTTCTGAGAAACTGCTTAGTTTTCTGTTAATTCATCTCACAGAGTTACATCTGTATTTCGTGGATTTCTTTGCTAGCCTTATTTCTGTGGAATCTGAGAACAGATATTTCCTTTCCCTTTGAAGACTATAGGGCCAAAGGGAATATCCTCCGATACAAAGAGAAAGAAGCTTTCTGAGAAACTTCTTTGTGTTCTGTAAAATCATCTCACAGAGTTACAGCTTTCCCCTCAAGAAGCCTTTCGCTAAGACAGTTCTTGTGGAATTGGCAAAGTGATATTTGGAAGCCCTTAGAGGGCTATGGAGAAAAAGGAAATGTGCTCCGATGAAATCTGGAAAGAAGCTTTCTGAGAAACTGCTTAGTGTTCTGTTAATTCGTCTCACAAATTTACATCTGTATTTCGTGAATCTCTTTGCTAGCCTTATTTCTGTGGAATCTGGGAACAGATATTTCGGATCACTTTGACGACTACAGGGCCAAAGGAAATATCCTCCGATAACAAAGAGAAAGAAGCTCTCTGAGAAAATTCTTTGTGTTCTGTGAAATCATCTCACAGAGTTACAGCTTTCCCCTCAAGAAGCCTTTCGCTAAGACAGTTCTTGTGGAATTGGCAAAGTGATATTTGGAAGCCCATAGAGGGCTATGGTGAAAAAGGAAATATCCTCCGATGAAATCTGGAAAGAAGCTTTCTGAGAAACTGCTTAGTGTTCTGTTAATTCATCTCACAGAGTTACATCTGTATTTCGTGGATCTCTTTGCTAGCCTTATTTCTGTGGAATCTGACAACAGATATTTCGGATCCCTTTGAAGACTATAGGGCCAAAGGAAATATCGTCCGATAACAAAGAGAAAGAATCTTTCTGAGAAACTTCTTTGTGTTCTGTGAAGTCATCTCACAGAGTTACAGCTTTCCCCTCAAGAAGCCTTTCGCTAAGAGAGTTCTTGTGGAATTGGCAAAGTGGTATTTGGAAGCCCATAGAAGGCTATGGAAAAAAGCAAATATCCTCCGATGAAATCTGGAAAGAAGCTTTCTGAGAAACTGCTTAGTGTCCTGTTAATTCATCTCACAGAGTTACATCTGTATTTCGTAGATCTCTTTGCTAGCCTTAGTTTTGTGGAATCTGAGAATAGATATTTCGGATCCCTTTGACGACTACAGGGCCAAAGGAAATATCCTCCGATAACAAAGAGAAAGAAGCTTTCTGAGAAACTTCTTTGTGTTCTGTGAAATCATCTCACAGATTTACAGCTTTCCCCTCAAGAAGCCTTTCGCTAAGACAGTTCTTGTGGAATTGGCAAAGTGATATTTGGAAGCCCATAGAGGGCTATGGTGAAAAAGGAAATATCCTCCGATGAAATCTGGAAAGAAGCTTTCCGAGAAACTGCTTAGTGTTCTGTTAATTCATCTCACAGTGTTACATCTGTATTTCGTGGATCTCTTTGCTAGCCTTATTTCTGTGGAATCTGAGAGCAGATATTTCGGATCCCTCTGAAGACGGTAGGGCCAAAGGAGATACCCTCCGATAACAAAGACAAAGAAGTTTTCTGAGAAACTTCTTTGTGTTCTGTGAAATCATCTCACAGAGTTACAGCTTTCCCCTCAAGAAGACTTTCGCTAAGACAGTTCTTGTGGAATTGGCAAAGTGATATTTGGAAGTCCATAGAGGGCTATGGTGAAAAAGGAAATATCCTCCGATGAAATCTGGAAAGAAGCTTTCTGAGAAACTGCTTAGTGTTCTGTTAATTCATCTCACAGAGTTACATCTATATTCCGTGGATCTCTTTCCTAGCCTTATTTCTGTGGAATCTGAGAACAGATATTTCGGATCCCTTTGAAGACTATAGGGCCAAAGGAAATATCCTCCTATAACAAAGGGAAAGAATCTTTCTGAGAAACTTCTTTGTGTTCTGTGAAATCATCTCACAGAGTTACAGCTTTCCCCTCAGGAAGCCTTTCGCTTAGAGAGTTCTTGTGGAATTAGCAAAGTGATATTTGGAAGCCCGTAGAAGGCTATGGAGAAAAAGCAAATATCCTCCCATGAAATCTGGAAAGAAGCTTTCTGAGAAACTTCTTAGTGTTCTGTTAATTCATCTCATAAATTTACATCTGTATTTCGTGGATCTCTTTGCTAGCCTTATTTCTGTGGAATCTGGGAACAGATATTTCGGATCACTTTGACGACTACAGGGCCAAAGGAAATATCCTCCGATAACAAAGAGAAAGAAGCTTTCTGAGAAACTTCTTTGTGTTCTGTGAAATCATCTCACAGAGTTACAGCTTTCCCCTCAAGAAGCCTTTCACTAAGACAGTTCTTGTGGAATTGGCAAAGTGATATTTGGAAGCCCATAGAGGGCTATGGTGAAAAAGGAAATATCCTCCGATGAAATCTGGAAAGAAGCTTTCTGAGAAACTGCTTAGTGTTCTGTTAATTCATCCTACAGAGTTACATCTGTATTTCGTGGATCTCTTTGCTAGCCTTATTTCTGTGGAATCTGACAGCAGATATTTCGGATCCCTTTGAAGACTATAGGGCCAAAGGACATATCGTCCGATAACAAAGAGAAAGAATCTTTCTGAGAAACTTCTTTGTGTTCTGTGAAATCATCTCACAGAGTTACAGCTTTACCCTCAAGAAGCCTTTCGCTAAGAGACTTCTTGTGGAATTGGCAAAGTGATATTTGGAAGCCCATAGAAGGCTATGGAGAAAAAGCAAATATCCTCCGATGAAATCTGGAAAGAAGCTTTCTGAGAAACTGCTTAGTGTCCTGTTAATTCATCTCACAGAGTTACATCTGTATTTCGTAGATCTCTTTGCTAGCCTTATTTCTGTGGAATCTGAGAACAGATATTTCGGATCCCTTTGACGACTACAGGGCCAAAGGAAATATCCTCCGATAACAAAGTGAAAGAAGCTTTCTGAGAAACTTCTTTGTGTTCTGTGAAATCATCTCACAGAGTTACAGCTTTCCCCTCAAGAAGCCTTTCGCTAAGACAGTTCCTGTTGAATTGGCAAAGTGATATTTGGAAGCCCATAGAGGGCTATGGTGAAAAAGGAAATATCCTCCGATGAAATCTGGAAAGAAGATTTCCGAGACACTGCTTAGTGTTCTGTTAATTCATCTCACAGAGTTACATCTGTATTTCGTGAATCTCTTTGCTAGCCTTATTTCTGTGGAATCTGGGAACAGATATTTCGGATCACTTTGACGACTACAGGGCCAAAGGAAATATCCTCCGATAACAAAGAGAAAGAAGCTTTCTGAGAAACTTCTTTGTGTTCTCTGAAATCATCTCACGGAGTTACAGCTTTCCCCTCAAGAAGCCTTTCGCTAAGACAGTTCTTGTGGAATTGGCAAAGTGATATTTGGAAGCCCATAGAGGGCTATGGTGAAAAAGGAAATATCCTCCTATGAAATCTGGAAAGAAGCTTTCTGAGAAACTGCTTAGTGTTCTGTTAATTCATCTCACAGAGGGACATCTGTATTTTGTGGATCTCTTTGCTAGCCTTATTTCTGTGGAATCTGAGAACAGATATTTCGGATCCCTCTGAAGACTACAGGGCCAAAGGAAATATCCTCCGATAACAAAGAGAAAGAAGCTTCCTGAGAAACTTCTTTGTGTTCTGTGAAATCATCTCACAGAGTTACAGCTTTCCCCTCAAGAAGCCTTTCGCTAAGACAGTTCTTGTGGAATTGGCAAAGTGATATTTGGAAGCCCATAGAGGGCTATGGTGAAAAAGGAAATATCCTCCGATGAAATCTGGAAAGAAGCTTTCTGAGAAACTGCTTAGTGTTCTGTTAATTCATCTCACAGAGTTACATCTGTGTTTCGTGGATCTCTTTGCCAGCCTTATTTCTGTGGAATCTGACAACAGATATTTCGGATCCCTTTGAAGACTATTGGGCCAAAGGAAATATCCTCCGATAACAAAGAGAAAGAATCTTTCTGAGAAACTTCTTTGTGTTCTGTGAAATCATCTCACAGAGTTACAGCTTTCCCCTCAAGAAGCCTTTCGCTTAGAGAGTTCTTGTGGAATTGGCAAAGTGATATTTGGAAGCCTATAGAAGGCTATGGAGAAAAAGCAAATATCCTGCGATGAAATCTGGAAAGAAGCTTTCTGAGAAACTGCTTAGTGTCCTGTTAATTCATCTCACAGAGTTACATCGGTATTTCGTGGATCTCTTTGCTAGACTTATTTGTGTGGAATCTGAGAACAGATATTTCGGATCGCTTTGACGACTACAGGGCCAAAGGAAATATCCTCCGATAACAAAGAGAAAGAAGATTTCTGAGAAACTACTATGTGTTCTGTGAAATCATCTCACAGAGTTACAGCTTTCCCCTCAAGAAGCCTTTCGCTAAGACAGTTCTTGGGGAATTGGCAAAGTGATATTTGGAAGCCCATAGAGGGCTATGGTGAAAAAGGAAATATCCTCCGATGAAATCTGGAAAGAAGCTTTCTGAGAAACTGCTTAGTGTTCTGTTAATTGATCTCACAGAGTTACATCTGTATTTCGTGGATCTCTTTGCTAGCCTTATTTGTGTGGAATCTGACAACAGATATTTCGGATCCCTTTGAAGGCTATAGGGCCAAAGGAAATATCCTCCGATAACAAAGAGAAAGAAGTTTTCTGAGAAACTTCTTTCAGTTCTGTGAAATCATCTCACAGATTTACAGCTTTCCCCTCAAAAAGCCTTTCGCTAAGACAGTTCTTGTGGAATTGGCAAAGTGATATTTGGAAGCCCTTAGAGGGCTATGGTGAAAAAGGAAATATCCTCCGATGAAATCTGGAAAGAAGCTTTCTGACAATCTGCTTAGTGTTCTGTTAATTCATCTCACAGAGTTACATCTATATTCCGTGGATCTCTTTGCTAGCCTTATTTCTGTGGAATCTGAGAACAGATATTTCGGATCCCTTTGAAGACTATAGGGCCAAAGGAAATATCCGCCGATAACAAAGAGAAAGAAGCTTTCTGAGAAACTTCTTTGTGTTCTGTGAAATCATCTCACAGAGTTACAGCTTTCCCCTCAAGAAGCCTTTCGCTAAGACAGTTCTTGTGGAATTGGCAAAGTGATATTTGGAAGCCCATAGAGGGCTATGGTGAAAAAGGAAATATCCTCCGATGAAATCTGGAAAGAAGCTTTCTGAGAAACTGCTTTGTGTTCTGTTAATTCATCTCACAGAGTTACATATGCATTTCGTGGATCTCTTTGCTAGCCTTATTTCGGTGGAATCTTACAACAGATATTTCGGATCCCTTTGAGGACATTAGGGGCAAAGGAAATATCCTCAGATAACAAACAGAAAGAAGCTTTCTGGGAAACTTCTTTGTGTTCTGTGAAATCATCTCACAGAGTTACAGCTTTCCCCTCAAGAAGCCTTTCGCTAAGACAGTTCTTGTGGAATTGGCAAAGTGATATTTGGAAGTCCATAGAGGGCTATGGTGAAAAAGGAAATATCCTCCGATGAAATCTGGAAAGAAGCTTTCTGAGACACTGCTTAGTGTTCTGTTAATTCATCTCACAGAGTTACATCTATATTCCGTGGATCCCTTTGCTAGCCTTATTTCTGTGGAATCTGAGAACAGATATTTCAGATCCCTTTGAAGACTATAGGGCTAAAGGAAATATCCTCTCATAACAAAGAGAAAGAAGCTTTCTGAGAAACTTCTTTGTGTTCTGTGAAATCATCTCACAGAGTTACAGCTTTCCCCTCAAGAAGCCTTTCGCTAAGACAGTTCTTGTGGAATTGGCAAAGTGATATTTGGAAGCCCGTAGAGGTCTACGGTGAAAAAGGAAATATCCTCCGATGAAATCTGGAAAGAAGCTTTCTGAGAAACTGGTTACTGTTCTGTTAATTCATCTCACAGAGTTACATCTGTATTTCGTGGATCTCTTTGCTAGCCTTATTTCTGTGGAATCTGAGAACAGATATTTCGGATCCCTTTGAAGACTATTGGGCCAAAGGAAATATCCTCCGATAACAAAGAGAAAGAAGCTTTCTGAGAAACTTCTTTGTGTTCTGTGAAATCATCTCACGGAGATACAGCTTTCCCCTAAGAAACCTTTCGCTAAGAGAGTTCTTGTGGAATTGGCAAAGTGATATTTGGAAGCCCATAGAGGGCTATGGTGAAAAAGGAAATATCCTCCTATGAAATCTGGAAAGAAGCTTTCTGAGAAACTGCTTAGTGTTCTGTTAATTCATCTCACAGAGTGACATCTGTATTTTGTGGATCTCTTTGCTAGCCTTACTTCTTTGGAATCTGAGAACAGATATTTCGGATCTCTTTGAAGACTATAGGGCCAAAGGAAATATCCTCCGATAACAAAGAGAAAGAAGCTTTCTGAGAAACTTCTTTGTGTTCTGTGAAATCATCTCACAGAGATACAGCTTTTCCCTCAAGAAGCCTTTCGCTAAGACAGTTCTTGTGGAATTGGCAAAGTGATATTTGGAAGCCCAAAGAGGGCTATGGTGAAAAAGGAAATATCCTCCGATGAAATCTGGAAAGAAGATTTCTGAGAAACTGCTTAGTTTTCTGTTAATTCATCTCACAGAGTTACATCTGTATTTCATGGATTTCTTTGCTAGCCTTATTTCTGTGGAATCTGAGAACAGATATTTCCTTTCCCTTTGAAGACTATAGGGCCAAAGGGAATATCCTCCGATACAAAGAGAAAGAAGCTTTCTGAGAAACTTCTTTGTGTTCTGTAAAATCATCTCACAGAGTTACAGCTTTCCCCTCAAGAAGCCTTTCGCTAAGACAGTTCTTGTGGAATTGGCAAAGTGATATTTGGAAGCCCTTAGAGGGCTATGGAGAAAAAGGAAATGTGCTCCGATGAAATCTGGAAAGAAGCTTTCTGAGAAACTGCTTAGTGTTCTGTTAATTCGTCTCACAAATTTACATCTGTATTTCGTGAATCTCTTTGCTAGCCTTATTTCTGTGGAATCTGGGAACAGATATTTCGGATCACTTTGACGACTACAGGGCCAAAGGAAATATCCTCCGATAACAAAGAGAAAGAAGCTCTCTGAGAAAATTCTTTGTGTTCTGTGAAATCATCTCACAGAGTTACAGCTTTCCCCTCAAGAAGCCTTTCGCTAAGACAGTTCTTGTGGAATTGGCAAAGTGATATTTGGAAGCCCATAGAGGGCTATGGTGAAAAAGGAAATATCCTCCGATGAAATCTGGAAAGAAGCTTTCTGAGAAACTGCTTAGTGTTCTGTTAATTCATCTCACAGAGTTACATCTGTATTTCGTGGATCTCTTTGCTAGCCTTATTTCTGTGGAATCTGACAACAGATATTTCGGATCCCTTTGAAGACTATAGGGCCAAAGGAAATATCGTCCGATAACAAAGAGAAAGAATCTTTCTGAGAAACTTCTTTGTGTTCTGTGAAGTCATCTCACAGAGTTACAGCTTTCCCCTCAAGAAGCCTTTCGCTAAGAGAGTTCTTGTGGAATTGGCAAAGTGGTATTTGGAAGCCCATAGAAGGCTATGGAAAAAAGCAAATATCCTCCGATGAAATCTGGAAAGAAGCTTTCTGAGAAACTGCTTAGTGTCCTGTTAATTCATCTCACAGAGTTACATCTGTATTTCGTAGATCTCTTTGCTAGCCTTAGTTTTGTGGAATCTGAGAATAGATATTTCGGATCCCTTTGACGACTACAGGGCCAAAGGAAATATCCTCCGATAACAAAGAGAAAGAAGCTTTCTGAGAAACTTCTTTGTGTTCTGTGAAATCATCTCACAGATTTACAGCTTTCCCCTCAAGAAGCCTTTCGCTAAGACAGTTCTTGTGGAATTGGCAAAGTGATATTTGGAAGCCCATAGAGGGCTATGGTGAAAAAGGAAATATCCTCCGATGAAATCTGGAAAGAAGCTTTCCGAGAACCTGCTTAGTGTTCTGTTAATTCATCTCACAGTGTTACATCTGTATTTCGTGGATCTCTTTGCTAGCCTTATTTCTGTGGAATCTGAGAGCAGATATTTCGGATCCCTCTGAAGACGGTAGGGCCAAAGGAGATACCCTCCGATAACAAAGACAAAGAACTTTTCTGAGAAACTTCTTTGTGTTCTGTGAAATCATCTCACAGAGTTACAGCTTTCCCCTCAAGAAGACTTTCGCTAAGACAGTTCTTGTGGAATTGGCAAAGTGATATTTGGAAGTCCATAGAGGGCTATGGTGAAAAAGGAAATATCCTCCGATGAAATCTGGAAAGAAGCTTTCTGAGAAACTGCTTAGTGTTCTGTTAATTCATCTCACAGACTTACATCTATATTCCGTGGATCTCTTTCCTAGCCTTATTTCTGTGGAATCTGAGAACAGATATTTCGGATCCCTTTGAAGACTATAGGGCCAAAGGAAATATCCTCCTATAACAAAGGGAAAGAATCTTTCTGAGAAACTTCTTTGTGTTCTGTGAAATCATCTCACAGAGTTACAGCTTTCCCCTCAGGAAGCCTTTCGCTTAGAGAGTTCTTGTGGAATTAGCAAAGTGATATTTGGAAGCCCGTAGAAGGCTATGGAGAAAAAGCAAATATCCTCCCATGAAATCTGGAAAGAAGCTTTCTGAGAAACTTCTTAGTGTTCTGTTAATTCATCTCATAAATTTACATCTGTATTTCGTGGATCTCTTTGCTAGCCTTATTTCTGTGGAATCTGGGAACAGATATTTCGGATCACTTTGACGACTACAGGGCCAAAGGAAATATCCTCCGATAACAAAGAGAAAGAAGCTTTCTGAGAAACTTCTTTGTGTTCTGTGAAATCATCTCACAGAGTTACAGCTTTCCCCTCAAGAAGCCTTTCACTAAGACAGTTCTTGTGGAATTGGCAAAGTGATATTTGGAAGCCCATAGAGGGCTATGGTGAAAAAGGAAATATCCTCCGATGAAATCTGGAAAGAAGCTTTCTGAGAAACTGCTTAGTGTTCTGTTAATTCATCCTACAGAGTTACATCTGTATTTCGTGGATCTCTTTGCTAGCCTTATTTCTGTGGAATCTAACAGCAGATATTTCGGATCCCTTTGAAGACTATAGGGCCAAAGGACATATCGTCCGATAACAAAGAGAAAGAATCTTTCTGAGAAACTTCTTTGTGTTCTGTGAAATCATCTCACAGAGTTACAGCTTTACCCTCAAGAAGCCTTTCGCTAAGAGACTTCTTGTGGAATTGGCAAAGTGATATTTGGAAGCCCATAGAAGGCTATGGAGAAAAAGCAAATATCCTCCGATGAAATCTGGAAAGAAGCTTTCTGAGAAACTGCTTAGTGTCCTGTTAATTCATCTCACAGAGTTACATCTGTATTTCGTAGATCTCTTTGCTAGCCTTATTTCTGTGGAATCTGAGAACAGATATTTCGGATCCCTTTGACGACTACAGGGCCAAAGGAAATATCCTCCGATAACAAAGTGAAAGAAGCTTTCTGAGAAACTTCTTTGTGTTCTGTGAAATCATCTCACAGAGTTACAGCTTTCCCCTCAAGAAGCCTTTCGCTAAGACAGTTCCTGTTGAATTGGCAAAGTGATATTTGGAAGCCCATAGAGGGCTATGGTGAAAAAGGAAATATCCTCCGATGAAATCTGGAAAGAAGATTTCCGAGACACTGCTTAGTGTTCTGTTAATTCATCTCACAGAGTTACATCTGTATTTCGTGAATCTCTTTGCTAGCCTTATTTCTGTGGAATCTGGGAACAGATATTTCGGATCACTTTGACGACTACAGGGCCAAAGGAAATATCCTCCGATAACAAAGAGAAAGAAGCTTTCTGAGAAACTTCTTTGTGTTCTCTGAAATCATCTCACGGAGTTACAGCTTTCCCCTCAAGAAGCCTTTCGCTAAGACAGTTCTTGTGGAATTGGCAAAGTGATATTTGGAAGCCCATAGAGGGCTATGGTGAAAAAGGAAATATCCTCCTATGAAATCTGGAAAGAAGCTTTCTGAGAAACTGCTTAGTGTTCTGTTAATTCATCTCACAGAGTGACATCTGTATTTTGTGGATCTCTTTGCTAGCCTTACTTCTTTGGAATCTGAGAACAGATATTTCGGATCTCTTTGAAGACTATAGGGCCAAAGGAAATATCCTCCCATAACAAAGAGAAAGAAGATTTCTGAGAAACTTCTTTGTGTTCTGTGAAATCATCTCACAGAGTTACAGCTTTTCCCTCAAGAAGCCTTTCGCTAAGACAGTTCTTGTGGAATTGGCAAAGTGATATTTGGAAGCCCAAAGAGGGCTATGGTGAAAAAGGAAATATCCTCCGATGAAATCTGGAAAGAAGATTTCTGAGAAACTGCTTAGTGTTCTGTTAATTCATCTCACAGAGTTACATCTGTATTTCGTGGATTTCTTTGCTAGCCTTATTTCTGTGGAATCTGAGAACAGATATTTCCTTTCCCTTTGAAGACTATAGGGCCAAAGGGAATATCCTCCGATACAAAGAGAAAGAATCTTTCTGAGAAACTTCTTTGTGTTCTGTGAAATCATCTCACAGAGTTACAGCTTTCCCCTCGAGAAACCTTTCGCTTAGAGAGTTCTTGTGGAATTAGCAAAGTGATATTTGGAAGCCCATAGAAGGCTATGGAGAAAAACCAAATATCCACCCATGAAATCCGGAAAGAAGCTTTCTGAGAAACTGCTTAGTGTTCTGTTAATTAATCTCACAAATTTACATCTGTATTTCGTGGATCTCTTTGCTAGCCTTATTTCTGTGGAATCTGGGAACAGATATTTCGGATCCCTTTGACGACTACAGGGCCAAAGGAAATATCCTCCAATAACAAAGAGAAAGAAGCTTTCTGAGAAACTTCTTTGTGTTCTGTGAAATCATCTCACAGAGTTACAGCTTTCCCCTCAAGAAGCCTTTCGCTAAGACAGTTCTTGTGGAATTGGCAAAGTGATATTTGGAAGCCCATAGAGGGCTATGGTGAAAAAGGAAATATCCTCCGATGAAATCTGGAAAGAAGCTTTCTGAGAAACTGCTTAGTGTTCTGTTAATTCATCTCACAGAGTTACATCTGTATTTCGTGGATCTCTTTGCTAGCCTTATTTCTGTGGAATCTGACAACAGATATTTCGGATCCCTTTGAAGACTATAGGGCCAAAGGAAATATCGTCCGATAACAAAGAGAAAGAATCTTTCTGAGAAACTTCTTTGTGTTCTGTGAAATCATCTCACAGAGTTACAGCTTTCCCCTCAAGAAGCCTTTCGCTAAGAGAGTTCTTGTGGAATTGGCAAAGTGATATTTGGAAGCCCATAGAAGGCTATGGAAAAAAGCAAATATCCTCCGATGAAATCTGGAAAGAAGCTTTCTGAGAAACTGCTTAGTGTCCTGTTAATTCATCTGACAGAGTTACATCTGTATTTCGTAGATCTCTTTGCTAGCCTTATTTCTGTGGAATCTGAGAACAGATATTTCGGATCCCGTTGACGACTACAGGGCCAAAGGAAATATCCTCCGATAACAAAGAGAAAGAAGCTTTCTGAGAAACTTCTTTGTGTTCTGTGAAATCATCTCACAGAGTTACAGCTTTCCCCTCAAGAAGCCTTTCGCCAAGACAGTTCTTGTGGAATCGGCAAAGTGATATTTGGAAGCCCATAGAGGGCTATGGAGAAAAAGGAAATATGCTCCGATGAAATCTGGAAAGAAGCTTTCTGAGAAACTGCTTAGTGTTCTGTTAATTCATCTCACAGAGTGACATCTGTATTTCGTGGATCTCTTTGCTAGCCTTATTTCTGTGGAATCTGAGAACAGATATTTCCTTTCCCCTTGAAGACTATAGGGCCAAAGGAAATATCCTCCGATATCAAAGAGAAAAAAGCTTTCTGAGAAACTTCTTTGTGTTCTGTGAAATCATCTCACAGAGTTAAAGCTTTCCCCTCAAGAAGCCTTTCGCTAAGTCAGTTCTTGTGGAATTGGCAAAGTGATATTTGGAAGCCCATAGAGGGCTATGGTGAAAAAGGAAATATCCTCCGATGAAATCTGGAAAGAAGCTTTCTGAGAAACTGCTTAGTGTTCTGTTAATTCATCTCACAGATTTACATCTGTATTTCATGAATGTCTTTGCTAGTATTATTTCTGTGGAATCTGAGAACAGATATTTCGGATCCCTTTGAAGACTATAGGGCCAAAGGAAATATCCTCCGATAACAAAGAGAAAGAAGCTTTCTGAGAAACTTCTTTGTGTTCTGTGAAATCATCTCACAGAGTTACAGCTTTCCCCTCAGGAAGCCTTTCGCTTAGAGAGTTCTTGTGGAATTAGCAAAGTGATATTTGGAAGCCCGTAGAAGGCTATGGAGAAAAAGCAAATATCCTCCCATGAAATCTGGAAAGAAGCTTTCTGAGAAACTTCTTAGTGTTCTGTTAATTCATCTCATAAATTTACATCTGTATTTCGTGGATCTCTTTGCTAGCCTTATTTCTGTGGAATCTGGGAACAGATATTTCGGATCACTTTGACGACTACAGGGCCAAAGGAAATATCCTCCGATAACAAAGAGAAAGAAGCTTTCTGAGAAACTTCTTTGTGTTCTGTGAAATCATCTCACAGAGTTACAGCTTTCCCCTCAAGAAGCCTTTCACTAAGACAGTTCTTGTGGAATTGGCAAAGTGATATTTGGAAGCCCATAGAGGGCTATGGTGAAAAAGGAAATATCCTCCGATGAAATCTGGAAAGAAGCTTTCTGAGAAACTGCTTAGTGTTCTGTTAATTCATCCTACAGAGTTACATCTGTATTTCGTGGATCTCTTTGCTAGCCTTATTTCTGTGGAATCTGACAGCAGATATTTCGGATCCCTTTGAAGACTATAGGGCCAAAGGACATATCGTCCGATAACAAAGAGAAAGAATCTTTCTGAGAAACTTCTTTGTGTTCTGTGAAATCATCTCACAGAGTTACAGCTTTACCCTCAAGAAGCCTTTCGCTAAGAGACTTCTTGTGGAATTGGCAAAGTGATATTTGGAAGCCCATAGAAGGCTATGGAGAAAAAGCAAATATCCTCCGATGAAATCTGGAAAGAAGCTTTCTGAGAAACTGCTTAGTGTCCTGTTAATTCATCTCACAGAGTTACATCTGTATTTCGTAGATCTCTTTGCTAGCCTTATTTCTGTGGAATCTGAGAACAGATATTTCGGATCCCTTTGACGACTACAGGGCCAAAGGAAATATCCTCCGATAACAAAGTGAAAGAAGCTTTCTGAGAAACTTCTTTGTGTTCTGTGAAATCATCTCACAGAGTTACAGCTTTCCCCTCAAGAAGCCTTTCGCTAAGACAGTTCCTGTTGAATTGGCAAAGTGATATTTGGAAGCCCATAGAGGGCTATGGTGAAAAAGGAAATATCCTCCGATGAAATCTGGAAAGAAGATTTCCGAGACACTGCTTAGTGTTCTGTTAATTCATCTCACAGAGTTACATCTGTATTTCGTGAATCTCTTTGCTAGCCTTATTTCTGTGGAATCTGGGAACAGATATTTCGGATCACTTTGACGACTACAGGGCCAAAGGAAATATCCTCCGATAACAAAGAGAAAGAAGCTTTCTGAGAAACTTCTTTGTGTTCTCTGAAATCATCTCACGGAGTTACAGCTTTCCCCTCAAGAAGCCTTTCGCTAAGACAGTTCTTGTGGAATTGGCAAAGTGATATTTGGAAGCCCATAGAGGGCTATGGTGAAAAAGGAAATATCCTCCTATGAAATCTGGAAAGAAGCTTTCTGAGAAACTGCTTAGTGTTCTGTTAATTCATCTCACAGAGGGACATCTGTATTTTGTGGATCTCTTTGCTAGCCTTATTTCTGTGGAATCTGAGAACAGATATTTCGGATCCCTCTGAAGACTACAGGGCCAAAGGAAATATCCTCCGATAACAAAGAGAAAGAAGCTTCCTGAGAAACTTCTTTGTGTTCTGTGAAATCATCTCACAGAGTTACAGCTTTCCCCTCAAGAAGCCTTTCGCTAAGACAGTTCTTGTGGAATTGGCAAAGTGATATTTGGAAGCCCATAGAGGGCTATGGTGAAAAAGGAAATATCCTCCGATGAAATCTGGAAAGAAGCTTTCTGAGAAACTGCTTAGTGTTCTGTTAATTCATCTCACAGAGTTACATCTGTGTTTCGTGGATCTCTTTGCCAGCCTTATTTCTGTGGAATCTGACAACAGATATTTCGGATCCCTTTGAAGACTATTGGGCCAAAGGAAATATCCTCCGATAACAAAGAGAAAGAATCTTTCTGAGAAACTTCTTTGTGTTCTGTGAAATCATCTCACAGAGTTACAGCTTTCCCCTCAAGAAGCCTTTCGCTTAGAGAGTTCTTGTGGAATTGGCAAAGTGATATTTGGAAGCCTATAGAAGGCTATGGAGAAAAAGCAAATATCCTGCGATGAAATCTGGAAAGAAGCTTTCTGAGAAACTGCTTAGTGTCCTGTTAATTCATCTCACAGAGTTACATCGGTATTTCGTGGATCTCTTTGCTAGACTTATTTGTGTGGAATCTGAGAACAGATATTTCGGATCGCTTTGACGACTACAGGGCCAAAGGAAATATCCTCCGATAACAAAGAGAAAGAAGATTTCTGAGAAACTACTATGTGTTCTGTGAAATCATCTCACAGAGTTACAGCTTTCCCCTCAAGAAGCCTTTCGCTAAGACAGTTCTTGGGGAATTGGCAAAGTGATATTTGGAAGCCCATAGAGGGCTATGGTGAAAAAGGAAATATCCTCCGATGAAATCTGGAAAGAAGCTTTCTGAGAAACTGCTTAGTGTTCTGTTAATTGATCTCACAGAGTTACATCTGTATTTCGTGGATCTCTTTGCTAGCCTTATTTGTGTGGAATCTGACAACAGATATTTCGGATCCCTTTGAAGGCTATAGGGCCAAAGGAAATATCCTCCGATAACAAAGAGAAAGAAGTTTTCTGAGAAACTTCTTTCAGTTCTGTGAAATCATCTCACAGATTTACAGCTTTCCCCTCAAAAAGCCTTTCGCTAAGACAGTTCTTGTGGAATTGGCAAAGTGATATTTGGAAGCCCTTAGAGGGCTATGGTGAAAAAGGAAATATCCTCCGATGAAATCTGGAAAGAAGCTTTCTGACAATCTGCTTAGTGTTCTGTTAATTCATCTCACAGAGTTACATCTATATTCCGTGGATCTCTTTGCTAGCCTTATTTCTGTGGAATCTGAGAACAGATATTTCGGATCCCTTTGAAGACTATAGGGCCAAAGGAAATATCCGCCGATAACAAAGAGAAAGAAGCTTTCTGAGAAACTTCTTTGTGTTCTGTGAAATCATCTCACAGAGTTACAGCTTTCCCCTCAAGAAGCCTTTCGCTAAGACAGTTCTTGTGGAATTGGCAAAGTGATATTTGGAAGCCCATAGAGGGCTATGGTGAAAAAGGAAATATCCTCCGATGAAATCTGGAAAGAAGCTTTCTGAGAAACTGCTTTGTGTTCTGTTAATTCATCTCACAGAGTTACATATGCATTTCGTGGATCTCTTTGCTAGCCTTATTTCGGTGGAATCTTACAACAGATATTTCGGATCCCTTTGAGGACATTAGGGGCAAAGGAAATATCCTCAGATAACAAACAGAAAGAAGCTTTCTGGGAAACTTCTTTGTGTTCTGTGAAATCATCTCACAGAGTTACAGCTTTCCCCTCAAGAAGCCTTTCGCTAAGACAGTTCTTGTGGAATTGGCAAAGTGATATTTGGAAGTCCATAGAGGGCTATGGTGAAAAAGGAAATATCCTCCGATGAAATCTGGAAAGAAGCTTTCTGAGACACTGCTTAGTGTTCTGTTAATTCATCTCACAGAGTTACATCTATATTCCGTGGATCCCTTTGCTAGCCTTATTTCTGTGGAATCTGAGAACAGATATTTCAGATCCCTTTGAAGACTATAGGGCTAAAGGAAATATCCTCTCATAACAAAGAGAAAGAAGCTTTCTGAGAAACTTCTTTGTGTTCTGTGAAATCATCTCACAGAGTTACAGCTTTCCCCTCAAGAAGCCTTTCGCTAAGACAGTTCTTGTGGAATTGGCAAAGTGATATTTGGAAGCCCGTAGAGGTCTACGGTGAAAAAGGAAATATCCTCCGATGAAATCTGGAAGGAAGCTTTCTGAGAAACTGGTTACTGTTCTGTTAATTCATCTCACAGAGTTACATCTGTATTTCGTGGATCTCTTTGCTAGCCTTATTTCTGTGGAATCTGAGAACAGATATTTCGGATCCCTTTGAAGACTATTGGGCCAAAGGAAATATCCTCCGATAACAAAGAGAAAGAAGCTTTCTGAGAAACTTCTTTGTGTTCTGTGAAATCATCTCACGGAGATACAGCTTTCCCCTAAGAAGCCTTTCGCTAAGAGAGTTCTTGTGGAATTGGCAAAGTGATATTTGGAAGCCCATAGAGGGCTATGGTGAAAAAGGAAATATCCTCCTATGAAATCTGGAAAGAAGCTTTCTGAGAAACTGCTTAGTGTTCTGTTAATTCATCTCACAGAGTGACATCTGTATTTTGTGGATCTCTTTGCTAGCCTTACTTCTTTGGAATCTGAGAACAGATATTTCGGATCTCTTTGAAGACTATAGGGCCAAAGGAAATATCCTCCGATAACAAAGAGAAAGAAGCTTTCTGAGAAACTTCTTTGTGTTCTGTGAAATCATCTCACAGAGATACAGCTTTTCCCTCAAGAAGCCTTTCGCTAAGACAGTTCTTGTGGAATTGGCAAAGTGATATTTGGAAGCCCAAAGAGGGCTATGGTGAAAAAGGAAATATCCTCCGATGAAATCTGGAAAGAAGATTTCTGAGAAACTGCTTAGTTTTCTGTTAATTCATCTCACAGAGTTACATCTGTATTTCATGGATTTCTTTGCTAGCCTTATTTCTGTGGAATCTGAGAACAGATATTTCCTTTCCCTTTGAAGACTATAGGGCCAAAGGGAATATCCTCCGATACAAAGAGAAAGAAGCTTTCTGAGAAACTTCTTTGTGTTCTGTAAAATCATCTCACAGAGTTACAGCTTTCCCCTCAAGAAGCCTTTCGCTAAGACAGTTCTTGTGGAATTGGCAAAGTGATATTTGGAAGCCCTTAGAGGGCTATGGAGAAAAAGGAAATGTGCTCCGATGAAATCTGGAAAGAAGCTTTCTGAGAAACTGCTTAGTGTTCTGTTAATTCGTCTCACAAATTTACATCTGTATTTCGTGAATCTCTTTGCTAGCCTTATTTCTGTGGAATCTGGGAACAGATATTTCGGATCACTTTGACGACTACAGGGCCAAAGGAAATATCCTCCGATAACAAAGAGAAAGAAGCTCTCTGAGAAAATTCTTTGTGTTCTGTGAAATCATCTCACAGAGTTACAGCTTTCCCCTCAAGAAGCCTTTCGCTAAGACAGTTCTTGTGGAATTGGCAAAGTGATATTTGGAAGCCCATAGAGGGCTATGGTGAAAAAGGAAATATCCTCCGATGAAATCTGGAAAGAAGCTTTCTGAGAAACTGCTTAGTGTTCTGTTAATTCATCTCACAGAGTTACATCTGTATTTCGTGGATCTCTTTGCTAGCCTTATTTCTGTGGAATCTGACAACAGATATTTCGGATCCCTTTGAAGACTATAGGGCCAAAGGAAATATCGTCCGATAACAAAGAGAAAGAATCTTTCTGAGAAACTTCTTTGTGTTCTGTGAAGTCATCTCACAGAGTTACAGCTTTCCCCTCAAGAAGCCTTTCGCTAAGAGAGTTCTTGTGGAATTGGCAAAGTGGTATTTGGAAGCCCATAGAAGGCTATGGAAAAAAGCAAATATCCTCCGATGAAATCTGGAAAGAAGCTTTCTGAGAAACTGCTTAGTGTCCTGTTAATTCATCTCACAGAGTTACATCTGTATTTCGTAGATCTCTTTGCTAGCCTTAGTTTTGTGGAATCTGAGAATAGATATTTCGGATCCCTTTGACGACTACAGGGCCAAAGGAAATATCCTCCGATAACAAAGAGAAAGAAGCTTTCTGAGAAACTTCTTTGTGTTCTGTGAAATCATCTCACAGATTTACAGCTTTCCCCTCAAGAAGCCTTTCGCTAAGACAGTTCTTGTGGAATTGGCAAAGTGATATTTGGAAGCCCATAGAGGGCTATGGTGAAAAAGGAAATATCCTCCGATGAAATCTGGAAAGAAGCTTTCCGAGAAACTGCTTAGTGTTCTGTTAATTCATCTCACAGTGTTACATCTGTATTTCGTGGATCTCTTTGCTAGCCTTATTTCTGTGGAATCTGAGAGCAGATATTTCGGATCCCTCTGAAGACGGTAGGGCCAAAGGAGATACCCTCCGATAACAAAGACAAAGAACTTTTCTGAGAAACTTCTTTGTGTTCTGTGAAATCATCTCACAGAGTTACAGCTTTCCCCTCAAGAAGACTTTCGCTAAGACAGTTCTTGTGGAATTGGCAAAGTGATATTTGGAAGTCCATAGAGGGCTATGGTGAAAAAGGAAATATCCTCCGATGAAATCTGGAAAGAAGCTTTCTGAGAAACTGCTTAGTGTTCTGTTAATTCATCTCACAGACTTACATCTATATTCCGTGGATCTCTTTCCTAGCCTTATTTCTGTGGAATCTGAGAACAGATATTTCGGATCCCTTTGAAGACTATAGGGCCAAAGGAAATATCCTCCTATAACAAAGGGAAAGAATCTTTCTGAGAAACTTCTTTGTGTTCTGTGAAATCATCTCACAGAGTTACAGCTTTCCCCTCAGGAAGCCTTTCGCTTAGAGAGTTCTTGTGGAATTAGCAAAGTGATATTTGGAAGCCCGTAGAAGGCTATGGAGAAAAAGCAAATATCCTCCCATGAAATCTGGAAAGAAGCTTTCTGAGAAACTTCTTAGTGTTCTGTTAATTCATCTCATAAATTTACATCTGTATTTCGTGGATCTCTTTGCTAGCCTTATTTCTGTGGAATCTGGGAACAGATATTTCGGATCACTTTGACGACTACAGGGCCAAAGGAAATATCCTCCGATAACAAAGAGAAAGAAGCTTTCTGAGAAACTTCTTTGTGTTCTGTGAAATCATCTCACAGAGTTACAGCTTTCCCCTCAAGAAGCCTTTCACTAAGACAGTTCTTGTGGAATTGGCAAAGTGATATTTGGAAGCCCATAGAGGGCTATGGTGAAAAAGGAAATATCCTCCGATGAAATCTGGAAAGAAGCTTTCTGAGAAACTGCTTAGTGTTCTGTTAATTCATCCTACAGAGTTACATCTGTATTTCGTGGATCTCTTTGCTAGCCTTATTTCTGTGGAATCTGACAGCAGATATTTCGGATCCCTTTGAAGACTATAGGGCCAAAGGACATATCGTCCGATAACAAAGAGAAAGAATCTTTCTGAGAAACTTCTTTGTGTTCTGTGAAATCATCTCACAGAGTTACAGCTTTACCCTCAAGAAGCCTTTCGCTAAGAGACTTCTTGTGGAATTGGCAAAGTGATATTTGGAAGCCCATAGAAGGCTATGGAGAAAAAGCAAATATCCTCCGATGAAATCTGGAAAGAAGCTTTCTGAGAAACTGCTTAGTGTCCTGTTAATTCATCTCACAGAGTTACATCTGTATTTCGTAGATCTCTTTGCTAGCCTTATTTCTGTGGAATCTGAGAACAGATATTTCGGATCCCTTTGACGACTACAGGGCCAAAGGAAATATCCTCCGATAACAAAGTGAAAGAAGCTTTCTGAGAAACTTCTTTGTGTTCTGTGAAATCATCTCACAGAGTTACAGCTTTCCCCTCAAGAAGCCTTTCGCTAAGACAGTTCCTGTTGAATTGGCAAAGTGATATTTGGAAGCCCATAGAGGGCTATGGTGAAAAAGGAAATATCCTCCGATGAAATCTGGAAAGAAGATTTCCGAGACACTGCTTAGTGTTCTGTTAATTCATCTCACAGAGTTACATCTGTATTTCGTGAATCTCTTTGCTAGCCTTATTTCTGTGGAATCTGGGAACAGATATTTCGGATCACTTTGACGACTACAGGGCCAAAGGAAATATCCTCCGATAACAAAGAGAAAGAAGCTTTCTGAGAAACTTCTTTGTGTTCTCTGAAATCATCTCACGGAGTTACAGCTTTCCCCTCAAGAAGCCTTTCGCTAAGACAGTTCTTGTGGAATTGGCAAAGTGATATTTGGAAGCCCATAGAGGGCTATGGTGAAAAAGGAAATATCCTCCTATGAAATCTGGAAAGAAGCTTTCTGAGAAACTGCTTAGTGTTCTGTTAATTCATCTCACAGAGTGACATCTGTATTTTGTGGATCTCTTTGCTAGCCTTACTTCTTTGGAATCTGAGAACAGATATTTCGGATCTCTTTGAAGACTATAGGGCCAAAGGAAATATCCTCCCATAACAAAGAGAAAGAAGATTTCTGAGAAACTTCTTTGTGTTCTGTGAAATCATCTCACAGAGTTACAGCTTTTCCCTCAAGAAGCCTTTCGCTAAGACAGTTCTTGTGGAATTGGCAAAGTGATATTTGGAAGCCCAAAGAGGGCTATGGTGAAAAAGGAAATATCCTCCGATGAAATCTGGAAAGAAGATTTCTGAGAAACTGCTTAGTGTTCTGTTAATTCATCTCACAGAGTTACATCTGTATTTCGTGGATTTCTTTGCTAGCCTTATTTCTGTGGAATCTGAGAACAGATATTTCCTTTCCCTTTGAAGACTATAGGGCCAAAGGGAATATCCTCCGATACAAAGAGAAAGAATCTTTCTGAGAAACTTCTTTGTGTTCTGTGAAATCATCTCACAGAGTTACAGCTTTCCCCTCGAGAAACCTTTCGCTTAGAGAGTTCTTGTGGAATTAGCAAAGTGATATTTGGAAGCCCATAGAAGGCTATGGAGAAAAACCAAATATCCACCCATGAAATCCGGAAAGAAGCTTTCTGAGAAACTGCTTAGTGTTCTGTTAATTAATCTCACAAATTTACATCTGTATTTCGTGGATCTCTTTGCTAGCCTTATTTCTGTGGAATCTGGGAACAGATATTTCGGATCCCTTTGACGACTACAGGGCCAAAGGAAATATCCTCCAATAACAAAGAGAAAGAAGCTTTCTGAGAAACTTCTTTGTGTTCTGTGAAATCATCTCACAGAGTTACAGCTTTCCCCTCAAGAAGCCTTTCGCTAAGACAGTTCTTGTGGAATTGGCAAAGTGATATTTGGAAGCCCATAGAGGGCTATGGTGAAAAAGGAAATATCCTCCGATGAAATCTGGAAAGAAGCTTTCTGAGAAACTGCTTAGTGTTCTGTTAATTCATCTCACAGAGTTACATCTGTATTTCGTGGATCTCTTTGCTAGCCTTATTTCTGTGGAATCTGACAACAGATATTTCGGATCCCTTTGAAGACTATAGGGCCAAAGGAAATATCGTCCGATAACAAAGAGAAAGAATCTTTCTGAGAAACTTCTTTGTGTTCTGTGAAATCATCTCACAGAGTTACAGCTTTCCCCTCAAGAAGCCTTTCGCTAAGAGAGTTCTTGTGGAATTGGCAAAGTGATATTTGGAAGCCCATAGAAGGCTATGGAAAAAAGCAAATATCCTCCGATGAAATCTGGAAAGAAGCTTTCTGAGAAACTGCTTAGTGTCCTGTTAATTCATCTGACAGAGTTACATCTGTATTTCGTAGATCTCTTTGCTAGCCTTATTTCTGTGGAATCTGAGAACAGATATTTCGGATCCCGTTGACGACTACAGGGCCAAAGGAAATATCCTCCGATAACAAAGAGAAAGAAGCTTTCTGAGAAACTTCTTTGTGTTCTGTGAAATCATCTCACAGAGTTACAGCTTTCCCCTCAAGAAGCCTTTCGCCAAGACAGTTCTTGTGGAATCGGCAAAGTGATATTTGGAAGCCCATAAAGGGCTATGGAGAAAAAGGAAATATGCTCCGATGAAATCTGGAAAGAAGCTTTCTGAGAAACTGCTTAGTGTTCTGTTAATTCATCTCACAGAGTGACATCTGTATTTCGTGGATCTCTTTGCTAGCCTTATTTCTGTGGAATCTGAGAACAGATATTTCCTTTCCCCTTGAAGACTATAGGGCCAAAGGAAATATCCTCCGATATCAAAGAGAAAAAAGCTTTCTGAGAAACTTCTTTGTGTTCTGTGAAATCATCTCACAGAGTTAAAGCTTTCCCCTCAAGAAGCCTTTCGCTAAGTCAGTTCTTGTGGAATTGGCAAAGTGATATTTGGAAGCCCATAGAGGGCTATGGTGAAAAAGGAAATATCCTCCGATGAAATCTGGAAAGAAGCTTTCTGAGAAACTGCTTAGTGTTCTGTTAATTCATCTCACAGATTTACATCTGTATTTCATGAATGTCTTTGCTAGTATTATTTCTGTGGAATCTGAGAACAGATATTTCGGATCCCTTTGAAGACTATAGGGCCAAAGGAAATATCCTCCGATAACAAAGAGAAAGAAGCTTTCTGAGAAACTTCTTTGTGTTCTGTGAAATCATCTCACAGAGTTACAGCTTTCCCCTCAAGAAGCCTTTCGCTAAGACAGTTCTTGTGGAATTGGCAAAGTGATATTTGGAAGCCCATAGAGGGCTATGGTTAAAAAGGAAATATCCTCCGATGAAAACTGGAAGGAAGATTTCCGAGAAACTACTTAGTGTTCTGTTAATTCATCTCACAGAGTTACATCTGTATTTCGTGAATCTCTTTGCTAGCCTTATTTCTGTGGAATCTGAGAACAGATATTTCGGATCCCTCTGAGGACTGTAGGGCCAAAGGAGATATCCTCCGATAACAAAGAGAAAGAAGTTTTCTGAGAAACTTCTTTGTGTTCTATGAAATCATCTCACAGAGTTACAGCTTTCCCCTCTAAAAGCCCTTCGCTAAGACAGTTCTTGTGGAATTGGCAAAGTGATATTTGGAAGCCCATAGAGGGCTATGGTGAAAAAGGAAATATCCTCCGATGAAATCTGGAAAGAAGCTTTCCGAGAAACTGCTTAGTGTTCTGTTAATTCATCTCACAGTGTTACATCTGTATTTCGTGGATCTCTTTGCCAGCCTTATATCTGTGGAATCTGAGAGCAGATATTTCGGATCCCTCTGAAGACGGTAGGGCCAAAGGAGATATCCTCCGATAACAAAGACAAAGAAGTTTTCTGAGAAACTTCTTTGTGTTCTGTGAAATCATCTCACAGAGTTACAGCTTTCCCCTCAAGAAGCCTTTCGCTAATACAGTTCTTGTGGAATTGGAAAAGTGATATTTGGAAGTCCATAGAGGGCTATGGTGAAAAAGGAAATATCCTCCGATGAAATCTGGAAAGAAGCTTTCTGAGAAACTGCTTAGTGTTCTGTTAATTCATCTCACAGAGTTACATCTATATTCCGTGGATCTCTTTGCTAGCCTTATTTCTGTGGAATCTGAGAACAGATATTTCGGATCCCTTTGAAGACTATAGGTCCCAAGGAAATATCCTCCTATAACAAAGGGAAAGAATCTTTCTGAGAAACTTCTTTGTGTTCTGTGAAATCATCTCACAGAGTTACAGCTTTCCCCTCGAGAAGCCTTTCGCTTAGAGAGTTCTTGTGGAATTAGCAAAGTGATATTTGGAAGCCCATAGAAGGCTATGGAGAAAAACCAAATATCCACCCATGAAATCCGGAAAGAAGCTTTCTGAGAAACTGCTTAGTGTTCTGTTAATTAATCTCACAAATTTACATCTGTATTTCGTGGATCTCTTTGCTAGCCTTATTTCTGTGGAATCTGGGAACAGATATTTCGGATCACTTTGACGACTACAGGGCCAAAGGAAATATCCTCCGATAACAAAGAGAAAGAAGCTTTCTGAGAAACTTCTTTGTGTTCTGTGAAATCATCTCACAGAGTTACAGCTTTCCCCTCAAGAAGCCTTTCGCTAAGACAGTTCTTGTGGAATTGGCAAAGTGATATTTGGAAGCCCATAGAGGGCTATGGTGAAAAAGGAAATATCCTCCGATGAAATCTGGAAAGAAGCTTTCTGAGAAACTGCTTAGTGTTCTGTTAATTCATCTCACAGAGTTACATCTGTATTTTGTGGATCTCTTTGCTAGCCTTATTTCTGTGGAATCTGACAACAGATATTTCGGATCCCTTTGAAGACTATAGGGCCAAAGGAAATATCGTCCGATAACAAAGAGAAAGAATCTTTCTGAGAAACTTCTTTGTGTTCTGTGAAATCATCTCACAGAGTTACAGCTTTCCCCTCAAGAAGCCTTTCGCTAAGAGAGTTCTTGTGGAATTGGCAAAGTGATATTTGGAAGCCCATAGAAGGCTATGGAAAAAAGCAAATATCCTCCGATGAAATCTGGAAAGAAGCTTTCTGAGAAACTGCTTAGTGTCCTGTTAATTCATCTGACAGAGTTACATCTGTATTTCGTAGATCTCTTTGCTAGCCTTATTTCTGTGGAATCTGAGAACAGATATTTCGGATCCCGTTGACGACTACAGGGCCAAAGGAAATATCCTCCGATAACAAAGAGAAAGAAGCTTTCTGAGAAACTTCTTTGTGTTCTGTGAAATCATCTCACAGAGTTACAGCTTTCCCCTCAAGAAGCCTTTCGCTAAGACAGTTCTTGTGGAATTGGCAAAGTGATATTTGGAAGCCCATAGAGGGCTATGGTGAAAAAGGAAATATCCTCCGATGAAATCTGGAAAGAAGCTTTCTGAGAAACTGCTTAGTGTTCTGTTAATTCATCTCACCGAGTGACATCTGTATTTTGTGGATCTCTTTGCTAGCCTTACTTCTGTGGAATCTGAGAACAGATATTTCGGATCTCTTTGAAGACTATAGGGCCAAAGGAAATATACTCCGATAACAAAGAGAAAGAAGCTTTCTGAGAAACTTCTTTGTGTTCTGTGAAATCATCTCACAGAGTTACAGCTTTTCCCTGAAGAAGCCTTTCGCTAAGACAGTTCTTGTGGAATTGGCAAAGTGATATTTGGAAGCCCATAGAGGGCTATGGTGAAAAAGGAAATATCCTCCGATGAAATCTGGAAAGAAGCTTTCTGAGAAACTGCTTAGTGTTCCGTTAATTCATCTCACAGAGTTACATCTGTATTTCGTGGATTTCTTTGCTAGCCTTATTTCTGTGGAATCTGAGAACAGATATTTCCTTTCCCTTTGAAGACTATAGGGCCAAAGGAAATATCCTCCGATACAAAGAGAAAGAAGCTTTCTGAGAAACTTCTTTGTGTTCTGTGAAATCATCTCACAGAGTTACAGCTTTCCCCTCAAGAAGCCTTTCGCTAAGAGAGTTCTTGTGGAATTTGCAAAGTGATATTTGGAAGCCCATAGAGGGCTATGGAGAAAAAGGAAATATGCTCCGATGAAATCTGGAAAGAAGCTTTCTGAGAAACTGGTTAGTGTTCTGATAATTCATCTCACAGAGTGACATCTGTATTTCGTGAATCTCTTTGCTAGCCTTATTTCTGTGGAATCTGAGAACAGACATTTCCTTTCCCCTTGAAGACTATAGGGCCAAGGGAAATATCCTCCGATAACAAAGAGAAAGAAGCTTTCTGAGAAACTTCTTTGTGTTCTGTGAAATCATCTCACAGAGTTAAAGCTTTGCCCTCAAGAAGCCTTTCGCTAAGTCAGTTCTTGTGGAATTGGCAAAGTGATATTTGGAAGCCCATAGAGGGCTATGGTGAAAAAGGAAATATCCTCCGATGAAATCTGGAAAGAAGCTTTCTGAGAAACTGCTTAGTGTTCTGTTAATTCATCTCACAGAGTTTCATCTGTATTTCGTGGATTTCTTTGCTAGCCTTATTTCTGTGGAATCTGAGAACAGATATTTTCTTTCCCTTTGAAGACTATAGGGCCAAAGGAAATATCCTCCGATACAAAGAGAAAGAAGCTTTCTGAGAAACTTCTTTGTGTTCTGTGAAATCATCTCACAGAGTTACAGCTTTCCCCTCAAGAAGCCTTTCGCTAAGACAGTTCTTGTGGAATTGGCAAAGTGATATTTGGAAGCCCATAGAGGGCTATGGTGAAAAAGGAAATATCCTCCGATGAAATCTGGAAAGAAGCTTTCTGAGAAACTGCTTAGTGTTCTGTTAATTCATCTCACAGAGTTACATCTGTATTTCGTGGATGTCTTTGCTAGTCTTATTTCTGTGGAATCTGAGAACAGATATTTCGGATCCCTTTGAAGACTATAGGTTCAAAGGAAATATCCTCCGATAACAAAGAGAAAGAAGCTTTCTGAGAAACTTCTTTGTGTTCTGTGAAATCATCTCACAGAGTTACAGCTTTCCCCTCAAGAAGCCTTTCGCTAAGACAGTTCTTGTGGAATTGACAAAGTGATATTTGGAAGCCCATAGAGGGCTATGGTGAAAAAGGAAATATCCTCCGATGAAATCTGGAAGGAAGATTTCCGAGAAACTACTTAGTGTTCTGTTAATTCATCTCACAGAGTTACATCTGTATTTCGTGAATCTCTTTGCTAGCCTTATTTCTGTGGAATCTGAGAACAGATATTTCGGATCCCTCTGATGACTGTAGGGCCAAAGGAGATATCCTCCGATAACAAAGACATAGAAGTTTTCTGAGAAACTTCTTTGTGTTCTATGAAATCATGTCACAGAGTTACAGCTTTCCCCTCTAAAAGCCCTTCGCTAAGACAGTTCTTGTGGAATTGGCAAAGTGATATTTTGAAGCCCATAGAGGGCTATGGTGAAAAAGGAAATATCCTCCAATGAAATCTGGAAAGAAGCTTTCTGAGAAACTGCTTAGTGTTCTGTTAATTCATCTCACAGAGTTACATCTGTATTTCGTGGATCTCTTTGCTAGCCTTATTTCTGTGCAATCTGACAACAGACATTTCGGATCCCTATGAAGACTATAGGGCCACAGGAAATATCCTCCGATATCAAAGAGAAAGAGTCTTTCTGAGAAACTTCTTTGTGTTCTGTGAAATCATCTCACAGAGTTACAGCTTTCCCCTAAAGAAGCCTTTCGCTAAGAGAGTTCTTGTGGAATTGACAAAGTGATATTTGGAAGCCCATAGAGGGCTATGGTGAAAAAGGAAATATCCTCCGATGAAATCTGGAAGGAAGATTTCCGAGAAACTACTTAGTGTTCTGTTAATTCATCTCACAGAGTAACATCTGTATTTCATGGATCTCTTTGCTAGCCTTATTTCTGTGGAATCTGAGAACAGATATTTCGGATCCCTTTGACGACTACAGGGCCAAAGGAAATATCCTCCGATAACAAAGAGAAAGAAGCTTTCTGAGAAATTTCTTTGTGTTCTGTGAAATCATCTCACAGAGTTACAGCTTTCCCCTCAAGAAGCCTTTCGCTTGGAGATTTCTTGTGGAATTGGCAAAGTGATATTTGGAAGCCCATAGAAGGCTATGGAGAAAAAGCAAATATCCTCCGATGAAATCTGGAAAGAAGCTTTCTGAGAAACTGCTTAGTGTCCTGTTAATTCATCTCACAGAGTTACATATGTATTTCGTGGATCTGTTTGCTAGACTTATTTGTGTGGAATCTGACAACAGATATTTCGGATCCCTTTGAAGACTACAGGGCCAAAGGAAATATCCTCCGATAACAAAGAGAAAGAAGATTTCTGAGAAACTTCTTTGTGTTCTGTGAAATCATCTCACAGAGTTACAGCTTTCCCCTCAAGAAGCCTTTCAATAAGACAGTTCTTGTGGAATTGGCAAAGTGATATTTGGAAGCACATAGAGGGCAATGTGAAAAAGGAAATATCCTCCGATGAAATCTGGAAAGAAGCTTCCTGAGAAACTGCTTAGTGTCCTGTTAATTCATCTCACAGAGTTACATCTGTATTTCGTGGATCTCTTTGCTAGCTTTATTTGTGTGGAATCTGAGAACAGATATTTCGGATCCCTTTGACGACTAGAGGGCCAAAGGAAATATCCTCAGATAACAAAGAGAAAGAAGATTTCTGAGAAACTTCTTTGTGTTCTGTGAAATCATCTCACACAGTTACAGCATTCCCCTCAAGAAGCCTTTCGCTAAGACAGTTCTTGTGGAATTGGCAAAGTGATATTTGCAAGCCCATAGAGGGCTATGGTGAAAAAGGAAATATCCTCCGATGATATCTGGAAAGAAGCTTTCTGAGAAACTGCTTAGTGTTCTGTTAATTGATCTCACAGAGTTACATCTGTATTTCGTGGATCTCTTTGCTAGCCTTATTTCTGTGGAATCTGAGAACAGATATTTCGGAACCCTTTGAAGACTATAGGGCCAAAGGAAATATCCTCCGATAACAAAGAGAAAGAAGCTTTCTGAGAAACTTCTTTGTGTTTTGTGAAATCATCTCACAGAGTTACAGCTTTCCCCTCAAGAAGCCTTTCGCTAAGACAGTTCTTGTGGAATTGTGAAAGTGATATTTGGAAGCCCTTAGAGGGCTATGGTGAAAAAGGAAATATCCGCCGATGAAATCTGGAAAGAAGCTTTCCGAGAAACTGCTTAGTGTTCTGTTAATTCATCTCCCAGAGTTACATCTGTATTTCGTGGATCTCTTTGCTAGCCTTATTTCTGTGGAATCTGAGAGCAGATATTTCGGATCTCTCTGAAGACTGTAGGGCCAAAGGAGATATCCTCCGATAACAAAGAGAAAGAAGTTTTCTGAGAAACTTCTTTCAGTTCTGTGAAATCATCTCACAGAGTTACAGCTTTCCCCTCAAAAAGCCTTTCGCTAAGACAGTTCTTGTGGAATTGGCAAAGTGATATTTGGAAGCCTATAGAGGGCTATGGTGAAAAAGGAAATATCCTCCGATGAAATATGGAAAGAAGCTTTCTGAGAAACTGCTTAGTGTTCTGTTAATTCATCTCACAGAGTTACATCTGTATTTCGTGGATTTCTTTGCTAGCCTTATTTCTGTGGAATCTGAGAACAGATATTTCCTTTCCCTTTGAAGACTATAGGGCCAAAGGAAATATCCTCCGATACAAAGAGAAAGAAGCTTTCTGAGAAACTTCTTTGTGTTCTGTGAAATCATCTCACAGAGTTACAGCTTTCCCCTCAAGAAGCCTTTCGCCAAGACAGTTCTTGTGGAATCGGCAAAGTGACATTTGGAAGCCCATAGAGGGCTATGTAGAAAAAGGAAATATGCTCCGATGAAATCTGGAAAGAAGCTTTCTGAGAAACTGCTTAGTGTTCTGTTAATTCATCTCACAGAGTGACATCTGTATTTCGTGGATCTCTTTGCTAGCCTTATTTCTGTGGAATCTGAGAACAGATATTTCCTTTCCCCTTGAAGACTATAGGGCCAAAGGAAATATCCTCTGATAACAAAGAGAAAAAAGCTTTCTGAGAAACTTCTTTGTGTTCTGTGAAATCATCTCACAGAGTTAAAGCTTTCCCCTCAAGAAGCCTTTCGCTAAGTCAGTTCTTGTGGAATTGGCAAAGTGATATTTGGAAGGCCATAAGGGCTATGGTGAAAAAGGAAATATCCTCCGATGAAATCTGGAAAGAAGCTTTCTGAGAAACTGCTTAGTGTTCTGTTAATTCATCTCACAGCGTTACATCTGTATTTCGTGGATGTCTTTGCTAGTCTTATTTCTGTGGAATCTGAGAACAGATATTTCGGATCCCTTTGAAGACTATAGGGCCAAAGGAAATATCCTCCGATAACAAAGAGAAAGAAGCTTTCTGAGAAACTTCTTTGTGTTCTGTGAAATCATCTCACAGAGTTACAGCTTTCCCCTCAAGAAGCCTTTCGCTAAGACAGTTCTTGTGGAATTGACAAAGTGATATTTGGAAGCCCATAGAGGGCTATGGTGAAAAAGGAAATATCCTCCGATGAAATCTGGAAGGAAGATTTCCGAGAAACTACTTAGTGTTCTGTTAATTCATCTCACAGAGTTACATCTGTATTTCGTGAATCTCTTTGCTAGCCTTATTTCTGTGGAATCTGAGAACAGATATTTCGGATCCCTCTGAGGACTGTAGGGCCAAAGGAGATATCCTCCGATAACAAAGACATAGAAGTTTTCTGAGAAACTTCTTTGTGTTCTATGAAATCATCTCACAGAGTTACAGCTTTCCCCTCTAAAAGCCCTTCACTAAGACAGTTCTTGTGGAATTGGCAAAGTGATATTTTGAAGCCCATAGAGGGCTATGGTGAAAAAGGGAAATATCCTCCAATGAAATGGAAAGAAGCTTTCTGAGAAACTGCTTAGTGTTCTGTTAATTCATCTCACAGAGTTACATCTGTATTTCGTGGATCTCTTTGCTAGCCTTATTTCTGTGCAATCTGACAACAGACATTTCGGATCCCTTTGAAGACTATAGGGCCACAGGAAATATCCTCCGATATCAAAGAGAAAGAGTCTTTCTGAGAAACTTCTTTGTGTTCTGTGAAATCATCTCACAGAGTTACAGCTTTCCCCTCAAGAAGCCTTTCGCTAAGAGAGTTCTTGTGGAATTGGCAAAGTGATATTTGGAAGCCCATAGAAGGCTATGGAGAAAAAGCAAATATCCTCCGATGAAATCTGGAAAGAAGCTTTCTGAGAAACTTCTTAGTGTCCTGTTAATTCATCTCACAGAGTTACATCTGTATTTCGTGGATTTCTTTGCTAGCCTTATTCTGTGGAATCTGAGAACAGATATTTCGGATCCCTTTGACGACTACAGGGCCAAAGGAAATATCCTCCGATAACAAAGAGAAAGAAGCTTTCTGAGAAATTCCTTTGTGTTCTGTGAAATCATATCACAGAGTTACAGCTTTCCCCTCAAGAAGCCTTTCGCTAAGACAGTTCTTGTGGAATTATCAAAGTGATATTTGGAAGCCCATAGAGGGCTATGGTGAAAAAGGAAATATCCTCCGATGAAATCTGGAAAGAAGATTTCCGAGACACTGCTTAGTGTTCTGTTATTTCATCTCACAGAGTTACATCTGTATTTCGTGAATCTCTTGCTAGACTTATTTGTGTGGAATCTGAGAACAGATATTTCGGATCGCTTTGACGACTACAGGGCCAAAGGAAATATCCTCCGATAAAAAAGAGAAAGAAGAATTCTGAGAAACTTCTTTGTGTTCTGTGAAATCATCTCACAGAGTTACAGCTTTCCCCTCAAGAAGCCTTTCGCTAAGACAGTTCTTGTGGAATTGGCAAAGTGATATTTGGAAGCCCATAGAGGGCTATGGTGAAAAAGGAATTATCCTCCGATGAAATCTGGAAAGAAGCTTTCTGAGAAACTGCTTAGTGTTCTGTTAATTGATCTCACAAACTTACATCTGTATTTCGTGGATCTCTTTGCTAGCCTTATTTGTGTGGAATCTGAGAACAGATATTTCGGATCCCTTTGACAACTACAGGGCCAAAGGAAATATCCTCCGATAACAAAGAGAAAGAAGATTTCTGAGAAACTTCTTTGTGTTCTGTGAAATCATCTCACAGAGTTACAGCTTTCCCCTCAAGAAGCCTTTCGCTAAGACAGTTCTTGTGGAATTGGCAAAGTGATATTTGGAAGCCCATAGAGGGCTAAGGTGAAAAAGGAAATATCCTCCAATGAAATCTGGAAAGAAGCTTTCCGAGAAACTGCTTAGTGTTCTGTTAATTCATCTCCCAGAGTTACATCTGTATTTCGTGGATCTCTTTGCTAGCCTTATTTCTGTGGAATCTGAGAGCAGATATTTCGGATCCCTCTGAAGACTGTAGGGCCAAAGGAGATATCCTCCGATAACAAAGAGAAAGAAGTTTTCTGAGAAACTTCTTTCAGTTCTGTGAAATCATCTCACAGAGTTACAGGTTACCCCTCAAAAAGCCTTTCGCTAAGACAGTTCTTGTGGAATTGGCAAAGTGATATTTGGAAGCCCATAGAGGGCTATGTTGAAAAAGGAAATATCCTCCGATGAAATCTGGAAAGAAGCTTTCTGAGAAACTGCATAGTGTTCTGTTAATTCATCTCACAGAGTTACATCTATATTCCGTGGATCTCTTTGCTAGCCTTATTTCTGTGGAATCTGAGAACAGGTATTTCGGATCCCTTTGAAGACTATAGGGCCAAAGGAAATATCCTCCGATAACAAAGAGAAAGAAGCTTTCTGAGAAACTTCTTTGTGTTCTGTGAAATCATCTCACAGAGTTACAGCTTTCCCCTCAAGAAGCCTTTCACTAAGACAGTTCTTGTGGAATTGACAAAGTGATATTTGGAAGCCCATAGAGGGCTATGGTGAAAAAGGAAATATCCTCCGATGAAATCTGGAAGGAAGATTTCCGAGAAACTACTTAGTGTTCTGTTAATTCATCTCACAGAGTTACATCTGTATTTCGTGAATCTCTTTGCTAGCCTTATTTCTGTGGAATCTGAGAACAGATATTTCGGATCCCTCTGAGGACTGTAGGGCCAAAGGAGATATCCTCCGATAACAAAGACATAGAAGTTTTCTGAGAAACTTCTTTGTGTTCTATGAAATCATCTCACAGAGTTACAGCTTTCCCCTCTAAAAGCCCTTCGCTAAGACAGTTCTTGTGGAATTGGCAAAGTGATATTTTGAAGCCCATAGAGGGCTATGGTGAAAAAGGAAATATCCTCCAATGAAATCTGGAAAGAAGCTTTCTGAGAAACTGCTTAGTGTTCTGTTAATTCATCTCACAGAGTTACATCTGTATTTCGTGGATCTCTTTGCTAGCCTTATTTCTGTGCAATCTGACAACAGACATTTCGGATCCCTTTGAAGACTATAGGGCCACAGGAAATATCCTCCGATATCAAAGAGAAAGAGTCTTTCTGAGAAACTTCTTTGTGTTCTGTGAAATCATCTCACAGAGTTACAGCTTTCCCCTCAAGAAGCCTTTCGCTAAGAGAGTTCTTGTGGAATTGGCAAAGTGATATTTGGAAGCCCATAGAAGGCTATGGAGAAAAAGCAAATATCCTCCGATGAAATCTGGAAAGAAGCTTTCTGAGAAACTTCTTAGTGTCCTGTTAATTCATCTCACAGAGTTACATCTGTATTTCGTGGATTTCTTTGCTAGCCTTATTCTGTGGAATCTGAGAACAGATATTTCGGATCCCTTTGACGACTACAGGGCCAAAGGAAATATCCTCCGATAACAAAGAGAAAGAAGCTTTCTGAGAAATTTCTTTGTGTTCTGTGAAATCATATCACAGAGTTACAGCTTTCCCCTCAAGAAGCCTTTCGCTAAGACAGTTCTTGTGGAATTATCAAAGTGATATTTGGAAGCCCATAGAGGGCTATGGTGAAAAAGGAAATATCCTCCGATGAAATCTGGAAAGAAGATTTCCGAGACACTGCTTAGTGTTCTGTTATTTCATCTCACAGAGTTACATCTGTATTTCGTGAATCTCTTGCTAGACTTATTTGTGTGGAATCTGAGAACAGATATTTCGGATCGCTTTGACGACTACAGGGCCAAAGGAAATATCCTCCGATAACAAAGAGAAAGAAGATTTCTGAGAAACTTCTTTGTGTTCTGTGAAATCATCTCACAGAGTTACAGCTTTCCCCTCAAGAAGCCTTTCGCTAAGACAGTTCTTGTGGAATTGGCAAAGTGATATTTGGAAGCCCATAGAGGGCTATGGTGAAAAAGGAAATATCCTCCAATGAAATCTGGAAAGAAGCTTCCTGAGAAACTGCTTAGTGTCCTGTTAATTCATCTCACAGAGTTACATCTGTATTTCGTGGATCTCTTTGCTAGCTTTATTTGTGTGGAATCTGAGAACAGATATTTCGGATCCCTTTGACGACTACAGGGCCAAAGGAAATATCCTCAGATAACAAAGAGAAAGAAGATTTCTGAGAAACTTCTTTGTGTTCTGTGAAATCATCTCACAGAGTTACAGCTTTCCCCTCAAGAAGCCTTTCGCTAAGACAGTTCTTGTGGAATTGGCAAAGTGATATTTGCAAGCCCATAGAGGGCTATGGTGAAAAAAGAAATATCCCCGATGATATCTGGAAAGAAGCTTTCTGAGAAACTGCTTAGTGTTCTGTTAATTGATCTCACAGAGTTACATCTGTATTTCGTGGATCTCTTTGCTAGCCTTATTTCTGTGGAATCTGAGAACAGATATTTCGGAACCCTTTGAAGACTATAGGGCCAAAGGAAATATCCTCCGATAAGAAAGAGAAAGAAGCTTTCTGAGAAACTTCTTTGTGTTTTGTGAAATCATCTCACAGAGTTACAGCTTTCCCCTCAAGAAGCCTTTCGCTAAGACAGTTCTTGTGGAATTGTGAAAGTGATATTTGGAAGCCCGTAGAGGGCTATGGTGAAAAAGGAAATATCCTCCGATGAAATCTGGAAAGAAGCTTTCCGAGAAACTGCTTAGTGTTCTGATAATTCATCTCCCAGAGTTACATCTGTATTTCGTGGATCTCTTTGCTAGCCTTATTTCTGTGGAATCTGAGAGCAGATATTTCGGATCTCTCTGAAGACTGTAGGGCCAAAGGAGATATCCTCCGATAACAAAGAGAAAGAAGTTTTCTGAGAAACTTCTTTCAGTTCTGTGAAATCATCTCACAGAGTTACAGCTTTCCCCTCAAAAAGCCTTTCGCTAAGACAGTTCTTGTGGAATTGGCAAAGTGATATTTGGAAGCCCATAGAGGGCTATGGGGAAAAAGGAAATATCCTCCGATGAAATCTGGAAAGAAGCTTTCTGAGAAACTGCTTAGTGTTCTGTTAATTCATCTAACAGAGTTACATCTGTATTTCGTGGATTTCTTTGCTAGCCTTATTTCTGTGGAATCTGAGAACAGATATTTCCTTTCCCTTTGAAGACTATAGGGCCAAAGGATATATCCTCCGATACAAAGAGAAAGAAGCTTTCTGAGAAACTTCTTTGTGTTCTGTGAAATCATCTCACAGAGTTACAGCTTTCCCCTCAAGAAGCCTTTTGCTAAGACAGTTCTTGTGCAATTGTCAAAGTGATATTTGGAAGCCCATAGAGGGCTATGGAGAAAAAGGAAATATGCTCCGATGAAATCTGGAAAGAAGCTTTCTGAGAAACTGCTTAGTGTTCTGTTAATTCATCTCACAGAGTGACATCTGTATTTCGTGGATCTCTTTGCTAGCCTTATTTCTGTGGAATCTGAGAACAGATATTTCCTTTCCCCTTGAAGACTATAGGGCCAAAGGAAATATCCTCTGATAACAAAGAGAAAAAAGCTTTCTGAGAAACTTCTTTGTGTTCTGTGAAATCATCTCACAGAGTTAAAGCTTTCCCCTCAAGAAGCCTTTCGCTAAGTCAGTTCTTGTGGAATTGGCAAAGTGATATTTGGAAGCCCATAGAGGGCTATGGTGAAAAAGGAAATATCCTCCGATGAAATCTGGAAAGAAGCTTTCTGAGAAACTGCTTAGTGTTCTGTTAATTCATCTCACAGAGTTACATCTGTATTTCGTGGATGTCTTTGCTAGTCTTATTTCTGTGGAATCTGAGAACAGATATTTCGGATCCCTTTGAAGACTATAGGGCCAAAGGAAATATCCTCCGATAACAAAGAGAAAGAAGCTTTCTGAGAAACTTCTTTGTGTTCTGTGAAATCATCTCACAGAGTTACAGCTTTCCCCTCAAGAAACCTTTCGCTAAGACAGTTCTTGTGGAATTGGCAAAGTGATATTTAGAAGCCCATAGAGGGCTATGGTGAAAAAGGAAATATCCTCCGATGAAATCTGGAAGGAAGATTTCCGAGAAACTACTTAGTGTTCTGTTAATTCATCTCACAGAGTTACATCTGTATTTCGTGAATCTCTTTGCTAGCCTTATTTCTGTGGAATCTGAGAACAGATATTTCGGATCCCTCTGAGGACTGTAGGGCCAAAGGAGATATCCTCCGATAACAAAGACAAAGAAGTTTTCTGAGAAACTTCTTTGTGTTCTATGAAATCATCTCACAGAGTTACAGCTGTCCCCTCTAAAAGCCCTTCGCTAAGACAGTTCTTGTGGAATTGGCAAAGTGATATTTGGAAGCCCATAGAGGACTATGGTGAAAAAGGAAATATCCTCCAATGAAATCTGGAAAGAAGCTTTCTGAGAAACTGCTTAGTGTTCTGTTAATTCATCTCACAGAGTTACAACTGTATTTCGTGGATCTCTTTGCTAGCCTTATTTCTGTGGAATCTGACAACAGACATTTCGGATCCCTTTGAAGACTATAGGGCCAAAGGAAATATCCTCCGATATCAAAGAGAAAGAATCTTTCTGAGAAACTTCTTTGTGTTCTGTGAAATCATCTCACAGAGTTACAGCTTTCCCCTCAAGAAGCCTTTCGCTAAGAGAGTTCTTGTGGAATTGGCAAAGTGATATTTGGAAGCCCATAGAAGGCTATGGAGAAAAAGCAAATATCCTCCGATGAAATCTGGAAAGAAGCTTTCTGAGAAACTGCTTAGTGTCCTGTTAATTCATCTCACAGAGTTACATCTGTATTTCGTGGATATCTTTGCTAGCCTTATTTGTGTGGAATCTGATAACAGATATTTCGGATCCCTTTGACGACTACAGGGCCAAAGGAAATATCCTCCGATAACAAAGAGAAAGAAGCTTTCTGAGAAACTTCTTTGTGTTCTGTGAAATCATCTCACAGAGTTACAGCTTTCCCCTCAAGAAGCCTTTCACTAAGACAGTTCTTGTGGAATTGACAAAGTGATATTTGGAAGCCCATAGAGGGCTATGGTGAAAAAGGAAATATCCTCCGATGAAATCTGGAAGGAAGATTTCCGAGAAACTACTTAGTGTTCTGTTAATTCATCTCACAGAGTTACATCTGTATTTCGTGAATCTCTTTGCTAGCCTTATTTCTGTGGAATCTGAGAACAGATATTTCGGATCCCTCTGAGGACTGTAGGGCCAAAGGAGATATCCTCCGATAACAAAGACATAGAAGTTTTCTGAGAAACTTCTTTGTGTTCTATGAAATCATCTCACAGAGTTACAGCTTTCCCCTCTAAAAGCCCTTCGCTAAGACAGTTCTTGTGGAATTGGCAAAGTGATATTTTGAAGCCCATAGAGGGCTATGGTGAAAAAGGAAATATCCTCCAATGAAATCTGGAAAGAAGCTTTCTGAGAAACTGCTTAGTGTTCTGTTAATTCATCTCACAGAGTTACATCTGTATTTCGTGGATCTCTTTGCTAGCCTTATTTCTGTGCAATCTGACAACAGACATTTCGGATCCCTTTGAAGACTATAGGGCCACAGGAAATATCCTCCGATATCAAAGAGAAAGAGTCTTTCTGAGAAACTTCTTTGTGTTCTGTGAAATCATCTCACAGAGTTACAGCTTTCCCCTCAAGAAGCCTTTCGCTAAGAGAGTTCTTGTGGAATTGGCAAAGTGATATTTGGAAGCCCATAGAAGGCTATGGAGAAAAAGCAAATATCCTCCGATGAAATCTGGAAAGAAGCTTTCTGAGAAACTTCTTAGTGTCCTGTTAATTCATCTCACAGAGTTACATCTGTATTTCGTGGATTTCTTTGCTAGCCTTATTCTGTGGAATCTGAGAACAGATATTTCGGATCCCTTTGACGACTACAGGGCCAAAGGAAATATCCTCCGATAACAAAGAGAAAGAAGCTTTCTGAGAAATTTCTTTGTGTTCTGTGAAATCATATCACAGAGTTACAGCTTTCCCCTCAAGAAGCCTTTCGCTAAGACAGTTCTTGTGGAATTATCAAAGTGATATTTGGAAGCCCATAGAGGGCTATGGTGAAAAAGGAAATATCCTCCGATGAAATCTGGAAAGAAGATTTCCGAGACACTGCTTAGTGTTCTGTTATTTCATCTCACAGAGTTACATCTGTATTTCGTGAATCTCTTGCTAGACTTATTTGTGTGGAATCTGAGAACAGATATTTCGGATCGCTTTGACGACTACAGGGCCAAAGGAAATATCCTCCGATAACAAAGAGAAAGAAGATTTCTGAGAAACTTCTTTGTGTTCTGTGAAATCATCTCACAGAGTTACAGCTTTCCCCTCAAGAAGCCTTTCGCTAAGACAGTTCTTGTGGAATTGGCAAAGTGATATTTGGAAGCCCATAGAGGGCTATGGTGAAAAAGGAAATATCCTCCAATGAAATCTGGAAAGAAGCTTCCTGAGAAACTGCTTAGTGTCCTGTTAATTCATCTCACAGAGTTACATCTGTATTTCGTGGATCTCTTTGCTAGCTTTATTTGTGTGGAATCTGAGAACAGATATTTCGGATCCCTTTGACGACTACAGGGCCAAAGGAAATATCCTCAGATAACAAAGAGAAAGAAGATTTCTGAGAAACTTCTTTGTGTTCTGTGAAATCATCTCACAGAGTTACAGCTTTCCCCTCAAGAAGCCTTTCGCTAAGACAGTTCTTGTGGAATTGGCAAAGTGATATTTGCAAGCCCATAGAGGGCTATGGTGAAAAAAGAAATATCCCCGATGATATCTGGAAAGAAGCTTTCTGAGAAACTGCTTAGTGTTCTGTTAATTGATCTCACAGAGTTACATCTGTATTTCGTGGATCTCTTTGCTAGCCTTATTTCTGTGGAATCTGAGAACAGATATTTCGGAACCCTTTGAAGACTATAGGGCCAAAGGAAATATCCTCCGATAAGAAAGAGAAAGAAGCTTTCTGAGAAACTTCTTTGTGTTTTGTGAAATCATCTCACAGAGTTACAGCTTTCCCCTCAAGAAGCCTTTCGCTAAGACAGTTCTTGTGGAATTGTGAAAGTGATATTTGGAAGCCCGTAGAGGGCTATGGTGAAAAAGGAAATATCCTCCGATGAAATCTGGAAAGAAGCTTTCCGAGAAACTGCTTAGTGTTCTGATAATTCATCTCCCAGAGTTACATCTGTATTTCGTGGATCTCTTTGCTAGCCTTATTTCTGTGGAATCTGAGAGCAGATATTTCGGATCTCTCTGAAGACTGTAGGGCCAAAGGAGATATCCTCCGATAACAAAGAGAAAGAAGTTTTCTGAGAAACTTCTTTCAGTTCTGTGAAATCATCTCACAGAGTTACAGCTTTCCCCTCAAAAAGCCTTTCGCTAAGACAGTTCTTGTGGAATTGGCAAAGTGATATTTGGAAGCCCATAGAGGGCTATGGGGAAAAAGGAAATATCCTCCGATGAAATCTGGAAAGAAGCTTTCTGAGAAACTGCTTAGTGTTCTGTTAATTCATCTAACAGAGTTACATCTGTATTTCGTGGATTTCTTTGCTAGCCTTATTTCTGTGGAATCTGAGAACAGATATTTCCTTTCCCTTTGAAGACTATAGGGCCAAAGGATATATCCTCCGATACAAAGAGAAAGAAGCTTTCTGAGAAACTTCTTTGTGTTCTGTGAAATCATCTCACAGAGTTACAGCTTTCCCCTCAAGAAGCCTTTTGCTAAGACAGTTCTTGTGCAATTGTCAAAGTGATATTTGGAAGCCCATAGAGGGCTATGGAGAAAAAGGAAATATGCTCCGATGAAATCTGGAAAGAAGCTTTCTGAGAAACTGCTTAGTGTTCTGTTAATTCATCTCACAGAGTGACATCTGTATTTCGTGGATCTCTTTGCTAGCCTTATTTCTGTGGAATCTGAGAACAGATATTTCCTTTCCCCTTGAAGACTATAGGGCCAAAGGAAATATCCTCTGATAACAAAGAGAAAAAAGCTTTCTGAGAAACTTCTTTGTGTTCTGTGAAATCATCTCACAGAGTTAAAGCTTTCCCCTCAAGAAGCCTTTCGCTAAGTCAGTTCTTGTGGAATTGGCAAAGTGATATTTGGAAGCCCATAGAGGGCTATGGTGAAAAAGGAAATATCCTCCGATGAAATCTGGAAAGAAGCTTTCTGAGAAACTGCTTAGTGTTCTGTTAATTCATCTCACAGAGTTACATCTGTATTTCGTGGATGTCTTTGCTAGTCTTATTTCTGTGGAATCTGAGAACAGATATTTCGGATCCCTTTGAAGACTGTAGGGCCAAAGGAAATATCCTCCGATAACAAAGAGAAAGAAGCTTTCTGAGAAACTTCTTTGTGTTCTGTGAAATCATCTCACAGAGTTACAGCTTTCCCCTCAAGAAACCTTTCGCTAAGACAGTTCTTGTGGAATTGGCAAAGTGATATTTAGAAGCCCATAGAGGGCTATGGTGAAAAAGGAAATATCCTCCGATGAAATCTGGAAGGAAGATTTCCGAGAAACTACTTAGTGTTCTGTTAATTCATCTCACAGAGTTACATCTGTATTTCGTGAATCTCTTTGCTAGCCTTATTTCTGTGGAATCTGAGAACAGATATTTCGGATCCCTCTGAGGACTGTAGGGCCAAAGGAGATATCCTCCGATAACAAAGACAAAGAAGTTTTCTGAGAAACTTCTTTGTGTTCTATGAAATCATCTCACAGAGTTACAGCTGTCCCCTCTAAAAGCCCTTCGCTAAGACAGTTCTTGTGGAATTGGCAAAGTGATATTTGGAAGCCCATAGAGGACTATGGTGAAAAAGGAAATATCCTCCAATGAAATCTGGAAAGAAGCTTTCTGAGAAACTGCTTAGTGTTCTGTTAATTCATCTCACAGAGTTACAACTGTATTTCGTGGATCTCTTTGCTAGCCTTATTTCTGTGGAATCTGACAACAGACATTTCGGATCCCTTTGAAGACTATAGGGCCAAAGGAAATATCCTCCGATATCAAAGAGAAAGAATCTTTCTGAGAAACTTCTTTGTGTTCTGTGAAATCATCTCACAGAGTTACAGCTTTCCCCTCAAGAAGCCTTTCGCTAAGAGAGTTCTTGTGGAATTGGCAAAGTGATATTTGGAAGCCCATAGAAGGCTATGGAGAAAAAGCAAATATCCTCCGATGAAATCTGGAAAGAAGCTTTCTGAGAAACTGCTTAGTGTCCTGTTAATTCATCTCACAGAGTTACATCTGTATTTCGTGGATATCTTTGCTAGCCTTATTTGTGTGGAATCTGATAACAGATATTTCGGATCCCTTTGACGACTACAGGGCCAAAGGAAATATCCTCCGATAACAAAGAGAAAGAAGCTTTCTGAGAAACTTCTTTGTGTTCTGTGAAATCATCTCACAGAGTTACAGCTTTCCCCTCAAGAAGCCTTTCGCTAAGACAGTTCTTGTGGAATTGGCAAAGTGATATTTGGAAGCCCATAGAGTTCTATGGTGAAAAAGGAAATATCCTCCGATGAAATCTGGAAAGAAGATTTCCGAGACACTGCTTAGTGTTCTGTTAATTCATCTCACAGAGTTACATCTGTATTTCGTGAATCTCTTTGCTAGCCTTATTTCTGTGGAATCTGAGAACAGATATTTCGGATCCCTCTGAGGACTGTAGGGCCAAAGGAGATATCCACCGATAACAAAGACAAAGAAGTTTTCTGAGAAACTTCTTTGTGTTCTGTGAAATCATCTCACAGAGTTACAGCTTTCCCCTCTAAAAGCCTTTCGCTAAGACAGTTCTTGTGGAATTGGCAAAGTGATATTTGGAAGGCCATAAGGGCTATGGTGAAAAAGGAAATATCCTCCAATGAAATCTGGAAAGAAGCTTTCTGAGAAACTGCTTAGTGTTCTGTTAATTCATCTCACAGAGTTACATCTATATTCCGTGAATCTCTTTGCTAGCCTTATTTCTGTGGAATCTGAGAGCAGGTATTTCGGATCCATTTGAAGACTACAGGGCCAAAGGAAATATCCTCCGATAACAAAGAGAAAGAATCTTTCTGAGAAACTTCTTTGTGTTCTGTGAAATCATCTCACAGAGTTACAGCTTTCCCCTCAAGAAGCCTTTCGCTTAGAGAGTTCTTGTGGAATTGGCAAAGTGATATTCGGAAGCCCATAGAGGGCTATGGAGAAAAAGGAAATATGCTCCCATGAAATCTGGAAAGAAGCTTTCTGAGAAACTGCTTAGTGTTCTGTTAATTCATCTCACAGAGTGACATCTGTATTTCGTGGATCTCTTTGCTAGCCTTATTTCTGTGGAATCTGAGAACAGATATTTCCTTTCCCCTTGAAGACTATAGGGCCAAAGGAAATATCCTCTGATAACAAAGAGAAAAAAGCTTTCTGAGAAACTTCTTTGTGTTCTGTGAAATCATCTCACAGAGTTAAAGCTTTCCCCTCAAGAAGCCTTTCGCTAAGTCAGTTCTTGTGGAATTGGCAAAGTGATATTTGGAAGCCCATAGAGGGCTATGGTGAAAAAGGAAATATCCTCCGATGAAATCTGGAAAGAAGATTTCCGAGACACTGCTTAGTGTTCTGTTATTTCATCTCACAGAGTTACATCTGTATTTCGTGAATCTCTTGCTAGACTTATTTGTGTGGAATCTGAGAACAGATATTTCGGATCGCTTTGACGACTACAGGGCCAAAGGAAATATCCTCCGATAACAAAGAGAAAGAAGATTTCTGAGAAACTTCTTTGTGTTCTGTGAAATCATCTCACAGAGTTACAGCTTTCCCCTCAAGAAGCCTTTCGCTAAGACAGTTCTTGTGGAATTGGCAAAGTGATATTTGGAAGCCCATAGAGGGCTATGGTGAAAAAGGAATTATCCTCCGATGAAATCTGGAAAGAAGCTTTCTGAGAAACTGCTTAGTGTTCTGTTAATTGATCTCACAAACTTACATCTGTATTTCGTGGATCTCTTTGCTAGCCTTTTTTGTGTGGAATCTGAGAACAGATATTTCGGATCCCTTTGACAACTACAGGGCCAAAGGAAATATCCTCCGATAACAAAGAGAAAGAAGATTTCTGAGAAACTTCTTTGTGTTCTGTGAAATCATCTCACAGAGTTACAGCTTTCCCCTCAAGAAGCCTTTCGCTAAGACAGTTCTTGTGGAATTGGCAAAGTGATATTTGGAAGCCCGTAGAGGGCTATGGTGAAAAAGGAAATATCCTCCGATGAAATCTGGAAAGAAGCTTTCCGAGAAACTGCTTAGTGTTCTGATAATTCATCTCCCAGAGTTACATCTGTATTTCGTGGATCTCTTTGCTAGCCTTATTTCTGTGGAATCTGAGAGCAGATATTTCGGATCTCTCTGAAGACTGTAGGGCCAAAGGAGATATCCTCCGATAACAAAGAGAAAGAAGTTTTCTGAGAAACTTCTTTCAGTTCTGTGAAATCATCTCACAGAGTTACAGCTTTCCCCTCAAAAAGCCTTTCGCTAAGACAGTTCTTGTGGAATTGGCAAAGTGATATTTGGAAGCCCATAGAGGGCTATGGGGAAAAAGGAAATATCCTCCGATGAAATCTGGAAAGAAGCTTTCTGAGAAACTGCTTAGTGTTCTGTTAATTCATCTAACAGAGTTACATCTGTATTTCGTGGATTTCTTTGCTAGCCTTATTTCTGTGGAATCTGAGAACAGATATTTCCTTTCCCTTTGAAGACTATAGGGCCAAAGGATATATCCTCCGATACAAAGAGAAAGAAGCTTTCTGAGAAACTTCTTTGTGTTCTGTGAAATCATCTCACAGAGTTACAGCTTTCCCCTCAAGAAGCCTTTTGCTAAGACAGTTCTTGTGCAATTGTCAAAGTGATATTTGGAAGCCCATAGAGGGCTATGGAGAAAAAGGAAATATGCTCCGATGAAATCTGGAAAGAAGCTTTCTGAGAAACTGCTTAGTGTTCTGTTAATTCATCTCACAGAGTGACATCTGTATTTCGTGGATCTCTTTGCTAGCCTTATTTCTGTGGAATCTGAGAACAGATATTTCCTTTCCCCTTGAAGACTATAGGGCCAAAGGAAATATCCTCTGATAACAAAGAGAAAAAAGCTTTCTGAGAAACTTCTTTGTGTTCTGTGAAATCATCTCACAGAGTTAAAGCTTTCCCCTCAAGAAGCCTTTCGCTAAGTCAGTTCTTGTGGAATTGGCAAAGTGATATTTGGAAGCCCATAGAGGGCTATGGTGAAAAAGGAAATATCCTCCGATGAAATCTGGAAAGAAGCTTTCTGAGAAACTGCTTAGTGTTCTGTTAATTCATCTCACAGAGTTACATCTGTATTTCGTGGATGTCTTTGCTAGTCTTATTTCTGTGGAATCTGAGAACAGATATTTCGGATCCCTTTGAAGACTATAGGGCCAAAGGAAATATCCTCCGATAACAAAGAGAAAGAAGCTTTCTGAGAAACTTCTTTGTGTTCTGTGAAATCATCTCACAGAGTTACAGCTTTCCCCTCAAGAAACCTTTCGCTAAGACAGTTCTTGTGGAATTGGCAAAGTGATATTTAGAAGCCCATAGAGGGCTATGGTGAAAAAGGAAATATCCTCCGATGAAATCTGGAAGGAAGATTTCCGAGAAACTACTTAGTGTTCTGTTAATTCATCTCACAGAGTTACATCTGTATTTCGTGAATCTCTTTGCTAGCCTTATTTCTGTGGAATCTGAGAACAGATATTTCGGATCCCTCTGAGGACTGTAGGGCCAAAGGAGATATCCTCCGATAACAAAGACAAAGAAGTTTTCTGAGAAACTTCTTTGTGTTCTATGAAATCATCTCACAGAGTTACAGCTGTCCCCTCTAAAAGCCCTTCGCTAAGACAGTTCTTGTGGAATTGGCAAAGTGATATTTGGAAGCCCATAGAGGACTATGGTGAAAAAGGAAATATCCTCCAATGAAATCTGGAAAGAAGCTTTCTGAGAAACTGCTTAGTGTTCTGTTAATTCATCTCACAGAGTTACAACTGTATTTCGTGGATCTCTTTGCTAGCCTTATTTCTGTGGAATCTGACAACAGACATTTCGGATCCCTTTGAAGACTATAGGGCCAAAGGAAATATCCTCCGATATCAAAGAGAAAGAATCTTTCTGAGAAACTTCTTTGTGTTCTGTGAAATCATCTCACAGAGTTACAGCTTTCCCCTCAAGAAGCCTTTCGCTAAGAGAGTTCTTGTGGAATTGGCAAAGTGATATTTGGAAGCCCATAGAAGGCTATGGAGAAAAAGCAAATATCCTCCGATGAAATCTGGAAAGAAGCTTTCTGAGAAACTGCTTAGTGTCCTGTTAATTCATCTCACAGAGTTACATCTGTATTTCGTGGATATCTTTGCTAGCCTTATTTGTGTGGAATCTGATAACAGATATTTCGGATCCCTTTGACGACTACAGGGCCAAAGGAAATATCCTCCGATAACAAAGAGAAAGAAGCTTTCTGAGAAACTTCTTTGTGTTCTGTGAAATCATCTCACAGAGTTACAGCTTTCCCCTCAAGAAGCCTTTCGCTAAGACAGTTCTTGTGGAATTGGCAAAGTGATATTTGGAAGCCCATAGAGTTCTATGGTGAAAAAGGAAATATCCTCCGATGAAATCTGGAAAGAAGATTTCCGAGACACTGCTTAGTGTTCTGTTAATTCATCTCACAGAGTTACATCTGTATTTCGTGAATCTCTTTGCTAGCCTTATTTCTGTGGAATCTGAGAACAGATATTTCGGATCCCTCTGAGGACTGTAGGGCCAAAGGAGATATCCACCGATAACAAAGACAAAGAAGTTTTCTGAGAAACTTCTTTGTGTTCTGTGAAATCATCTCACAGAGTTACAGCTTTCCCCTCTAAAAGCCTTTCGCTAAGACAGTTCTTGTGGAATTGGCAAAGTGATATTTGGAAGGCCATAAGGGCTATGGTGAAAAAGGAAATATCCTCCAATGAAATCTGGAAAGAAGCTTTCTGAGAAACTGCTTAGTGTTCTGTTAATTCATCTCACAGAGTTACATCTATATTCCGTGAATCTCTTTGCTAGCCTTATTTCTGTGGAATCTGAGAGCAGGTATTTCGGATCCATTTGAAGACTACAGGGCCAAAGGAAATATCCTCCGATAACAAAGAGAAAGAATCTTTCTGAGAAACTTCTTTGTGTTCTGTGAAATCATCTCACAGAGTTACAGCTTTCCCCTCAAGAAGCCTTTCGCTTAGAGAGTTCTTGTGGAATTGGCAAAGTGATATTCGGAAGCCCATAGAGGGCTATGGAGAAAAAGGAAATATGCTCCCATGAAATCTGGAAAGAAGCTTTCTGAGAAACTGCTTAGTGTTCTGTTAATTCATCTCACAGAGTGACATCTGTATTTCGTGGATCTCTTTGCTAGCCTTATTTCTGTGGAATCTGAGAACAGATATTTCCTTTCCCCTTGAAGACTATAGGGCCAAAGGAAATATCCTCTGATAACAAAGAGAAAAAAGCTTTCTGAGAAACTTCTTTGTGTTCTGTGAAATCATCTCACAGAGTTAAAGCTTTCCCCTCAAGAAGCCTTTCGCTAAGTCAGTTCTTGTGGAATTGGCAAAGTGATATTTGGAAGCCCATAGAGGGCTATCGTGAAAAAGGAAATATCCTCCGATGAAATCTGGAAAGAAGATTTCCGAGACACTGCTTAGTGTTCTGTTATTTCATCTCACAGAGTTACATCTGTATTTCGTGAATCTCTTGCTAGACTTATTTGTGTGGAATCTGAGAACAGATATTTCGGATCGCTTTGACGACTACAGGGCCAAAGGAAATATCCTCCGATAACAAAGAGAAAGAAGATTTCTGAGAAACTTCTTTGTGTTCTGTGAAATCATCTCACAGAGTTACAGCTTTCCCCTCAAGAAGCCTTTCGCTAAGACAGTTCTTGTGGAATTGGCAAAGTGATATTTGGAAGCCCATAGAGGGCTATGGTGAAAAAGGAATTATCCTCCGATGAAATCTGGAAAGAAGCTTTCTGAGAAACTGCTTAGTGTTCTGTTAATTGATCTCACAAACTTACATCTGTATTTCGTGGATCTCTTTGCTAGCCTTTTTTGTGTGGAATCTGAGAACAGATATTTCGGATCCCTTTGACAACTACAGGGCCAAAGGAAATATCCTCCGATAACAAAGAGAAAGAAGATTTCTGAGAAACTTCTTTGTGTTCTGTGAAATCATCTCACAGAGTTACAGCTTTCCCCTCAAGAAGCCTTTCGCTAAGACAGTTCTTGTGGAATTGGCAAAGTGATATTTGGAAGCCCATAGAGGGCTAAGGTGAAAAAGGAAATATCCTCCAATGAAATCTGGAAAGAAGCTTTCCGAGAAACTGCTTAGTGTTCTGTTAATTCATCTCCCAGAGTTACATCTGTATTTCGTGGATCTCTTTGCTAGCCTTATTTCTGTGGAATCTGAGAGCAGATATTTCGGATCCCTCTGAAGACTGTAGGGCCAAAGGAGATATCCTCCGATAACAAAGAGAAAGAAGTTTTCTGAGAAACTTCTTTCAGTTCTGTGAAATCATCTCACAGAGTTACAGGTTACCCCTCAAAAAGCCTTTCGCTAAGACAGTTCTTGTGGAATTGGCAAAGTGATATTTGGAAGCCCATAGAGGGCTATGTTGAAAAAGGAAATATCCTCCGATGAAATCTGGAAAGAAGCTTTCTGAGAAACTGCATAGTGTTCTGTTAATTCATCTCACAGAGTTACATCTATATTACGTGGATCTCTTTGCTAGCCTTATTTCTGTGGAATCTGAGAACAGGTATTTCGGATCCCTTTGAAGACTATAGGGCCAAAGGAAATATCCTCCGATAACAAAGAGAAAGAAGCTTTCTGAGAAACTTCTTTGTGTTCTGTGAAATCATCTCACAGAGTTACAGCTTTCCCCTCAAGAAGCCTTTCACTAAGACAGTTCTTGTGGAATTGGCAAAGTGATATTTGGAAGCCCATAGAGGGCTATGGTGAAAAAGGAAATATCCTCCGATGAAATCTGGAAGGAAGATTTCCGAGAAACTGCTTAGTGTTCTGTTAATTCATCTCACAGAGTTACATCTGTATTTCGTGAATCTCTTTGCTAGCCTTATTTCTGTAGAATCTGAGAACAGATATTTCGGATCCCTCTGAGGACTGTAGGGCCAAAGGAGATATCCTCCGATAACAAAGACAAAGAAGTTTTCTGAGAAAGTTCTTTGTGTTCTATGAAATCATCTCACAGAGTTACAGCTTTCCCCTCTAAAAGCCCTTCGCTAAGACAGTTCTTGTGGAATTGGCAAAGTGATATTTGGAAGCCCATAGAGGGCTATGGTGAAAAAGGAAATATCCTCCAATGAAATCTGGAAAGAAGCTTTCTGAGAAACTGCTTAGTGTTCTGTTAATTCATCTCACAGATTTACATCTATATTCCGTGGATCTCTTTGCTAGCCTTATTTCTGTGGAATCTGAGAACAGATATTTCGGATCCCTTTGAAGACTATAGGGCCAAAGGAAATATCCTCCGATAACAAAGAGAAAGAATCTTTCTGAGAAACTTCTTTGTGTTCTGTGAAATCATCTCACAGAGTTACAGCTTTCCCCTCAAGAAGCCTTTCGCTTGGAGAGTTCTTGTGGAATTGGCAAAGTGATATTTGGAAGCCCATAGAAGGCTATGGAGAAAAAGCAAATATCCTCCGATGAAATCTGGAAAGAAGCTTTCTGAGAAACTGCTTAGTGTCCTGTTAATTCATCTCACAGAGTTACATCTGTATTTCGTGGATCTGTTTGCTAGACTTATTTGTGTGGAATCTGACAACAGATATTTCGGATACCTTTGAAGACTACAGGGCCAAAGGAAATATCCTCCGATAACAAAGAGAAAGAAGATTTCTGAGAAACTTCTTTGTGTTCTGTGAAATCATCTCACAGAGTTACAGCTTTCCCCTCAGGAAGCCTTTCAATAAGACAGTTCTTGTGGAATTGGCAAAGTGATATTTGGAAGCACATAGAGGGCAATGTGAAAAAGGAAATATCCTCCGATGAAATCTGGAAAGAAGCTTCCTGAGAAACTGCTTAGTGTCCTGTTAATTCATCTCACAGAGTTACATCTGTATTTCATGGATCTCTTTGCTAGCTTTATTTGTGTGGAATCTGAGAACAGATATTTCGGATCCCTTTGACGACTACAGGGCCAAAGGAAATATCCTCAGATAACAAAGAGAAAGAAGATTTCTGAGAAACTTCTTTGTGTTCTGTGAAATCATCTCACAGAGTTACAGCTTTCCCCTCAAGAAGCCTTTCGCTAAGACAGTTCTTGTGGAATTGGCAAAGTGATATTTGCAAGCCCATAGAGGGCTATGGTGAAAAAAGAAATATCCCCGATGATATCTGGAAAGAAGCTTTCTGAGAAACTGCTTAGTGTTCTGTTAATTGATCTCACAGAGTTACATCTGTATTTCGTGGATCTCTTTGCTAGCCTTATTTCTGTGGAATCTGAGAACAGATATTTCGGAACCCTGTGAAGACTATAGGGCCAAAGGAAATATCCTCCGATAACAAAGAGAAAGAAGCTTTCTGAGAAACTTCTTTGTGTTCTGTGAAATCATCTCACAGAGTTACAGCTTTCCCCTCAAGAAGCCTTTCGCTAAGACAGTTCTTGTGGAATTGGCAAAGTGATATTTGGAAGCCCATAGAGGGCTATGGTGAAAAAGGAAATATCCTCAGATGAAATCTGGAAAGAAGCTTTCCGAGAAACTGCTTAGTGTTCTGATAATTCATCTCCCAGAGTTACATCTGTATTTCGTGGATCTCTTTGCTAGCCTTATTTCTGTGGAATCTGAGAGCAGATATTTCGGATCTCTCTGAAGACTGTAGGGCCAAAGGAGATATCCTCCGATAACAAAGACAAAGAAGTTTTCTGAGAAACTTCTTTGTGTTCTGTGAAATCATCTCACAGAGTTACAGCTTTCCCCTCTAAAAGCCTTTCGCTAAGACAGTTCTTGTGGAATTGGCAAAGTGATATTTGGAAGGCCATAAGGGCTATGGTGAAAAAGGAAATATCCTCCAATGAAATCTGGAAAGAAGCTTTCTGAGAAACTGCTTAGTGTTCTGTTAATTCATCTCACAGAGTTACATCTATATTCCGTGAATCTCTTTGCTAGCCTTATTTCTGTGGAATCTGAGAGCAGGTATTTCGGATCCATTTGAAGACTATAGGGCCAAAGGAAATATCCTCCGATAACAAAGAGAAAGAATCTTTCTGAGAAACTTCTTTGTGTTCTGTGAAATCATCTCACAGAGTTACAGCTTTCCCCTCAAGAAGCCTTTCGCTTAGAGAGTTCTTGTGGAATTGGCAAAGTGATATTTGGAAGCCCTTAGAGGGCTATGGAGAAAAAGGAAATATGCTCCCATGAAATCTGGAAAGAAGCTTTCTGAGAAACTGCTTAGTGTTCTGTTAATTCAACTCACAGAGTGACATCTGTATTTCGTGGATCTCTTTGCTAGCCTTATTTCTGTGGAATCTGAGAACAGATATTTCCTTTCCCCTTGAAGACTATAGGGCCAAAGGAAATATCCTCTGATAACAAAGAGAAAAAAGCTTTCTGAGAAACTTCTTTGTGTTCTGTGAAATCATGTCACAGAGTTAAAGCTTTCCCCTCAAGAAGCCTTTCGCTAAGTCAGTTCTTGTGGAATTGGCAAAGTGATATTTGGAAGCCCATAGAGGGCTATGGTGAAAAAGGAAATATCCTCCGATGAAATCTGGAAAGAAGATTTCCGAGACACTGCTTAGTGTTCTGTTATTTCATCTCACAGAGTTACATCTGTATTTCGTGAATCTCTTGCTAGACTTATTTGTGTGGAATCTGAGAACAGATATTTCGGATCGCTTTGACGACTACAGGGCCAAAGGAAATATCCTCCGATAACAAAGAGAAAGAAGATTTCTGAGAAACTTCTTTGTGTTCTGTGAAATCATCTCACAGAGTTACAGCTTTCCCCTCAAGAAGCCTTTCGCTAAGACAGTTCTTGTGGAATTGGCAAAGTGATATTTGGAAGCCCATAGAGGGCTATGGTGAAAAAGGAATTATCCTCCGATGAAATCTGGAAAGAAGCTTTCTGAGAAACTGCTTAGTGTTCTGTTAATTGATCTCACAAACTTACATCTGTATTTCGTGGATCTCTTTGCTAGCCTTTTTTGTGTGGAATCTGAGAACAGATATTACGGATCCCTTTGACAACTACAGGGCCAAAGGAAATATCCTCCGATAACAAAGAGAAAGAAGATTTCTGAGAAACTTCTTTGTGTTCTGTGAAATCATCTCACAGAGTTACAGCTTTCCCCTCAAGAAGCCTTTCGCTAAGACAGTTCTTGTGGAATTGGCAAAGTGATATTTGGAAGCCCATAGAGGGCTAAGGTGAAAAAGGAAATATCCTCCAATGAAATCTGGAAAGAAGCTTTCCGAGAAACTGCTTAGTGTTCTGTTAATTCATCTCCCAGAGTTACATCTGTATTTCGTGGATCTCTTTGCTAGCCTTATTTCTGTGGAATCTGAGAGCAGATATTTCGGATCCCTCTGAAGACTGTAGGGCCAAAGGAGATATCCTCCGATAACAAAGAGAAAGAAGTTTTCTGAGAAACTTCTTTCAGTTCTGTGAAATCATCTCACAGAGTTACAGGTTACCCCTCAAAAAGCCTTTCGCTAAGACAGTTCTTGTGGAATTGGCAAAGTGATATTTGGAAGCCCATAGAGGGCTATGTTGAAAAAGGAAATATCCTCCGATGAAATCTGGAAAGAAGCTTTCTGAGAAACTGCATAGTGTTCTCTTAATTCATCTCACAGAGTTACATCTATATTCCGTGGATCTCTTTGCTAGCCTTATTTCTGTGGAATCTGAGAACAGGTATTTCGGATCCCTTTGAAGACTATAGGGCCAAAGGAAATATCCTCCGATAACAAAGAGAAAGAAGCTTTCTGAGAAACTTCTTTGTGTTCTGTGAAATCATCTCACAGAGTTACAGCTTTCCCCTCAAGAAGCCTTTCACTAAGACAGTTCTTGTGGAATTGGCAAAGTGATATTTGGAAGCCCATAGAGGGCTATGGTGAAAAAGGAAATATCCTCCGATGAAACCTGGAAGGAAGATTTCCGAGAAACTGCTTAGTGTTCTGTTAATTCATCTCACAGAGTTACATCTGTATTTCGTGAATCTCTTTGCTAGCCTTATTTCTGTAGAATCTGAGAACAGATATTTCGGATCCCTCTGAGGACTGTAGGGCCAAAGGAGATATCCTCCGATAACAAAGACAAAGAAGTTTTCTGAGAAAGTTCTTTGTGTTCTATGAAATCATCTCACAGAGTTACAGCTTTCCCCTCTAAAAGCCCTACGCTAAGACAGTTCTTGTGGAATTGGCAAAGTGATATTTGGAAGCCCATAGAGGGCTACGGTGAAAAAGGAAATATCCTCCAATGAAATCTGGAAAGAAGCTTTCTGAGAAACTGCTTAGTGTTCTGTTAATTCATCTCACAGATTTACATCTATATTCCGTGGATCTCTTTGCTAGCCTTATTTCTGTGGAATCTGAGAACAGATATTTCGGATCCCTTTGAAGACTATAGGGCCAAAGGAAATATCCTCCGATAACAAAGAGAAAGAATCTTTCTGAGAAACTTCTTTGTGTTCTGTGAAATCATCTCACAGAGTTACAGCTTTCCCCTCAAGAAGCCTTTCGCTTGGAGAGTTCTTGTGGAATTGGCAAAGTGATATTTGGAAGCCCATAGAAGGCTATGGAGAAAAAGCAAATATCCTCCGATGAAATCTGGAAAGAAGCTTTCTGAGAAACTGCTTAGTGTCCAGTTAATTCATCTCACAGAGTTACATCTGTATTTCGTGGATCTGTTTGCTAGACATATTTGTGTGGAATCTGACAACAGATATTTCGGATCCCTTTGAAGACTACAGGGCCAAAGGAAATATCCTCCGATAACAAAGAGAAAGAAGATTTCTGAGAAACTTCTTTGTGTTCTGTGAAATCATCTCACAGAGTTACAGCTTTCCCCTCAAGAAGCCTTTCAATAAGACAGTTCTTGTGGAATTGGCAAAGTGATATTTGGAAGCACATAGAGGGCAATGTGAAAAAGGAAATATCCTCCGATGAAATCTGGAAAGAAGCTTCCTGAGAAACTGCTTAGTGTCCTGTTAATTCATCTCACAGAGTTACATCTGTATTTCGTGGATCTCTTTGCTAGCTTTATTTGTGTGGAATCTGAGAACAGATATTTCGGATCCCTTTGACGACTACAGGGCCAAAGGAAATATCCTCAGATAACAAAGAGAAAGAAGATTTCTGAGAAACTTCTTTGTGTTCTGTGAAATCATCTCACAGAGTTACAGCTTTCCCCTCAAGAAGCCTTTCGCTAAGACAGTTCTTGTGGAATTGGCAAAGTGATATTTGCAAGCCCTTAGAGGGCTATGGTGAAAAAAGAAATATCCCCGATGATATCTGGAAAGAAGCTTTCTGAGAAACTGCTTAGTGTTCTGTTAATTGATCTCACAGAGTTACATCTGTATTTCGTGGATCTCTTTGCTAGCCTTATTTCTGTGGAATCTGAGAACAGATATTTCGGAACCCTTTGAAGACTATAGGGCCAAAGGAAATATCCTCCGATAACAAAGAGAAAGAAGCTTTCTGAGAAACTTCTTTGTGTTTTGTGAAATCATCTCACAGAGTTACAGCTTTCCCCTCAAGAAGCCTTTCGCTAAGACAGTTCTTGTGGAATTGTGAAAGTGATATTTGGAAGCCCTTAGAGGGCTATGGTGAAAAAGGAAATATCCTCCGATGAAATCTGGAAAGAAGCTTTCCGAGAAACTGCTTAGTGTTCTGATAATTCATCTCCCAGAGTTACATCTGTATTTCGTGGATCTCTTTGCTAGCCTTATTTCTGTGGAATCTGAGAGCAGATATTTCGGATCTCTCTGAAGACTGTAGGGCCAAAGGAGATATCCTCCGATAACAAAGAGAAAGAAGTTTTCTGAGAAACTTCTTTCAGTTCTGTGAAATCATCTCACAGAGTTACAGCTTTCCCCTCAAAAAGCCTTTCGCTAAGACAGTTCTTGTGGAATTGGCAAAGTGATATTTGGAAGCCCATAGAGGGCTATGGTGAAAAAGGAAATATCCTCCGATGAAATCTGGAAAGAAGCTTTCTGAGAAACTGCTTAGTGTTCTGTTAATTCATCTCACAGAGTTACATCTGTATTTCGTGGATTTCTTTGCTAGCCTTATTTCTGTGGAATCTGAGAACAGATATTTCCTTTCCCTTTGAAGACTATAGGGCCAAAGGATATATCCTCCGATACAAAGAGAAAGAAGCTTTCTGAGAAACTTCTTTGTGTTCTGTGAAATCATCTCACAGAGTTACAGCTTTCCCCTCAAGAAGCCTTTTGCTAAGACAGTTCTTGTGCAATTGTCAAAGTGATATTTGGAAGCCCATAGAGGGCTATGGAGAAAAAGGAAATATGCTCCGATGAAATCTGGAAAGAAGCTTTCTGAGAAACTGCTTAGTGTTCTGTTAATTCATCTCACAGAGTGACATCTGTATTTCGTGGATCTCTTTGCTAGCCTTATTTCTGTGGAATCTGAGAACAGATATTTCCTTTCCCCTTGAAGACTATAGGGCCAAAGGAAATATCCTCTGATAACAAAGAGAAAAAAGCTTTCTGAGAAACTTCTTTGTGTTCTGTGAAATCATCTCACAGAGTTAAATCTTTCCCCTCAAGAAGCCTTTCGCTAAGTCAGTTCTTGTGGAATTGGCAAAGTGATATTTGGAAGCCCATAGAGGGCTATGGTGAAAAAGGAAATATCCTCCGATGAAATCTGGAAAGAAGCTTTCTGAGAAACTGCTTAGTGTTCTGTTAATTCATCTCACAGAGTTACATCTGTATTTCGTGGATGTCTTTGCTAGTCTTATTTCTGTGGAATCTGAGAACAGATATTTCGGATCCCTTTGAAGACTATAGGGCCAAAGGAAATATCCTCCGATAACAAAGAGAAAGAAGCTTTCTGAGAAACTTCTTTGTGTTCTGTGAAATCATCTCACAGAGTTACAGCTTTCCCCTCAAGAAGCCTTTCGCTAAGAGAGTTCTTGTGGAATTGGCAAAGTGATATTTGGAAGCCCATAGAAGGCTATGGAGAAAAAGCAAATATCCTCCGATGAAATCTGGAAAGAAGCTTTCTGAGAAACTGCTTAGTGTCCTGTTAATTCAACTCACAGAGTTACATCTGTATTTCGTGGATATCTTTGCTAGCCTTATTTGTGTGGAATCTGATAACAGATATTTCGGATCCCTTTGACGACTACAGGGCCAAAGGAAATATCCTCCGATAACAAAGAGAAAGAAGCTTTCTGAGAAACTTCTTTGTGTTCTGTGAAATCATCTCACAGAGTTACAGCTTTCCCCTCAAGAATCCTTTCGCTAAGACAGTTCTTGTGGAATTGGCAAAGTGATATTTGGAAGCCCATAGAGTTCTATGGTGAAAAAGGAAATATCCTCCGATGAAATCTGGAAAGAAGATTTCCGAGACACTGCTTAGTGTTCTGTTAATTCATCTCACAGAGTTACATCTGTATTTCGTGAATCTCTTTGCTAGCCTTATTTCTGTGGAATCTGAGAACAGATATTTCGGATCCCTCTGAGGACTGTAGGGCCAAAGGAGATATCCACCGATAACAAAGACAAAGAAGTTTTCTGAGAAACTTCTTTGTGTTCTGTGAAATCATCTCAAAGAGTTACAGCTTTCCCCTCTAAAAGCCTTTCGCTAAGACAGTTCTTTTGGAATTAGCAAAGTGATATTTGGAAGGCCATAAGGGCTATGGTGAAAAAGGAAATATCCTCCAATGAAATCTGGAAAGAAGCTTTCTGAGAAACTGCTTAGTGTTCTGTTAATTCATCTCACAGAGTTACATCTATATTCCGTGAATCTCTTTGCTAGCCTTATTTCTGTGGAATCTGAGAGCAGGTATTTCGGATCCATTTGAAGACTATAGGGCCAAAGGAAATATCCTCCGATAACAAAGAGAAAGAATCTTTCTGAGAAACTTCTTTGTGTTCTGTGAAATCATCTCACAGAGTTACAGCTTTCCCCTCAAGAAGCCTTTCGCTTAGAGAGTTCTTGTGGAATTGGCAAAGTGATATTTGGAAGCCCATAGGGGGCTATGGAGAAAAAGGAAATATGCTCCGATGAAATCTGGAAAGAAGCTTTCTGAGAAACTGCTTAGTGTTCTGTTAATTCATCTCACAGAGTGACATCTGTATTTCGTGGATCTCTTTGCTAGCCTTTTTTCTGTGGAATCTGAGAACAGATATTTCCTTTCCCCTTGAAGACTATAGGGCCAAAGGAAATATCCTCTGATAACAAAGAGAAAAAAGCTTTCTGAGAAACTTCTTTGTGTTCTGTGAAATCATCTCACAGAGTTAAAGCTTTCCCCTCAAGAAGCCTTTCGCTAAGTCAGTTCTTGTGGAATTGGCAAAGTGATATTTGGAAGCCCATAGAGGGCTATGGTGAAAAAGGAAATATCCTCCGATGAAATCTGGAAAGAAGCTTTCTGAGAAACTGCTTAGTGTTCTGTTAATTCATCTCACAGAGTTACATCTGTATTTCGTGGATGTCTTTGCTAGTCTTATTTCTGTGGAATCTGAGAACAGATATTTCGGATCCCTTTGAAGACTATAGGGCCAAAGGAAATATCCTCCGATAACAAAGAGAAAGAAGCTTTCTGAGAAACTTCTTTGTGTTCTGTGAAATCATCTCACAGAGTTACAGCTTTCCCCTCAAGAAACCTTTCGCTAAGACAGTTCTTGTGGAATTGGCAAAGTGATATTTAGAAGCCCATAGAGGGCTATGGTGAAAAAGGAAATATCCTCCGATGAAATCTGGAAGGAAGATTTCCGAGAAACTACTTAGTGTTCTGTTAATTCATCTCACAGAGTTACATCTGTATTTCGTGAATCTCTTTGCTAGCCTTATTTCTGTGGAATCTGAGAACAGATATTTCGGATCCCTCTGAGGACTGTAGGGCCAAAGGAGATATCCTCCGATAACAAAGACAAAGAAGTTTTCTGAGAAACTTCTTTGTGTTCTATGAAATCATCTCACAGAGTTACAGCTGTCCCCTCTAAAAGCCCTTCGCTAAGACAGTTCTTGTGGAATTGGCAAAGTGATATTTGGAAGCCCATAGAGGACTATGGTGAAAAAGGAAATATCCTCCAATGAAATCTGGAAAGAAGCTTTCTGAGAAACTGCTTAGTGTTCTGTTAATTCATCTCACAGAGTTACATCTGTATTTCGTGGATCTCTTTGCTAGCCTTATTTCTGTGGAATCTGACAACAGACATTTCGGATCCCTTTGAAGACTATAGGGCCAAAGGAAATATCCTCCGATATCAAAGAGAAAGAATCTTTCTGAGAAACTTCTTTGTGTTCTGTGAAATCATCTCACAGAGTTACAGCTTTCCCCTCAAGAAGCCTTTCGCTAAGAGAGTTCTTGTGGAATTGGCAAAGTGATATTTGGAAGCCCATAGAAGGCTATGGAGAAAAAGCAAATATCCTCCGATGAAATCTGGAAAGAAGCTTTCTGAGAAACTGCTTAGTGTCCTGTTAATTCATCTCACAGAGTTACATCTGTATTTCGTGGATATCTTTGCTAGCCTTATTTGTGTGGAATCTGATAACAGATATTTCGGATCCCTTTGACGACTACAGGGCCAAAGGAAATATCCTCCGATAACAAAGAGAAAGAAGCTTTCTGAGAAACTTCTTTGTGTTCTGTGAAATCATCTCACAGAGTTACAGCTTTCCCCTCAAGAAGCCTTTCGCTAAGAGAGTTCTTGTGGAATTGGCAAAGTGATATTTGGAAGCCCCTAGAGGGCTATGGAGAAAAAGGAAATATGCTCCGATGAAATCTGGAAAGAAGCTTTCTGAGAAACTGCTTAGTGTTCTGTTAATTCATCTCACAGAGTGACATCTGTATTTCGTGAATCTCTTTGCTAGCCTTATTTTTGTGGAATCTGAGAACAGACATTTCCTTTCCCCTTGAAGACTATAGGGCCAAAGGAAATATCCTCCGATAACAAAGAGAAAGAAGCTTTCTGAGAAACTTCTTTGTGTTCTGTGAAATCATCTCACAGAGTTAAAGCTTTCCCCTCAAGAAGCCTTTCGCTAAGTCAGTTCTTGTGGAATTGGCAAAGTGATATTTGGAAGCCCATAGAGGGCTATGGTGAAAAAGGAAATATCCTCCGATGAAATCTGGAAAGAAGCTTTCTGAGAAACTGCTTAGTGTTCTGTTAATTCATCTCACAGAGTTTCATCTGTATTTCGTGGATTTCTTTGCTAGCCTTATTTCTGTGGAATCTGAGAACAGATATTTTCTTTCCCTTTGAAGACTATAGGGCCAAAGGAAATATCCTCCGATACAAAGAGAAAGAAGCTTTCTGAGAAACTTCTTGTGTTCTGTGAAATCATCTCACAGAGTTACAGCTTTCCCCTCAAGAAGCCTTTCGCTAAGACAGTTCTTGTGGAATTGGCAAAGTGATATTTGGAAGCCCATAGAGGGCTATGGTGAAAAAGGAAATATCCTCCGATGAAATCTGGAAAGAAGCTTTCTGAGAAACTGCTTAGTGTTCTGTTAATTCATCTCACAGAGTTACATCTGTATTTCGTGGATGTCTTTGCTAGTCTTATTTCTGTGGAATCTGAGAACAGATATTTCGGATCCCTTTGAAGACTATAGGGCCAAAGGAAATATCCTCCGATAACAAAGAGAAAGAAGCTTTCTGAGAAACTTCTTTGTGTTCTGTGAAATCATCTCACAGAGTTACAGCTTTCCCCTCAAGAAGCCTTTCGCTAAGACAGTTCTTGTGGAATTGACAAAGTGATATTTGGAAGCCCATAGAGGGCTATTGTGAAAAAGGAAATATCCTCCGATGAAATCTGGAAGGAAGATTTCCGAGAAACTACTTAGTGTTCTGTTAATTCATCTCACAGAGTTACATCTGTATTTCGTGAATCTCTTTGCTAGCCTTATTTCTGTGCAATCTGAGAACAGATATTTCGGATCCCTCTGAGGACTGTAGGGCCAAAGGAGACATCCTCCGATAACAAAGACATAGAAGTTTTCTGAGAAACTTCTTTGTGTTCTATGAAATCATCTCACAGAGTTACAGCTTTCCCTTCTAAAAGCCCTTCGCTAAGACAGTTCTTGTGGAATTGGCAAAGTGATATTTGGAAGCCCATAGAGGACTATGGTGAAAAAGGAAATATCCTCCAATGAAATCTGGAAAGAAGCTTTCTGAGAAACTGCTTAGTGTTCTGTTAATTCATCTCACAGAGTTACATCTGTATTTCGTGGATCTCTTTGCTAGCCTTATTTCTGTGGAATCTGACAACAGACATTTCGGATCCCTTTGAAGACTATAGGGCCAAAGGAAATATCCTCCGATATCAAAGAGAAAGAATCTTTCTGAGAAACTTCTTTGTGTTCTGTGAAATCATCTCACAGAGTTACAGCTTTCCCCTCAAGAAGCCTTTCGCTAAGAGAGTTCTTGTGGAATTGGCAAAGTGATATTTGGAAGCCCATAGAAGGCTATGGAGAAAAAGCAAATATCCTCCGATGAAATCTGGAAAGAAGCTTTCTGAGAAACTGCTTAGTGTCCTGTTAATTCATCTCACAGAGTTACATCTGTATTTCGTGGATATCTTTGCTAGCCTTATTTGTGTGGAATCTGATAACAGATATTTCGGATCCCTTTGACGACTACAGGGCCAAAGGAAATATCCTCCGATAACAAAGAGAAAGAAGCTTTCTGAGAAACTTCTTTGTGTTCTGTGAAATCATCTCACAGAGTTACAGCTTTCCCCTCAAGAAGCCTTTCGCTAAGAGAGTTCTTGTGGAATTGGCAAAGTGATATTTGGAAGCCCCTAGAGGGCTATGGAGAAAAAGGAAATATGCTCCGATGAAATCTGGAAAGAAGCTTTCTGAGAAACTGCTTAGTGTTCTGTTAATTCGTCTCACAGAGTGACATCTGTATTTCGTGAATCTCTTTGCTAGCCTTATTTTTGTGGAATCTGAGAACAGACATTTCCTTTCCCCTTGAAGACTATAGGGCCAAAGGAAATATCCTCCGATAACAAAGAGAAAGAAGCTTTCTGAGAAACTTCTTTGTGTTCTGTGAAATCATCTCACAGAGTTAAAGCTTTCCCCTCAAGAAGCCTTTCGCTAAGTCAGTTCTTGTGGAATTGGCAAAGTGATATTTGGAAGACCATAGAGGGCTATGGTGAAAAAGGAAATATCCTCCGATGAAATCTGGAAAGAAGCTTTCTGAGAAACTGCTTAGTGTTCTGTTAATTCATCTCACAGAGTTACATCTGTATTTCGTGGATGTCTTTGCTAGTCTTATTTCTGTGGAATCTGAGAACAGATATTTCGGATCCCTTTGAAGACTATAGGGCCAAAGGAAATATCCTCCGATAACAAAGAGAAAGAAGCTTTCTGAGAAACTTCTTTGTGTTCTGTGAAATCATCTCACAGAGTTACAGCTTTCCCCTCAAGAAGCCTTTCGCTAAGACAGTTCTTGTGGAATTGACAAAGTGATATTTGGAAGCCCATAGAGGGCTATTGTGAAAAAGGAAATATCCTCCGATGAAATCTGGAAGGAAGATTTCTGAGAAACTACTTAGTGTTCTGTTAATTCATCTCACAGAGTTACATCTGTATTTCGTGAATCTCTTTGCTAGCCTTATTTCTGTGCAATCTGAGAACAGATATTTCGGATCCCTCTGAGGACTGTAGGGCCAAAGGAGACATCCTCCGATAACAAAGACATAGAAGTTTTCTGAGAAACTTCTTTGTGTTCTATGAAATCATCTCACAGAGTTACAGCTTTCCCCTCTAAAAGCCCTTCGCTAAGACAGTTCTTGTGGAATTGGCAAAGTGATATTTTGAAGCCCATAGAGGGCTATGGTGAAAAAGGAAATATCCTCCAATGAAATCTGGAAAGAAGCTTTCTGAGAAACTGCTTAGTATTCTGTTAATTCATCTCACAGAGTTACATCTGTATTTCGTGGATCTCTTTGCTAGCCTTATTTCTGTGCAATCTGACAACAGACATTTCGGATCCCTTTGAAGACTATAGGGCCACAGGAAATATCCTCCGATATCAAAGAGAAAGAGTCTTTCTGAGAAACTTCTTTGTGTTCTGTGAAATCATCTCACAGAGTTACAGCTTTCCCCTCAAGAAGCCTTTCGCTAAGAGAGTTCTTGTGGAATTGGCAAAGTGATATTTGGAAGCCCATAGAAGGCTATGGAGAAAAAGCAAATATCCTCCGATGAAATCTGGAAAGAAGCTTTCTGAGAAACTTCTTAGTGTCCTGTTAATTCATCTCACAGAGTTACATCTGTATTTCGTGGATTTCTTTGCTAGCCTTATTTCTGTGGAATCTGAGAACAGATATTTCGGATCCCTTTGACGACTACAGGGCCAAAGGAAATATCCTCCGATAACAAAGAGAAAGAAGCTTTCTGAGAAATTTCTTTGTGTTCTGTGGAATCATCTCACAGAGTTACAGCTTTCCCCTCAAGAAGCTTTTCGCTAAGACAGTTCTTGTGGAATTATCAAAGTGATATTTGGAAGCCCATAGAGGGCTATGGTGAAAAAGGAAATATCCTCCGATGAAATCTGGAAAGAAGATTTCCGAGACACTGCTTAGTGTTCTGTTAATTCATCTCACAGAGTTACATCTGTATTTCGTGAATCTCTTGCTAGACTTATTTGTGTGGAATCTGAGAACAGATATTTCGGATCGCTTTGACGACTACAGGGCCAAAGGAAATATCCTCCGATAACAAAGAGAAAGAAGATTTCTGAGAAACTTCTTTGTGTTCTGTGAAATCATCTCACAGAGTTACAGCTTTCCCCTCAAGAAGCCTTTCGCTAAGACAGTTCTTGTGGAATTGGCAAAGTGATATTTGGAAGCCCATAGAGGGCTATGGTGAAAAAGGAAATATCCTCCGATGAAATCTGGAAAGAAGCTTTCTGAGAAACTGCTTAGTATTCTGTTAATTCATCTCACAGAGTTACATCTGTATTTCGTGGATCTCTTTGCTAGCCTTATTTCTGTGCAATCTGACAACAGACATTTCGGATCCCTTTGAAGACTATAGGGCCACAGGAAATATCCTCCGATATCAAAGAGAAAGAGTCTTTCTGAGAAACTTCTTTGTGTTCTGTGAAATCATCTCACAGAGTTACAGCTTTCCCCTCAAGAAGCCTTTCGCTAAGAGAGTTCTTGTGGAATTGGCAAAGTGATATTTGGAAGCCCATAGAAGGCTATGGAGAGAAAGCAAATATCCTCCGATGAAATCTGGAAAGAAGCTTTCTGAGAAACTTCTTAGTGTCCTGTTAATTCATCTCACAGAGTTACATCTGTATTTCGTGGATTTCTTTGCTAGCCTTATTTCTGTGGAATCTGAGAACAGATATTTCGGATCCCTTTGACGACTACAGGGCCAAAGGAAATATCCTCCGATAACAAAGAGAAAGAAGCTTTCTGAGAAATTTCTTTGTGTTCTGTGAAATCATCTCACAGAGTTACAGCTTTCCCCTCAAGAAGCTTTTCGCTAAGACAGTTCTTGTGGAATTATCAAAGTGATATTTGGAAGCCCATAGAGGGCTATGGTGAAAAAGGAAATATCCTCCGATGAAATCTGGAAAGAAGATTTCCGAGACACTGCTTAGTGTTCTGTTAATTCATCTCACAGAGTTACATCTGTATTTCGTGAATCTCTTGCTAGACTTATTTGTGTGGAATCTGAGAACAGATATTTCGGATCGCTTTGACGACTACAGGGCCAAAGGAAATATCCTCCGATAACAAAGAGAAAGAAGATTTCTGAGAAACTTCTTTGTGTTCTGTGAAATCATCTCACAGAGTTACAGCTTTCCCCTCAAGAAGCCTTTCGCTAAGACAGTTCTTGTGGAATTGGCAAAGTGATATTTGGAAGCCCATAGAGGGCTATGGTGAAAAAGGAAATATCCTCCGATGAAATCTGGAAAGAAGCTTTCTGAGAAACTGCTTAGTGTTCTGTTAATTGATCTCACAGACTTACATCTGTATTTCGTGGATCTCTTTGCTAGCCTTATTTGTGTGGAATCTGACAACAGATATTTCGGATCCCTTTGAAGGCTATACGGCCAAAGGAAATATCCTCCGATAACAAAGAGAAAGAATCTTTCTGAGAAACTTCTTTGTGTTCTGTGAAATCATCTCACAGAGTTACAGCTTTCCCCTCAAGAAGCCTTTCGCTAAGAGAGTTTTTGTGGAATTGGCAAAGTGATATTTGGAATCCCATAGAAGGCTATGGAGAGAAAGCAAATATCCTCCGATGAAATCTGGAAAGAAGCTTTCTGAGAAACTGCTTAGTGTCCTGTTAATTCATCTCACAGAGTTACATCTGTATTTCGTGGATTTCTTTGCTAGCCTTATTTCTGTGGAATCTGAGAACAGATATTTCGGATCCCTTTGACGACTACAGGGCCAAAGGAAATATCCTCCGATAACAAAGAGAAAGAAGCTTTCTGAGAAATTTCTTTGTGTTCTGTGAAATCATCTCACAGAGTTACAGCTTTCCCCTCAAGAAGCTTTTCGCTAAGACAGTTCTTGTGGAATTATCAAAGTGATATTTGGAAGCCCATAGAGGGCTATGGTGAAAAAGGAATTATCCTCCGATGAAATCTGGAAAGAAGATTTCCGAGACACTGCTTAGTGTTCTGTTAATTCATCTCACAGAGTTACATCTGTATTTCGTGAATCTCTTGCTAGACTTATTTGTGTGGAATCTGAGAACAGATATTTCGGATCGCTTTGACGACTACAGGGCCAAAGGAAATATCCTCCGATAACAAAGAGAAAGAAGATTTCTGAGAAACTTCTTTGTGTTCTGTGAAATCATCTCACAGAGTTACAGCTTTCCCCTCAAGAAGCCTTTCGCTAAGACAGTTCTTGTGGAATTGGCAAAGTGATATTTGGAAGCCCATAGAGGGCTATGGTGAAAAAGGAAATATCCTCCGATGAAATCTGGAAAGAAGCTTTCTGAGAAACTGCTTAGTGTTCTGTTAATTGATCTCACAGACTTACATCTGTATTTCGTGGATCTCTTTGCTAGCCTTATTTGTGTGGAATCTGACAACAGATATTTCGGATCCCTTTGAAGGCTATACGGCCAAAGGAAATATCCTCCGATAACAAAGAGAAAGAATCTTTCTGAGAAACTTCTTTGTGTTCTGTGAAATCATCTCACAGAGTTACAGCTTTCCCCTCAAGAAGCCTTTCGCTAAGAGAGTTTTTGTGGAATTGGCAAAGTGATATTTGGAATCCCATAGAAGGCTATGGAGAGAAAGCAAATATCCTCCGATGAAATCTGGAAAGAAGCTTTCTGAGAAACTGCTTAGTGTCCTGTTAATTCATCTCACAGAGTTACATCTGTATTTCGTGGATCTCTTTGCTTGCCTTATTTGTGTGGAATCTGAGAACAGATATTTCGGATCCCTTTGACAACTACAGGGCCAAAGGAAATATCCTCCGATAACAAAGAGAAAGAAGATTTCTGAGAAACTTCTTTGTGTTCTGTGAAATCATCTCACAGAGTTACAGCTTTCCCCTCAAGAAGCCTTTCGCTAAGACAGTTCTTGTGGAATTGGCAAAGTGATATTTGGAAGCCCATAGAGGGCTAAGGTGAAAAAGGAAATATCCTCCAATGAAATCTGGAAAGAAGCTTTCCGAGAAACTGCTTAGTGTTCTGTTAATTCATCTCCCAGAGTTACATCTGTATTTCGTGGATCTCTTTGCTAGCCTTATTTCTGTGGAATCTGAGAGCAGATATTTCGGATCCCTCTGAAGACTGTAGGGCCAAAGGAGATATCCTCCGATAACAAAGAGAAAGAAGTTTTCTGAGAAACTTCTTTCAGTTCTGTGAAATCATCTCACAGAGTTACAGGTCACCCCTCAAAAAACCTTTCGCTAAGACAGTTCTTGTGGAATTGGCAAAGTGATATTTGGAAGCCCATAGAGGGCTATGTTGAAAAAGGAAATATCCTCCGATGAAATCTGGAAAGAAGCTTTCTGAGAAACTGCATAGTGTTCTGTTAATTCATCTCACGGAGTTACATCTATATTCCGTGGATCTCTTTGCTAGCCTTATTTCTGTGGAATCTGAGATCAGGTATTTCGGATCCCTTTGAAGACTATAGGGCCAAAGGAAATATCCTCCGATAACAAAGAGAAAGAAGATTTCTGAGAAACTTCTTTGTGTTCTGTGAAATCATCTCACAGAGTTACAGCTTTCCCCTCAAGAAGCCTTTCAATAAGACAGTTCTTGTGGAATTGGCAAAGTGATATTTGGAAGCACATAGAGGGCAATGTGAAAAAGGAAATATCCTCCGATGAAATCTGGAAAGAAGCTTCCTGAGAAACTGCTTAGTGTCCTGTTAATTCATCTCACAGAGTTACATCTGTATTTCGTGGATCTCTTTGCTAGCTTTATTTGTGTGGAATCTGAGAACAGATATTTCGGATCCCTTTGACGACTACAGGGCCAAAGGAAATATCCTCAGATAACAAAGAGAAAGAAGATTTCTGAGAAACTTCTTTGTGTTCTGTGAAATCATCTCACAGAGTTACAGCTTTCCCCTCAAGACGCCTTTCGCTAAGACAGTTCTTGTGGAATTGGCAAAGTGATATTTGGAAGCCCGTAGAGGGCTATGGTGAAAAAGGAAATATCCTCCGATGATATCTGGAAAGAAGCTTTCTGAGAAACTGCTTAGTGTTCTGTTAATTGATCTCACAGAGTTACATCTGTATTTCGTGGATCTCTTTGCTAGCCTTATTTCTGTGGAATCTGAGAACAGATATTTCGGAACCCTTTGAAGAATATAGGGCCAAAGGAAATATCCTCCGATAACAAAGAGAAAGAAGCTTTCTGAGTAACTTCTTTGTGTTTTGTGAAATCATCTCACAGAGTTACAGCTTTCCCCTCAAGAAGTCTTTCGCTAAGACAGTTCTTGTGGAATTGTGAAAGTGATATTTGGAAGCCCTTAGAGGGCTATGGTGAAAAAGGAAATATCCTCCGATGAAATCTGGAAAGAAGCTTTCCGAGAAACTGCTTAGTGTTCTGTTAATTCATCTCCCAGAGTTACATCTGTATTTCGTGGATCTCTTTGCTAGCCTTATTTCTGTGGAATCTGAGAGCAGATATTTCGGATCTCTCTGAAGACTGTAGGGCCAAAGGAGATATCCTCCGATAACAAAGAGAAAGAAGTTTTCTGAGAAACTTCTTTCAGTTCTGTGAAATCATCTCACAGAGTTACAGCTTTCCCCTCAAAAAGCCTTTCGCTAAGACAGTTCTTGTGGAATTGGCAAAGTGATATTTGGAAGCCCATAGAGGGCTATGGTGCAAAAGGAAATATCCTCCGATGAAATCTGGAAAGAAGCTTTCTGAGAAACTGCTTAGTGTTCTGTTAATTCATCTCACAGAGTTACATCTATTTTCCGTGGATCTCTTTGCTAGCCTTATTTCTGTGGAATCTGAGAACAGATATTTCGGATCCCTTTGAAGACTATAGGGCCAAAGGAAATATCCTCCTATAACAAAGAGAAAGAATCTTTCTGAGAAACTTCTTTGTGTTCTGTGAAATCATCCCACAGAGTTACAGCTTTCCCTTCAACAAGCCTTTCGCTTAGAGAGTTCTTGTGGAATTGGCAAAGTGATATTTGGAAGCCCATAGAAGGCTATGGAGAAAAAGCAAATATCCTCCGATGAAATCTGGAAAGAAGCTTTCTGAGAAACTGCTTAGTGTTCTGTTAATTCATTTCACAGATTTACATCTGTATTTCGTGGATCTCTTTGCTAGCCTTATTTCTGTGGAATCTGGGAACAGATATTTCGGTCACTTTGATGACTACAGGGCCAAAGGAAATATCCTCCGATAACAAAGAGAAAGAAGCTTTCTCAGAAACTTCTTCGCGTTCTGTGAAATCATCTCAGAGAGTTACAGATTTCCCCTCATGAAGCCTTTCGCTAACACAGTTCTTGTGGAATTGGCAAAGTGATATTTGGAAGCCCGTAGAGGACTATGGTGAAAAAGGAAATATCCTCCGATGAAATCTGGAAAGAAGCTTTCTGAGAAACTGCTTATTGTTCTGTTAATTAATCTCACAGAGTTAAATCTGTTTTTCGTGGATCTCTTTGCTAGCCTTATTTCTGTGGAATCTGAGAACAGATATTTCGGATCCCTTTGAAGACTATAGGGCCAAAGGAAATATCCTCCGATAACAAAGAGAAAGAAGCTTTCTGAGTAACTTCTTTGTGTTCTGTGAAATCATCTGACAGAGTTACAGCTTTCCCCTCAAGAAGCCTTTCGCTAAGACAGTTCCTGTGGAATTGGCAAAGTGATATTTGGAAGCCCATAGTGTGCTATGGAGAAAAAGGAAATATCCTCCGATGAAATCTGGAAAGAAGCTTTCTGAGAAACTGCTTAGTGTTCTTTTAGTTCATCTCCCAGAGTTACATATGTATTTCGTGGATCTCTTTGCTAGCCTTATTTCTGTGGAATCTGAGAACAGATATTTCGGATCCCTTTGAAGACTATAGGGCCAAAGGAAATATCCTCCGATAACAACGAGAAAGAATCTTTCAGAGAAACTTCTTTGTGTTCTGTGAAATCATCTCACAGAGTTACAGCTTTCCCCTTAAGAAGCCTTTCGCTAAGACAGTTCTTGTGGAAATTGGCAAAGTGATATTTGGAAGCCCTTAGAGGTCTATGGAGAAAAAGGAAATATCCTCAGATGAATTCTGGAAAGAAGCTTTCCGAGAAACTGCTTAGTGTTCTGTTAATTCATCTCACAGAGTTACATCTGTATTTCGTGGATCTCTTTGTTAGCTTTATTTTTGTGGAATCTGAGAACAGATATTTCGGATCCCTTTGAAGACTATAGGGCCAAAGGAAATATCCTCCGATAACAAATAGAAAGAAGCTTTGTGAAAAACTTCTTTGTGTTCTTTGAAATCATCTCACAGAGTTACAGCTTTCCAATCAAGTACCCTTTCGCTAAGACAGTTCTTGTGCTATTGGCAAAGTGATATTTGGAAGCCCATAGAGGGCTATGGTGAAAAAGGAAATACCCTCCGATGAAATCTGGAAAGAAGCTTTCTGAGAAACTGCTTAGTGTTCTGTTAATTCATCTCACAGCGTTACATCTGCATTTCGTGGATCTCCTTGATAGCCTTATTTCTCTGGAATCTGAGAAAAGATATTTCAGATCCCTTTGAAGACTATAGGGCCAAAGGAATTATCCTCTGATAACAAAGAGAAAGAAGCTTTCTGAGAAATTTCTTTGTGTTCTGTGAAATCATCTCACAGAGTTACAGCTTTCCCCTCAAGAAGCCTTTCGCTAAGACAGTTCTTGTGGAATTGGCAAAGTGATATTTGGAAGCCCATAGAGGGGTATGGTGAAAAAGCAAATATCCTCCGATGAAATCTGGAAAGAAGCTTTCTGAGAAACTGCTTAGTGTTCTGTTAATTGATCTCACCCAGTTACATCTGTATTTCGTGGATCTCTTTGCTCGCCTTACTTCTGTGGAATCTGAGAACAGATATTTCGTATCGCTTTGAAGACTATAGGGCCAAAGTAAATATCTTCCGATAACAAAGAGAAAGAAGCTTTCTGAGAAACTTCTTGTGTTCTGTGAAATCATCTCACAGAGTTACAGCATTCCCCTCAAGGAACCTGTCGCTAAGACAGTTCTTGTGGAATTGGCAAAGTGATATTTGGAAGCCCCTAGAGGGCTATGGAGAAAAAGGAAATATCCTCCGATGAAATCTCGAAAGAAGCTTTCTGAGAAACTTCTTAGTGTTCTTTTAGTTCATCTCCCAGAGTTACATCTGTATTTCGTGGATCTCTTTGCTAGCCTTATTTCTGTGGAATCTGAGAACAGATATTTCGGATCCCTTTGAAGACTATAGGGCGAAAGGAAATATCCTCCGATAACAAAGAGAAAGAAGCTTTCAGAGAAACTTGTTAGTGTTCTGTGAAATCATCTCACAGAGTTACAGCTTTCCCCTCAAGAAGCCTTTCACTAAGACAGTCCTTGTGGAAATTGGCAAAGTGATATTTGGAAGCCCATAGAGGTCTAGGGAGAAAAAGGAAATATCCTCAGATGAAATGGGGAAAGAAGCTTTCGGAGAAACTGCTTAGTGTTCTGTTAATTCATCTCAGAGAGTTACATCTGTATTTCTTGGATCTCTTTGCTAGCTTTATTTCTGTGGAAACTGAGAACAGATATTTCGGATCCCTTTGAAGACTATAGGGCCAAAGGAAATATCCTCCGATAATAAAGAGAAAGAAGCTTTCTGAGAAACTTCTTTGTGTTCTGTGAAATCAACTCACAGAATAAAAGCTTTCCCCTCAAGAAGCCTTTCGCTAAGACAGTTCTTGTGGATTGGCAAAGTGATATTTGGAAGCCCATGGAGGGCTATGGTGAAAAAGCAAATATCCTCCGATGAAATCTGCAAAGAAGCTTTCTGAGAAACTGCTTAGTGTTCTGTTAATTCATCTCACAGAGTTTCATCTGTATTTCGTGGTTCTGTTTGCTAGCCTTATTTCTGTGGAATCTGAAAGCAGATATTTCGGATCCCTCTGAAGACTATTGGGCCAAAGGAAATATCCTCCGATAACAAAGACAAAGAAGCTTCTGAGAAACTTCTTTGTGTTCTGTGAAATCATCTCACAGATTTACAGCTTTCCCCTCAAGAAGCCTTTCGCTAAGACAGTTCTTGTGGAATTGGCAAAGTGATATTTGGAAGCCCATAGAGGGCAAAGGAGAAAAAGGAAATATCCTCCGATGAAATCTGGAAAGAAGCTTTCTGAGAAACTGCTTAGTATTCTTTTACTTCATCTCCCAGAGTTACATCTGTATTTCGTGGATCTCTTTGCTAGCCTTATTTCTGTGGAATCTGAGAACAGATATTTCGGATCCCTTTGAAGACTATAGGGCCAAAGGAAATATCCTCCGATAACAAAGAGAAAGAAGCTTTCTGAGAAAGTTCTTTGATTTCTGTGAAATCATCTCACAGAGTTACAGCTTTCCCCTCAAGAAGCCTTTCGCTAAGACAGTTCTTGTGGAATTGGCAAAGTGATATTTGGAAGCCCATAGAGGGCTATGGTGAGAAAGGAAATATCCTCCGATGAAATCTGGAAAGAAGCTTTCTGAGAAACTGCTTTGTGTTCTGTTAATTCATCTCACAGAGTTACATCTGTATTTCGTGGATCTCTTTGCTAGCCTTATTTCTGTGGAATCTGAGAACAGATATTTCGGATCCCTTTGAAGACTATAGGGCCAAAGGAAATATCCTCCGATAACAAAGAGAAAGAATCTTTCTGAAAAACTTCTCTGTGTTCTGTGAAAACATCTCACAGAGTTACAGCTTTCCCCTCAAGAAACCTTTCGCTTAGAGAGTTCTTGTGGAATTGGCAAAGTGATATTTGGAAGCCCATAGAAGGCTATGGAGATAAAGCAAATATCCTCCGATGAAATCTGGAAAGAAGCTTTCTGAGAAACTGCTTAGTGTCCTGTTAATTCATCTCACAGAGTTACATCTGTATTTCGTGGATCTCTTTGCTAGCCTTATTTCTGTGGAATATGGGAACAGATATTTCGGATCCCTTTGACGACTACAGGGCCAAAGGAAATATCCTCCGATAAAAAAGAGAAAGAAGATTTCTGAGAAACTTCTTTGTGTTCTTTGAAATCATATCACAGAGTTACAGCTTTCCTCTCAAGAAGCCTTTCGCTAAGACAGTTCTTGTGGAATTGGCAAAGTGATATTTGGAAGCCCATAGAGGGCTATGGTGAAAAAGGAAATATCCTCCGATGAAATCTGGAAAGAAGCTTTCTGAGAAACTGCTTAGTGTTCTGTTAATTGATCTCACAGAGTTACATCTGTATTTTGTGGATCTCTTTGCTAGCCTTATTTGTGTGGAATCTGACAAAAGATATTTCGGATCCCTTTGAAGGCTACAGGGCCAAAGGAAATATCCTCCGATAACAAAGAGAAAGAAGCTTTCTGAGAAACTTCTTTCAGTTCTGTGAAATCATCTCACAGAGTTACAGCTTTCCCCTCAAAAAGCCTTTCGCTAAGACAGTTCTTGTGGAATTGGCAAAGTGATATTTGGAAGCCCATACAGGGCTATGGTGAAAAAGGAAATATCCTCCGATGAAATCTGGAAAGAAGCTTTCTGAGAAACTGCTTAGTGTTCTGTTAATTCATCTCACAGAGTTACATCTCTATTTCGTGGATCTCTTTGCTAGCCTTATTTCTGTGGAATCTGAGAACAGATATTTCGGATCCCTTTGAAGACTATAGGGCCAAAGGAAATATCCTCCGATAACAAAGAGAAAGAATCTTTCTCAGAAACTTCTTTGTGTTCTGTGAAATCATCTCACAGAGTTACAGCTTTCTCCTCAAGAAGCCTTTCGTTTAGAGAGTTCTAGTGGAATTGGCAAAGTGATATTTGGAAGCCCATAGAAGGCTATGGAGAAAAAGCCAATATCCTCCGATGAAATCTGGAAAGAAGCTTTCTGAGAAACTGCTTAGTGTCCTGTTAATTCATCTCACAGAGTTACATCTGTATTTCGTGGATCTCTTTGCTAGACTTATTTGTGTGGAATCTGAGAACAGATATTTCGGATCCCTTTGACGACTACAGGGCCAAAGGAAATATCCTCCGATAACAAAGAGAAAGAAGATTTCTGAGAAACTTCTTTGTGTTCTGTGAAATCAACTCAAAGAGTTACAGCTTTCCCCTCAAGAAGCCTTTCTCTAAGACAGTTCTTGTGGAATTCGCAAAGTGATATTTGCAAGCCCATAGAGGGCTATGGTGAAAAAGGAAATATCCTCCGATGAAATCTGGAAAGAAGCTTTCTGAGAAACTGCTTAGTGTCCTGTTAATTCATCTCCCAGAGTTACATCTGTATTTCGTGGATCTCTTTGCTAGCCTTATTTCTGTGGAATCTGAGAACAGATATTTCGGATCCCTTTGACGACTACAGGGCCAAAGGAAATATCCTCCGATAACAAACAGAAAGAAGATTTCTGAGAAACTTCTTTGTGTTCTGTGAAAACATCTCACAGAGTTACAGCTTTCCCCTCAAGAAGCCTTTCGCTAAGACAGTTCTTGTGGAATTGGCAAAGTGATATTTGCAAGCCCATACAGGGCTATGGTGAAAAAGGAAATATCCTCCGATGATATCTGGAAAGAAGCTCTCTGAGAAACTGCTTAGTGTTCTGTTAATTCATCTCACAGAGTTATATCTGTATTCCGTGGATCTCTTTGCTAGCCTTATTTCTGTGGAATCTGAGAACATGTATTTCGGATCCCTTTGAAGACTATAGGGCCAAAGGAAATATCCTCCGATAACAAAGAGAAAGAAGCTTTCTGAGAAACTTCTTTGTGTTCTGTGAAATCATCTCACAGAGTTACAGCTTTCCCCTCAAGAAGCCTTTCACTAAGACAGTTCTTGTGGAATTGGCAAAGTGATATTTGGAAGCCCATAGAGGGCTATTGTAAAAAAGGAAATATCCTCCGATGAAATCTGGAAGGAAGATTTCCGAGAAACTGCTTAGTGTTCTGTTAATTCATCTCACAGAGTTACATCTGTATTTCGTGAATCTCTTTGCTAGCCTTATTTCTGTGGAATCTGAGAACAGATATTTCGGATCCCTCTGAGGACTGTAGGGCCAAAGGAGATATCCTCCGATAAAAAAGACAAAGATGTTTTCTGAGAAACTTCTTTGTGTTCTGTGAAATCATCTCACAGAGTTACAGCTTTCCCCTCTAAAAGCCTTTCGCTAAGACAGTTCTTGTGGAATTGGCAAAGTGATATTTGGAAGCCCCTAGAGGGCTATGGTGAAAAAGGAAATATCCTCCAATGAAATCTGGAAAGAAGCTTTCTGTGAAACTGCTTAGTGTTCTGTTAATTCATCTCACAGAGTTACATCTATATTCCGTGGATCTCTTTGCTAGCCTTATTTCTGTGGAATCTGAGAACAGATATTTCGGATCCCTTTGAAGACTATAGGGCCAAAGGAAATATCCTCCGATAACAAAGAGAAAGAATCTTTCTGAGAAACTTCTTTGTGTTCTGTGAAAACATCTCACAGAGTTACAGCTTTCCCCTCAAGAAGCCTTTCGCTTAGAGAGTTCTTGTGGAATTGGCAAAGTGATATTTGGAAGCCCATAGAAGGCTATGGAGAAAAAGCAAATATCCTCCGATGAAATCTGGAAAGAAGCTTTCTGAGAAACTGCTTAGCGTCCTGTTAATTCATCTCACAGAGTTACATCTGTATTTCGTGGATCTCTTTGCTAGCCTTATTTCTGTGGAATCTGAGAACAGATATTTCGGATCCCTTTGACGACTACAGGGCCAAAGGAAATATCCTCCGATAACAAAGAGAAAGAAGATTTCTGAGAAACTTCTTTGTGTTCTTTGAAATCATCTCACAGAGTTACAGCTTTCCCCTCAAGAAACTTTCGCTAAGACAGTTCTTGTGGAATTGGGAAAGTGATATTTGGAAGCCCGTAGAGGGCTATGGTGAAAAAGGAAATATCCTCCGATGAAATCTGGAAAGAAGCTTTCTGAGAAACTGCTTAGTGTTCTGTTAATGGATCTCACACAGTTACATCTGTATTTTGTGGATCTCTTTGCTAGCCTTATTTGTGTGGAATCTGACAACAGATATTTCGGATCCCTTTGAAGGCTATAGGGCCAAAGGAAATATCTTCCGATAACAAAGAGAAAGAAGCTTTCTGAGAAACTTCTTTGTGTTCTGTGAAATCATCTCACAGAGTTACAGCTTTCCCCTCAAGAAGCCTTTCGCTAAGACAGTTCTTGTGGAATTGGCAAAGTGATATTTGGAAGCCCATAGAGGGCTATGGTGAAAAAGGAAATATCCTCCGATGAAATCTGGAAAGAAGCTTTCTGAGAAACTGCTTAGTGTTCTGTTAATTCATCTCACAGAGTTACATCTATTTTCCGTGGATCTCTTTGCTAGCCTTATTTCTGTGGAATCTGAGAACAGATATTTCGGATCCCTTTGAAGACTATAGGGCCAAAGGAAATATCCTCCTATAACAAAGAGAAAGAATCTTTCTGAGAAACTTCTTTGTGTTCTGTGAAATCATCCCACAAAGTTACAGCTTTCCCCTCAACAAGCCTTTCGCTTAGAGAGTTCTTGTGGAATTGGCAAAGTGATATTTGGAACCCCTAGAAGGCCATGGAGAAAAAGCAAATATCCTACGATGAAATCTGGAAAGAAGCTTTCTGAGAAACTGCTTAGTGTTCTGTTAATTCATCTCACAGATTTACATCTGTATTTCGTGGATCTCTTTGCTAGCCTTATTTCTGTGGAATCTGGGAACAGATATTTCGGTCACTTTGATGACTACAGGGCCAAAGGAAATATCCTCCGATAACAAAGAGAAAGAAGCTTTCTCAGAAACTTCTTCGTGTTCTGTGAAATCATCTCACAGAGTTACAGATTTCCCCTCATGAAGCCTTTCGCTAACACAGTTCTTGTGGAATTGGCAAAGTGATATTTGGAAGCCCGTAGAGGGCTATGGTGAAAAAGGAAATATCCTCCAATGAAATCTGGAAAGAAGCTTTCTGAGAAACTGCTTATTGTTCTGTTAATTCATCTCACAGAGTTAAATCTGTTTTTCGTGGATCTCTTTGCTAGCCTTATTTGTGTGGAATCTGAGAACAGATATTTCGGATCCCTTTGAGGACTATAGGGCCAAAGGAAATATCCTCCGATAACAAAGAGAAAGAAGCTTTCTCAGTAACTTCTTTGTGTTCTGTGAAATCATCTCACAGAGTTACAGCTTTCCCCTCAAGAAGCCTTTCGCTAAGACAGTTCTTGTGGAATTGGCAAAGTGATATTTGGAAGCCCATAGTGGGCTATGGAGAAAAAGGAAATATCCTCCGATGAAATCTGGAAAGAAGCTTTCTGAGAAACTGCTTAGTGTTCTTTTAGTTCATCTCCCACAGTTACATATGCATTTCGTGGATCTCTTTGCTAGCCTTATTTCTGTGGAATCTGAGAACAGATATTTCGGATCCCTTTGAAGACTATAGGGCCAAAGGAAATATCCTCCGATAACAACGAGAGGGAATCTTTCAGAGAAACTTCTTTGTGTTCTGTGAAATCATCTCACAGAGTTACAGCTTTCCCCTCAAGAAGCCTTTCGCTAAGACAGTTCTTGTGGAAATTGGCAAAGTGATATTTGGAAGCCCTTATAGGTCTATGGAGAAAAAGGAAATATCCTCAGATGAAATCTGGAAAGAAGCTTTCCGAGAAACTGCTTAGTGTTCTGTTAATTCATCTCACAGAGTTACATCTGTATTTCGTGGATCTCTTTGCTAGCTTTATTTTTGTGGAATCTGAGAACAGATATTTCGGATCCCTTTGAAGACTATAGGGCCAAAGGAAACATCCTCCGATAACAAATAGAAAGACGCTTTCTGAGAAACTTCTTTGTGTTCTGTGAAATCATCTCACAGAGTTACAGCTTTCCCATCAAGTACCCTTTCGCTAAGACAGTTTTTGTGGTATTGGCAAAGTGACATTTGGAAGCCCATAGAGGGCTATGGTGAAAAAGGAAATACCCTCCGATGAAATCTGGAAAGAAGCTTTCTGAGAAACTGCTTAGTGTTCTGTTAATTCATCTCACAGCGTTATATCTGCATTTCGTGGATCTCCTTGATAGCCTTATTTCTCTGGAATCTGAGAACAGATATTTCCGATCCCTTTGAAGACTATAGGGCCAAAGGAATTATCCTCTGATAACAAAGAGAAAGAAGCTTTCTGAGAAACTTCTTTGTGTTCTGTGAAATCATCTCACAGAGTTACAGCTTTCCCCTCAAGAAGCCTTTCGCTAAGACAGTTCTTGTGGAATTGGCAAAGTGATATTTGGAAGCCCATAGAGGGCTATGGTGGAAAAGGAAATATCCTGCGATGAAATCTGGAAAGAAGCTTTCTGAGAAACTGCTTAGTGTTCTGTTAATTCATCTCACAGAGTTACATCTGTATTTCGTGTATCTCTTTGCTAGCCTTATTTCTGTGGAATCTGAGAACAGATATTTCGGATCCCTTTGAAGACTATAGGGCCAAAGGAAATATCCTCCGAAAACAAAGAGAAAGAAGCTTTCTGAGAAACGTCTTTGTGTACTGTGAAATCATCTCACAGAGTTACAGCATTCACCTCAAGAAGCCTTTCGCTAAGAGAGTTCTTGTGGAATTGGCAAAGTGATATTTGGAAGCCCTTAGAAGGCTTTGGAGAAAAAGCAAATATCCTCCGATGAAATCTGGAAAGAAGCTTTCTGAGAAACTGCTTAGTGTTCTGTTAATTCATCTCACAAATTTACATCTGTATTTCGTGGATCTCTTTGCCAGCCTTATTTCTGTGGAATCTGAGAACAGATATTTCGGATCCCTTTGAAGACTATAGGGTCAAAGGAAATATCCTCCGATAACAAAGAGAAAGAAGATTTCTGAGAAACTTCTTTGTGTTCTCTGAAATCATCTCACAGAGTTACAGCTTTCACCTCAAGAAGCCTTTCACTAAGACAGTTCTTGTGGAATTGGCAAAGTGATATTTGGAAGCCCATAGAGGGCTATGGTGAAAAAGGAAATATCCTCCGATGAAATCTGGAAAGAAGCTTTCTGAGAAACTGCTTAGTGTCCTGTTAATTCATCTCAGAGTGTTACATCAGTATTTCGTGGATCTCTTTGCTAGACTTATTTGTGTGGAATCTGAGAACAGATATTTCGGATCCCTTTGACGACTACAGGGCCAAAGGAAATATCCTCCGATAACAAAGAGAAAGAAGATTTCTGAGAAACTTCTTTGTGTTCTTTGAAATCATATCACAGAGTTACAGCTTTCCCCTCAAGAAGCCTTTCGCTAAGACAGTTCTTGTGGAATTGGCAAAGTGATATTTGGAAGCCCATAGAGGGCTATGGTGAAAAAGGAAATATCCTCCGATGAAATCTGGAAAGAAGCTTTCTGAGAAACTGCTTAGTGTTCTGTTAATTGATCTCACAGAGTTACATCTGTATTTAGTGGATCTCTTTGCTAGCCTTATTTGTGTGGAATCTGACAAAAGATATTTCGGATCCCTTTGAAGGCTATAGGGCCAAAGGAAATATCCTCCGATAACAAAGAGAAAGAAGCTTTCTGAGAAACTTCTTTCACTTCTGTGAAATCATCTCACAGAGTTACAGCTTTCCCCTCAAAAAGCCTTTCGCTAAGACAGTTCTTGTGGAATTGGCAAAGTGATATTTGGAAGCCCATAGAGGGCTATGGTGAAAAAGGAAATATCCTCCGATGAAATCTGGAAAGAAGCTTTCTGAGAAACTGCTTAGTGTTCTGTTAATTCATCTCACAGAGTTACATCTCTATTTCGTGGATCTCTTTGCTAGCCTTATTTCTGTGGAATCTGAGAACAGATATTTCGGATCCCTTTGAAGACTATAGGGCCAAAGGAAATATCCTCCGATAACAAAGAGAAAGAATCTTTCTCAGAAACTTCTTTGTGTTCTGTGAAATCATCTCACAGAGTTACAGCTTTCTCCTCAAGAAGCCTTTCGTTTAGAGAGTTCTAGTGGAATTGGCAAAGTGATATTTGGAAGCCCATAGAAGGCTATGGAGAAAAAGCCAATATCCTCCGATGAAATCTGGAAAGAAGCTTTCTGAGAAACTGCTTAGTGTCCTGTTAATTCATCTCACAGAGTTACATCTGTATTTCGTGGTTCTCTTTGCTAGCCTTATTTCTGTGGAATCTGAGAACAGATATTTCGGATCCCTTTAACGACTACAGGGCCAAAGGAAATATCCTCCGATAACAAACAGAAAGAAGATTTCTGAGAAACTTCTTTGTGTTCTGTGAAAACATCTCACAGAGTTACAGCTTTCCCCTCAAGAAGCCTTTCGCTAAGACAGTTCTTGTGGAATTGGCAAAGTGATATTTGCAAGCCCATAGAGGGCTATGGTGAAAAAGGAAATATCCTCCGATGATATCTGGAAAGAAGCTCTCTGAGAAACTGCTTAGTGTTCTGTTAATTCATCTCACAGAGTTATATCTGTATTCCGTGGATTTCTTTGCTAGCCTTATTTCTGTGGAATCTGAGAACATGTATTTCGGATCCCTTTGAAGACTATAGGGCCAAAGGAAATATCCTCCGATAACAAAGAGAAAGAAGCTTTCTTAGAAACTTCTTTGTGTTCTGTGAAATCATCTCACAGAGTTACAGCTTTCCCCTCAAGAAGCCTTTCACTAAGACAGTTCTTGTGGAATTGGCAAAGTGATATTTGGAAGCCCATAGAGGGCTATGGTAAAAAGGAAATATCCTCCAATGAAATCTGGAAGGAAGATTTCCGAGAAACTGCTTAGTGTTCTGTTAATTCATCTCACAGAGTTACATCTGTATTTCGTGAATCTCTTTGCAAGCCTTATATGTGTGGAATCTGAGAACAGATATTTCGGATCCCTCTGAGGACTGTAGGGCCAAAGGAGATATCCTCCGATAACAAAGACAAAGATGTTTTCTGAGAAACTTCTTTGTGTTCTGTGAAATCATCTCACAGAGTTACAGCTTTCCCCTCTAAAAGCCTTTCGCTAAGACAGTTCTTGTGGAATTGGCAAAGTGATATTTGGAAGCCCATAGAGGGCTATGGTGAAAAAGGAAATATCCTCCAATGAAATCTGGAAAGAAGCTTTCTGTGAAACTGCTTAGTGTTCTGTTAATTCATCTCACAGAGTTACATCTATATTCCGTGGATCTCTTTGCTACCCTTATTTCTGTGGAATCTGAGAACAGATATTTCGGATCCCTTTGAAGACTATAGGGCCAAAGGAAATATCCTCCGATAACAAAGAGAAAGAATCTTTCTGAGAAACTTCTTTGTGTTCTGTGAAAACATCTCACAGAGTTACAGCTTTCCCCTCAAGAAGCCTTTCGCTTAGAGAGTTCTTGTGGAATTGGCAAAGTGATATTTGGAAGCCCATAGAAGGCTATGGAGAAAAAGCAAATATCCTCCGATGAAATCTGGAAAGAAGCTTTCTGAGAAACTGCTTAGTGTCCTGTTAATTCATCTCACAGAGTTACATCTGTATTTCGTGGATCTCTTTGCTAGCCTTATTTGTGTGGAATCTGAGAACAGATATTTCGGATCCCTTTGACGACTACAGGGCCAAAGGAAATATCCTCCGATAACAAAGAGAAAGAAGCTTTCTGAGAAACTTCTTTGTGTTCTTTGAAATCATCTCACAGAGTTACAGCTTTCCCCTAAAGAAACTTTCGCTAAGACAGTTCTTGTGGAATTGGGAAAGTGATATTTGGAAGCCCGTAGAGGGCTATGGTGAAAAAGGAAATATCCTCCGATGAAATCTGGAAAGAAGCTTTCTGAGAAACTGCTTAGTGTTCTGTTAATTCATCTCACAGAGTTACATCTATTTTCCGTGGATCTCTTTGCTAGCCTTATTTCTGTGGAATCTGAGAACAGATATTTCGGATCCCTTTGAAGACTATAGGGCCAAAGTAAATATCCTCCTATAACAAAGAGAAAGAATCTTTCTGAGAAACTTCTTTGTGTTCTGTGAAATCATCCCACAGAGTTACAGCTTTCCCCTCAACAAGCCTTTCGCTTAGAGAGTTCTTGTGGAATTGGCAAAGTGATATTTGGAACCCCTAGAAGGCCATGGAGAAAAAGCAAATATCCTACGATTAAATCTGGAAAGAAGCTTTCTGAGAAACTCCTTAGTGTTCTGTTAATTCATCTCACAGATTTACATCTGTATTTCGTGGATCTCTTTGCTAGCCTTATTTCTGTGGAATCTGGGAACAGATATTTCGGTCACTTTGATGACTACAGGGCCAAAGGAAATATCCTCCGATAACAAAGAGAAAGAAGCTTTCTCAGAAACTTCTTCGTGTTCTGTGAAATCATCTCACAGAGTTACAGATTTCCCCTCCTGAAGCCTTTCGCTAACACAGTTCTTGTGGAATTGGCAAAGTGATATTTGGAAGCCCGTAGAGGGCTATGGTTAAAAAGGAAATATCCTCCGATGAAATCTGGAAAGAAGCTTTCTGAGAAACTGCTTATTGTTCTGTTAATTCATCTCACAGAGTTAAATCTGTTTTTCGTGGATCTCTTTGCTAGCCTTATTTCTGTGGAATCTGAGAACAGATATTTCGGATCCCTTTGAGGACTATAGGGCCAAAGGAAATATCCTCCGATAACAAAGAGAAAGAAGCTTTCTGAGTAACTTCTTTGTGTTCTGTGAAATCATCTCACAGAGTTACAGCTTTCCCCTCAAGAAGCCTTTCGCTAAGACAGTTCTTGTGGAATTGGCAAAGTGATATTTGGAAGCCCATAGAGGGCTATGGAGAAAAAGGAAATATCCTCCGATGAAATCTGGAAAGAAGCTTTCTGAGATACTGCTTAGTGTTCTTTTAGTTCATCTCCCACAGTTACATATGCATTTCGTGGATCTCTTTGCTAGCCTTATTTCTGTGGAATCTGAGAACAGATATTTCGGATCCCTTTGAAGACTATAGGGCCAAAGGAAATATCCTCCGATAACAACGAGAGGGAATCTTTCAGAGAAACTTCTTTGTGTTCTGTGAAATCATCTCACAGAGTTACAGCTTTCCCCTCAAGAAGCCTTTCGCTAAGACAGTTCTTGTGGAAATTGGCAAAGTGATATTTGGAAGCCCTTATAGGTCTATGGAGAAAAAGGAAATATCCTCAGATGAAATCTGGAAAGAAGCTTTCCGAGAAACTGCTTAGTGTTCTGTTAATTCATCTCACAGAGTTACATCTGTATTTCGTGGATCTCTTTGCTAGCTTTATTTTTGTGGAATCTGAGAACAGATATTTCGGATCCCTTTGAAGACTATAGGGCCAAAGGAAACATCCTCCGATAACAAATAGAACGACGCTTTCTGAGAAACTTCTTTGTGTTCTGTGAAATCATCTCACAGAGTTACAGCTTTCCAATCAAGTACCCTTTCGCTAAGACAGTTTTTGTGGTATTGGCAAAGTGACATTTGGAAGCCCATAGAGGGCTATGGTGAAAAAGGAAATACCCTCCGATGAAATCTGGAAAGAAGCTTTCTGAGAAACTGCTTAGTGTTCTGTTAATTCATCTCACAGCGTTACATCTGCATTTCGTGGATCTCCTTGATAGCCTTATTTCTCTGGAATCTGAGAACAGATATTTCAGATCCCTTTGAAGACTATAGGGCCAAAGGAATTATCCTCTGATAACAAAGAGAAAGAAGCTTTCTGAGAAACTTCTTTGTGTTCTGTGAAATCATCTCACAGAGTTACAGCTTTCCCCTCAAGAAGCCTTTCGCTAAGACAGTTCTTGTGGAATTGGCAAAGTGATATTTGGAAGCCCATAGAGGGCTATGGTGGAAAAGGAAATATCCTGCGATGAAATCTGGAAAGAAGCTTTCTGAGAAACTGCTTAGTGTTCTGTTAATTCATCTCACAGAGTTACATCTGTATTTCGTGTATCTCTTTGCTAGCCTTATTTCTGTGGAATCTGAGAACAGATATTTCGGATCCCTTTGAAGACTATAGGGCCAAAGGAAATATCCTCCGATAACAAAGAGAAAGAAGATTTCTGAGAAACGACTTTGTGTACTGTGAAATCATCTCACAGAGTTACAGCATTCACCTCAAGAAGCCTTTCGCTAAGAGAGTTCTTGTGGAATTGGCAAAGTGATATTTGGAAGCCCTTAGAAGGCTTTGGAGAAAAAGCAAATATCCTCCGATGAAATCTGGAAAGAAGCTTTCTGAGAAACTGCTTAGTGTTCTGTTAATTCATCTCACAAATTTACATCTGTATTTCGTGGATCTCTTTGCCAGCCTTATTTCTGTGGAATCTGAGAACAGATATTTCGGATCCCTTTGAAGACTATAGGGTCAAAGGGAATAACCTCCGATAACAAAGAGAAAGAAGATTTCTGAGAAACTTCTTTGTGTTCTCTGAAATCATCTCACAGAGTTACAGCTTTCACCTCAAGAAGCCTTTCACTAAGACAGTTCTTGTGGAATTGGCAAAGTGATATTTGGAAGCCGAAAGAGGGCTATGGTGAAAAAGGAAATATCCTCCGATGAAATCTGGAAAGAAGCTTTCTGAGAAACTGCTTAGTGTCCTGTTAATTCATCTCACAGAGTTACATCTGTGTTTCGTGGATCTCTTTGCTAGCCTTATTTCTGTGGAATCTGAGAACAGATATTTCGGATCCCTCTGAAGAATACAGGGCCAAAGGAAATATCCTCCGATAACAAAGAGAAAGAAGCTTTCTGAGAAAATTCTTTGTGTTCTGTGAAATCATCTCACAGAGTTACACTTTTCCCTCAAGAAGCCTTTCGCTAAGACAGTTCTTGTGGAATTGGCAAAGTGATATTTGGAAGCCCATAGAGGGCTATGGAGAAAAAGGAAATATCCTCCGATTAAATCTGGAAAGAAGCTTTCTGAGAAACTGCTTAGTGTCCTGTTAATTCATCTCACAGAGTTACATCTGTATTTCGTGGATCTCTTTGCTAGACTTATTTGTGTGGAATCTGAAAACAGATATTTCGGATCCCTTTGACGACTACAGGGCCAAAGGAAATATCCTCCGATAACAAAGAGAAAGAAGATTTCTGAGAAACTTCTTTGTGTTCTTTGAAATCATATCACAGAGTTACAGCTTTCCCCTCAAGAAGCCTTTCGCTAAGACAGTTCTTGTGGAATTGGCAAAGTGATATTTGGAAGCCCATAGAGGGCTATGGTGAAAAAGGAAATATCCTCCGATGAAATCTGGAAAGAAGCTTTCTGAGAAACTGCTTAGTGTTCTGTTAATTGATCTCACAGAGTTACATCTGTATTTTGTGGATCTCTTTGCTAGCCTTATTTGTGTGGAATCTGACAAAAGATATTTCGGATCCCTTTGAAGGCTATAGGGCCAAAGGAAATATCCTCCGATAACAAAGAGAAAGAAGCTTTCTGAGAAACTTCTTTCAGTTCTGTGAAATCATCTCACAGAGTTACAGCTTTCCCCTCAAAAAGCCTTTCGCTAAGACAGTTCTTGTGGAATTGGCAAAGTGATATTTGGAAGCCCATAGAGGGCTATGGTGAAAAAGGAAATATCCTCCGATGAAATCTGGAAAGAAGCCTTCTGAGAAACTGCTTAGTGTTCTGTTAATTCATCTCACAGAGTTACATCTCTATTTCGTGGATCTCTTTTCTAGCCTTATTTCTGTGGAATCTGAGAACAGATATTTCGGATCCCTTTGAAGACTATAGGGCCAAACGAAATATCCTCCGATAACAAAGAGAAAGAATCTTTCTGAAAAACTTCTTTGTGTTCTGTGAAATCATCTCACAGAGTTACATCTTTCCACTCAAGAAGCCTTTCGCTAAGAGAGTTCTTGTGGAATTGGCAAAGTGATATTTGGAAGCCCATAGAAGGCTATGGAGAAAAAGCAAATATCCTCCAAAGAAATCTGGAAAGAAGCTTTCTGAGAAACTGCTTAGTGTCCTGTTAATTCATCTCACAGAGTTACATCTGCATTTCGTGGATCTCTTTGCTAGCCTTATTTCTGTGGAATCTGAGAACAGATATTTCGGATCCCTTTGACGACTACAGGGCCAAAGGAAATATCCTCCGATAACAAAGAGAAAGAAGCTTTCGGAGAAACTTCTTTGTGTTCTGTGAAATCATCTCAAAGAGTTACAGCTTTCCCCTCAAGAAGCCTTTCGCTAAGAGAGTTCTTGTGGAATGGGCAAAGTGATATTTTGTAGCCCATAGAAGGCTATGGAGAAAAAGCAAATATCCTCCGAAGAAATCTGGAAAGAAGCTTTCTGAGAAACTGCTTAGTGTCCTGTTAATTCATCTCACAGAGTTACATCTGTATTTCGTGGATCTCTTTGCTAGCCTTTTTTGTGTGGAATCTGAGAACAGATATTTCTGATCCCTTTGACGACTACAGGGCCAAAGGAAATATCCTCCGATAACAAAGAGAAAGAAGCTTTCTGAGAAACTTCTTTGTGTTCTGTGAAATCATCTCACAGAGTTACAGCTTTCCCCTCAAGAAGCCTTTCGCTAAGACAGTTCTTGTGGAATTGGCAAAGTGATATTTGGAAGCCCATAGAGGGCTATGGTGAAAAAGGAAATATCCTCCGATGAAATCTGGAAAGAAGCTTTCCGAGAAACTGCTTAGTTTTCTGTTAATTCATCTCAGAGAGTTACATCTATATTCCGTGGATCTCTTTGCTAGCCTTATTTCTGTGGAATCTGAGAACAGATATTTCGGATCCCTTTGAAGACTATAGGGCCAAAGGAAATATAATGCGATAACAAAGAGAAAGAAGCTTTCTGAGAAACTTCTTTGTGTTCTGTGAAATCATCTCACAGAGTTACAGCTTTCCCCTCAAGAAGCCTTTCGCTAAGACAGTTCTTGTGGAATTGGCAAAGTGATATTTGGAAGCCGAAAGAGGGCTATGGTGAAAAAGGAAATATCCTCCAATGAAATCTGGAAAGAAGCTTTCTGAGAAACTGCTAAGTGTTCTGTTAATTCATCTCACAGAGTTACATCTGTATTTCGTGGATCTCTTTGCTAGCCTTACTTCTGTGGAATCAGAGAACAGATATTTCGGATCCCTTTGAAGACTATAGGGCCAAAGGAAATATCCTCCGATACCAAAGAGAAAGAAGCTTTCGGAGAAACTTCTTTGTGTTCTGTGAAATCATCTCAAAGAGTTACAGCTTTCCCCTCAAGAAGCCTTTCGCTAAGAGAGTTCTTGTGGAATGGGCAAAGTGATATTTTGTAGCTCATAGAAGGCTATGGAGAAAAAGCAAATATCCTCCGAAGAAATCTGGAAAGAAGCTTTCTGAGAAACTGCTTAGTGTCCTGTTAATTCATCTCACAGAGTTACATCTGTATTTCGTGGATCTCTTTGCTAGCCTTTTTTGTGTGGAATCTGAGAACAGATATTTCTGATCCCTTTGACGACTACAGGGCCAAAGGAAATATCCTCCGATAACAAAGAGAAAGAAGCTTTCTGAGAAACTTCTTTGTGTTCTCTGAAATCATCTCACAGAGTTACAGCTTTCCCCTCAAGAAGCCTTTCGCTAAGACAGTTCTTGTGGAATTGGCAAAGTGATATTTGGAAGCCCGTAGAGGGCTATGGTGAAAAAGGAAATATCCTCCGATGACATCTGGAAAGAAGCGTTCTGAGAAACTGCTTAGTGTTCTGTTAATTCATCTCACAGAGTTACATCTGTATTTCGTGGATCTCTTTGCTAGCCTTATTTCTGTGGAATCTGAGAACAGATATTTCCTTTCCCTTTGAAGACTATAGGGCCAAAGTAGATATCCTCCGATAACAAAGAGAAAGAAGCTTTCTGAGAAACTTCTTTGTGTTCTGTGAAATCATGTCACAGAGTTACAGCTTTCCCCTCAAGAAGCCTTTCGCTAAGACAGTACTTGTGGAATTGGCAAAGTGATATTTGGAAGCCCATAGAGGGCTACGGTGAAAAAGGAAATATCCTCCGATGAAATCTTGAAAGAAGCTTTCCGAGAAACTGCTTAGTGTTCTGTTAATTCATCTCACAGAGTTACATCTGTATTTCGTGAATCTCTTTCCTAGCCTTATTTCTGTGGAATCTGAGAACAGATATTTCGGATCCCTCTGAGGACTGTAGGGCAAAAGGAGATATCCTCCGATAACAAAGACAAAAAAGTTTTCTGAGAAACTTCTTTGTGTTCTGTGAAATCATCTCACAGAGTTACAGCTTTCCCCTCAAGAAGCCTTTCGCTAAGACAGTTCTTGTGGAATTGGCAAAGTGATATTTGGAAGCCCGTAGAGGGCTATGGTGAAAAAGGAAATATCCTCCGATGACATCTGGAAAGAAGCGTTCTGAGAAACTGCTTAGTGTTCTGTTAATTCATCTCAGAGAGTTACATCTATATTCCGTGGATCTCTTTGCTACCCTTATTTCTGTGGAATCTGAGAACAGATATTTCGGATTCCTTTGAAGACTATAGGGCCAAAGGAAATATCCTGCGATAACAAAGAGAAAGAAGCTTTCTGAGAAACTTCTTTGTGTTCTGTGAAATCATCTCACAGAGTTACAGCTTTCCCCTCAAGAAGCCTTTCGCTAAGACAGTTCTTGTGGAATTGGCAAAGTGATATTTGGAAGCCGAAAGAGGGCTATGGTGAAAAAGGAAATATCCTCCGATGAAATCTGGAAAGAAGCTTTCTGAGAAACTGCTTAGTGTTCTGTTAATTCATCTCACAGAGTTACATCTGTATTTCGTGGATCTCTTTGCTAGCCTTACTTCTGTGGAATCTGAGAACAGATATTTCGGATCCCTTTGAAGACTACGGGGCCAAAGGAAATATCCTCCGAAAAAAAATAGAAAGAAGCTTTCTGAGAAACTTCTTTGTGTTCTGTGAAATCATCTCACAGAGTTACAGCTTTCCCCTCAAGAAGCCTTTCGCTAAGACAGTTCTTGAGGAATTGGCAAAGTGATATTTGGAAGTCCATAGAGGGCTATGGTGAAAAAGGAAATATCCTCCGATGAAATCTGGAAAGAAGCTTTCTGAGAAACTGCTTAGTGTTCTGTTAATTCATCTCACAGAGTTACATCTGTATTTCGTGGATCTCTTTGGTAGCCTTATTTCTGTGGAATCTGAGAACAGATATTTCGGATCCCTTTGAAGACTATAGGGCCAAAGGAAATATCCTCCGATACCAAAGAGAAAGAAGCTTTCTGAGAAACTTCTTTGTGTTCTGTGAAATATTCTCACAGAGTTACAGCTTTCCCCTCAAGAAGCCTTTCGCTAAGACAGTTCTTGTGGAATTGGCAAAGTGATATTTGGAAGCCCATAGAGGGCTTTGGTGAAAAAGGAAATATCCTCCGATGAAATCTGGAAAGAAGCTTTCCGAGAAACTGCTTAGTGTTCTGTTAATTCATCTCCCAGAGTTACATCTGTATTTCGTGGATCTCTTTGCTAGCCTTATGTCTGTGGATTCTGAGAGCAGATATTTCGGATCCCTCTGAAGACGGTAGGGCCAAAGGAGATATCCTCCGATAACAAAGACAAGGAAGTTTTCTGAGAAACTTCTTTGTGTTCTGTGAAATCATCTCACAGAGTTATAGCTTTCCCCTCAAGAAGCCTTTCGCTAAGACAGTTCTTGTGGAATTGGCAAAGTGATATTTGGAAGCCCATAGAGGGCTATGGTGAGAAAGGAAATATCCTCCGATGAAATCTGGAAAGAAGCTCTCTGAGAAACTGCTTAGTGTTCTGTTAATTCATCTCACAGAGTTACATCTGTATTTTGTGTATCTCTTTGCTAGCCTTATTTCTGTGGAATCTGAGAACAGATATTTCCTTTCCCTTTGAAGACTATAGGGCCAAAGGAAATATCCTCCGATAACAAAGAGAAAGAAGCTTTCTGAGAAACTTCTTCGTGTTCTGTGAAATCATCTCACAGAGTTAAAGCTTTCCCCTCAAGAAGCCTTTCGCTAAGACAGTTCTTGTGGAATTGGCAAAGTGATATTTGGAAGCCCCTAGAGGGCTATGGTGAAAAAGGAAATATCCTCCGATGAAATCTGGAAAGAAGCTTTCTGAGAAACTGCGTAGTGTTCTGTTAATTCATCTCACAGAGTTACATCTGTATTTCGTGGATATCTTTGCTAGCCTTATTTCTGTGGAATCTGAGAACAGATATTTCGGATCCCTCTGAAGACTACAGGGCCAAAGGAAATATCCTCCGATAACAAAGAGAAAGAAGATTTCTGAGAAACTTCTTTGTGTTCTATGAAATCATCTCACAGAGTTACAGCTTTCCCCTCAAGAAGCCTTTCGCTAAGACAGTTCTTGTGGAATTGGCAAAGTGATATTTGGAAGCCCATAGAGGGCTATGGTGAAAAAGGAAATATCCTGCGATGAAATCTGGAAAGAAGCTTTCTGAGAAACTGCTTAGTGTTCTGTTAATTGATCTCACAGAGTTACATCTGTATTTCGTGGATCTCTTTGCTAGCCTTATTTCTGTGGAATCTGAGAACAGATATTTCGGATCCCTTTGAAGACTATAGGGCCAAAGGAAATATCCTCAGATAACAAAGAGAAAGATTCTTTCTGAAAAACTTCTTTGTGTTCTGTGAAATCATCTCACAGAGTTACAGCTTTACCCTCAAGAAGCCTTTCGCTAAGAGAGTTCTTGTGGAATTGGCAAAGTGATATTTCGAAGCCCATAGAAGGCTATGGAGAAAAAGCAAATATCCTCCGATGAAATCTGGAAAGAAGCTTTCTGAGAAACTGCTTAGTGTCCTGTTAATTCATCTCACAGAGTTACATTTGCATTTCATGGGTCTCTTTGCTAGCCTTATTTCTGTGGAATTTGAGAGCAGATATTTCGGATCCGTTTGACGACTACAGGGCCAAAGGAAATATCCTCCGATAACAAAGAGAAAGAAGATTTCTGAGAAACTTCATTGTGTTCTGTGAAATCATTTCACAGAGTTACAGCTTTCCCCTGAAGAAGCCTTTCGCTAAGACAGTTCTTGTGGAATTGGCAAAGTGATATTTGGAAGCCCATAGAGGGCTATGGTGAAAAAGGAAATATCCTCCGATGAAATCTGGAAAGAAGATTTCTGAGAAACTGCTTAGTGTTCTGTTAATTCATCTCACAGAGTTACATCTGTATTTCGTGGATCTCTTTGCTAGCCTTATTTCTGTGGAATCTGAGAACAGATATTTCGGATCCCTTTGAAGACTATAGGACCAAAGGAAATATCCTCCGATAACAAACAGAAAGAAGCTTTCTGAGAAACTTCTTTGTGTTCTGTGAAATCATCTCACAGAGTTACAGTTTTCCCCTCAAGAAGCCTTTCGCTCAGACAGTTCTTGTGGAATTGGCAAAGTGATATTTGGAAGCCCATAGAGGGCTATGGTGAGAAAGGAAATATCCTCCGATGAAATCTGGAAAGAAGCTTTCTGAGAAACTGCTTAGTGTTCTGTTAATTCATCTCACAGAGTTACATCTGTATTTTGTGGATCTCTTTGCTAGCCTTATTTCTGTGGAATCTGAGAACAGATATTTCCTTTCCCTTTGAAGACTATAGGGCCAAAGGAAATATCCTCCGATAACAAAGAGAAAGAAGCTTTCGGAGAAACTTCTTTGTGTTCTGTGAAATCATCTCACAGAGTTACAGCTTTCCCCTCAAGAAGCCTTTCGCTAAGACAGTTCTTGTGGAATTGGCAAAGTGATATTTGGAAGCCCATAGAGGGCTATGGTGAAAAAGGAAATATCCTCCGATGAAATCTGGAAAGAAGCTTTCCGAGAAACTGCTTAGTGTTCTGTTAATTCATCTCACAGAGTTACATCTGTATTTCGTGAATCTCTTTGCTAGCCTTATTTCTGTGGAATCTGAGAACAGATATTTCGGATCCCTCTGAGGACTGTAGGGCCAGAGGAGATATCCTCCGATAACAAAGACAAAGAAGTTTTCTGAGAAACTTCTTTGTGTTCTGTGAAATCATCTCACAGAGTTACAGCTTTCCCCTCCAAAAGCCTTTCGCTAAGACAGTTCTTGTGGAATTGGCAAAGCGATATTTGGAAGCCCATAGAGGGCTATGGTGAAAAAGGAAATATCCTCCAATGAAATCTGGAAAGAAGCATTCTGAGAAACTGCTTAGTGTTCTGTTAATTCATCTCAGAGAGTTACATCTATATTCCGTGGATCTCTTTGCTAGCCTTATTTCTGTGGAATCTGAGAACAGATATTTCGGATCCCTTTGAAGACTATAGGGCCAAAGGAAATATCCTGCGATAACAAAGAGAAAGAAGCTTTCTGAGAAACTTCTTTGTGTTCTGTGAAATCATCTCACAGAGTTACAGCTTTCCCCTCAAGAAGCCTTTCGCTAAGACAGTTCTTGTGGAATTGGCAAAGTGATATTTGGAAGCCAAAAGAGGGCTATGGTGAAAAAGGAAATATCCTCCGATGAAATCTGGAAAGAAGCTTTCTGAGAAACTGCTAAGTGTTCTGTTAATTCATCTCACAGAGTTACATCTGTATTTCGTGGATCTCTTTGCTAGCCTTACTTCTGTGGAATCTGAGAACAGATATTTCGGATCCCTTTGAAGACTATAGGGCCAAAGGAAATATCCTCCGAAAAAAAATAGAAAGAAGCTTTCTGAGAAACTTCTTTGTGTTCTGTGAAATCATCTCACAGAGTTACAGCTTTCCCCTCAAGAAGCCTTTCGCTAAGACAGTTCTTGTGGAATTGGCAAAGTGATATTTGGAAGTCAATAGAGGGCTATGGTGAAAAAGGAAATATCCTCCGATGAAATCTGGAAAGAAGCTTTCTGAGAAACTGCTTAGTGTTCTGTTAATTCATCTCACAGAGTTACATCTGTATTTCGTGGATCTCTTTGCTAGCCTTATTTCTGTGGAATCTGAGAACAGATATTTCGGATCCCTTGGAAGACTATAGGGCCAAAGGAAATATCCTCCGATACCAAAGAGAAAGAATCTTTCTGAGAAACTTCTTTGTGTTCTGTGAAATCATCTCACAGAGTTACAGCTTTCCCCTCAAGAAGCCTTTCGCCAAGAGAGTTCTTGTGGAATTGGCAAAGTGATATTTGGAAGCCCATAGAAGGCTATGGAGAAAAAGCAAATATCCTCCGAAGAAATCTGGAAAGAAGATTTCTGAGAAACTGCTTAGTGTCCTGTTAATTCATCTCACAGAATTACATCTGTATTTCGTGGATCTCTTTGCTAGCCTTTTTTGTGTGGAATCTGAGAACAGATATTTCTGATCCCTTTGACGACTACAGGGCCAAAGGAAATATCCTCCGATAACAAAGAGAAAGAAGCTTTCTGAGAAACTTCTTTGTGTTCTGTGAAATCATCTCACAGAGTTACAGCTTTCCCCTCAAGAAGCCTTTCGCTAAGACAGTTCTTGTGGAATTGGCAAAGTGATATTTGGAAGCCCGTAGAGGGCTATGGTGAAAAAGGAAATATCCTCCGATGACATCTGGAAAGAAGCGTTCTGAGAAACTGCTTAGTGTTCTGTTAATTCATCTCACAGAGTTACATCTGTATTTCCTGGATCTCTTTGCTAGCCTTATTTCTGTTTAATCTGAGAACAGATATTTCCTTTCCCTTTGAAGACTATAGGGCCAAAGGAAATATCCTCCGATAACAAAGAGAAAGAAGCTTTCTGAGAAACTTCTTTGTGTTCTGTGAAATCATCTCACAGAGTTACAGCTTTCCCCTCAAGAAGCCTTTCGCTAAGACAGTTCTTGTGGAATTGGCAAAGTGATATTTGGAAGCCCATAGAGGGCTATGGTGAAAAAGGAAATATCCTCCGATGAAATCTGGAAAGAAGCTTTCTGAGAAACTGCTAAGTGTTCTGTTAATTCATCTCACAGAGTTACATCTGTATTTCGTGGATCTCTTTGCTAGCCTTACTTCTGTGGAATCTGAGAACAGATATTTCGGATCCCTTTGAAGACTATAGGGCCAAAGGAAATATCCTCCGAAAAAAAATAGAAAGAAGCTTTCTGAGAAACTTCTTTGTGTTCTGTGAAATCATCTCACAGAGTTACAGCTTTCCCTTCAAGAAGCCTTTCGCTAAGACAGTTCTTGTGGAATTGGCAAAGTGATATTTCGTAGCCCATAGAAGGCTATGGAGAAAAAGCAAATATCCTCCGAAGAAATCTGGAAAGAAGCTTTCTGAGAAACTGCTTAGTGTCCTGTTAATTCATCTCACAGAGTTACATCTGTATTTCGTGGATCTCTTTGCTAGCCTTTTTTGTGTGGAATCTGAGAACAGATATTTCTGATCCCTTTGACGACTACAGGGCCAAAGGAAATATCCTCCGATACCAAAGAGAAAGAAGCTTTCTGAGAAACTTCTTTGTGTTCTCTGAAATCATCTCACCGAGTTACAGCTTTCCCCTCAAGAAGCCTTTCGCTAAGACAGTTCTTGTGGAATTGGCAAAGTGATATTTGGAAGCCCGTAGAGGGCTATGGTGAAAAAGGAAATATCCTCCGATGACATCTGGAAAGAAGCGTTCTGAGAAACTGCTTAGTGTTCTGTTAATTCATCTCACAGAGTTACATCTGTATTTCGTGGATCTCTTTGCTATCCTTATTTCTGTGGAATCTGAGAACAGATATTTCCTTTCCCTTTGAAGACTATAGGGCCAAAGGAAATATCCTCCGATAACAAAGAGAAAGAAGCTTTCTGAGAAACTTCTTTGTGTTCTGTGAAATCATCTCACAGAGTTACAGCTTTCCCCTCAAGAAGCCTTTCGCTAAGACAGTTCTTGTGGAATTGGCAAAGTGATATTTGGAAGCACATAGAGGGCTATGGTGAAAAAGGAAATATCCTCCGATGAAATCTGGAAAGAAGCTTTCTGAGAAACTGCTTAGTGTTCTGTTAATTCATCTCACAGAGTTACATCTGTATTTCGTGGATCTCTTTTCTAGCCTTATTTCTGTGGAATCTGAGAACAGATATTTCGGATCCCTTTGAAGACTATAGGGCCAAAGGAAATATCCTCCGATACCAAAGAGAAAGAAGCTTTCTGAGAAACTTCTTTGTGTTCTGTGAAATCATCTCACAGAGTTACAGCTTTCCTGTCAAGAAGCCTTTCGCTAAGACAGTTCTTGTGGAATTGGCAAAGTGATATTTGGTAGCCCCTAGAGGGCTATGGTGAAAAAGGAAATATCCTCCAATGAAATCTGGAAAGAAGCTTTCTGAGAAACTGCTTAGTGTTCTTTTAATTCATCTCACAGTGTTACATCTATATTCCGTGGATCTCTTTGCTAGCCTTATTTCTGTGGAATCTGAGAACAGATATTTCGGATCCCTTTGAAGACTATAGGGCCAAAGGAAATATCCTCCGATAAAAAAGAGAAAGAATCTTTCTGAGAAACTTCTTTCTGTTCTGTGAAATCATCTCACAGAGTTACAGCTTTCCCCTCAAGAAGCCTTTCGCCAAGAGAGTTCTTGTGGAATTGGCAAAGTGATATTTGGAAGCCCATAGAAGGCTATGGAGAAAAAGCAAATATCCTCCGAAGAAATCTGGAAAGAAGATTTCTGAGAAACTGCTTAGTGTCCTGTTAATTCATCTCACAGAGTTACATCTGTATTTCGTGGATCTCTTTGCTAGCCTTTTTTGTGTGGAATCTGAGAACAGATATTTCTGATCCCTTTGACGACTACAGGGCCAAAGGAAATATCCTCCGATAACAAAGAGAAAGAAGCTTTCTGAGAAACTTCTTTGTGTTCTCTGAAATCATCTCACAGAGTTACAGCTTTCCCCTCAAGAAGCCTTTCGCTAAGACAGTTCTTGTGGAATTGGCAAAGTGATATTTGGAAGCCCGTAGAGGGCTATGGTGAAAAAGGAAATATCCTCCGATGACATCTGGAAAGAAGCGTTCTGAGAAACTGCTTAGTGTTCTGTTAATTCATCTCACAGAGTTACATCTGTATTTCGTGGATCTCTTTGCTAGCCTTATTTCTGTGGAATCTGAGAACAGATATTTCCTTTCCCTTTGAAGACTATAGGGCCAAAGGAGATATCCTCCGATAACAAAGAGAAAGAAGCTTTCTGAGAAACTTCTTTGTGTTCTGTGAAATCATCTCACAGAGTTACAGCTTTCCCCTCAAGAAGCCTTTCGCTAAGACAGTTCTTGTGGAATTGGCAAAGTGATATTTGGTAGCCCATAGAGGGCTACGGTGAAAAAGGAAATATCCTCCGATGAAATCTGGAAAGAGGCTTTCCGAGAAACTGCTTAGTGTTCTGTTAATTCATCTCACAGAGTTACATCTGTATTTCGTGAATCTCTTTCCTAGCCTTATTTCTGTGGAATTTGAGAACAGATATTTCGGATCCCTCTGAGGACTGTAGGGCCAAAGGAGATATCCTCCGATAACAAAGACAAAGAAGTTTTCTGAGAAACTTCTTTGTGTTCTGTGAAATCATCTCACAGAGTTACAGCTTTCCCCTCCAAAAGCCTTTCGCTAAGACAGTTCTTGTGGAATTGGCAAAGCGATATTTGGAAGCCCATAGAGGGCTATGGTGAAAAAGGAAATATCCTCCAATGAAATCTGGAAAGAAGCTTTCTGAGAAACTGCTTAGTGTTCTGTTAATTCATCTCAGAGAGTTACATCTATATTCCGTGGATCTCTTTGCTAGCCTTATTTCTGTGGAATCTGAGAACAGATAATTCGGATTCCTTTGAAGACTATAGGGCCAAAGGAAATATCCTGCGATAACAAAGAGAAAGAAGCTTTCTGAGAAACTTCTTTGTGTTCTGTGAAATCATCTCACAGAGTTACAGCTTTCCCCTCAAGAAGCCTTTCGCTAAGACAGTTCTTGTGGAATTGGCAAAGTGATATTTGGAAGCCGAAAGAGGGCTATGGCGAAAAAGGAAATATCCTCCGATGAAATCTGGAAAGAAGCTTTCTGAGAAACTGCTTAGTGTTCTGTTAATTCATCTCACAGAGTTACATCTGTATTTCGTGGGTCTCTTTGCTAGCCTTACTTCTGTGGAATCTGAGAACAGATATTTCGGATCCCTTTGAAGACTATAGGGCCAAAGGAAATATCCTCCGAAAAAAAATAGAAAGAAGCTTTCTGAGAAACTTCTTTGTGTTCTGTGAAATCATCTCACAGAGTTACAGCTTTCCCCTCAAGAAGCCTTTCGCTAAGACAGTTCTTGTGGAATTGGCAAAGTGATATTTGGAAGCCGAAAGAGGGCTATGGTGAAAAAGGAAATATCCTCCGATGAAATCTGGAAAGAAGCTTTCTGAGAAACTGCTAAGTGTTCTGTTAATTCATCTCACAGAGTTACATCTGTATTTCGTGGATCTCTTTGCTAGCCTTACTTCTGTGGAATCTGAGAACAGATATTTCGGATCCCTTTGAAGACTATAGGGCCAAAGGAAATATCCTCCGAAAAAAAATAGAAAGAAGCTTTCTGAGAAACTTCTTTGTGTTCTGTGAAATCATCTCAGAGAGTTACAGCTTTCCCTTCAAGAAGCCTTTCGCTAAGACAGTTCTTGTGGAATTGGCAAAGTGATATTTTGTAGCCCATAGAAGGCTACGGAGAAAAAGCAAATATCCTCCGAAGAAATCTGGAAAGAAGCTTTCTGAGAAACTGCTTAGTGTCCTGTTAATTCATCTCACAGAGTTACATCTGTATTTCGTGGATCTCTTTGCTAGCCTTTTTTGTGTGGAATCTGAGAACAGATATTTCTGATCCCTTTGACGACTACAGGGCCAAAGGAAATATCCTCCGATACCAAAGAGAAAGAAGCTTTCTGAGAAACTTCTTTGTGTTCTCTGAAATCACCTCACAGAGTTACAGCTTTCCCCTCTAGAAGCCTTTCGCTAAGACAGTTCTTGTGGAATTGGCAAAGTGATATTTGGAAGCCCGTAGAGGGCTATGGTGAAAAAGGAAATATCCTCCGATGACATCTGGAAAGAAGCGTTCTGAGAAACTGCTTAGTGTTCTGTTAATTCATCTCACAGAGTTACATCTGTATTTCGTGGATCTCTTTGCTAGCCTTATTTCTGTGGAATCTGAGAACAGATATTTCCTTTCCCTTTGAAGACTATAGGGCCAAAGGAAATATCCTCCGATAACAAAGAGAAAGAAGCTTTCTGAGAAACTTCTTGGTGTTCTGTGAAATCATCTCACAGAGTTACAGCTTTCCCCTCAAGAAGCCTTTCGCTAAGACAGTTCTTGTGGAATTGGCAAAGTGATATTTGGAAGCACATAGAGGGCTATGGTGAAAAAGGAAATATCCTCCGATGAAATCTGGAAAGAAGCTTTCTGAGAAACTGCTTAGTGTTCTGTTAATTCATCTCACAGAGTTACATCTGTATTTCGTGGATCTCTTTTCTAGCCTTATTTCTGTGGAATCTGAGAACAGATATTTCGGATCCCTTTCAAGACTATAGGGCCAAAGGAAATATCCTCCGATACCAAAGAGAAAGAAGCTTTCTGAGAAACTTCTTTGTGTTCTGTGAAATCATCTCACAGAGTTACAGCTTTCCTGTCAAGAAGCCTTTCGCTAAGACAGTTCTTGTGGAATTGGCAAAGTGATATTTGGTAGCCCCTAGAGGGCTATGGTGAAAAAGGAAATATCCTCCAATGAAATCTGGAAAGAAGCTTTCTGAGAAACTGCTTAGTGTTCTTTTAATTCATCTCACAGAGTTACATCTATATTCCGTGGATCTCTTTGCTAGCCTTATTTCTGTGGAATCTGAGAACAGATATTTCGGATCCCTTTGAAGACTATAGGGCCAAAGGAAATATCCTCCGATAACAAAGAGAAAGAAGCTTTCTGAGAAACTTCTTTCTGTTCTGTGAAATCATCTCACAGAGTTACAGCTTTCCCCTCAAGAAGCCTTTCGCCAAGAGAGTTCTTGTGGAATTGGCAAAGTGATATTTGGAAGCCCATAGAAGGCTATGGAGAAAAAGCAAATATCCTCCGAAGAAATCTGGAAAGAAGATTTCTGAGAAACTGCTTAGTGTCCTGTTAATTCATCTCACAGAGTTACATCTGTATTTCGTGGATCTCTTTGCTAGCCTTTTTTGTGTGGAATCTGAGAACAGATATTTCTGATCCCTTTGACGACTACAGGGCCAAAGGAAATATCCTCCGATAACAAAGAGAAAGAAGCTTTCTGAGAAACTTCTTTGTGTTCTCTGAAATCATCTCACAGAGTTACAGCTTTCCCCTCAAGAAGCCTTTCGCTAAGACAGTTCTTGTGGAATTGGCAAAGTGATATTTGGAAGCCCGTAGAGGGCTATGGTGAAAAAGGAAATATCCTCCGATGACATCTGGAAAGAAGCGTTCTGAGAAACTGCTTAGTGTTCTGTTAATTCATCTCACAGAGTTACATCTGTATTTCGTGGATCTCTTTGCTAGCCTTATTTCTGTGGAATCTGAGAACAGATATTTCCTTTCCCTTTGAAGACTATAGGGCCAAAGGAGATATCCTCCGATAACAAAGAGAAAGAAGCTTTCTGAGAAACTTCTTTGTGTTCTGTGAAATCATCTCACAGAGTTACAGCTTTCCCCTCAAGAAGCCTTTCGCTAAGACAGTTCTTGTGGAATTGGCAAAGTGATATTTGGAAGCCCATAGAGGGCTACGGTGAAAAAGGAAATATCCTCCGATGAAATCTGGAAAGAGGCTTTCCGAGAAACTGCTTAGTGTTCTGTTAATTCATCTCACAGAGTTACATCTGTATTTCGTGAATATCTTTCCTAGCCTTATTTCTGTGGAATTTGAGAACAGATATTTCGGATCCCTCTGAGGACTGTAGGGCCAAAGGAGATATCCTCCGATAACAAAGACAAAGAAGTTTTCTGAGAAACTTCTTTGTGTTCTGTGAAATCATCTCACAGAGTTACAGCTTTCCCCTCCAAAAGCCTTTCGCTAAGACAGTTCTTGTGGAATTGGCAAAGCGATATTTGGAAGCCCATAGAGGGCTATGGTGAAAAAGGAAATATCCTCCAATGAAATCTGGAAAGAAGCTTTCTGAGAAACTGCTTAGTGTTCTGTTAATTCATCTCAGAGAGTTACATCTATATTCCGTGGATCTCTTTGCTAGCCTTATTTCTGTGGAATCTGGGAACAGATATTTCGGATTCCTTTGAAGACTATAGGGCCAAAGGAAATATCCTGCGATAACAAAGAGAAAGAAGCTTTCTGAGAAACGTCTTTGTGTTCTGTGAAATCATCTCACAGAGTTACAGCTTTCCCCTCAAGAAGCCTTTCGCTAAGACAGTTCTTGTGGAATTGGCAAAGTGATATTTGGAAGCCGAAAGAGGGCTATGGTGAAAAAGGAAATATCCTCCGATGAAATCTGGAAAGAAGCTTTCTGAGAAACTGCTTAGTGTTCTGTTAATTCATCTCACAGATTTACATCTGTATTTCGTGGATCTCTTTGCTAGCCTTACTTCTGTGGAATCTGAGAACAGATATTTCGGATCCCTTTGAAGACTATAGGGCCAAACTAAATATCCTCCGAAAAAAAATAGAAAGAAGCTTTCTGAGAAACTTCTTTGTGTTCTGTGAAATCATCTCACAGAGTTACAGCTTTCCCCTCAAGAAGCCTTTCGCTAAGACAGTTCTTGTGGAATTGGCAAAGTGATATTTGGAAGTCCATAGAGGGCTATGGTGAAAAAGGAAATATCCTCCGATGAAATCTGGAAAGAAGCTTTCTGAGAAACTGCTTAGTGTTCTGTTAATTCATCTCACAGAGTTACATCTGTATTTCGTGGATCTCTTTGCTAGCCTTATTTCTGTGGAATCTGAGAACAGATATTTCGGATCCCTTTGAAGACTATAGGGCCAAAGGAAATATCCTCCGATACCAAAGAGAAAGAAGCTTTCTGAGAAACTTCTTTGTGTTCTGTGAAATCATCTCACAGAGTTACAGCTTTCCTCTCAAGAAGCCTTTCGCTAAGACAGTTCTTGTGGAATTGGCAAAGTGATATTTGGAAGCCCCTAGAGGGCTATGGTGAAAAAGGAAATATCCTCCAATGAAATCTGGAAAGAAGCTTTCTGAGAAACTGCTTAGTGTTCTTTTAATTCATCTCACAGAGTTACATCTATATTCCGTGGATCTCTTTGCTAGCCTTATTTCTGTGGAATCTGAGAACAGATATTTCGGAACCCTTTGAAGACTATAGGACCAAAGGAAATATCCTCCGATAACAAAGAGAAAGAATCTTACTGAGAAACTTCTTTGTGTTCTGTGAAATCATCTCAAAGAGTTACAGCTTTCCCCTCAAGAAGCCTTTCGCCAAGAGAGTTCTTGTGGAATTGGCAAAGTGATATTTGGAAGCCCATAGAAGGCTATGGAGAAAAAGCAAATATCCTCCGAAGAAATCTGGAAAGAATATTTCTGAGAAACTGCTTAGTGTCCTGTTAATTCATCTCACTGAGTTACATCTGTATTTCGTGGATCTCTTTGCTAGCCTTATTTCTGTGGAATCTGAGAACAGATATTTCGGATCCCTTTGAAGACTATAGGGCCAAAGGAAATATCCTCCGATACCAAAGAGAAAGAAGCTTTCGGAGAAACTTCTTTGTGTTCTGTGAAATCATCTCAAAGAGTTACAGCTTTCCCCTCAAGAAGCCTTTCGCTAAGAGAGTTCTTGTGGAATGGGCAAAGTGAAATTTTGTAGCCCATAGAAGGCTATGGAGAAAAAGCAAATATCCTCCGAAGAAATCTGGAAAGAAGTTTTCTGAGAAACTGCTTAGTGTCCTGTTAATTCATCTCACAGAGTTACATCTGTATTTCGTGGATCTCTTTGCTAGCCTTTTTTGTGTGGAATCTGAGAACAGATATTTCTGATCCCTTTGACGACTACAGGGCCAAAGGAAATATCCTCCGATAACAAAGAGAAAGAAGCTTTCTGAGAAACTTCTTTGTGTTCTCTGAAATCATCTCACAGAGTTACAGCTTTCCCCTCAAGAAGCCTTTCGCTAAGACAGTTCTTGTGGAATTGGCAAAGTGATATTTGGAAGCCCGTAGAGGGCTATGGTGAAAAAGGAAATATCCTCCGATGACATCTGGAAAGAAGCGTTCTGAGAAACTGCTTAGTGTTCTGTTAATTCATCTCACAGAGTTACATCTGTATTTCGTGGATCTCTTTGCTAGCCTTATTTCTGTGGAATCTGAGAACAGATATTTCCTTTCCCTTTGAAGACTATAGGGCCAAAGGAAATATCCTCCGATAACAAAGAGAAAGAAGCTTTCTGAGAAACTTCTTTGTGTTCTGTGAAATCATCTCACAGAGTTACAGCTTTCCCCTCAAGAAGCCTTTCGCTAAGACAGTTCTTGTGGAATTGGCAAAGTGATATTTGGAAGCCCATAGAGGGCTATGGTGAAAAAGGAAATATCCTCCGATGAAATCTGGAAAGAAGCTTTCTGAGAAACTGCTTAGTGTTCTGTTAATTCATCTCACAGAGTTACATCTGTATTTCGTGGATCTCTTTTCTAGCCTTATTTCTGTGGAATCTGAGAACAGATATTTCGGATCCCTTTGAAGACTATAGGGCCAAAGGAAATATCCTCCGATACCAAAGAGAAAGAAGCTTTCTGAGAAACTTCTTTGTGTTCTGTGAAATCATCTCACAGAGTTACAGCTTTCCTGTCAAGAAGACTTTCGCTAAGACAGTTCTTGTGGAATTGGCAAAGTGATATTTGGTAGCCCCTAGAGGGCTATGGTGAAAAAGGAAATATCCTCCAATGAAATCTGGAAAGAAGCTTTCTGAGAAACTGCTTAGTGTTCTTTTAATTCATCTCACAGAGTTACATCTATATTCCGTGGATCTCTTTGCTAGCCTTATTTCTGTGGAATCTGAGAACAGATATTTCGGATCCCTTTGAAGACTATAGGGCCAAAGGAAATATCCTCCGATAACAAAGAGAAAGAATCTTTCTGAGAAACTTCTTTCTGTTCTGTGAAATCATCTCACAGAGTTACAGCTTTCCCCTCAAGAAGCCTTTCGCCAAGAGAGTTCTTGTGGAATTGGCAAAGTGATATTTGGAAGCCCATAGAAGGCTATGGAGAAAAAGCAAATATCCTCCGAAGAAATCTGGAAAGAAGATTTCTGAGAAACTGCTTAGTGTCCTGTTAATTCATCTCACAGAGTTACATCTGTATTTCGTGGATCTCTTTGCTAGCCTTTTTTGTGTGGAATCTGAGAACAGATATTTCTGATCCCTTTGACGACTACAGGGCCAAAGGAAATATCCTCCGATAACAAAGAGAAAGAAGCTTTCTGAGAAACTTCTTTGTGTTCTCTGAAATCATCTCACAGAGTTACAGCTTTCCCCTCAAGAAGCCTTTCGCTAAGACAGTTCTTGTGGAATTGGCAAAGTGATATTTGGAAGCCCGTAGAGGGCTATGGTGAAAAAGGAAATATCCTCCGATGACATCTGGAAAGAAGCGTTCTGAGAAACTGCTTAGTGTTCTGTTAATTCATCTCACAGAGTTACATCTGTATTTCGTGGATCTCTTTGCTAGCCTTATTTCTGTGGAATCTGAGAACAGATATTTCCTTTCCCTTTGAAGACTATAGGGCCAAAGGAGATATCCTCCGATAACAAAGAGAAAGAAGCTTTCTGAGAAACTTCTTTGTGTTCTGTGAAATCATCTCACAGAGTTACAGCTTTCCCCTCAAGAAGCCTTTCGCTAAGACAGTTCTTGTGGAATTGGCAAAGTGATATTTGGAAGCCCATAGAGGGCTACGGTGAAAAAGGAAATATCCTCCGATGAAATCTGGAAAGAGGCTTTCCGAGAAACTGCTTAGTGTTCTGTTAATTCATCTCACAGAGTTACATCTGTATTTCGTGAATCTCTTTCCTAGCCTTATTTCTGTGGAATCTGAGAACAGATATTTCGGATCCCTCTGAGGACTGTAGGGCCAAAGGAGATATCCTCCGATAACAAAGACAAAGAAGTTTTCTGAGAAACTTCTTTGTGTTCTGTGAAATCATCTCACAGAGTTACAGCTTTCCCCTCCAAAAGCCTTTCGCTAAGACAGTTCTTGTGGAATTGGCAAAGCGATATTTGGAAGCCCATAGAGGGCTATGGTGAAAAAGGAAATATCCTCCAATGAAATCTGGAAAGAAGCTTTCTGAGAAACTGCTTAGTGTTCTGTTAATTCATCTCAGAGAGTTACATCTATATTCCGTGGATCTCTTTGGTAGCCTTATTTCTGTGGAATCTGAGAACAGATATTTCGGATTCCTTTGAAGACTATAGGGCCAAAGGAAATATCCTGCGATAACAAAGAGAAAGAAGCTTTCTGAGAAACTTCTTTGTGTTCTGTGAAATCATCTCACAGAGTTACAGCTTTCCCCTCAAGAAGCCTTTCGCTAAGACAGTTCTTGTGGAATTGGCAAAGTGATATTTGGAAGCCGAAAGAGGGCTATGGTGAAAAAGGAAATATCCTCCGATGAAATCTGGAAAGAAGCTTTCTGAGAAACTGCTTAGTGTTCTGTTAATTCATCTCACAGAGTTACATCTGTATTTCGTGGATCTCTTTGCTAGCCTTACTTCTGTGGAATCTGAGAACAGATATTTCGGATCCCTTTGAAGACTATAGGGCCAAAGGAAATATCCTTCGAAAAAAAATAGAAAGAAGCTTTCTGAGAAACTTCTTTGTGTTCTGTGAAATCATCTCACAGAGTTACAGCTTTCCCCTCAAGAAGCCTTTCGCTAAGACAGTTCTTGTGGAATTGGCAAAGTGATATTTGGAAGTCCATAGAGGGCTATGGTGAAAAAGGAAATATCCTCCGATGAAATCTGGAAAGAAGCTTTCTGAGAAACTGCTTAGTGTTCTGTTAATTCATCTCACAGAGTTACATCTGTATTTCGTGGATCTCTTTGCTAGCCTTATTTCTGTGGAATCTGAGAACAGATATTTCGGATCCCTTTGAAGACAATAGGGCCAAAGGAAATATCCTCCGATACCAAAGAGAAAGAAGCTTTCTGAGAAACTTCTTTGTGTTCTGTGAAATCATCTCACAGAGTTACAGCTTTCCTCTCAAGAAGCCTTTCGCTAAGACAGTTCTTGTGGAATTGGCAAAGTGATATTTTGAAGCCCCTAGAGGGCTATGGTGAAAAAGGAAATATCCTCCGATGAAATCTGGAAAGAAGCTTTCTGAGAAACTGCTTAGTGTTCTTTTAATTCATCTCACAGAGTTACATCTATATTCCGTGGATCTCTTTGCTAGCCTTATTTCTGTGGAATCTGAGAACAGATATTTCGGAACCCTTTGAAGACTATAGGACCAAAGGAAATATCCTCCGATAACAAAGAGAAAGAATCTTACTGAGAAACTTCTTTGTGTTCTGTGAAATCATCTCACAGAGTTACAGCTTTCCCCTCAAGAAGCCTTTCGACAAGAGAGTTCTTGTGGAATTGGCAAAGTGATATTTGGTAGCCCATAGAAGGCTATGGAGAAAAAGCAAATATCCTCCGAAGAAATCTGGAGAGAATATTTCTGAGAAACTGCTTAGTGTCCTGTTAATTCATCTCACAGAGTTACATATGTATTTCGTGGATCTCTTTGCTAGCCTTATTTGTGTAGAATCTGAGAACAGATATTTCGGATCCCTTTGACGACTACAGGGCCAAAGGAAATATCCTCCGATAACAAAGAGAAAGAAGATTTCTGAGAAACTTCTTGGTGTTCTGTGAAATCATCTCACAGATTTACAGCTTTCCCCTCAAGAAGCCTTTCGCTAAGACAGTTCTTGTGGAATTGGCAAAGTGATATTTGGAAGCCCATAGAGGGCTATGGTGAAAAAGGAAATATCCTCCGATGAAATCTGGAAAGAAGCTTTCTGAGAAACTGCTTAGTGTTCTGTTAATTCATCTCACAGAGTTACATCTGTATTTCGTGGATCTCTTTCCTAGCCTTATTTCTGTGGAATCTGAGAACAGATATTTCGGATCCCTTTGAAGACTATAGGGCCAAAGGAAATATCCTCCGATAACAAAGAGAAAGAAGCTTTCTGAGAAACTTCTTTGTGTTCTGTGAAATCATCTCACAGAGTTACAGCTTTCCCCTCAAGAAGCCTTTCGCTAAGACAGTTCTTGTGGAATTGGCAAAGTGATATTTGGAAGCCCATAGAGGGCTATGGTGCAAAACGAAATATCCTCCAATGAAATCTGGAAAGAAGCTTTCTGAGAATCTGCTTAGTGCTCTGTTAATTCATCTCAGAGAGTTACATCTATATTCCGTGGATCTCTTTTCTACCCTTATTTCTGTGGAATCTGAGAACAGATATTTCGGATCCCTTTGAAGACTATAGGGCCAAAGGAAATATCCTCCTATAACAAAGAGAAAGAATCTTTCTGAGAAACTTCTTCGTGTTCTGTGAAATCATCTCACAGAGTTACAGCTTTCCCCTCAAGAAGCCTTTCGCTAAGACAGTTCTTGTGGAATTGGCAAAGTGATATTTGGAAGCCCATAGAGGGCTATGGTGAAAAAGGAAATATCCTCCGATGAAATCTGGAAAGAAGCTTTCCGAGAAACTGCTTAGTGTTCTTTTAATTCATCTCACAGAGTTACATCTGTATTTCGTGAATCTCTTTGCTAACCTTATTTCTGTGGAATCTGAGAGCAGATATTTCGGATCCCTCTGAAGACTGTAGGGCAAAGGAGATATCCTCCGATAACAAAGACAAAGAAGTTTTCTGAGAAACTTCTTTGTGTTCTGTGAAATCATCTCACAGAGTTACAGCTTTCCCCTCAAAAAGCCTTTCGCTAAGACAGTTCTTGTGGAATTGGCAAAGTGATATTTGGAAGCCCATAGAGGGCTATGGTGCAAAAGGAAATATCCTCCAATGAAATCTGGAAAGAAGCTTTCTGAGAAACTGCTTAGTGTTCTGTTAATTCATCTCACGGAGTTACATCTATATTCCGTGGATCTCTTTGCTAGCCTTATTTCTGTGGAATCTGAGAACAGATATTTCGGATCCATTTGAAGACTATAGGGCCAAAGGAAATATCCTCCGATAACAAAGAGAAAGAAGCTTTCTGAGAAACTTCTTTGTGTTCTGTGAAATCATCTCACAGAGTTACAGCTTTCCCCTCAAGAAGCCTTTCGCTAAGACAGTTCTTGTGGAATTGGCAAAGTGATATTTGGAAGCCCCTAGAGGGCTATGGTGAAAAAGGAAATATCCTCCAATGAAATCTGGAAAGAAGCTTTCTGAGAAACTGCTTAGTGTTCTTTTAATTCATCTCACAGAGTTACATCTATATTCCGTGGATCTCTTTGCTAGCCTTATTTCTGTGGAATCTGAGAACAGATATTTCGGATCCCTTTGAAGACTATAGGGCCAAAGGAAATATCCTCCGATAACAAAGAGAAAGAATCTTTCTGAGAAACTTCTTTGTGTTCTGTGAAAGCATCTCACAGAGTTAAAGCTTTCCCCCCAAGAAACCTTTCGCCAAGAGAGTTCTTGTGGAATTGGCAAAGTGATATTTGGAGGCCCCTAGAAGGCTATGGAGAAAAAGCAAATATCCTCCGAAGAAATCTGGAAAGAAGATTTCTGAGAAACTGCTTAGTGTCCTGTTAATTCATCTCACAGAGTTATATCTGTATTTCGTGGATCTCTTTGCTAGCCTTTTTTGTGTGGAATCTGAGAACAGATATTTCTGATCCCTTTGACGACTACAGGGCCAAAGGAAATATCCTCCGATAACAAAGAGAAAGAAGCTTTCTGAGAAACTTCTTTGTGTTCTCTGAAATCATCTCACAGAGTTACAGCTTTCCCCTCAAGAAGCCTTTCGCTAAGACAGTTCTTGTGGAATTGGCAAAGTGATATTTGGAAGCCCGTAGAGGGCTATGGTGAAAAAGGAAATATCCTCCGATGACATCTGGAAAGAAGCGTTCTGAGAAACTGCTTAGTGTTCTGTTAATTCATCTCACAGAGTTACATCTGTATTTCGTGGATCTCTTTGCTAGCCTTATTTCTGTGGAATCTGAGAACAGATATTTCCTTTCCCTTTGAAGACTATAGGGCCAAAGGAGATATCCTCCGATAACAAAGAGAAAGAAGCTTTCTGAGAAACTTCTTTGTGTTCTGTGAAATCATCTCACAGAGTTACAGCTTTCCCCTCAAGAAGCCTTTCGCTAAGACAGTTCTTGTGGAATTGGCAAAGTGATATTTGGAAGCCCATAGAGGGCTATGGTGAAAAAGGAAATATCCTCCGATGAAATCTGGAAAGAAGCTTTCCGAGAAACTGCTTAGTGTTCTGTTAATTCATCTCACAGAGTTACATCTGTATTTCGTGAATCTCTTTCCTAGTCTTATTTCTGTGGAATCTGAGAACAGATATTTCGGATCCCTCTGAGGACTGTAGGGCCAAAGGAGATATCCTCCGATAACAAAGACAAAGAAGTTTTCTGAGAAACTTCTTTGTGTTCTGTGAAATCATCTCACAGAGTTACAGCTTTCCCCTCCAAAAGCCTTTCGCTAAGACAGTTCTTGTGGAATTGGGAAAGCGATATTTGGAAGCCCATAGAGGGCTATGGTGAAAAGGGAAATATCCTCCAATGAAATCTGGAAAGAAGCTTTCTGAGAAACTGCTTAGTGTTCTGTTAATTCATCTCAGAGAGTTACATCTATATTCCGTGGATCTCTTTGCTAGCCTTATTTCTGTGGAATCTGAGAACAGATATTTCGGATCCCTTTGAAGACTATAGGGCCAAAGGAAATATCCTGCGATAACAAAGAGAAAGAAGCTTTCTGAGAAACTTCTTTGTGTTCTGTGAAATCATCTCACAGAGTTACAGCTTTCCCCTCAAGAAGCCTTTCGCTAAGACAGTTCTTGTGGAATTGGCAAAGTGATATTTGGAAGCCCATAGAGGGCTATGGTGAAAAAGGAAATATCCTCCGATGAAATCTGGAAAGAAGCTTTCTGAGAAACTGCTTAGTGTTCTGTTAATTCATCTCACAGAGTTACATCTGTATTTCGTGGATCTCTTTGCTAGCCTTACTTCTGTGGAATCTGAGAACAGATATTTCGGATCCCTTTGAAGACTATAGGGCCAAAGGAAATATCCTCCGAAAAAAAATAGAAAGAAGCTTTCTGAGAAACTTCTTTGTGTTCTGTGAAATCATCTCACAGAGTTACAGCTTTCCCCTCAAGAAGACTTTCGCTAAGACAGTTCTTGTGGAATTGGCAAAGTGATATTTGGAAGTCCATAGAGGGCTATGGTGAAAAAGGAAATATCCTCCGATGAAATCTGGAAAGAAGCTTTCTGAGAAACTGCTTAGTGTTCTGTTAATTCATCTCACAGAGTTACATCTGTATTTCGTGGATCTCTTTGCTAGCCTTATTTCTGTGGAATCTGAGAACAGATATTTCGGATCCCTTTGAAGACTATAGGGCCAAAGGAAATATCCTCCGATACCAAAGAGAAAGAAGATTTCTGAGAAACTTCTTTGTGTTCTGTGAAATCATCTCACAGAGTTACAGCTTTCCTCTCAAGAAGCTTTCGCTAAGACAGTTCTTGTGGAATTGGCAAAGTGATATTTGGAAGCCCCTAGAGGGCTATGGTGAAAAAGGAAATATCCTCCAATGAAATCTGGAAAGAAGCTTTCTGAGAAACTGCTTAGTGTTCTTTTAATTCGTCTCACAGAGTTACATCTATATTCCGTGGATCTCTTTGATAGCCTTATTTCTGTGGAATCTGAGAACAGATATTTCGGATCCCTTTGAAGACTATAAGACCAAAGGAAATATCCTCCGATAACAAAGAGAAAGAATCTTTCTGAGAAACTTCTTTGTGTTCTGTGAAATCATCTCACAGAGTTACAGCTTTCCCCTCAAGAAGCCTTTCGCCAAGAGAGTTCTTGTGAAATTGGCAAAGTGATATTTGGAAGCCCATAGAAGGCTATGGAGAAAAAGCAAATATCCTCCGAAGAAATCTGGAAAGATTTCTGAGAAACTGCTTAGTGTCCTGTTAATTCATCTCACAGAGTTACATCTGTATTTCGTGGATCTCTTTGCTAGCCTTATTTGTGTGGAATCTGAGAACAGATATTTCGGATCCCTTTGAAGACTATAGGGCCAAAGGAAATATCCTCCGATAACAAAGAGAAAGAAGCTTTCTGAGAAACTTCTTTGTGTTCTGTGAAATCATCTCACAGAGTTACAGCTTTCCCCTCAAGAAGACTTTCGTTAAGACAGTTCTTGTGGAATTGGCAAAGTGATATTTGGAAGCCCATAGAGGGCTATGGTGAAAAAGGAAATATCCTCCAATGAAATCTGGAAAGAAGCTTTCCGAGAAACTGCTTAGTGTTCTGTTAATTCATCTCACAGAGTTACATCTGTATTTCGTGAATCTCTTTGCTAGCCTTATTTCTGTGGAATCTGAGAGCAGATATTTCGGATCCCTCTGAAGACTGTAGGGCAAAGGAGATATCCTCCGATAACAAAGACAAAGAAGTTTTCTGAGAAACTTCTTTGTGTTCTGTGAAATCATCTCACAGAGTTACAGCTTTCCCCTCAATAAGCCTTTCGCTAAGACAGTTCTTGTGGAATTGGCAAAGTGATATTTGGAAGCCCATAGAGGGCTATGGAGCAAAAGGAAATATCCTCCAATGAAATCTGGAAAGAAGCTTTCTGAGAAACTGCTTAGTGTTCTGTTAATTCATCTCACAGAGTTACATCTGTATTTCGTGGATCTCTTTGCTAGCCTTATTTCTGTGGAATCTGAGAACAGATATTTCGGATCCCATTGAAAACTATAGGGCCAAAGGAAATATCCTCCGATAACAAAGAGAAAGAAGCTTTCTGAGAAACTTCTTTGTGTTCTGTGAAATCATCTCACAGAGTTACAGCTTTCCCCTCAAGAAGACTTTCGTTAAGACAGTTCTTGTGGAATTGGCAAAGTGATATTTGGAAGCCCATAGAGGGCTATGGTGAAAAAGGAAATATCCTCCAATGAAATCTGGAAAGAAGCTTTCCGAGAAACTGCTTAGTGTTCTGTTAATTGATCTCACAGAGTTACATCTGTTTTCGTGGATCTCTTTGCTAGCCTTATTTCTGTGGAATCTGAGAGCAGATATTTCGGATCCCTTTGAAGACTATAGGGCCAAAGGAAGTATCCTCCGATAACAAAGAGAAAGAATCTTTCTGAAAAACTTCTTTGTGTTCTGTGAAATCATCTCACAGAGTTACAGCTTTCCCCTCAAGAAGCCTTTCGCTAAGACAGTTCTTGTGGAATTGGCAAAGTGATATTTGGAAGCCCATAGAAGGCTATGGAGAAAAAGCAAATATCCTCCGATGAAATCTGGAAAGAAGCTTTCTGAGAAACTGCTTAGTGTCCTGTTAATTCATCTCACAGAGTTACATTTGCATTTCGTGGATCTCTTTGCTACCCTTATTTCTGTGGAATCTGAGAACAGATATTTCGGATCCCTTTGACGACTACAGGGCCAAAGGAAATATCCTCCGATAACAAAGAGAAAGAAGCTTTCGGAGAAACTTCTTTGTGTTCTCTGAAATCATCTCACAGAGTTACAGCTTTCCCCTCAAGAAGCCTTTCGCTAAGACAGTTCTTGTGGAATTGGCAAAGTGATATTTGGAAGCCCATAGAGGGCTATTTTGAAAAAGGAAATATCCTCCGATGAAATCTGGAAAGAAGCTCTCTGAGAAACTGCTTAGTGTTCTGTTAATTCATCTCACAGAGTTACATCTGTATTTCTTGGATCTCTTTGCTAGCCTTATTTCTGTGGAATGTGAGAACAGATATTTCGGATCCCTTTGAAGACTATAGGGCCAAAGGAAATATCCTCCGATAACAACGAGAAAGAAGCTTTCTGAGAAACTTCTTTGTGTTCTGTGAAATCATCTCACTGAGTTACAGCTTTCCCCTCAAGAAGCCTTTCGCTAAGACAGTTCTTGTGGAATTGGCAAAGTGATATTTGGAAGCCCATAGAGGGCTACGGTGCAAAAGGAAATATCCTCCAATGAAATCTGGAAAGAAGCTTTCTGAGAAACTGCTTAGTGCTCTGTTAATTCATCTCACAGAGTTACATCTATATTCCGTGGATCTCTTTTCTACCCTTATTTCTGTGGAATCTGAGAACAGATATTTCGGATCCCTTTGAAGACTATAGGGCCAAAGGAAATATCCTCCTATAACAAAGAGAAAGAATCTTTCTGAGAAACTTCTTCGTGTTCTGTGAAATCATCTCACAGAGTTACAGCTTTGCCCTCAAGAAGCCTTTCGCTAAGACAGTTCTTGTGGAATTGGCAAAGTGATATTTGGAAGCCCATAGAGGGCTATGGTGAAAAAGGAAATATCCTCCGATGAAATCTGGAGAGAAGCTTTCCGAGAAACTGCTTAGTGTTCTTTTAATTCATCTCACAGAGTTACATCTGTATTTCGTGAATCTCTTTGCTAGCCTTATTTCTGTGGAATCTGAGAGCAGATATTTCGGATCCCTCTGAAGACTGTAGGGCAAAGGAGATATCCTCCGATAACAAAGACAAAGAAGTTTTCTGAGAAACTTCTTTGTGTTCTGTGAAATCATCTCACAGAGTTACAGCTTTCCCCTCAAAAAGCCTTTCGCTAAGACAGTTCTTGTGGAATTGGCAAAGTGATATTTGTAAGCCCATAGAGGGCTATGGTGCAAAAGGAAATATCCTCCAATGAAATCTGGAAAGAAGCTTTCTGAGAAACTGCTTAGTGTTCCGTTAATTCATCTTCCAGAGTTACATCTATATTCCGTGGATCTCTTTGCTAGCCTTATTTCTGTGGAATCTGAGAACAGATATTTCGGATCCCTTTGAAGACTATAGGGCCAAAGGAAATATCCTCCGATAACAAAGAGAAAGAGTCTTTCTGAGAAACATCTTCGTGTTCTGTGAAATCATCTCAGAGAGTTACAGCTTTCCCCTCAAGAAGCCTTTCGCTTAGAGAGTTCTTGTGGAATTGGCAAAGTGATATTTGGAAGCCCATAGAAGGCTATGGAGAAAAAGCAAATATCCTCCGATGAAATCTGGAAAGAAGCTTTCTGAGAAACTGCTTAGTTTTCTGTTAATTCATCTCACAGATTTACATCTGTATTTCGTGGATCTCTTTGCTAGCCTTATTTCTGTGGAATCTGGGAACAGATATTTCGGATCACTTTGACGACTACAGGGCCAAAGGAAATATCCTCCGATAACAAAGAGAAAGAAGATTTCTGAGAAACTTCTTTGTGTTCTGTGAAATCATCTCACAGAGTTACAGCTTTCCCCTCAAGAAGCCTTTCGCTAAGACAGTTCTTGTGGAAGTGGCAAAGAGATATTTGGAAGCCCACAGAGGGCTATGGTGAAAAAGGAAATATCCTCCGATGAAATCTGGAAAGAAGCTTTCTGAGAAACTGCTTAGTGTTCTGTTAATTCATCTCACAGAGTTACATCTGTATTTCGTGGATCTCTTTGCTAGCCTTATTTCTGTGGAATCTGAGAACAGATATTTCGGATTCCTTTGAAGAATATAGGGCCAAAGGAAATATCCTCCGATAACAAAGAGAAAGAAGCTTTCTGAGAAACTTCTTTGTGTTCTGTGAAATCATCTCACAGAGTTACAGCTTTCCCCACAGGAAGCCTTTCGCTAAGACAGTTCTTGTGGAATTGGCAAAGTGATATTTGGAAGCCCATAGAGGGCTATGGTGAAAAAGGAAATATCCTCCAATGAAATCTGGAAAGAAGCTTTCTGAGAAACTGCTTAGTGTTCTTTTAATTCATCTCACAGAGTTACATCTATATTCCGTGGATCTCTTTGCTAGCCTTATTTCTGTGGAATCTGAGAACACATATTTCGGATCCATTTGAAGACTATAGGGCCAAAGGAAATATCCTCCGATAACAAAGAGAAAGAATCTTTCTGAGAAACTTCTTTGTGTTCTGTGAAATCATCTCACAGAGTTACAGCTTTCCCCTCAAGAAGCCTTTCGCTAAGAGACTTCTTGTGGAATTGGCAAAGTGATATTAGGAAGCCCATAGACGGCTATCGAGAAAAAGCAAATATCCTCCGATGAAATCTGGAAAGAAGATTTCTGAGAAACTGCTTAGTGTCCTGTTAATTCATCTCACAGAGTTACATCTGTATTTCATGGATCTCTTTGCTAGCCTTATTTCTGTGGAATCTGAGAACAGATATTTCGGATCCCTTTGACGACTACAGGGCCAAAGGAAATATCCTCCGATAACAAAGAGAAAGAAGATTTCTGAGAAACTTCTTTGTGTTCTGTGAAATCATCTCACAGAGTTACAGCTTTCCCCTCAAGAAGCCTTTCGCTAAGACAGTTCTTTTGGAATTGGCAAAGTGATATTTGGAAGCCCATAGAGGGCTACGGTGAAAAAGGAAATATCCTCCGATGAAATCCGGAAAGAAGCTTTCTGAGAAACTGCTTAGTGTTCTGTTAATTCATCTCACAGAGTTACATCTGTATTTCGTGGATCTCTTTGCTAGCCTTATTTCTGTGGAATCTGAGAACAGATATTTCGGATCCCTTTGAAGACTATAGGGCGAAAGGAAATATCCTCCGATAACAAAGAGAAAGAAGCTTTCTGAGAAACTTCTTTGTGTTCTGTGAAATCATCTCACAGAGTTACAGCTTTCCCCTCAAGAAGACTTTCGCTAAGACAGTTCTTGTGGAATTGGCAAAGTGATATTTGGAAGCCCATAGAGGGCTATGGTGAAAAAGGAAATATCCTCCAATGAAATCTGGAAAGAAGCTTTCCGAGAAACTGCTTAGTGTTCTGTTAATTCATCTCACAGAGTTACATCTGTATTTCGTGAATCTCTTTGCTAGCCTTATTTCTGTGGAATCTGAGAGCAGATATTTCGGATCCCTCTGAAGACTGTAGGGCAAAGGAGATATCCTCCGATAACAAAGACAAAGAAGTTTTCTGAGAAACTTCTTTGTGTTCTGTGAAATCATCTCACAGAGTTACAGCTTTCCCCTCAAAAAGCCTTTCGCTAAGACAGTTCTTGTGGAATTGGCAAAGTGATATTTGGAAGCCCATAGAGGGCTATGGTGCAAAAGGAAATATCCTCCAATGAAATCTGGAAAGAAGCTTTCTGAGAAACTGCTTAGTGTTCTGCTAATTCATCTTCCAGAGTTACATCTATATTCCGTGGATCTCTTTGCTAGCCTTATTTCTGTGGAATCTGAGAACAGATATTTCGGATCCCTTTGAAGACTATAGGGCCAAAGGAAATATCCTCCGATAACAAAGAGAAAGAGTCTTTCTGAGAAACATCTTCGTGTTCTGTGAAATCATCTCAGAGAGTTACAGCTTTCCCCTCAAGAAGCCTTTCGCTTAGAGAGTTCTTGTGGAATTGGCAAAGTGATATTTGGAAGCCCATAGAAGGCTATGGAGAAAAAGCAAATATCCTCCGATGAAATCTGGAAAGAAGCTTTCTGAGAAACTGCTTAGTTTTCTGTTAATTCATCTCACAGATTTACATCTGTATTTCGTGGATCTCTTTGCTAGCCTTATTTCTGTGGAATCTGGGAACAGATATTTCGGATCACTTTGACGACTACAGGGCCAAAGGAAATATCCTCCGATAACAAAGAGAAAGAAGATTTCTGAGAAACTTCTTTGTGTTCTGTGAAATCATCTCACAGAGTTACAGCTTTCCCCTCAAGAAGCCTTTCGCTAAGACAGTTCTTGTGGAAGTGGCAAAGAGATATTTGGAAGCCCATAGAGGGCTATGGTGAAAAAGGAAATATCCTCCGATGAAATCTGGAAAGAAGCTTTCTGAGAAACTGCTTAGTGTTCTGTTAATTCATCTCACAGAGTTACATCTGTATTTCGTGGATCTCTTTGCTAGCCTTATTTCTGTGGAATCTGAGAACAGATATTTCGGATTCCTTTGAAGAATATAGGGCCAAAGGAAATATCCTCCGATAACAAAGAGAAAGAAGCTTTCTGAGAAACTTCTTTGTGTTCTGTGAAATCATCTCACAGAGTTACAGCTTTCCCCACAGGAAGCCTTTCGCTAAGACAGTTCTTGTGGAATTGGCAAAGTGATAGTTGGAAGCCCATAGAGGGCTATGGTGAAAAAGGAAATATCCTCCAATGAAATCTGGAAAGAAGCTTTCTGAGAAACTGCTTAGTGTTCTTTTAATTCATCTCACAGAGTTACATCTATATTCCGTGGATCTCTTTGCTAGCCTTATTTCTGTGGAATCTGAGAACAGATATTTCGGATCCCTTTGAAGACTATAGGGCCAAAGGAAATATCCTCCGATAACAAAGAGAAAGAATCTTTCTGAGAAACTTCTTTGTGTTCTGTGAAATCATCTCACAGAGTTACAGCTTTCCCCTCAAGAAGCCTTTCGCTAAGAGAGTTCTTGTGGAATTGGCAAAGTGATATTAGGAAGCCCATAGACGGCTATCGAGAAAAAGCAAATATCCTCCGATGAAATCTGGAAAGAAGATTTCTGAGAAACTGCTTAGTGTCCTGTTAATTCATCTCACAGAGTTACATCTGTATTTCGTGGATCTCTTTGCTAGCCTTATTTCTGTGGAATCGGAGAACAGATATTTCGGATCCCTTTGACGACTACAGGGCCAAAGGAAATATCCTCCGATAACAAAGAGAAAGAAGATTTCTGAGAAACTTCTTTGTGTTCTGTGAAATCATCTCACAGAGTTACAGCTTTCCCCTCAAGAAGCCTTTCGCTAAGACAGTTCTTTTGGAATTGGCAAAGTGATATTTGGAAGCCCATAGAGGGCTACGGTGAAAAAGGAAATATCCTCCGATGAAATCCGGAAAGAAGCTTTCTGAGAAACTGCTTAGTGTTCTGTTAATTCATCTTCCAGAGTTACATCTATATTCCGTGGATCTCTTTGCTAGCCTTATTTCTGTGGAATCTGAGAACAGATATTTCGGATCCCTTTGAAGACTATAGGGCCAAAGGAAATATCCTCCGATAACAAAGAGAAAGAGTCTTTCTGAGAAACATCTTCGTGTTCTGTGAAATCATCTCAGAGAGTTACAGCTTTCCCCTCAAGAAGCCTTTCGCTTAGAGAGTTCTTGTGGAATTGGCAAAGTGATATTTGGAAGCCCATAGAAGGCTATGGAGAAAAAGCAAATATCCTCCGATGAAATCTGGAAAGAAGCTTTCTGAGAAACTGCTTAGTTTTCTGTTAATTCATCTCACAGATTTACATCTGTATTTCGTGGATCTCTTTGCTAGCCTTATTTCTGTGGAATCTGGGAACAGATATTTCGGATCACTTTGACGACTACAGGGCCAAAGGAAATATCCTCCGATAACAAAGAGAAAGAAGATTTCTGAGAAACTTCTTTGTGTTCTGTGAAATCATCTCACAGAGTTACAGCTTTCCCCTCAAGAAGCCTTTCGCTAAGACAGTTCTTGTGGAAGTGGCAAAGAGATATTTGGAAGCCCACAGAGGGCTATGGTGAAAAAGGAAATATCCTCCGATGAAATCTGGAAAGAAGCTTTCTGAGAAACTGCTTAGTGTTCTGTTAATTCATCTCACAGAGTTACATCTGTATTTCGTGGATCTCTTTGCTAGCCTTATTTCTGTGGAATCTGAGAACAGATATTTCGGATTCCTTTGAAGAATATAGGGCCAAAGGAAATATCCTCCGATAACAAAGAGAAAGAAGCTTTCTGAGAAACTTCTTTGTGTTCTGTGAAATCATCTCACAGAGTTACAGCTTTCCCCACAGGAAGCCTTTCGCTAAGACAGTTCTTGTGGAATTGGCAAAGTGATATTTGGAAGCCCATAGAGGGCTATGGTGAAAAAGGAAATATCCTCCAATGAAATCTGGAAAGAAGCTTTCTGAGAAACTGCTTAGTGTTCTTTTAATTCATCTCACAGAGTTACATCTATATTCCGTGGATCTCTTTGCTAGCCTTATTTCTGTGGAATCTGAGAACACATATTTCGGATCCATTTGAAGACTATAGGGCCAAAGGAAATATCCTCCGATAACAAAGAGAAAGAATCTTTCTGAGAAACTTCTTTGTGTTCTGTGAAATCATCTCACAGAGTTACAGCTTTCCCCTCAAGAAGCCTTTCGCTAAGAGACTTCTTGTGGAATTGGCAAAGTGATATTAGGAAGCCCATAGACGGCTATCGAGAAAAAGCAAATATCCTCCGATGAAATCTGGAAAGAAGATTTCTGAGAAACTGCTTAGTGTCCTGTTAATTCATCTCACAGAGTTACATCTGTATTTCATGGATCTCTTTGCTAGCCTTATTTCTGTGGAATCTGAGAACAGATATTTCGGATCCCTTTGACGACTACAGGGCCAAAGGAAATATCCTCCGATAACAAAGAGAAAGAAGATTTCTGAGAAACTTCTTTGTGTTCTGTGAAATCATCTCACAGAGTTACAGCTTTCCCCTCAAGAAGCCTTTCGCTAAGACAGTTCTTTTGGAATTGGCAAAGTGATATTTGGAAGCCCATAGAGGGCTACGGTGAAAAAGGAAATATCCTCCGATGAAATCCGGAAAGAAGCTTTCTGAGAAACTGCTTAGTGTTCTGTTAATTCATCTCACAGAGTTACATCTGTATTTCGTGGATCTCTTTGCTAGCCTTATTTCTGTGGAATCTGAGAACAGATATTTCGGATCCCTTTGAAGACTATAGGGCGAAAGGAAATATCCTCCGATAACAAAGAGAAAGAAGCTTTCTGAGAAACTTCTTTGTGTTCTGTGAAATCATCTCACAGAGTTACAGCTTTCCCCTCAAGAAGACTTTCGCTAAGACAGTTCTTGTGGAATTGGCAAAGTGATATTTGGAAGCCCATAGAGGGCTATGGTGAAAAAGGAAATATCCTCCAATGAAATCTGGAAAGAAGCTTTCCGAGAAACTGCTTAGTGTTCTGTTAATTCATCTCACAGAGTTACATCTGTATTTCGTGAATCTCTTTGCTAGCCTTATTTCTGTGGAATCTGAGAGCAGATATTTCGGATCCCTCTGAAGACTGTAGGGCAAAGGAGATATCCTCCGATAACAAAGACAAAGAAGTTTTCTGAGAAACTTCTTTGTGTTCTGTGAAATCATCTCACAGAGTTACAGCTTTCCCCTCAAAAAGCCTTTCGCTAAGACAGTTCTTGTGGAATTGGCAAAGTGATATTTGGAAGCCCATAGAGGGCTATGGTGCAAAAGGAAATATCCTCCAATGAAATCTGGAAAGAAGCTTTCTGAGAAACTGCTTAGTGTTCTGCTAATTCATCTTCCAGAGTTACATCTATATTCCGTGGATCTCTTTGCTAGCCTTATTTCTGTGGAATCTGAGAACAGATATTTCGGATCCCTTTGAAGACTATAGGGCCAAAGGAAATATCCTCCGATAACAAAGAGAAAGAGTCTTTCTGAGAAACATCTTCGTGTTCTGTGAAATCATCTCAGAGAGTTACAGCTTTCCCCTCAAGAAGCCTTTCGCTTAGAGAGTTCTTGTGGAATTGGCAAAGTGATATTTGGAAGCCCATAGAAGGCTATGGAGAAAAAGCAAATATCCTCCGATGAAATCTGGAAAGAAGCTTTCTGAGAAACTGCTTAGTTTTCTGTTAATTCATCTCACAGATTTACATCTGTATTTCGTGGATCTCTTTGCTAGCCTTATTTCTGTGGAATCTGGGAACAGATATTTCGGATCACTTTGACGACTACAGGGCCAAAGGAAATATCCTCCGATAACAAAGAGAAAGAAGATTTCTGAGAAACTTCTTTGTGTTCTGTGAAATCATCTCACAGAGTTACAGCTTTCCCCTCAAGAAGCCTTTCGCTAAGACAGTTCTTGTGGAAGTGGCAAAGAGATATTTGGAAGCCCATAGAGGGCTATGGTGAAAAAGGAAATATCCTCCGATGAAATCTGGAAAGAAGCTTTCTGAGAAACTGCTTAGTGTTCTGTTAATTCATCTCACAGAGTTACATCTGTATTTCGTGGATCTCTTTGCTAGCCTTATTTCTGTGGAATCTGAGAACAGATATTTCGGATTCCTTTGAAGAATATAGGGCCAAAGGAAATATCCTCCGATAACAAAGAGAAAGAAGCTTTCTGAGAAACTTCTTTGTGTTCTGTGAAATCATCTCACAGAGTTACAGCTTTCCCCACAGGAAGCCTTTCGCTAAGACAGTTCTTGTGGAATTGGCAAAGTGATAGTTGGAAGCCCATAGAGGGCTATGGTGAAAAAGGAAATATCCTCCAATGAAATCTGGAAAGAAGCTTTCTGAGAAACTGCTTAGTGTTCTTTTAATTCATCTCACAGAGTTACATCTATATTCCGTGGATCTCTTTGCTAGCCTTATTTCTGTGGAATCTGAGAACAGATATTTCGGATCCCTTTGAAGACTATAGGGCCAAAGGAAATATCCTCCGATAACAAAGAGAAAGAATCTTTCTGAGAAACTTCTTTGTGTTCTGTGAAATCATCTCACAGAGTTACAGCTTTCCCCTCAAGAAGCCTTTCGCTAAGAGAGTTCTTGTGGAATTGGCAAAGTGATATTAGGAAGCCCATAGACGGCTATCGAGAAAAAGCAAATATCCTCCGATGAAATCTGGAAAGAAGATTTCTGAGAAACTGCTTAGTGTCCTGTTAATTCATCTCACAGAGTTACATCTGTATTTCGTGGATCTCTTTGCTAGCCTTATTTCTGTGGAATCGGAGAACAGATATTTCGGATCCCTTTGACGACTACAGGGCCAAAGGAAATATCCTCCGATAACAAAGAGAAAGAAGATTTCTGAGAAACTTCTTTGTGTTCTGTGAAATCATCTCACAGAGTTACAGCTTTCCCCTCAAGAAGCCTTTCGCTAAGACAGTTCTTTTGGAATTGGCAAAGTGATATTTGGAAGCCCATAGAGGGCTACGGTGAAAAAGGAAATATCCTCCGATGAAATCCGGAAAGAAGCTTTCTGAGAAACTGCTTAGTGTTCTGTTAATTCATCTCACAGAGTTACATCTGTATTTCGTGGATCTCTTTGCTAGCCTTATTTCTGTGGAATCTGAGAACAGATATTTCGGATCCCTTTGAAGACTATAGGGCGAAAGGAAATATCCTCCGATAACAAAGAGAAAGAAGCTTTCTGAGAAACTTCTTTGTGTTCTGTGAAATCATCTCACAGAGTTACAGCTTTCCCCTCAAGAAGCCTTTCGCTAAGACAGTTCTTGTGGAATTGGCAAAGTGATATTTGGAAGCCCATAGAGGGCTAAGGTGAAAAAGGAAATATCCTCCGATGAAATCTGGAAAGAAGCTTTCCCAGAAACTGCTTAGTGTTCTGTTAATTCATCTCACAGAGTTACATCTGTATTTCGTGGATCTCTTTGCTAGCCTTATGTCTGTGGAATCTGAGAGCAGATATTTCGGATCCCTCTGAAGACGGTAGGGCCAAAGGAGATATCCTCCGATAACAAAGACAAAGAAGTTTTCTGAGAAACTTCTTTGTGTTCTGTGAAATCATCTCACAGAGTTACAGCTTTCCCCTCAAAAAGCCTTTCGCTAAGACAGTTCTTGTGGAATTGGCAAAGTGATATTTGGAAGCCCATAGAGGGCTATGGTGCAAAAGGAAATATCCTCCAATGAAATCTGGAAAGAAGCTTTCTGAGAAACTGCTTAGTGTTCTGTTAATTCATCTCACAGAGTTACATCTATATTCCGTGGATCTCTTTGCTAGCCTTATTTCTGTGGAATCTGAGAACAGATATTTCGGATCCCTTTGAAGACTATAGGGCCAAAGGAAATATCCTCCGATAACAAAGAGAAAGAATCTTTCTGAGAAACTTCTTTGTGTTCTGTGAAATCATCTCACAGAGTTACAGCTTTCCCCTCAAGAAGCCTTTCGCTAAGAGAGTTCTTGTGGAATTGGCAAAATGATATTAGGAAGCCCATAGACGGCTATCGAGAAAAAGCAAATATCCTCCGATGAAATCTGGAAAGAAGATTTCTGAGAAACTGCTTAGTGTCCTGTTAATTCATCTCACAGAGTTACATCTGTATTCCGTGGATCTCTTTGCTAGCCTTATTTCTGTGGAATCTGAGAACAGATATTTCGGATCCCTTTGAAGACTATAGGGCCAAAGGAAATATCCTCCGATAACAAAGAGAAAGAGTCTTTCTGAGAAACATCTTCGTGTTCTGTGAAATCATCTCAGAGAGTTACAGCTTTCCCCTCAAGAAGCCTTTCGCTTAGAGAGTTCTTGTGGAATTGGCAAAGTGATATTTGGAAGCCCATAGAAGGCTATGGAGAAAAAGCAAATATCCTCCGATGAAATCTGGAAAGAAGCTTTCTGAGAAACTGCTTAGTTTTCTGTTAATTCATCTCACAGATTTACATCTGTATTTCGTGGATCTCTTTGCTAGCCTTATTTCTGTGGAATCTGGGAACAGATATTTCGGATCACTTTGACGACTACAGGGCCAAAGGAAATATCCTCCGATAACAAAGAGAAAGAAGATTTCTGAGAAACTTCTTTGTGTTCTGTGAAATCATCTCACAGAGTTACAGCTTTCCCCTCAAGAAGCCTTTCGCTAAGACAGTTCTTGTGGAAGTGGCAAAGAGATATTTGGAAGCCCATAGAGGGCTATGGTGAAAAAGGAAATATCCTCCGATGAAATCTGGAAAGAAGCTTTCTGAGAAACTGCTTAGTGTTCTGTTAATTCATCTCACAGAGTTACATCTGTATTTCGTGGATCTCTTTGCTAGCCTTATTTCTGTGGAATCTGAGAACAGATATTTCGGATTCCTTTGAAGAATATAGGGCCAAAGGAAATATCCTCCGATAACAAAGAGAAAGAAGCTTTCTGAGAAACTTCTTTGTGTTCTGTGAAATCATCTCACAGAGTTACAGCTTTCCCCACAGGAAGCGTTTCGCTAAGACAGTTCTTGTGGAATTGGCAAAGTGATATTTGGAAGCCCATAGAGGGCTATGGTGAAAAAGGAAATATCCTCCAATGAAATCTGGAAAGAAGCTTTCTGAGAAACTGCTTAGTGTTCTTTTAATTCATCTCACAGAGTTACATCTATATTCCGTGGATCTCTTTGCTAGCCTTATTTCTGTGGAATCTGAGAACAGATATTTCGGATCCCTTTGAAGACTATAGGGCCAAAGGAAATATCCTCCGATAACAAAGAGAAAGAATCTTTCTGAGAAACTTCTTTGTGTTCTGTGAAATCATCTCACAGAGTTACAGCTTTCCCCTCAAGAAGCCTTTCGCTAAGAGAGTTCTTGTGGAATTGGCAAAGTGATATTAGGAAGCCCATAGACGGCTATCGAGAAAAAGCAAATATCCTCCGATGAAATCTGGAAAGAAGATTTCTGAGAAACTGCTTAGTGTCCTGTTAATTCATCTAACAGAGTTACATCTGTATTTCGTGGATCTCTTTGCTAGCCTTATTTCTGTGGAATCTGAGAACAGATATTTCGGATCCCTTTGACGACTACAGGGCCAAAGGAAATATCCTCCGATAACAAAGAGAAAGAAGATTTCTGAGAAACTTCTTTGTGTTCTGTGAAATCATCTCACAGAGTTACAGCTTTCCCCTCAAGAAGCCTTTCGCTAAGACAGTTCTTTTGGAATTGGCAAAGTGATATTTGGAAGCCCATAGAGGGCTACGGTGAAAAAGGAAATATCCTCCGATGAAATCCGGAAAGAAGCTTTCTGAGAAACTGCTTAGTGTTCTGTTAATTCATCTCACAGAGTTACATCTGTATTTCGTGGATCTCTTTGCTAGCCTTATTTCTGTGGAATCTGAGAACAGATATTTCGGATCCCTTTGAAGACTATAGGGCGAAAGGAAATATCCTCCGATAACAAAGAGAAAGAAGCTTTCTGAGAAACTTCTTTGTGTTCTGTGAAATCATCTCACAGAGTTACAGCTTTCCCCTCAAGAAGACTTTCGCTAAGACAGTTCTTGTGGAATTGGCAAAGTGATATTTGGAAGCCCATAGAGGGCTATGGTGAAAAAGGAAATATCCTCCAATGAAATCTGGAAAGAAGCTTTCCGAGAAACTGCTTAGTGTTCTGTTAATTCATCTCACAGAGTTACATCTGTATTTCGTGAATCTCTTTGCTAGCCTTATTTCTGTGGAATCTGAGAGCAGATATTTCGGATCCCTCTGAAGACTGTAGGGCAAAGGAGATATCCTCCGATAACAAAGACAAAGAAGTTTTCTGAGAAACTTCTTTGTGTTCTGTGAAAGCATCTCACGGAGTTACAGCTTTCCCCTCAAAAAGCCTTTCGCTAAGACAGTTCTTGTGGAATTGGCAAAGTGATATTTGGAAGCCCGTAGAGGGCTATGGAGTAAAAGGAAATATCCTCCAATGAAATCTGGAAAGAAGCTTTCTGAGAAACTGCTTAGTGTTCTGTTAATTCATCTCACAGAGTTACATCTATATTCCGTGGATCTCTTTGCTAGCCTTATTTCTGTGGAATCTGAGAACAGATATTTCGGATCCCTTTGAAGACTATAGGGCCAAAGGAAATATCCTCCTATAACAAAGAGAAAGAATCTTTCTGAGAAACTTCTTCGTGTTCTGTGAAATCATCTCACAGAGTTACAGCTTTCCCCTCAAGAAGCCTTTCGCTTAGAGAGTTCTTGTGGAATTGGCAAAGTGATATTAGGAAGCCCATAGAAGGCTATGGAGAAAAAGCAAATATACTCCGATGAAATCTGGAAAGAAGCTTTCTGAGAAACTGCTTAGTTTTCTGTTAATTCATCTCACAGATTTACATCTGTATTTCGTGGATCTCTTTGCTAGCCTTATTTCTGTGGAATCTGGGAACAGATATTTCGGATCACTTTGACGACTACAGGGCCAAAGGAAATATCCTCCGATAACAAAGAGAAAGAAGCTTTCTGAGAAACTTTTTTGTGTTCTGTGAAATCATCTCACAGAGTTACAGCTTTCCCCTCAAGAAGGCTTTCGCTAAGACAGTTCTTGTGGAATTGGCAAAGTGATATTTGGAAGCCCAAAGAGGGCTATGGTGAAAAAGGAAATATCCTCCGATGAAATCTGGAAAGAAGCTTTCTGAGAAACTGCTTAGTGTTCTGTTAATTGATCTCACAGAGTTACATCTGTATTTCGTGGATCTCTTTGCTAGCCTAACTTCCGTGGAATCTGAGAACAGATATTTCGGATCCCTTTGAAGACTACAGGGCCAAAGGAAATATCCTCCGATAACAAAGAGAAAGATGCTTTCTGAATAACTTCTTTGTGTTCTGTGAAATCATCTCACAGAGTTACAGCTTTCCCCTCAAGAAGCCTTTCGCTAAGACAGTTCTTGTGGAATTGGCAAAGTGATATTTGGAAGCCCATAGAGGGCTAAGGTGAAAAAGGAAATATCCTCCGATGAAATCTGGAAAGAAGCTTTCCCAGAAACTGCTTAGTGTTCTGTTAATTCATCTCACAGAGTTACATCTGTATTTCGTGGATCTCTTTGCTAGCCTTATGTCTGTGGAATCTGAGAGCAGATATTTCGGATCCCTCTGAAGACGGTAGGGCCAAAGGAGATATCCTCCGATAACAAAGACAAAGAAGTTTTCTGAGAAACTTCTTTGTGTTCTGTGAAATCATCTCACAGAGTTACAGCTTTCCCCTCAAGAAGCCTTTCGCTAAGACAGTTCTTGTGGAATTGGCAAAGTGATATTTGGAAGCCCATAGAGGGCTATGGTGAAAAAGGAAATATCCTCCGATGAAATCTGGAAAGAAGCTTTCCGAGAAACTGCTTAGTGTTCCGTTAATTGATCTCACAGAGTTACATCTGTATTTCGTGGATCTCTTTGCTAGCCTTATTTCTGTGGAATCTGAGAGCAGATATTTCGGATCCCTTTGAAGACTATAGGGCCAAAGGAAATATCCTCCGATAACAAAGAGAAAGAATCTTTCTGAAAAACTTCTTTGTGTTCTGTGAAATCATCTCACAGAGTTACAGCTTTCCCCTCAAGAAGCCTTTCGCTAAGAGAGTTCTTGTGGAATTGGCAAAGTGATATTTAGAAGCCCATAGAAGGCTATGGAGAAAAAGCAAATATACTCCGATGAAATCTGGAAAGAAGCTTTCTGAGAAACTGCTTAGTTTTCTGTTAATTCATCTCACAGATTTACATCTGTATTTCGTGGATCTCTTTGCTAGCCTTATTTCTGTGGAATCTGGGAACAGATATTTCGGATCACTTTGACGACTACAGGGCCAAAGGAAATATCCTCCGATAACAAAGAGAAAGAAGCTTTCTGAAAAAACTTCTTTGTGTTCTGTGAAATCATCTCACAGAGTTACAGCTTTCCCCTCAAGAAGGCTTTCGCTAAGACAGTTCTTGTGGAATTGGCAAAGTGATATTTGGAAGCCCAAAGAGGGCTATGGTGAAAAAGGAAATATCCTCCGATGAAATCTGGAAAGAAGCTTTCTGAGAAACTGCTTAGTGTTCTGTTAATTGATCTCACAGAGTTACATCTGTATTTCGTGGATCTCTTTGCTAGCCTAACTTCCGTGGAATCTGAGAACAGATATTTCGGATCCCTTTGAAGACTACAGGGCCAAAGGAAATATCCTCCGATAACAAAGAGAAAGATGCTTTCTGAATAACTTCTTTGTGTTCTGTGAAATCATCTCACAGAGTTACAGCTTTCCCCTCAAGAAGCCTTTCGCTAAGACAGTTCTTGTGGAATTGGCAAAGTGATATTTGGAAGCCCATAGAGGGCTAAGGTGAAAAAGGAAATATCCTCCGATGAAATCTGGAAAGAAGCTTTCCCAGAAACTGCTTAGTGTTCTGTTAATTCATCTCACAGAGTTACATCTGTATTTCGTGGATCTCTTTGCTAGCCTTATGTCTGTGGAATCTGAGAGCAGATATTTCGGATCCCTCTGAAGACGGTAGGGCCAAAGGAGATATCCTCCGATAACAAAGACAAAGAAGTTTTCTGAGAAACTTCTTTGTGTTCTGTGAAATCATCTCACAGAGTTACAGCTTTCCCCTCAAGAAGCCTTTCGCTAAGACAGTTCTTGTGGAATTGGCAAAGTGATATTTGGAAGCCCATAGAGGGCTATGGTGAAAAAGGAAATATCCTCCGATGAAATCTGGAAAGAAGCTTTCCGAGAAACTGCTTAGTGTTCCGTTAATTGATCTCACAGAGTTACATCTGTATTTCGTGGATCTCTTTGCTAGCCTTATTTCTGTGGAATCTGAGAGCAGATATTTCGGATCCCTTTGAAGACTATAGGGCCAAAGGAAATATCCTCCGATAACAAAGAGAAAGAATCTTTCTGAAAAACTTCTTTGTGTTCTGTGAAATCAACTCACAGAGTTACAGCTTTCCCCTCAAGAAGCCTTTCGCTAAGAGAGTTCTTGTGGAATTGGCAAAGTGATATTTAGAAGCCCATAGAAGGCTATGGAGAAAAAGCAAATATACTCCGATGAAATCTGGAAAGAAGCTTTCTGAGAAACTGCTTAGTTTTCTGTTAATTCATCTCACAGATTTACATCTGTATTTCGTGGATCTCTTTGCTAGCCTTATTTCTGTGGAATCTGGGAACAGATATTTCGGATCACTTTGACGACTACAGGGCCAAAGGAAATATCCTCCGATAACAAAGAGAAAGAAGCTTTCTGAAAAAACTTCTTTGTGTTCTGTGAAATCATCTCACAGAGTTACAGCTTTCCCCTCAAGAAGGCTTTCGCTAAGACAGTTCTTGTGGAATTGGCAAAGTGATATTTGGAAGCCCAAAGAGGGCTATGGTGAAAAAGGAAATATCCTCCGATGAAATCTGGAAAGAAGCTTTCTGAGAAACTGCTTAGTGTTCTGTTAATTGATCTCACAGAGTTACATCTGTATTTCGTGGATCTCTTTGCTAGCCTAACTTCTGTGGAATCTGAGAACAGATATTTCGGATCCCTTTGAAGACTACAGGGCCAAAGGAAATATCCTCCGATAACAAAGAGAAAGATGCTTTCTGAATAACTTCTTTGTGTTCTGTGAAATCATCTCACAGAGTTACGGCTTTCCCCTCAAGAAGCCTTTCGCTAAGACAGTTCTTGTGGAATTGGCAAAGTGATATTTGGAAGCCCATAGAGGGCTAAGGTGAAAAAGGAAATATCCTCCGATGAAATCTGGAAAGAAGCTTTCCCAGAAACTGCTTAGTGTTCTGTTAATTCATCTCACAGAGTTACATCTGTATTTCGTGGATCTCTTTGCTAGCCTTATGTCTGTGGAATCTGAGAGCAGATATTTCGGATCCCTCTGAAGACGGTAGGGCCAAAGGAGATATCCTCCGATAACAAAGACAAAGAAGTTTTCTGAGAAACTTCTTTGTGTTCTGTGAAATCATCTCACAGAGTTACAGCTTTCCCCTCAAGAAGCCTTTCGCTAAGACAGTTCTTGTGGAATTGGCAAAGTGATATTTGGAAGCCCATAGAAGGCTATGGTGAAAAAGGAAATATCCTCCGATGAAATCTGGAAAGAAGCTTTCCGAGAAACTGCTTAGTGTTCCATTAATTGATCTCACAGAGTTACATCTGTATTTCGTGGATCTCTTTGCTAGCCTTATTTTTGTGGAATCTGAGAGCAGATATTTCGGATCCCTCTGAAGACGGTAGGGCCAAAGGAGATATCCTCCGATAACAAAGAGAAAGAAGTTTTCTGAGAAACTTCTTTGTGTTCTGTGAAATCATCTCACAGAGTTACAGCTTTCCCCTCAAAAAGCCTTTCGCTAAGACCGTTCTTGTGGAATTGGCAAAGTGATATTTGGAAGCCCATAGAGGGCTATGGTGAAAAAGGAAATATCCTCCGATGATATCTGGAAAAAAGCTTTCTGAGAAACTGCTTAGTGTTCTGTTAATTCATCTCACAGAGTTACATCTATATTCCGAGGATCTCTTTGCTAGTCTTATTTCTGTGTAATCTGAGAACAGATATTTCGGTTCCCTTTGAAGACTATAGGGCCAAAGGAAATATCCTCCTATAACAAAGAGAAAGAATCTTTCTGAGAAACTTATTTGTGTTCTGTGAAAATATCTCACAGAGTTACAGCTTTCCCCTCAACAAGCCTTTCGCTTAGAGAGTTCTTGTGGAATTTGCAAAGTGATATTTCGAAGCCCATAGAAGGCTATGGAGAAAAAGCAAATATCCTCCGATGAAATCTGGAAAGAAGCTTTCTGAGAAACTGCTTAGTGTTCTCTTAATTCATCTCACAGAGTTACATCTGTATTTCGTGGATCTCTTTGCTAGACTTATTTCTGTGGAATCTGGGAACAGATATTTCGTTCACTTTGACGACTACAGGGCCAAAGGAAATATCCTCTGATAACAAAGAGAAAGAAGCTTTCTGAGAAACTTCTTCGTGTTCTGTGAAATCATCTCACAGAGTTAGAGCTTTCCCCTCAAGAAGCCTTTCGCTAAGAGAGTTCTTGTGGAATTGGCAAAGTGATATTTGGAAGCCCATGGAGGGCTATGGTGAAAAAGGAAATATCCTCCGATGAAATCTGGAAAGAAGCTTTCTGAGAAACTGCTTAGTGTTCTGTTAATTCATCTCACAGAGTTACATCTGTATTTCGTGGATCTCTTTGCTAGCCTTATTTCTGTGGAATCTGAGAACAGATATTTCGGATCCCTCTGAAGACTATAGGGCCAAATTAAATATCCTCCGATAACAAAGAGAAAGAAGCTTTCTGAGAAACTTCTTTGTGTTCTGTGAAATCATCTCACAGAGTTACAGCTTTCCCCTCAAGAAGCCTTTCGCTAAGAGAGTTCTTGTGGAATTGGCAAAGTGATATTTGTAAGCCCATAGAGGGCTATGGTGAAAAAGGAAATATCCTCCGATGAAATCTGGAAAGAAGCTTTCTGAGAAACTGCTTAGTGTTCTTTTAGTTCATCTCCCAGAATTACATATGTATTTCGTGGATTTCTTTGCTAGCCTTATTTCTGTGGAATCTGAGAACACATTTTTCGGATCCGTTTGAAGACTATAGGGCCAAAGGAAATATCCTCCGATAAAAATGAGAAAGAAGCTTTCAGAGAAACTTCTTTGTGTTCTGTGAAATCATCTCACAGAGTTACAACTTTCCCCTCAAGAAGGCTTTCGCTAAGACAGTTCTTGTGGAATTGGCAAAGTGATATTTGGAAGCGCAAAGAGGGCTATGGTGAAAAAGGAAATATCCTCCGATGAAATCTGGAAAGAAGCTTTCCGAGAAACTGCTTAGTGTTCTGTTAATTGATCTCACAGAGTTACATCTGTATTTCGTGGATCTCTTTGCTAGCCTTATTTCTGTGGAATCTGAGAGCAGATATTTCGGATCCCTTTGAAGACTATAGGGCCAAAGGAAATATCCTCCGATAACAAAGAGAAAGAATCTTTCTGAAAAACTTCTTTGTGTTCTGTGAAATCATCTCTCAGAGTTACAGCTTTCCCCTCAAGAAGCCTTTCGCTAAGAGAGTTCTTGTGGAATTGGCAAAGTGAGATTTAGAAGCCCATAGAAGGCTATGGAGTAAAAGCAAATATCCTCCGATGAAATCTGGAAAGAAGCTTTCTGAGAAACTGCTTAGTGTCCTGTTAATTCATCTCACAGAGTTACATCTGCATTTCGTGGATCTCTTTGCTAGCCTTATTTCTGTGGAATCTGAGAACAGATATTTCGGATCCCTTTGAAGACTATAGGGCCAAAGGAAATATCCTCCGATAACAAAGAGAAAGAAGCTTTCTGAGAAACTTCTTTGTGTTCTGTGAAATCATATCACAGAGTTATAGCTTTCCCCTCAAGAAGCCTTTCGCTAAGACAGTTCTTGTGGAATTGGCAAAGTGATATTTGGAAGACCATTGAAGGCTATGGTGAAAAAGGAAATATCCTCCGATGAAATCTGGAAAGAAGCTTTCTGAGAAACTGCTTAGTGTTCTGTTAATTCATCTCACAGAGTTACATCTGTATTTCGTGGATCTCTTTGCTAGCCTTATTTTTGTGGAATCTGAGAGCAGATATTTCGGATCCCTCTGAAGACTGTAGGGCCAAAGGAGATATCCTCCGATAACAAAGAGAAAGAAGTTTTCTGAGAAACTTCTTTGTGTTCTGTGAAATCATCTCACAGAGTTACAGCTTTCCCTTCAAAAAGCCTTTCGCTAAGACCGTTCTTGTGGAATTGGCAAAGTGATATTTGGAAGCCCATAGAGGGCTATGGTGAAAAAGGAAATATCCTCCGATGATATCTGGAAAAAAGCTTTCTGAGAAACTGCTTAGTGTTCTGTTAATTCATCTCACAGAGTTACATCTATATTCCGTGTATCTCTTTGCTAGTCTTATTTCTGTGTAATCTGAGAACAGATATTTCGGTTCCCTTTGAAGACTATAGGGTCAAAGGAAATATCCTCCTATAACAAAGAGAAAGAATCTTTCTGAGAAACTTATTTGTGTTCTGTGAAAAGATCTCACAGAGTTACAGCTTTCCCCTCAACAAGCCTTTCGCTTAGAGAGTTCTTGTGGAATTGGCAAAGTGATATTTGGAAGCCCATAGAAGGCTATGGAGAAAAAGCAAATATCCTCCGATGAAATCTGGAAAGAAGCTTTCTGAGAAACTGCTTAGTGTTCTCTTAATTCATCTCACAGAGTTACATCTGTATTTCATGGATCTCTTTGCTAGCCTTATTTCTGTGGAATCTGGGAACAGATATTTCGTTCACTTTGACGACTACAGGGCCAAAGGAAATATCCTCTGATAACAAAGAGAAAGAAGCTTTCTGAGAAACTTCTTCGTGTTCTGTGAAATCATCTCACAGAGTTACAGCTTTCCCCTCAAGAAGCCTTTCGCTAAGAGAGTTCTTGTGGAATTGGCAAAGTGATATTTGGAAGCCCATGGAGGGCTATGGTGAAAAAGGAAATGTCCTCCGATGAAATCTGGAAAGAAGCTTTCTGAGAAACTGCTTAGTGTTCTGTTAATTCATCTCACAGAGTTACATCTGTATTTCGTGGATCTCTTTGCTAGCCTTATTTCTGTGGAATCTGAGAACAGATATTTCGGATCCCTCTGAAGACTATAGGGCCAAAGGAAATATCCTCCGATAACAAAGAGAAAGAAGCTTTCTGAGAAACTTCTTTGTGTTCTGTGAAATCATCTCACAGAGTTACAGCTTTCCCCTCAAGAAGCCTTTCGCTAAGAGAGTTCTTGTGGAATTGGCAAAGTGATATTTGTAAGCCCATAGAGGGCTATGGAGAAAAAGGAAATATCCTCCGATGAAATCTGGAAAGAAGCTTTCTGAGAAACTGCTTAGTGTTCTTTTAGTTCATCTCCCAGAGTTACATATGTATTTCGTGGATTTCTTTGCTAGCCTTATTTCTGTGGAATCTGAGAACACATATTTCGGATCCCTTTGAAGACTATAGGGCCAAAGGAAATATCCTCCGATAAAAATGAGAAAGAAGCTTTCAGAGAAACTTCTTTGTGTTCTGTGAAATCATCTCACAGAGTTACAACTTTCCCCTCAAGAAGCCTTTCGCTAACACAGTTCTTGTGGAATTGGCAAACTGATATTTGGAAGCCCATAGAGGGCTATGGAGAAAAAGGAAATATCCTCAGATGAAATCTGGAAAGAAGGTTTCTGAGAAACTGCTTAGTGTTCTGTTAATTCATCTCACAGAGTTACATCTGTATTTCGTGGATCACTTTGCTAGCTTTATTTCTGCGGAATCTGAGAACAGATATTTCGGATCCCTTTGAAGACTATAGGGCCAAAGGAAATAGCCTCCGATAACAAATAGAAAGAAGCTTTCTGAGAAACTTCTTTGTGTTCTGTGAAATCATCTCACAGAGTTATAGCTTTCCAATCAAGTACCCTTTCGCTAAGACAGTTCTTGTTGAATTTTCAAAGTGATATTTGGAAGCCCATAGAAGGCTATGGAGAAAAAGCAAATATCCTCCGATGAAATCTGGAAAGAAGCTTTCTGAGAAACTGCTTAGTTTTCTGTTAATTCATCTCACAGAGTTACATCTATATTCCGTGGATCTCTTTGCTAGCCTTATTTCTGTGGAATCTGAGAACAAATATTTCGGATCCCTTTGAAGACTATAGGGCCAAAGGAAATATCCTCCGATAACAAAGAGAAAGAAGCTTTCTGAGAAACTTCTTTGTGTTCTGTGAAATCATCTCACAGAGTTACAGCTTTCCCCTCAAGAAGACTTTCGCTAAGACAGTTCTTGTGGAATTGGCAAAGTGATATTTGGAAGCCCATAGAGGGCTATGGTGAAAAAGGAAATATCCTCCAATGAAATCTGGAAAGAAGCTTTCCGAGAAACTGCTTAGTGTTCTGTTAATTCATCTCACAGAGTTACATCTGTATTTCGTGAATCTCTTTGCTAGCCTTATTTCTGTGGAATCTGAGAGCAGATATTTCGGAACCCTCTGAAGACTGTAGGGCAAAGGAGATATCCTCCGATAACAAAGACAAAGAAGTTTTCTGAGAAACTTCTTTGTGTTCTGTGAAAGCATCTCACAGAGTTACAGCTTTCCCCTCAAAAAGCCTTTTGCTAAGACAGTTCTTGTGGAATTGGCAAAGTGATATTTGGAAGCCCGTAGAGGGCTATGGAGTAAAAGGAAATATCCTCCAATGAAATCTGGAAAGAAGCTTTCTGAGAAACTGCTTAGTGTTCTGTTAATTCACCTCACAGAGTTACATCTATATTCCCTGGATCTCTTTGCTAGCCTTATTTCTGTGGAATCTGAGAACAGATATTTCGGATCCCTTTGAAGACTATAGGGCCAAAGGAAATATCCTCCTATAACAAAGAGAAAGAATCTTTCTGAGAAACTTCTTCGTGTTCTGTGAAATCATCTCACAGAGTTACAGCTTTCCCCTCAAGAAGCCTTTCGCTTAGAGAGTTCTTGTGGAATTGGCAAAGTGATATTTGGAAGCCCATAGAAGGCTATGGAGAAAAAGCAAATATACTCCGATGAAATCTGGAAAGAAGCTTTCTGAGAAACTGCTTAGTTTTCTGTTAATTCATCTCACAGATTTACATCTGTATTTCGTGGATCTCTTTGCTAGCCTTATTTCTGTGGAATCTGGGAACAGATATTTCGGATCACTTTGACGACTACAGGGCCAAAGGAAATATCCTCCGATAACAAAGAGAAAGAAGCTTTCTGAGAAACTTCTTTGTGTTCTGTGAAATCATCTCACAGAGTTACAGCTTTCCCTCAAGAAGCCTTTCGCTAACACAGTTCTTGTGGAATTGGCAAAGTGATATTTGGAAGCCCAAAGAGGGCTATGGTGAAAAAGGAAATATCCTCCGATGAAATCTGGAAAGAAGCTTTCTGAGAAACTGCTTAGTGTTCTGTTAATTGATCTCACAGAGTTACATCTGTATTTCGTGGATCTCTTTGCTAGCCTAACTTCTGTGGAATCTGAGAACAGATATTTCGGATCCCTTTGAAGACTACAGGGCCAAAGGAAATATCCTCCGATAACAAAGAGAAAGATGCTTTCTGAATAACTTCTTTGTGTTCTGTGAAATCATGTCACAGAGTTACAGCTTTCCCCTCAAGAAGCCTTTCGCTAAGACAGTTCTTGTGGAATTGGCAAAGTGATGTTTGGAAACCCATAGAGGGCTATGGAGAAAAAGGAAATATCCTCCGATGAAATCTGGAAACAAGCTTTCTGAGAAACTGCTTAGTGTTCTGTTAATTCATCTCCCAGAGGTACATCTGTATTTCGTGGATCTCTTTGCTAGCCTTATTTCTGTGGAATCTGAGAACAGATATTTCGGATCCCTTTGAAGATTCTAGGGCCAAAGGAAATATCCTCCGATAACAAAGAGAAAGAAGCTTTCTGAGAAACTTCTTTGTGTTCTGTGAAATCATCTCACAGAGTTACAGCTTTCCCCTCAAGAAGCCTTTCGCTAAGACAGTTCTTGTGGAATTTTCAAAGTGATATTTGGAAGCCCATAGAGGGCTATGGTGAAAAAGGAAATATCCTCTGATGAAATCTGGAAACCAGCTTTGTGAGGAACTGCTTAGTGTTCTTTTAGTTCATCTCCCAGAGTTACATATGTATTTCGTGGATTTCTTTGCTAGCCTTATTTCTGTGGAATATGAGAACACATACTTCGGATCCCTTTGAAGACTATAGGGCCAAAGGAAATATCCTCCGATAAAAATGAGAAAGAAGCTTTCAGAGAAACTTCTTTGTGTTCTGTGAAATCATCTCACAGAGTTACAGCTTTCCCCTCAAGAAGCCTTTCGCTAACACAGTTCTCGTGGAATTGGCAAAGTGATATTTGGAAGCCCATAGAGGGCTATGGAGAAAAAGGAAATATCCTCAGATGAAATCTGGAAAGAAGGTTTCTGAGAAACTGCTTAGTGTTCTGTTAATTCATCTCACAGAGTTACATCTGTATTTCGTGGATCACTTTGCGAGCTTTATTTCTGCGGAATCTGAGAACAGACATTTCGGATCCCTCTGAAGACTATAGGGCCAAAGGAAATATCCTCCGATAACAAATAGAAAGAAGCTTTCTGAGAAACTTCTTTGTGTTCTGTGAAATCATCTCACAGAGTTATAGCTTTCCAATCAAGTACCCTTTCGCTAAGACAGTTCTTGTGGAATTTTCAAAGTGATATTTGGAAGCCCCTAGAGGGCTATGGTGAAAAAGGAAATATCCTACGATGAAATCTGGAAAGAAGTTTCTGAGAAACTGCTTAGTGTTCTGTTAATTCATCTCACAGAGTTACATCTGTATTTCGTGCATCTCTTTGCTAGCCTTATTTCTGTGGAATCTGAGAACAGATATTTCGGATCCCTTTGAAGACTATAGGGCTAAAGGAAACATCCTCCGATAACAAAGATAAAGAAGCTTTCTGAGAAACTTCTTTGTGTTCTGTGAAATCATCTCACAGAATTAAAGCTTTCCCCTCAAGAACCCTTTCGCTAAGACAGTTCTTGTGGAATTGGGAAAGTGATATTTGGAAGCCCATAGAGAGCTATGGAGAAAAAGGAAATATCCTCCGATGAAATCTGGAAAGAAGTTTTCTGAGAAACTGCTTAGTGTTCTGTTAATTCATCTCACAGAGTTACATCTGTATTTCGTGGATCTCTTTGCTAGCTTTATTTCTGTGGAATCTGAGAACAGATATTTCGGATCCCTTTGAAGACTATAGCGCCAAAGGAAATATCCTCCGATAACAAATAGAAAGAAGCTTTCTGAGAAACTCCTTTGTGTTCTGTGAAATCATCTCACAGAGTTACAGCTTTCCAATCAAGTACCCTTTCGCTACGACAGTTCTTGTGGAATTTCAAAAGTGATATTTGAAAGCCCATAGAGGGCTATGGAGAAAAAGTAAATATCCTCCGATTAAATCTGGAAAGAAGCTTTCTGAGAAACTGCTTAGTATTCTTTGAGATCATCTCCCAGAGTTGCATCTGTATTTCGTGGAACTCTTTGCTAGCCTTATTTCTGTGGAATCTGAGAACAGATATTTCGGATCCCTTTGAAGACTATAGGGCCAAAGGAAATATCCTCCGATATCAAAGAGAAAGAAGCTTTCTGAGAAACTTCTTTGTGTTCTGTGAAATCATCTCACAGAGTTACAGCTTTCCCCTCAAGAAGCCTTTCGGTAAGACACTTCTTGTGGAATTGGCAAAGTGATATTTGGAAACCCATAGACGGCTATGGAAAAAAAGGAAATATCCTCCGATGAAATTTGGAAACAAGCTTCCTGAGAAACTGCTTAGTGTTCTGTTAATTCATCTCACTGAGTTACATCTGTATTTCGTGGATTTCTTTGCTAGCCTTATTTCTGTGGAATCTGAGAACAGATATTTCGGATCCCTTTGAAGATTCTAGGGCCAAAGGAAATATCCTCCGATAACAAAGAGAAAGAAGCTTTCTGAGAAACTTCTTTGTGTTCTGTGAAATGATCTCACAGAGTTACAGCTTTCCCCTCAAGAAGCCTTTCGCTAAGACAGTTCTTGTGGAATTGGCAAAGTGATATTTGGAAACCCATAGAGGGCTACGGTGAAAAAGGAAATATCCTCCGATGAAAGATGGAAAGAAGCTTTCTGAGAAACTGCATAGTGTTCTGTTAATTCGTCTCACAGAGTTACATCTGTATTTCGTGGATCTCTTTGCTAGCTTTATTTCTGTGGGATCTGAGAACAGATATTTCGGATCCCTTTGAAGACTATAGGGCCAAAGGAAATATCCTCCGATAACAAATAGAAAGAAGCTTTCTGAGAAACTTCTTTGTGTTCTGTGAAATCATCTCACAGAGTTACAGCGTTCCAATCAAGTACCCTTTCGCTAAGACAGTTCTTGTGGAATTTTCAAAGTGATATTTGGAAGCCCATAGAGGACTATGGTGAAAAAGGAAATATCCTCCGATGATATCTGGAAAGAAGCTTTCTGAGAAAGTGCTTAGTGTTCTGTTAATTCATCTCACAGAGTTACATCTGTATTTCGTGCATCTCTTTGCTAGCCTTATTTTTGTGTAATCTGAGAACAGATATTTCGGATCCCTTTGAAGACTATAGGGCCAAAGGAAATATCCTCCGATAACAAAGAGAAAGAAGCTTTCTGAGAAACTTCTTTGTGTTCTGTGAAATCATCCCACAGAGTTAAAGCTTTGCCTCAAGAAGCCTTTCGCTAAGACAGTCCTTGTGGAATTGGCAAAGTGATATTTGGAAGCCCATAGAGGGCTATGGTGAAAAAGGAAATATCCTCCGATGAAATCTGGAAAGAAGCTTTCTGAGAAACTGCTTAGTGTTCTGTTAATTGATCTCCCAGAGTTACATGTGTATTTCGTGGATCTCTTTGCTAGCCTTCTTTCTGTGGAAAACGAGAATACATATTTCCTTTCCTTTTGAAGACTATAGGGCCAAAGGAAATATCCTCCGATATCAAAGAGAAAGAAGCTTTCAGAGAAACTTCTTCGTGTTCGGTGAAATCATCTCACAGAGTTACAGCTTTCCCCGCAAGAAGCCTTTCGCTAATACAGTTCTTGTGGAATTGGCAAAGTGATATTTGGAAGCCCATAGAGGGCTAGGGAGAAAAAGGAAATATCCTCAGATGAAATCTGGAAAGAAGATTTCTGAGAAACTGCTTAGTGTTCTGTTAATTCATCTCACGGAGTTACATCTGTATTTCTTGGATCTCTTTGCTCGCCTTATTTCTGTGGAATCTGAGAACAGATATTTCGGATCCCTTTGAAGACTATAGGGCCAAAGGAAATATCCTCGGATAACAAAGAGAAAGAAGCTTTCTGAGAAACTTCTTTGTGTTCTGTGAAATCATCTCACAGAGTTACAGCTTTCCCCTCAAGAAGCCTTTCGCTAAGACAGTTCTTATGGAATTCCCAAAGTGATATTTGGAAGCCCATAGAGGGCTATGGCGAAAAAGAAAATATCCTCCGATGAAATCTGGAAAGAAGCTTTCTGAGACACTGCTTAGTGTTCTGTTAATTCATCTCACAGAGTTACATCTGTATTTCGTGGATCTCTTTACTAGCCTTACTTCTGTGGAATCTGAGAACAGATATTTCGGATCCCTTTGAAGACTATAGGGCCAAAGGAAATATCCTCCGATAACAAAGAGAAAGAAGCTTTCTGAGAAACTTCTTTGTGCTCTGTGAAATCATCTCACAGATTTACAGCTTTCCCCTCAAGAAGCCTTTCGCTAAGACAGTTCTTGTGGAATTGGCAAAGTGATATTTGGAAGCCCATATAGGGCTATGGAGAAAAAGGAAATATCCTCCGATGAAATCTGGAAAGAAGCTTTCTGAGACACTGCTTAGTGTTCTTTTAGTTCATCTCCCGGAGTTACATCTGTATTTCGTGGATCTCTTTGCTAGCCTTATTTCTGTGGAATCTGAGAACAGATATTTCGGATCCCTTTGAAGACTATAGTTGCAAAGGAAATATCCTCCGATAACAAAGATAAAGAAGCTTTCAGAGAAACTTCTTTGTGTTCTGTGAAATCATCTCACAGATTTACAGCTTTCCCCTCAAGAAGCCTTTCGCTAAGACAGTTCTTCTGGAATTGGCAAAGTGATATTTGGAAGCCCATATAGGGCTATGGAGAAAAAGGAAATATCCTCCGATGAAATCTGGAAAGAAGCTTTCTGAGACACTGCTTAGTGTTCTTTTAGTTCATCTCCCGGAATTACATCTGTATTTCGTGGATCTCTTTGCTAGCCTTATTTCTGTGGAATCTGAGAACAGATATTTCGGATCCCTTTGAGGACTATAGTTGCAAAGGAAATATCCTCCGATAACAAAGATAAAGAAGCTTTCAGAGAAACTTCTTTGTGTTCTGTGAAATCATCTCACAGAGTTACAGCTTTCCCCTCAAGAAGCCTTTCGGTAAGACACTTCTTGTGGAATTGGCAAAGTGATATTTGGAAACCCATAGAGGGCTATGGAGAAAAAGGAAATATCCTCCGATGAAATTTGGAAACAAGCTTCCTGAGAAACTGCTTAGTGTTCTGTTAATTCATCTCACTGAGTTACATCTGTATTTCGTGGATCTCTTTGCTAGCCTTATTTCTGTGGAATCTGAGAACAGATATTTCGGATCCCTTTGAAGATTCTAGGGCCAAAGGAAATATCCTCCGATAACAAAGAGAAAGAAGCTTTCTGAGAAACTTCTTTGTGTTCTGTGAAATGATCTCACAGAGTTACAGCTTTCCCCTCAAGAAGCCTTTCGCTAAGACAGTTCTTGTTGAATTGGCAAAGTAATATTTGGAAACCCATAGAGGGCTACGGTGAAAAAGGAAATATCCTCCGATGAAAGATGGAAAGAAGCTTTCTGAGAAACTGCTTAGTGTTCTGTTAATTCATCTCACAGAGTTACATCTGTATTTCGTGGATCTCTTTGCTAGCTTTATTTCTGTGGGATCTGAGAACAGATATTTCGGATCCCTTTGAAGACTATAGGGCCAAAGGAAATATCCTCCGATAACAAATAGAAAGAAGCTTTCTGAGAAACTTCTTTGTGTTCTGTGAAATCATCTCACAGAGTTACAGCTTTCCAATCAAGTACCCTTTCGCTAAGACAGTTCTTGTGGAATTTTCAAAGTGATATTTGGAAGCCCATAGAGGCCTATGGTGAAAAAGGAAATATCCTCCGATGATATCTGGAAAGAAGCTTTCTGAGAAAGTGCTTAGTGTTCTGTTAATTCATCTCACAGAGTTACATCTGTATTTCGTGGATCTCTTTGCTAGCCTTATTTTTGTGTAATCTGAGAACAGATATTTCGGATCCCTTTGAAGACTATAGGGCCAAAGGAAATATCCTCCGATAACAAAGAGATAGAAGATTTCTGAGAAACTTCTTTGTCTTCTGTAAAATCATCTCACAGAGTTACAGCTTTCCCCGCAAGAAGCCTTTCGCTAAGACAGTTCTTGAGAAATTGGCAAAGTGATATTTTGAAGCCCATAGAGGGCTATGCTGAAAAAGAAAATATCCTCCGATGAAATCTGGAAAGAAGCTTTCTGAGAAACTGCTTAGAGTTCGGTTTATTCATCTCCCAGAGTTACATCTGTATTTCGTGGATCTCTTTGCTAGCCTTATTTCTGTGGAATCTGAGAACAGATATTTCGGATCCCTTTGAAGACTATAGGGCCAAAGGAAATATCCTCCGATAACAAAGAGAAAGAAGCTTTCTGAGAAACTTCTTTGTGTTCTGCGAAATCATCCCACAGAGTTAACGCTTTGCCTCAAGAAGCCTTTCGCTAAGACAGTTCTTGTGGAATTGGCAAAGTGATATTTGGAAGCCCATAGAGGGCTATGGTGAAAAAGGAAATATCCTCCGATGAAATCTGGAAAGAAGCTTTCTGAGAAACTGCTTAGTGTTCTGTTAATTCATCTCCCAGAGTTACATGTGTATTTCGTGGATCTCTTTGCTAGCCTTCTTTCTGTGGAATCTGAGAATACATATTTCCTTTCCTTATGAAGACTATAGGGCCAAAGGAAATATCCTCCGATATCAAAGAGAAAGAAGCTTTCAGAGAAACTTCTTTGTGTTCTGTGAAATCATCTCACAGAGTTACAGCTTTCCCCGCAAGAAGCCTTTCGCTAAGACAGTTCTTGTGGAATTGGCAAAGTGATATTTGGAAGCTCACAGAGGGCTAAGGAGAAAAAGGAAATATCCTCAGATGAAATCTGGAAAGAAGATTTCTGAGAAACTGCTTAGTGTTCTGTTAATTCATCTCACGGAGTTACATCTGTATTTCTTGGATCTCTTTGCTCGCCTTATTTCTGTGGAATCTGAGAACAGATATTTCGGATCCCTTTGAAGACTATAGGGCCAAAGGAAATATCCTCGGATAACAAAGAGAAAGAAGCTTTCTGAGAAACTTCTTTGTGTTCTGTGAAATCATCTCACAGAGTTACAGCTTTCCCCTCAAGAAGCCTTTCGCTAAGACAGTTCTTGTGGAATTGGCAAAGTGATATTTGGAAGCCCATATAGGGCTATGGAGAAAAAGGAAATATCCTCCGATGAAATCTGGAAAGAAGCTTTCTGAGACACTGCTTAGTGTTCTTTTAGTTCATCTCCCTGAGTTACATCTGTATTTCGTGGATCTCTTTGCTACCTTATTTCTGTGGAATCTGAGAACACATATTTCGGATCCCTTTGTAGACTATTGGGGCAAAGGAAATATCCTCCGATAACAAAGATACAGAAGCTTTCAGAGAAACTTCTTTGCGTTCTGTGAAATCATCTCACAGAGTTACAGCTTTCCCCTCAAAAAGCCTTTCGCTGAGACAGTTCTTGTGGAATTGGAGAAGTGATATTTGGAAGCCCATAGAAGGCTATGGAGAAAAAGCAAATATCCTCCGATGAAATCTGGAAAGAAGCTTTCTGAGAAACTGCTTAGTGTTCTGGTAATTCATCTCAGAGATTTACATCTGTATTTCATGGATCTCCTTGCTAGCCTTATTTCTGTGGAATCTGGGAAAAGATATTTCGGATCACTTTGACGACTACAGGGCCAAAGGAAATATCCTCCGATAACAAAGAGAAAGAAGCTTTCTGAGAAACTTCTTTGTGTTCTGTGAAATCATCTCACAGAGTTACAGCTTTCCCCTCAAGAAGCCTTTCGCTAAGAGAGTTCTTGTTGAATTGGCAAAGTGATATTTGGAAGCCCATAGAAGGCTAGGGAGAAAAAGCAAATATCCTCCGATGAAATCTGGAAAGAAGCTTTCTGAGAAACTGCTTAGGGTTCTGTTAATTGATCTCACAGAGTTACATCTGTATTTCTTGGATCTCTTTGCTAGCCTTATTTCTGTGGAATCTGAGAACAGATATTTCGGATCCCTTTGAAGAATATAGGGCCAAAGGAAATATGCTCCGATAACAAAGAGAAAGAAGCTTTCTGAGAAACTTCTTTGTGTTCTGTGAAATCATCTCACAGAGTTATAGCTTTCCCCTCAAGAAGCCTATCGCTAAGAGAGTTCTTGTGGAATTGGCAAAGTGATATTTGGAAGCCCATAGTGGGCTATGGTGAAAAAGGAAATATCCTCCGATGAAATCTGGAAAGAAGCTTTCTGAGAAACTGCTTAGTGTTCTGTTAATTCATCTCACAGAGTTACATCTGTATTTCGTGGATCTCTTTGCTAGCCTTGTATCTGTGGAATCTGAGAGCAGATATTTCGGATCCCTCTGAAGACTGTAGGGCCAAAGGAGATATCCTCCGATAACAAAGAGAAAGAAGTTTTCTGAGAAACTTCTTTGTGTTCTGTGAAATCATCTCACAGAGTTACAGCTTTCCCCTCAAAAAGCCTTTCGCTAAGACCGTTCTTGTGGAATTGGCAAAGTGATATTTGGAAGCCCATAGAGGGCTACGGAGAAAAAGGAAATATCCTCCGATGAAATCTGGAAAGAAGCTTTCTGAGAAACTGCTTAGTGTTCTGTTAATTCATCTCACAGAGTTACATCTATATTCCGTGCATCTCTTTGGTTGCCTTATTTCTGTGGAATCTTAGAACAGATATTTCGGATCCCTTTCAAGAATATAGGGCCGAAGGAAATATCCTCCTATAACAAAGAGAAAGAATCTTTCTGAGAAACGTCTTTGTGTTCTGTGAAAACATCACACAGAGTTACAGCTTTCCCCTCAACAAGCCTTTCGCTTAGAGAGTTCTTGTGGAATGGGCAAGGTGATATTTGGAAGCCCATAGAAGTCTATGGAGAAAAAGCAAATATCCTCCGATGAAATCTGGAAAGAAGCTTTCTGAGAAACTGCTTAGTGTTCTGTTAATTCATCTCACAGAGTTACATCTGTATTTCGTGGATCTCTTTGCTAGCCTTATTTCTGTGGAATCTGGGAACAGATATTTCGGTCACTTTGACGACTACAGGGCCAAAGGAAATATCCTCTGATAACAAAGAGAAAGAAGCTTTCTGAGAAACTTCTTCGTGTTCTGTGAAATCATCTCACAGAGTTACAGCTTTGCCCTCAAGAAGCCTTTCGCTAAGACAGTTCTTGTGGAATTGGCAAAGTGATATTTGGAAGCCCATAGAGGGCTATGGTGAAAAAGGAAATATCCTCCGATGAAATCTGGAAAGAAGCTTTCTGAGAAACTGCTTAGTGTTGTGTTAATTGATCTCACAGAGTTACATCTGTATTTCTTGGATCTCTTTGCTAGCCTTATTTCTGTGGAATCTGAGAACAGATATTTCGGATCCCTTTGAAGAATATAGGGCCAAAGGAAATATCCTCCGATAACAAAGAGAAAGAAGCTTTCTGAGAAACTTCTTTGTGTTCTGTGAAATCATCTCACAGAGTTATAGCTTTCCCCTCAAGAAGCCTTTCGCTAAGAAAGTTCTTGTGGAATTGGCAAAGTGATATTTGGAAGCCCATAGAGGGCTATGGTGAAAAAGGAAATATCCTCCGATGAAATCTGGAAAGAAGCTCTCTGAGAAACTGCTTAGTGTTCTGTTAATTCATCTCACAGAGTTACATCTGTATTTCGTGGATCTCTTTGCTAGCCTTATTTCTGTGGAATCTGAGAGCAGATATTTCGGATCCCTCTGAAGACTGTAGGGCCAAAGGAGATATCCTCCGATAACAAAGAGAAAGAAGTTTTCTGAGAAACTTCTTTGTGTTCTGTGAAATCATCTCACAGAGTTACAGCTTTCCCCTCAAAAAGCCTTTCGCTAAGACCGTTCTTGTGGAATTGGCAAAGTGATATTTGGAAGCCCATAGAGGGCTATGGTGAAAAAGGAAATATCCTCCGATGATATCTGGAAAAAAGCTTTCTGAGAAACTGCTTAGTGTTCTGTTAATTCATCTCACAGAGTTACATCTATATTCCGTGGAACTCTTTGCTAGCCTTATTTCTGTGGAATCTGAGAACAGATATTTCGGTTCCCTTTGAAGACTATAGGGCCAAAGGAAATATCCTCCTATAACAAAGACAAAGAATCTTTCTGAGAAACTTCTTTGTGTTCTGTGAAAACATCTCACAGAGTTACAGCTTTCCCCTCAACAAGCCTTTCGCTTAGAGAGTTCTTGTGGAATTGGCAAAGTGATATTTGGAAGCCCATAGAAGGCTATGGAGAAAAAGCAAATATCCTCCGATGAAATCTGGAAAGAAGCTTTCTGAGAAACTGCTTAGTGTTGTGTTAATTCATCTCACAGAGTTACATCTGTATTTCGTGGATCTCTTTGCTAGCCTTATTTCTGTGGAATCTGGGAACAGATATTTCGTTCACTTTGACGACTACAGGGCCAAAGGAAATATCCTCTGATAACAAAGAGAAAGAAGCTTTCTGAGAAACTTCTTCGTGTTCTGTGAAATCATCTCACAGAGTTACAGCTTTCCCCTCAAGAAGCCTTTCGCTAAGAGAGTTCTTGTGGAATTGGCAAAGTGATATTTGGAAGCCCATGGAGGGCTATGGTGAAAAAGGAAATATCCTCCGATGAAATCTGGAAAGAAGCTTTCTGAGAAACTGCTTAGTGTTCTGTTAATTCATCTCACAGAGTTACATCTGTATTTCGTGGATCTCTTTGCTAGCCTTATTTCTGTGGAATCTGAGAACAGATATTTCGGATCCCTCTGAAGACTATAGGGCCAAAGGAAATATCCTCCGATAACAAAGACAAAGAAGCTTCTGAGAAACTTCTTTGTGTTCTGTGAAATCATCTCACAGAGTTACAGCTTTCCCCTCAAGAAGCCTTTCGCTAAGACAGTTCTTGTGGAATTGGCAAAGTGATATTTGGAAGCCCTTAGAGGGCAATGGAGAAAAAGGAAATATCCTCCGATGAAATCTGGAAAGAAGCTTTCTGAGAAACTGCTTAGTATTCTTTTACTTCATCTCCCAGAGTTACATGTGTATTTCGTGGATCTCTTTGCTAGCCTTATTTCTGTGGAATCTGAGAACAGATATTTCGGATCCCTTTGAAGACTATAGGGCCAAAGGAAATATCCTCGGATAACAAAGAGAAAGAAGCTTTCTGAGAAACTTCTTTGTGTTCTGTGAAATCATCTCACAGAGTTACAGCTTTCCCCTCAAGAAGCCTTTCGCTAAGACAGTTCTTGTGGAATTGGCAAAGTGATATTTGGAAGCCCATAGAGGGCTATGGCGAAAAAGGAAATATCCTCCGATGAAATCTGGAAAGAAGCTTTCTGAGACACTGCTTAGTGTTCTGTTAATTCATCTCACAGAGTTACATCTGTATTTCGTGGATCTCTTTACTAGCCTTACTTCTGTGGAATCTGAGAACAGATATTTCGGATCCCTTTGAAGACTATAGGGCCAAAGGAAATATCCTCCGATAACAAAGAGAAAGAAGCTTTCTGAGAAACTTCTTTGTGCTCTGTGAAATCATCTCACAGATTTACAGCTTTCCCCTCAAGAAGCCTTTCGCTAAGACAGTTCTTGTGGAATTGGCAAAGTGATATTTGGAAGCCCATATAGGGCTATGGAGAAAAAGGAAATATCCTCCGATGAAATCTGGAAAGAAGCTTTCTGAGACACTGCTTAGTGTTCTTTTAGTTCATCTCCCGGAGTTACATCTGTATTTCGTGGATCTCTTTGCTACCTTATTTCTGTGGAATCTGAGAACACATATTTCGGATCCCTTTGAAGACTATTGGGGCAAAGGAAATATCCTCCGATAACAAAGATACAGAAGCTTTCAGAGAAACTTCTTTGCGTTCTGTGAAATCATCTCACAGAGTTACAGCTTTCCCCTCAAAAAGCCTTTCGCTGAGACAGTTCTTGTGGAATTGGAGAAGTGATATTTGGAAGCCCATAGAAGGCTATGGAGAAAAAGCAAATATCCTCCGATGAAATCTGGAAAGAAGCTTTCTGAGAAACTGCTGTGTGTTCTGGTAATTCATCTCAGAGATTTACATCTGTATTTCATGGATCTCCTTGCTAGCCTTATTTCTGTGGAATCTGGGAAAAGATATTTCGGATCACTTTGACGACTACAGGGCCAAAGGAAATATCCTCCGATAACAAAGAGAAAGAAGCTTTCTGAGAAACTTCTTTGTGTTCTGTGAAATCATCTCACAGAGTTACAGCTTTCCCCTCTAGAAGCCTTTCGCTAAGAGAGTTCTTGTTGAATTGGCAAAGTGATATTTGGAAGCCCATAGAAGGCTAGGGAGAAAAAGCAAATATCCTCCGATGAAATCTGGAAAGAAGCTTTCTGAGAAACTGCTTAGGGTTCTGTTAATTGATCTCACAGAGTTACATCTGTATTTCTTGGATCTCTTTGCTAGCCTTATTTCTGTGGAATCTGAGAACAGATATTTCGGATCCCTTTGAAGAATATAGGGCCAAAGGAAATATCCTCCGATAACAAAGAGAAAGAAGCTTTCTGAGAAACTCCTTTGTGTTCTGTGAAATCATCTCACAGAGTTATAGCTTTCCCCTCAAGAAGCCTATCGCTAAGAGAGTTCTTGTGGAATTGGCAAAGTGATATTTGGAAGCCCATAGTGGGCAATGGTGAAAAAGGAAATATCCTCCGATGAAATCTGGAAAGAAGCTTTCTGAGAAACTGCTTAGTGTTCTGTTAATTCATCTCACAGAGTTACATCTGTATTTCGTGGATCTCTTTGCTAGCCTTATATCTGTGGAATCTGAGAGCAGATATTTCGGAACCCTCTGAAGACTGTAGGGCCAAAGGAGATATCCTCCGATAACAAAGAGAAAGAAGTTTTCTGAGAAACTTCTTTGTGTTCTGTGAAATCATCTCACAGAGTTACAGCTTTCCCCTCAAAAAGCCTTTCGCTAAGACCGTTCTTGTGGAATTGGCAAAGTGATATTTGGAAGCCCATAGAGGGCTACGGAGAAAAAGGAAATATCCTCCGATGAAATCTGGAAAGAAGCTTTCTGAGAAACTGCTTAGTGTTCTGTTAATTCATCTCACAGAGTTACATCTATATTCCGTGCATCTCTTTGGTTGCCTTATTTCTGTGGAATCTTAGAACAGATATTTCGGATCCCTTTCAAGAATATAGGGCCGAAGGAAATATCCTTCTATAACAAAGAGAAAGAATCTTTCTGAGAAACGTCTTTGTGTTCTGTGAAAACATCACACAGAGTTACAGCTTTCCCCTCAACAAGCCTTTCGCTTAGAGAGTTCTTGTGGAATGGGCAAGGTGATATTTGGAAGCCCATAGAAGTCTATGGAGAAAAAGCAAATATCCTCCGATGAAATCTGGAAAGAAGCTTTCTGAGAAACTGCTTAGTGTTCTGTTAATTCATCTCACAGAGTTACATCTGTATTTCGTGGATCTCTTTGCTAGCCTTATTTCTGTGGAATCTGGGAACAGATATTTCGGTCACTTTGACGACTACAGGGCCAAAGGAAATATCCTCTGATAACAAAGAGAAAGAAGCTTTCTGAGAAACTTCTTCGTGTTCTGTGAAATCATCTCACAGAGTTACAGCTTTCCCCTCAAGAAGCCTTTCGCTAAGACAGTTCTTGTGGAATTGGCAAAGTGATATTTGGAAGCCCATAGAGGGCTATGGTGAAAAAGGAAATATCCTCCGATGAAATCTGGAAAGAAGCTTTCTGAGAAACTGCTTAGTGTTGTGTTAATTGATCTCACAGAGTTACATCTGTATTTCTTGGATCTCTTTGCTAGCCTTATTTCTGTGGAATCTGAGAACAGATATTTCGGATCCCTTTGAAGAATATAGGGCCAAAGGAAATATCCTCCGATAACAAAGAGAAAGAAGCTTTCTGAGAAACTTCTTTGTGTTCTGTGAAATCATCTCACAGAGTTATAGCTTTCCCCTCAAGAAGCCTTTCGCTAAGACAGTTATTGTGGAATTGGCAAAGTGATATTTGGAAGCCCATAGAGGGCTATGGTGAAAAAGGAAATATCCTCCGATGAAATCTGGAAAGAAGCTCTCTGAGAAACTGCTTAGTGTTCTGTTAATTCATCTCACAGAGTTACATCTGTATTTCGTGGATCTCTTTGCTAGCCTTATTTCTGTGGAATCTGGGAACAGATATTTCGTTCACTTTGACGACTACAGGGCCAAAGGAAATATCCTCTGATAACAAAGAGAAAGAAGCTTTCTGAGAAACTTCTTCGTGTTCTGTGAAATCATCTCACAGAGTTACAGCTTTCCCCTCAAGAAGCCTTTCGCTAAGAGAGTTCTTGTGGAATTGGCAAAGTGATATTTGGAAGCCCATGGAGGGCTATGGTGAAAAAGGAAATATCCTCCGATGAAATCTGGAAAGAAGCTTTCTGAGAAACTGCTTAGTGTTCTGTTAATTCATCTCACAGAGTTACATCTGTATTTCGTGGATCTCTTTGCTAGCCTTATTTCTGTGGAATCTGAGAGCAGATATTTCGGATCCCTCTGAAGACTGTAGGGCCAAAGGAGATATCCTCCGATAACAAAGAGAAAGAAGTTTTCTGAGAAACTTCTTTGTGTTCTGTGAAATCATCTCACAGAGTTACAGCTTTCCCATAAAAAGCCTTTCGCTAAGACCGTTCTTGTGGAATTGGCAAAGTGATATTTGGAAGCCCATAGAGGGCTATGGTGAAAAAGGAAATATCCTCCGATGATATCTGGAAAAAAGCTTTCTGAGAAACTGCTTAGTGTTCTGTTAATTCATCTCACAGAGTTACATCTATATTCCGTGGATCTCTTTGCTAGCCTTATTTCTGTGGAATCTGAGAACAGATATTTCGGTTCCCTTTGAAGACTATAGGGCCAAAGGAAATATCCTCCTATAACAAAGAGAAAGAATCTTTCTGAGAAACTTCTTTGTGTTCTGTGAAAGCATCTCACAGAGTTACAGCTTTCCTCTCAACAAGCCTTTCGCTTAGAGAGTTCTTGTGGAATTGGCAAAGTGATATTTGGAAGCCCATAGAAGGCTATGGAGAAAAAGCAAATATCCTCCGATGAAACCTGGAAAGAAGCTTTCTGAGAAACTGCTTAGTGTTGTGTTAATTCATCTCACAGAGTTACATCTGTATTTCGTGGATCTCTTTGCTAGCCTTATTTCTGTGGAATCTGGGAACAGATATTTCGTTCACTTTGACGACTACAGGGCCAAAGGAAATATCCTCTGATAACAAAGAGAAAGAAGCTTTCTGAGAAACTTCTTCGTGTTCTGTGAAATCATCTCACAGAGTTACAGCTTTCCCCTCAAGAAGCCTTTCGCTAAGAGAGTTCTTGTGGAATTGGCAAAGTGATATTTGGAAGCCCATGGAGGGCTATGGTGAAAAAGGAAATATCCTCCGATGAAATCTGGAAAGAAGCTTTCTGAGAAACTGCTTAGTGTTCTGTTAATTCATCTCACAGAGTTACATCTGTATTTCGTGGATCTCTTTGCTAGCCTTATTTCTGTGGAATCTGAGAACAGATATTTCGGATCCCTCTGAAGACTATAGGGCCAAAGGAAATATCCTCCGATAACAAAGACAAAGAAGCTTCTGAGAAACTTCTTTGTGTTCTGTGAAATCATCTCACAGAGTTACAGCTTTCCCCTCAAGAAGCCTTTCGCTAAGACAGTTCTTGTGGAATTGGCAAAGTGATATTTGGAAGCCCTTAGAGGGCAATGGAGAAAAAGGAAATATCCTCCGATGAAATCTGGAAAGAAGCTTTCTGAGAAACTGCTTAGTATTCTTTTACTTCATCTCCCAGAGTTACATGTGTATTTCGTGGATCTCTTTGCTAGCCTTATTTCTGTGGAATCTGAGAACAGATATTTCGGATCCCTTTGAAGACTATATTGCCAAAGGAAATATCCTCCGATGACAAAGAGAAAGAAGCTTTCTGAGAAAGTTCTTTGATTTCTGTGAAATCATCTCACAGAGTTACAGCTTTCCCCTCAAGAAGCCTTTCGCTGTGACAGTTCTTGTGGAATTGGCAAAGTGATATTAGGAAGCCCTTAGAGGGCTATGGAGAAAAAGGAAATATCCTCCGATGAAATCTGGAAAGAAGCATTCTGAGAAACTGCTTAGTGTTCTGTTAATTCATCTCACAGAGTTAAATCTGTATTTCGTGGATCTCTTTGCTAGCTTTATTTCTGTGGAATCTGAGAACAGATATTTCGGATCCCTTTGAAGACTATAGCGCCAAAGGAAATATCCTCCGATAACAAATAGAAAGAAGCTTTCTGAGAAACTCCTTTGTGTTCTGTGAAATCATCTCACAGAGTTACAGCTTTCCAATCAAGTACCCTTTCGCTACGACAGTTCTTGTGGAATTTCAAAAGTGATATTTGAAAGCCCATAGAGGGCTATGGAGAAAAAGTAAATTTCCTCCGTTGAAATCTGGAAAGAAGCTTTCTGAGAAACTGCTTAGTATTCTTTGAGATCATCTCCCAGAGTTGGATCTGTATTTCGTGGAACTCTTTGCTAGCCTTATTTCTGTGGAATCTGAGAACAGATATTTCGGATCCCTTTGAAGACTATAGGGCCAAAGGAAATAACCTCCGATATCAAAGAGAAAGAAGCTTTCAGAGAAACTTCTTTGTGTTCTGTGAAATCATCTCACAGAGTTACAGCTTTCCCCTCAAGATGCCTTTCGGTAAGACACTTCTTGTGGAATTGGCAAAGTGATATTTGGAAACCCATAGAGGGCTATGGAGAAAAAGGAAATATCCTCCGATGAAATTTGGAAACAAGCTTTCTGAGAAACTGCTTAGTGTTCTGTTAATTCATCTCCCAGAGTTACATCTGTATTTCGTGGATCTCTTTGCTAACCTTATTTCTGTGGAATCTGAGAACAGATATTTCGGATCCCTTTGAAGATTCTATTGCCAAAGGAAATATCCTCCGATAACAAAGAGAAAGAAGCTTTCTGAGAAACTTCTTTGTGTTCTGTGAAATGATCTCACAGAGGTACAGCTTTCCCCTCAAGAAGCCTTTCGCTAAGACAGTTCTTGTGGAATTGGCAAAGTGATATTTGGAAACCCATAGAGGGCTACGGTGAAAAAGGAAATATCCTCCGATGAAAGATGGAAAGAAGCTTTCTGAGAAACTGCTTAGGGTTCTGTTAATTCATCTCACAGAGTTACATCTGTATTTCGTGGATCTCTTTGCTAGCCTTATTTCTGTGGAATCTGGGAACAGATATTTCGGTCACTTTGACGACTACAGGGCCAAAGGAAATATCCTCTGATAACAAAGAGAAAGAAGCTTTCTGAGAAACTTCTTCGTGTTCTGTGAAATCATCTCACAGAGTTACAGCTTTCCCCTCAAGAAGCCTTTCGCTAAGACAGTTCTTGTGGAATTGGCAAAGTGATATTTGGAAGCCCATAGAGGGCTATGGTGAAAAAGGAAATATCCTCCGATGAAATCTGGAAAGAAGCTTTCTGAGAAACTGCTTAGTGTTGTGTTAATTGATCTCACAGAGTTACATCTGTATTTCTTGGATCTCTTTGCTAGCCTTATTTCTGTGGAATCTGAGAACAGATATTTCGGATCCCTTTGAAGAATATAGGGCCAAAGGAAATATCCTCCGATAACAAAGAGAAAGAAGCTTTCTGAGAAACTTCTTTGTGTTCTGTGAAATCATCTCACAGAGTTATAGCTTTCCCCTCAAGAAGCCTTTCGCTAAGACAGTTCTTGTGGAATTGGCAAAGTGATATTTGGAAGCCCATAGAGGGCTATGGTGAAAAAGGAAATATCCTCCGATGAAATCTGGAAAGAAGCTCTCTGAGAAACTGCTTAGTGTTCTGTTAATTCATCTCACAGAGTTACATCTGTATTTCGTGGATCTCTTTGCTAGCCTTATTTCTGTGGAATCTGAGAGCAGATATTTCGGATCCCTCTGAAGACTGTAGGGCCAAAGGAGATATCCTCCGATAACAAAGAGAAAGAAGTTTTCTGAGAAACTTCTTTGTGTTCTGTGAAATCATCTCACAGAGTTACAGCTTTCCCCTCAAAAAGCCTTTCGCTAAGACCGTTCTTGTGGAATTGGCAAAGTGATATTTGGAAGCCCATAGAGGGCTATGGTGAAAAAGGAAATATCCTCCGATGATATCTGGAAAAAAGCTTTCTGAGAAACTGCTTAGTGTTCTGTTAATTCATCTCACAGAGTTACATCTATATTCCGTGGAACTCTTTGCTAGCCTTATTTCTGTGGAATCTGAGAACAGATATTTCGGTTCCCTTTGAAGACTATAGGGCCAAAGGAAATATCCTCCTATAACAAAGAGAAAGAATCTTTCTGAGAAACTTCTTTGTGTTCTGTGAAAACATCTCACAGAGTTACAGCTTTCCCCTCAACAAGCCTTTCGCTTAGAGAGTTCTTGTGGAATTGGCAAAGTGATATTTGGAAGCCCATAGAAGGCTATGGAGAAAAAGCAAATATCCTCCGATGAAATCTGGAAAGAAGCTTTCTGAGAAACTGCTTAGTGTTGTGTTAATTCATCTCACAGAGTTACATCTGTATTTCGTGGATCTCTTTTCTAGCCTTATTTCTGTGGAATCTGGGAACAGATATTTCGTTCACTTTGACGACTACAGGGCCAAAGGAAATATCCTCTGATAACAAAGAGAAAGAAGCTTTCTGAGAAACTTCTTCGTGTTCTGTGAAATCATCTCACAGAGTTACAGCTTTCCCCTCAAGAAGCCTTTCGCTAAGAGAGTTCTTGTGGAATTGGCAAAGTGATATTTGGAAGCCCATGGAGGGCTATGGTGAAAAAGGAAATATCCTCCGATGAAATCTGGAAAGAAGCTTTCTGAGAAACTGCTTAGTGTTCTGTTAATTCATCTCACAGAGTTACATCTGTATTTCGTGGATCTCTTTGCTAGCCTTATTTCTGTGGAATCTGAGAGCAGATATTTCGGATCCCTCTGAAGACTGTAGGGCCAAAGGAGATATCCTCCGATAACAAAGAGAAAGAAGTTTTCTGAGAAACTTCTTTGTGTTCTGTGAAATCATCTCACAGAGTTACAGCTTTCCCATAAAAAGCCTTTCGCTAAGACCGTTCTTGTGGAATTGGCAAAGTGATATTTGGAAGCCCATAGAGGGCTATGGTGAAAAAGGAAATATCCTCCGATGATATCTGGAAAAAAGCTTTCTGAGAAACTGCTTAGTGTTCTGTTAATTCATCTCACAGAGTTACATCTATATTCCGTGGATTTCTTTGCTAGCCTTATTTCTGTGGAATCTGAGAACAGATATTTCGGTTCCCTTTGAAGACTATAGGGCCAAAGGAAATATCCTCCTATAACAAAGAGAAAGAATCTTTCTGAGAAACTTCTTTGTGTTCTGTGAAAGCATCTCACAGAGTTACAGCTTTCCTCTCAACAAGCCTTTCGCTTAGAGAGTTCTTGTGGAATTGGCAAAGTGATATTTGGAAGCCCATAGAAGGCTATGGAGAAAAAGCAAATATCCTCCGATGAAACCTGGAAAGAAGCTTTCTGAGAAACTGCTTAGTGTTGTGTTAATTCATCTCACAGAGTTACATCTGTATTTCGTGGATCTCTTTGCTAGCCTTATTTCTGTGGAATCTGGGAACAGATATTTCGTTCACTTTGACGACTACAGGGCCAAAGGAAATATCCTCTGATAACAAAGAGAAAGAAGCTTTCTGAGAAACTTCTTCGTGTTCTGTGAAATCATCTCACAGAGTTACAGCTTTCCCCTCAAGAAGCCTTTCGCTAAGAGAGTTCTTGTGGAATTGGCAAAGTGATATTTGGAAGCCCATGGAGGGCTATGGTGAAAAAGGAAATATCCTCCGATGAAATCTGGAAAGAAGCTTTCTGAGAAACTGCTTAGTGTTCTGTTAATTCATCTCACAGAGTTACATCTGTATTTCGTGGATCTCTTTGCTAGCCTTATTTCTGTGGAATCTGAGAACAGATATTTCGGATCCCTCTGAAGACTATAGGGCCAAAGGAAATATCCTCCGATAACAAAGACAAAGAAGCTTCTGAGAAACTTCTTTGTGTTCTGTGAAATCATCTCACAGAGTTACAGCTTTCCCCTCAAGAAGCCTTTCGCTAAGACAGTTCTTGTGGAATTGGCAAAGTGATATTTGGAAGCCCTTAGAGGGCAATGGAGAAAAAGGAAATATCCTCCGATGAAATCTGGAAAGAAGCTTTCTGAGAAACTGCTTAGTATTCTTTTACTTCATCTCCCAGAGTTACATGTGTATTTCGTGGATCTCTTTGCTAGCCTTATTTCTGTGGAATCTGAGAACAGATATTTCGGATCCCTTTGAAGACTATAGGGACAAAGGAAATATCCTCCGATGACAAAGAGAAAGAAGCTTTCTGAGAAAGTTCTTTGATTTCTGTGAAATCATCTCACAGAGTTACAGCTTTCCCCTCAAGAAGCCTTTCGCTGTGACAGTTCTTGTGGAATTGGCAAAGTGATATTAGGAAGCCCTTAGAGGGCTATGGAGAAAAAGGAAATATCCTCCGATGAAATCTGGAAAGAAGCATTCTGAGAAACTGCTTAGTGTTCTGTTAATTCATCTCACAGAGTTAAATCTGTATTTCGTGGATCTCTTTGCTAGCTTTATTTCTGTGGAATCTGAGAACAGATATTTCGGATCCCTTTGAAGACTATAGCGCCAAAGGAAATATCCTCCGATAACAAATAGAAAGAAGCTTTCTGAGAAACTCCTTTGTGTTCTGTGAAATCATCTCACAGAGTTACAGCTTTCCAATCAAGTACCCTTTCGCTACGACAGTTCTTGTGGAATTTCAAAAGTGATATTTGAAAGCCCATAGAGGGCTATGGAGAAAAAGTAAATTTCCTCCGTTGAAATCTGGAAAGAAGCTTTCTGAGAAACTGCTTAGTATTCTTTGAGATCATCTCCCAGAGTTGGATCTGTATTTCGTGGAACTCTTTGCTAGCCTTATTTCTGTGGAATCTGAGAACAGATATTTCGGATCCCTTTGAAGACTATAGGGCCAAAGGAAATAACCTCCGATATCAAAGAGAAAGAAGCTTTCAGAGAAACTTCTTTGTGTTCTGTGAAATCATCTCACAGAGTTACAGCTTTCCCCTCAAGATGCCTTTCGGTAAGACACTTCTTGTGGAATTGGCAAAGTGATATTTGGAAACCCATAGAGGGCTATGGAGAAAAAGGAAATATCCTCCGATGAAATTTGGAAACAAGCTTTCTGAGAAACTGCTTAGTGTTCTGTTAATTCATCTCCCAGAGTTACATCTGTATTTCGTGGATCTCTTTGCTAACCTTATTTCTGTGGAATCTGAGAACAGATATTTCGGATCCCTTTGAAGATTCTATTGCCAAAAGAAATATCCTCCGATAACAAAGAGAAAGAAGCTTTCTGAGAAACTTCTTTGTGTTCTGTGAAATGATCTCACAGAGGTACAGCTTTCCCCTCAAGAAGCCTTTCGCTAAGACAGTTCTTGTGGAATTGGCAAAGTGATATTTGGAAACCCATAGAGGACTACGGTGAAAAAGGAAATATCCTCCGATGAAAGATGGAAAGAAGCTTTCTGAGAAACTGCTTAGGGTTCTGTTAATTCATCTCACAGACTTACATCTGTATTTCGTGGATCTCTTTGCTAGCTTTATTTCTGTGGAATCTGAGAACAGATATTTCGGATCCCTTTGAAGACTATAGGGCCAAAGGAAATATCCTCCGATAACAAATAGAAAGAAGCTTTCTGAGAAACTTCTTTGTGTTCTGTGAAATCATCTCACAGAGTTACAGCTTTCCAATCAAGTACCCTTTCGCTAAGACAGTTCTTGTGGAATTTTCAAAGTGATATTTGGAAGCCCATAGAGGGCTATGGTGAAAAAGGAAATATCCTCCGATGATATCTGGAAAGAAGCTTTCTGAGAAAGTGCTTAGTGTTCTGTTAATTCGTCTCACAGAGCTACATCTGTATTTCGTGGATCTCTTTGCTAGCCTTATTTTTGTGTAATCTGAGAACAGACATTTCGGATCCCTTTGAAGACTATAGGGCCAAAGGAAATATCCTCCGATAACAAAGAGATAGAAGATTTCTGAGAAACTTCTTTGTCTTCTGTAAAATCATCTCACAGAGTTACAGCTTTCACCGCAAGAAGCCTTTCGCTAAGACAGTTCTTGTGGAATTGGCAAAGTGATATTTTGAAGCCCATAGAGGGCTATGCTGAAAAAGAAAATATCCTCCGATGAAATCTGGAAAGAAGCTTTCTGAGAAACTGCTTAGAGTTCGGTTTATTCATCTCCCAGAGTTACATCTGTATTTCGTGGATCTCTTTGCTAGCCTTATTTCTGTGGAATCTGAGAACAGATATTTCGGATCCCTTTGAAGACTATAGGGCCAAAGGAAATATCCTCCGATAACAAAGAGAAAGAAGCTTTCTGAGAAACTTCTTTGTGTTCTGTGAAATCATCCCACAGAGTTAAAGCTTTGCCTCAAGAAGCCTTTCGCTAAGACACTTCTTGTGAAATTGGCAAAGTGATATTTGGAAGCCCATAGAGGGCTATGTTGAAAAAGGAAATATCCTCCGATGAAATCTGGAAAGAAGCTTTCTGAGAAACTGCTTAGTGTTCTGTTAATTCATCTCCCAGAGTTACATGTGTATTTCGTGGATCTCTTTGCTAGCCTTCTTTCTGTGGAATCTGAGAATACCTATTTCCTTTCCTTTAGAAGACTATAGGGCCAAAGAAAATATCCTCCGATATCAAAGAGAAAGAAGCTTTCAGAGAAACTTCTTTGTGTTCTGTGAAATCATCTCACAGAGTTACAGCTTTCCCCGCAAGAAGCCTTTCGCTAAGACAGTTCTTGTGGAATTGGCAAAGTGATATTTGGAAGCACATAGAGGGCTAGGGAGAAAAAGGAAATATCCTCAGATGAAATCTGGAAAGAAGATTTCTGAGAAACTGCTTAGTGTTCTGTTAATTCATCTCACGGAGTTACATCTGTATTTCTTGGATCTCTTTGCTCGCCTTATTTCTGTGGAATCTGAGAACAGATATTTCGGATCCCTTTGAAGACTATAGGGCCAAAGGAAATATCCTCGGATAACAAAGAGAAAGAAGCTTTCTGAGAAACTTCTTTGTGTTCTGTGAAATCATCTCACAGAGTTACAGCTTTCCCCTCAAGAAGCCTTTCGCTAAGACAGTTCTTATGGAATTCCCAAAGTGATATTTGGAAGCCCATAGAGGGCTATGGCGAAAAAGAAAATATCCTCCGATGAAATCTGGAAAGAAGCTTTCTGAGACACTGCTTAGTGTTCTGTTAATTCATCTCACAGAGTTACATCTGTATTTCGTGGATCTCTTTGCTAGCCTTACTTCTGTGGAATCTGAGAACAGATATTTCGGATCCCTTTGAAGACTATAGGGCCAAAGGAAATATCCTCCGATAACAAAGAGAAAGAAGCTTTCTGAGAAACTTCTTTGTGCTCTGTGAAATCATCTCAGAGATTTACAGCTTTCCCCTCAAGAAGCCTTTCGCTAAGACAGTTCTTGTGGAATTGGCAAAGTGATATTTGGAAGCCCATATAGGGCTACGGAGAAAAAGGAAATATCCTCCGATGAAATCTGGAAAGAAGCTTTCTGAGACAATGCTTAGTGTTCTTTTAGTTCATCTCCCGGAGTTACATCTGTATTTCGTGGATCTCTTTGCTAGCCTTATTTCTGTGGAATCTGAGAACACATATTTCGGATCCCTTTGAAGACTATAGGGGCAAAGGAAATATCCTCCGATAACAAAGATAAAGAAGCTTTCAGAGAAACTTCTTTGCGTTCTGTGAAATCATCTCAGAGAGTTACAGCTTTCCCCTCAAAAAGCCTTTCGCTGAGACAGTTCTTGTGGAATTGGAAAAGTGATATTTGGAAGCCCATAGAAGGCTATGGAGAAAAAGCAAATATCCTCCGAAGAAATCTAGAAAGAAGCTTTCTGAGAAACTGCTTAGTGTTCTGGTAATTCATCTCAGAGATTTACATCTGTATTTCATGGATCTCTTTGCTAGCCTTATTTCTGTGGAATCTGGGAAAAGATATTTCGGATCACTTTGACGACTACAGGGCCAAAGGAAATATCCTCCGATAACAAAGAGAAAGAAGCTTTCTGAGAAACTTCTTTTTGTTCTGTGAAATCATCTCACAGAGTTACAGCTTTCCCCTCAAGAAGCCTTTCGCTAAGAGAGTTCTTGTTGAATTGGCAAAGTGATATTTGGAAGCCCATAGAAGGCTAGGGAGAAAAAGCAAATATCCTCCGATGAAATCTGGAAAGAAGCTTTCTGAGAAACTGCTTAGTATTCTGTTAATTGATCTCACAGAGTTACATTTGTATTTCTTGGATCTCTTTGCTAGCCTTATTTCTGTGGAATCTGAGAACAGATATTTCGGATCCCTTTGAAGAATATAGGGCCAAAGGAAATATCCTCCGATAACAAAGAGAAAGAAGCTTTCTGAGAAAATTCTTTGTGTTCTGTGAAATCATCTCACAGAGTTATAGCTATCCCCTCAAGAAGCCTTTCGCTAAGACAGTTCTTGTGGAATTGGCAAACTGATATTTGGAAGCCCATAGAGGACTATGGTGAAAAAGGAAATATCCTCCGATGAAATCTGGAAAGAAGCTTTCTGAGAAACTGCTTAGTGTTCTGTTAATTCATCTCACAGAGTTACATCTGTATTTCTTGGATCTCTTTGCTAGCCTTATATCTGTGGAATCTGAGAGCAGATATTTCGGATCCCTCTGAAGACTGTAGGGCCAAAGGAGATATCCTCCGATAAAAAAGAGAAAGAAGTTTTCTGAGAAACTTCTTGTGTTCTGTGAAATCATCTCACAGAGTTACAGCTTTCCCCTCAAAAAGCCTTTCGCTAAGACCGTTCTTGTGGAATTGGCAAAGTGATATTTGGAAGCCCATAGAGGGCTATGGTGAAAAAGGAAATATCCTCCGATGAAATCTGGAAAGAAGCTTTCTGAGAAACTGCTTAGTGTTCTGTTAATTCATCACACAGAGTTACATCTATATTCCGTGGATCTCTTTGGTAGCCTTATTTCTGTGGAATCTTAGAACAGATATTTCGGATCCCTTTCAAGAATATAGGGCCAAAGGAAATATCCTCCTATAACAAAGAGAAAGAATCTTTCTGAGAAACTTCTTTGTGTTCTCTGAAATCATCACACAGAGTTACAGCTTTCCCCTCAACAAGCCTTTCGCTAAGAGAGTTCTTGTGGAATGGGCAAGGTGATATTTGGAAGCCCATAGAAGTCTATGGAGAAAAAGCAAATATCCTCCGATGAAATCTGGAAAGAAGCTTTCTGAGAAACTGCTTAGTGTTCTGTTAATTCATCTCACAGAGTTACATCTGTATTTCGTGGATCTCTTTGCTAGCCTTATTTCTGTGGAATCTGGGAACAGATATTTCGGTCACTTTGACGACTACAGGGCCAAAGGAAATATCCTCTGATAACAAAGAGTAAGAAGCTTTCTGAGAAACTTCTTCGTGTTCTGTGAAATCATCTCACAGAGTTACAGCTTTCCCCTCAAGAAGCCTTTCGCTAAGACAGTTCTTGTGGAATTGGCAAAGTGATATTTGGAAGCCCATAGAGGGCTATGGTGAAAAAGGAAATATCCTCCGATGAAATCTGGAAAGAAGCTTTCTGAGAAACTGCTTAGTGTTCTGTTAATTGATCTCACAGAGTTACATCTGTATTTCTTGGATCTCTTTGCTAGCCTTATTTCTGTGGAATCTGAGAACAGATATTTCGGATCCCTTTGAAGAATGTAGGGCCAAAGGAAATATCGTCCGATAACAAAGAGAAAGAAGCTTTCTGAGAAACTTCTTTGTGTTCTGTGAAATCATCTCACAGAGTTATAGCTTTCCCCTCAAGAAGCCTTTCGCTAAGACAGTTCTTGTGGAATTGGCAAAGTGATATTTGGAAGCCCATAGAGGGCTATGGTGAAAAAGGAAATATCCTCCGATGAAATCTGGAAAGAAGCTTTCTGAGAAACTGCTTAGTGTTCTGTTAATTCATCTCACAGACTTACATCTGTATTTCGTGGATCTCTTTGCTAGCCTTATTTCTGTGGAATCTGAGAGCAGATATTTCGGATCCCTCTGAAGACTGTAGGGCCAAAGGAGATATCCTCCGATAACAAAGAGAAAGAAGTTTTCTGAGAAACTTCTTTGTGTTCTGTGAAATCATCTCACAGAGTTACAGCTTTCCCCTCAAAAAGCCTTTCGCTAAGACCGTTCTTGTGGAATTGGCAAAGTGATATTTGGAAGCCCATAGAGGGCTATGGTGAAAAAGGAAATATCCTCCGATGAAATCTGGAAAGAAGCTTTCTGAGAAACTGCTTAGTGTTCTGTTAATTCATCTCACAGAGTTACATCTATATTCCGTGCATCTCTTTGGTAGCCTTATTTCTGTGGAATCTTAGAACAGATATTTCGGATCCCTTTCAAGAATATAGGGCCTAAGGAAATATCCTCCTATAACAAAGAGAAAGAATCTTTCTGAGAAACTTCTTTGTGTTCTGTGAAAACATCACACAGAGTTACAGCTTTCCCCTCAACAAGCCTTTCGCTTAGTGAGTTCTTGTGGAATGGGCAAGGTGATATTTGGAAGCCCATAGAAGTCTATGGAGAAAAAGCAAATATCCTCCGATGAAATCTGGAAAGAAGCTTTCTGAGAAACTGCTTAGTGTTCTGTTAATTCATCTCACAGAGTTACATCTGTATTTCGTGGATCTCTTTGCTAGCCTTATTTCTGTGGAATCTGGGAACAGATATTTCGGTCACATTGACGACTACAGGGCCAAAGGAAATATCCTCTGATAACAAAGAGAAAGAAGCTTTCTGAGAAACTTCTTCGTGTTCTGTGAAATCATCTCACAGAGTTACAGCTTTCCCCTCAAGAAGCCTTTCGCTAAGACAGTTCTCGTGGAATTGGCAAAGTGATATTTGGAACCCCTAGAGGGCTATGGTGAAAAAGGAAATATCCTCCGATGAAATCTGGAAAGAAGCTTTCTGAGAAACTGCTTATTGTTCTGTTAATTCATATCACAGAGTTACATCTGTTTTTCGTGGATCTCTTTGCTAGCCTTATCTCTGTGGAATCTGAGAACAGATATTTCGGATCCCTTTGAAGACTACAGGGCCAAAGGAAATATCCTCCGATAACAAAGAGAAAGAAGCTTTCTGAGAAACTTCTTTATGTTCTGTGAAATCATCTGACAGAGTTACAGCTTTCCCCTCAAGAAGCCTTTCGCTAAGACAGTTCTTGTGGAATTGGCAAAGTGATATTTGGAAGCCCATAGAGGGCTATGGAGAAAAAGGAAATATCCTCTGATGAAATCTGGAAAGAAGCTTTCTGAGAAACTGCTTAGTGTTCTTTTAGTTCATCTCCCAGAGTTACATCTGTATTTCGTGGATCTCTTTGCTAGCCTTATTTCTGTGGAATCTGAGAACAGATATTTCGGATCCCTTTGAAGACTATAGGGCCAAAGGAAACATCCTCCGATAACAAATAGAAAGAAGCTTTCTGAGAAACTTCTTTGTGTTCTGTGAAATCATCTCACAGAGTTACAGCTTTCCAATCAAGTACCCTTTCGCTAAGACAGTTCTTGTGGAATTGGCAAAGTGATATTTGGAAGCCCATAGAGGGCTATGGTGAAAAAGGAAATACCCTCCGATGAAATCTGGAAAGAAGCTTTCTGAGAAACTGCTTAGTGTTCTGTTAATTCATCTCACAGAGTTACATCTGCATTTCGTGTATCTCCTTGATAGCCTTATTTCTCTGGAATCTGAGAACAGATATTTCAGATCCCTTTGAAGACTATAGGGCCAAAGGAATTATCCTCTGATAAGAAAGAGAAAGAAGCTTTCTGAGAAACTTCTTTGTGTTCTCTGAAATCATCTCACAGAGTTACAGCTTTCCCCTCAAGAAGCCTTTCGCTAAGAGAGTTCTTGTGGAATTGGCAAAGTGATATTTGGAAGCCCATAGAAGGCTAAGGAGAAAAAGCAAATATCCTCCGATGAAATCTGGAAAGAAGATTTCTGAGAAACTGCTTATTGTCCTGTTATTTCATCTCACAGAGTTACATCTGTATTTCATGGATCTCTTTGCTAGCCTTATTTCTGTGGAATCTGAGAACAGATATTTCGGATCCCTTTGACGACTACAGGGCCAAAGGAAATATTCTCCGATAACAAAGAGAAAGAAGATTTCTGAGAAACTTCTTTGTGTTCTGTGAAATCATCTCACAGAGTTACAGCTTTCCCTTCAAGAAGCCTTTCGCAAAGACAGTTCTTGTGGAATTCGCAAAGTGATATTTGGAAGCCCATAGAGGGCTCTGGTGAAAAAGGAAATATCCTCTGATGAAATCTGAAAAGAAGCTTTCTGAGAAACTGCTTAGTGTACTGTTAATTGATCTCACAGAGTTACATCTGTATTTCGTGGATCTCTTTGCTAGCCTTACTCCTGTGGAATCTGAGAGCAGATACTTCGGATCCCTCTGAAGACTGTAGGGCCAAAGGAGATATCCTCCGATAACAAAGAGAAAGAAGTTTTCTGAGAAAGTTCTTACTGTTCTGTGAAATCATCTCACAGAGTTACAGCTTTCCCCTCAAAAAGCTTTTCGCTAAGACCGTTCTTGTGGAATTGGCAAAGTGATATTTGGAAGCCCATAGAAGGCTATGGAGAAAAAGCAAATATCCTCCGATGAAATCTGGAAAGAAGCTTTCTGAGAAACTGCTTAGTGTTCTGTTAATTCATCTCACAGAGTTACATCTGTATTTCGTGGATCTCTTTGCTAGCCTTATTTCTGTGGAATCTGGGAACAGATATTTCGTTCACTTTGACGACTACAGGGCCAAAGGAAATATCCTCTGATAACAAAGAGAAAGAAGCTTTCTGAGAAACTTCTTCGTGTTCTGTGAAATCATCTCACAGAGTTACAGCTTTCCCCTCAAGAAGCCTTTCGCTAAGAGAGTTCTTGTGGAATTGGCAAAGTGATATTTGGAAGCCCATGGAGGGCTATGGTGAAAAAGGAAATATCCTCCGATGAAATCTGGAAAGAAGCTTTCAGAGAAACTGCTTAGTGTTCTGTTAATTCATCTCACAGAGTTACATCTGTATTTCGTGGATCTCTTTGCTAGCCTTATTTCTGTGGAATCTGAGAACAGATATTTCGGAACCCTCTGAAGACTATAGGGCCAAAGGAAATATCCTCCGATAACAAAGACAAAGAAGCTTCTGAGAAACTTCTTTGTGTTCTGTGAAATCATCTCACAGAGTTACAGCTTTCCCCTCAAGAAGCCTTTCGCTAAGACAGTTCTTGTGGAATTGGCAAAGTGATATTTGGAAGCCCATAGAGGGCAATGGAGAAAAAGGAAATATCCTCCGATGAAATCTGGAAAGAAGCTTTCTGAGAAACTGCTTAGTATTCTTTTACTTCATCTCCCAGAGTTACATGTATATTTCGTGGATCTCTTTGCTAGCCTTATTTCTGTGGAATCTGAGAACAGATATTTCGGATCCCTTTGAAGACTATAGGGCCAAAGGAAATATCCTCCGATAACAAGGAGAAAGAAGCTTTCTGAGAAAGTTCTTTGATTTCTGTGAAATCATCTCACAGAGTTACAGCTTTCCCCTCAAGAAGCCTTTCGCTAAGACAGTTCTTGTGGAATTGGCAAAGTGATATTAGGAAGCCCTTAGAGGGCTATGGAGAAAAAGGAAATATCCTCCGATGAAATCTGGAAAGAAGCATTCTGAGAAACTGCTTAGTGTTCTTTTAGTTCATCTCCCACAGTTACATATGTATTTCGTGGATTTCTTGGCTAGCCTTATTTCTGTGGAATATGAGGACACATACTTCGGATCCCTTTGAAGACTATAGGGCCAAAGGAAATATCCTCCGATAAAAATGAGAAAGAAGCTTTCAGAGAAACTTCTTTGTGTTCTGTGAAATCATCTCACAGAGTTACAGCTTTACCCTCAAGAAGCCTTTCGCTAACACAGTTCTTGTGGAATTGGCAAAGTGATATTTGGAAGCCCATAGAGGGCTATGGAGAAAAAGGAAATATCCTCAGATGAAATCTGGAAAGAAGGTTTCTGAGAAACTGCTTAGTGTTCTGTTAATTCATCTCACAGAGTTACATCTGTATTTCGTGGATCACTTTGCTAGCTTTATTTCTGCGGAATCTGAGAACAGACATTTCGGATCCCTCTGAAGACTATAGGGCCAAAGGAAATATCCTCCGATAACAAATAGAAAGAAGCTTTCTGAGAAACTTCTTTGTGTTCTGTGAAATCATCTCACAGAGTTATAGCTTTCCAATCAAGTACCCTTTCGCTAAGACAGTTCTTGTGGAATTTTCAAAGTGATATTTGGAAGCCCCTAGAGGGCTATGGTGAAAAAGGAAATATCCTACGATGAAATCTGGAAAGAAGCTTTCTGAGAAACTGCTTAGTGTTCTGTTAATTCATCTCACAGAGTTACATCTGTATTTCGTGGATCTCTTTGCTAGCCTTATTTCTGTGGAATCTGAGAACAGATATTTCGGATCCCTTTGAAGACTATAGGGCTAAAGGAAACATCCTCCGATAACAAAGAGAAAGAAGCTTTCTGAGAAACTTCTTTGTGTTCTGTGAAATCATCTCACAGAATTAAAGCTTTCCCCTCAAGAACCCTTTCGCTAAGACAGTTCTTGTGGAATTGGGAAAGTGATATTTGGAAGCCCATAGAGAGCCATGGAGAAAAAGGAAATATCCTCCGATGAAATCTGGAAAGAAGCTTTCTGAGAAACTGCTTAGTGTTCTGTTAATTCATCTCACAGAGTTACATCTGTATTTCGTGGATCTCTTTGCTAGTTTTATTTCTGTGGAATCTGAGAACAGATATTTCGGATCCCTTTGAAGACTATAGCGCCAAAGGAAATATCCTCCGATAACAAATAGAAAGAAGCTTTCTGAGAAACTCCTTTGTGTTCTGTGAAATCATCTCACAGAGTTACAGCTTTCCAATCAAGTACCCTTTCGCTACGACAGTTCTTGTGGAATTTCAAAAGTGATATTTGAAAGCCCATAGAGGGCTATGGAGAAAAAGTAAATATCCTCCGATGAAATCTGGAAAGAAGCTTTCTGAGAAACTGCTTAGTATTCTTTGAGATCATCTCCCAGAGTTGCGTCTGTATTTCGTGGAACTCTTTGCTAGCCTTATTTCTGTGGAATCTGAGAACAGATATTTCGGATCCCTTTGAAGACTATAGGGCCAAAGGAAATATCCTCCGATATCAAAGAGAAAGAAGCTTTCAGAGAAACTTCTTTGTGTTCTGTGAAATCATCTCACAGAGTTACAGCTTTCCCCTCAAGAAGCCTTTCGGTAAGACACTTCTTGTGGAATTGGCAAAGTGATATTTGGAAACCCATAGAGGGCTATGGAGAAAAAGGAAATATCCTCCGATGAAATTTGGAAACAAGCTTTCTGAGAAACTGCTTAGTGTTCTGTTAATTCATCTCCCAGAGTTACATCTGTATTTCGTGGATCTCTTTGCTAGCCTTATTTCTGTGGAATCTGAGAATAGATATTTCGGATCCCTTTGAAGATTCTAGGGCCAAAGGAAATATCCTCCGATAACAAAGAGAAAGAAGCTTTCTGAGAAACTTCTTTGTGTTCTGTGAAATGATCTCACAGAGTTACAGCTTTCCCCTCAAGAAGCCTTTCGCTAAGACAGATCTTGTGGAATTGGCAAAGTGATATTTGGAAACCCATAGAGGGCTACGGTGAAAAAGGAAATATCCTCCGATGAAAGATGGAAAGAAGCTTTCTGAGAAACTGCTTAGTGTTCTGTTAATTCATCTCACAGAGTTACATCTGTATTTCGTGGATCTCTTTGCTAGCTTTATTTCTGTGGAATCTGAGAACAGATATTTCGGATCCCTTTGAAGACTATAGGGCCAAAGGAAATATCCTTCGATAACAAAGAGAAAGAAGCTTTCTGAGAAACTTCTTTGTGTTCTGTGAAATCATCTCACAGAGTTACAGCTTTCCCCTCAAGAAGCCTTTCGCTAAGACAGTTCTTATGGAATTCCCAAAGTGATATTTGGAAGCCCATAGAGGGCTATGGCGAAAAAGAAAATATCCTCCCATGAAATCTGGAAAGAAGCTTTCTGAGACACTGCTTAGTGTTCTGTTAATTCATCTCACAGAGTTACATCTGTATTTCGTGGATCTCTTTGCTAGCCTTATATCTGTGGAATCTGAGAGCAGATATTTCGGATCCCTCTGAAGACTGTAGGGCCAAAGGAGATATCCTCCGATAACAAAGAGAAAGAAGTTTTCTGAGAAACTTCATTGTGTTCTGTGAAATCATCTCACAGAGTTACAGCTTTCCCCTCAAAAAGCCTTTCGCTAAGACCGTTCTTGTGGAATTGGCAAAGTGATATTTGGAAGCCCATAGAGGGCTATGGTGAAAAAGGAAATATCCTCCGATGAAATCTGGAAAGAAGCTTTCTGAGAAACTGCTTAGTGTTCTGTTAATTCATCTCACAGAGTTACGTCTATATTCCGTGCATCTCTTTGGTAGCCTTATTTCTGTGGAATCTTAGAACAGATATTTCGGATCCCTTTCAAGAATATAGGGCCAAAGGAAATATCCTCCTATAACAAAGAGAAAGAATCTTTCTGAGAAACTTCTTTGTGTTCTGTGAAAACATCACACAGAGTTACAGCTTTCCCCTCAACAAGCCTTTCGCTTAGAGAGTTCTTGTGGAATGGGCAAGGTGATATTTGGAAGCCCATAGAAGTCTATGGAGAAAAAGCAAATATCCTCCGATGAAATCTGGAAAGAAGCTTTCTGAGAAACTGCTTAGTGTTCTGTTAATTCATCTCACAGAGTTACATCTGTATTTCGTGGATCTCTTTGCTAGCCTTATTTCTGTCGAATCTGGGAACAGATATTTCGGTCACTTTGACGACTACAGGGCCAAAGGAAATATCCTCTGATAACAAAGAGAAAGAAGCTTTCTGAGAAACTTCTTCGTGTTCTGTGAAATCATCTCACAGAGTTACAGCTTTCCCCTCAAGAAGCCTTTCGCTAAGACAGTTCTTGTGGAATTGGCAAAGTGATATTTGGAAGCCCATGGAGGGCTATGGTGAAAAAGGAAATATCCTCCGATGAAATCTGGAAAGAAGCTTTCTGAGAAACTGCTTAGTGTTCTGTTAATTGATCTCACAGAGTTACATCTGTATTTCTTGGATCTCTTTGCTAGCCTTATTTCTGTGGAATCTGAGAACAGATATTTCGGATCCCTTTGAAGAATATAGGGCCAAAGGAAATATCCTCCGATAACAAAGAGAAAGAAGCTTTCTGAGAAACTTCTTTGTGTTCTGTGAAATCATCTCACAGAGTTATAGCTTTCCCCTCAAGAAGCCTTTCGCTAAGACAGTTCTTGTGGAATTGGCAAAGTGATATTTGGAAGCCCATAGAGGGCTATGGTGAAAAAGGAAATATCCTCCGATGAAATCTGGAAAGAAGCTTTCTGAGAAACTGCTTAGTGTTCTGTTAATTCATCTCACAGAGTTACATCTGTATTTCGTGGATCTCTTTGCTAGCCTTATTTCTGTGGAATCTGAGAGCAGATATTTCGGATCCCTCTGAAGACTGTAGGGCCAAAGGAGATATCCTCCGATAACAAAGAGAAAGAAGTTTTCTGAGAAACTTCTTTGTGTTCTGTGAAATCATCTCACAGAGTTACAGCTTTCCCCAAATAAAGCCTTTCGCTAAGACCGTTCTTGTGGAATTGGCAAAGTGATATTTGGAAGCCCATAGAGGGCTATGGTGAAAAAGGAAATATCCTCCGATGAAATCTGGAAAGAAGCTTTCTGAGAAACTGCTTAGTGTTCTGTTAATTCATCTCACAGAGTTACATCTATATTCCGTGCATCTCTTTGGTAGCCTTATTTCTGTGGAATCTTAGAAAAGATATTTCAGATCCCTTTCAAGAATATAGGGCCAAAGGAAATATCCTCCTATAACAAAGAGAAAGAATCTTTCTGAGAAACTTCTTTGTGTTCTGTGAAAACATCACACAGAGTTACAGCTATCCCCTCAACAAGCCTTTCGCTTAGAGAGTTCTTGTGGAATGGGCAAGGTGATATTTGGAAGCCCATAGAAGTCTATGGAGAAAAAGCAAATATCCTCCGATGAAATCTGGAAAGAAGCTTTCTGAGAAACTGCTTAGTGATCTGTTAATTCATCTCACAGAGTTACATCTGTATTTCGTGGATCTCTTTGCTAGCCTTATTTCTGTGGAATCTGGGAACAGATATTTCGGTCACTTTGACGACTACAGGGCCAAAGGAAATATCCTCTGATAACAAAGAGAAAGAAGCTTTCTGAGAAACTTCTTCGTGTTCTGTGAAATCATCTCACAGAGTTACAGCTTTCCCCTCAAGAAGCCTTTCGCTAAGACAGTTCTTGTGGAATTGGCAAAGTGATATTTGGAAGCCCATAGAGGGCTATGGTGAAAAAGGAAATATCCTCCTATGAAATCTGGAAAGAAGCTTTCTGAGAAACTGCTTAGTGTTCTGTTAATTGATCTCACAGAGTTACATCTGTATTTCTTGGATATCTTTGCTAGCCTTATTTCTGTGGAATCTGAGAACAGATATTTCGGATCCCTTTGAAAAATATAGGGCCAAAGGAAATATCCTCCGATAACAAAGAGAAAGAAGCTTTCTGAGAAACTTCTTTGTGTTCTGTGAAATCATCTCACAGAGTTATAGCTTTCCCCTCAAGAAGCCTTTCGCTAAGACAGTTCTTGTGGAATTGGCAAAGTGATATTTGGAAAACCATAGAGGGCTATGGTGAAAAAGGAAATATCCTCCGATGAAATCTGGAAAGAAGCTTTCTGAGAAACTGCGTAGTGTTCTGTTAATTCATCTCACAGAGTTACATCTGTATTTCGTGGATCTCTTTGCTAGCCTTATTTCTGTGGAATCTGAGAGCAGATATTTCGGATCCCTCTGAAGACTGTAGGGCCAAAGGAGATATCCTCCGATAACAAAGAGAAAGAAGTTTTCTGAGAAACTTCTTTGTGTTCTGTGAAATCATCTCACAGAGTTACAGCTTTCCCCTCAAAAAGCCTTTCGCTAAGACCGTTCTTGTGGAATTGGCAAAGTGATATTTGGAAGCCCATAGAGGGCTATGGTGAAAAAGGAAATATCCTCCGATGAAATCTGGAAAGAAGCTTTCTGAGAAACTGCTTAGTGTTCTGTTAATTCATCTCACAGAGTTACATCTATATTCCGTGCATCTCTTTGGTAGCCTTATTTCTGTGGAATCTTAGAACAGATATTTCAGATCCCTTTCAAGAATATAGGGCCAAAGGAAATATCCTCCTATAACAAAGAGAAAGAATCTTTCTGAGAAACTTCTTTGTGTTCTGTGAAAACATCACACAGAGTTACAGCTTTCCCCTCAACAAGCCTTTCGCTTAGAGAGTTCTTGTGGAATGGGCAAGGTGATATTTGGAAGCCCATAGAAGTCTATGGAGAAAAAGCAAATATCCTCCGATGAAATCTGGAAAGAAGCTTTCTGAGAAACTGCTTAGTGTTCTGTTAATTCATCTCACAGAGTTACATCTGTATTTCGTGGATCTCTTTGCTAGCCTTATTTCTGTGGAATCTGGGAACAGATATTTCGGTCACTTTGACGACTACAGGGCCAAAGGAAATATCCTCTGATAACAAAGAGAAAGAAGCTTTCTGAGAAACTTCTTCGTGTTCTGTGAAATCATCTCACAGAGTTACAGCTTTCCCCTCAAGAATCCTTTCGCTAAGACAGTTCTTGTGGAATTGGCAAAGTGATATTTGGAAGCCCATAGAGGGCTATGGTGAAAAAGGAAATATCCTCCGATGAAATCTGGAAAGAAGCTTTCTGAGAAACTGCTTATTGTTCTGTTAATTCATCTCACAGAGTTACATCTGTTTTTCGTGGATCTCTTTGCTAGCCTTATTTCTGTGGAATCTGAGAACAGATATTTCGGATCCCTTTGAAGACTATAGGTCCAAAGGAAATATCCTCCGATAACAAAGAGAAAGAAGCTTTCTGAGAAACTTCTTTATGTTCTGTGAAATCATCTCACAGAGTTACAGCTTTCCCCTCAAGAAGCCTTTCGCTAAGACAGTTCTTGTGGAATTGGCAAAGTGATATTTGGAAGCCCATAGAGGGCTATGGAGAAAAAGGAAATATCCTCTGATGAAATCTGGAAAGAAGCTTTCTGAGAAACTGCTTAGTGTTCTTTTAGTTCATCTCCCAGAGTTACATCTGTTTTTCGTGCATCTCTTTGCTAGCCTTATTTCTGTGGAACCTGAGAACAGATATTTCGGATCCCTTTGAAGACTATAGGGCCAAAGGAAACATCCTCCGATAACAAATAGAAAGAAGCTTTCTGAGAAACTTCTTTGTGTTCTGTGAACTCATCTCACAGAGTTACAGCTTTCCAATCAAGTACCCTTTCGCTAAGACAGTTTTTGTGGAATTGGCAAAGTGATATTTGGAAGCCCATAGAGGGCTATGGTGAAAAAGGAAATACCCTCCGATGAAATCTGGAAAGAAGCTTTCTGAGAAACTGCTTAGTGTTCTGTAAATTCATCTCACAGAGTTACATCTGCATTTCGTGGATCTCCTTGATAGCCTTATTTCTCTGGAATCTGAGAACAGATATTTCAGATCCCTTTGAAGACTGTAGGGCCTAAGGAATTATCCTCTGATAAGAAAGAGAAACAAGCTTTCTGAGAAACTTCTTTGTGTTCTCTGAAATCATCTCACAGAGTTACAGCTTTCCCCTCAAGAAGCCTTTCGCTAAGAGAGTTCTTGTGGAATTGGCAAAGTGATATTTGGAAACCCATAGAAGGCTAAGGAGAAAAAGCAAATATCCTCCGATGAAATCTGGAAAGAAGATTTCTGAGAAACTGCTTAGTGTCCTGTTATTTCATCTCACAGAGTTACATCTGTATTTCGTGGATCTCTTTGCTAGCCTTATTTCTGTGGAATCTGAGAACAGATATTTCGGATCCCTTTGACGACTACAGGGCCAAAGGAAATATTCTCCGATAACAAAGAGAAAGAAGATTTCTGAGAAACTTCTTTGTGTTCTGTGAAATCATCTCACAGAGTTACAGCTTCCCCTCAAGAAGCCTTTCGCTAAGACAGTTCTTGTGGAATTGGCAAAGTGATATTTGGAAGCCCATAGAAGGCTCTGGTGAAAAAGGAAATATCCTCCGATGAAATCTGGAAAGAAGTTTTCTGAGAAACTGCTTAGTGTACTGTTAATTGATCTCACAGAGTTACATCTGTATTTCGTGGATCTCTTTGCTAGCCTTACTTCTGTGGAATCTGAGAGCAGATATTTCGGATCCCTCTGAAGACTGTAGGGCCAAAGGAGATATCCTCCGATAACAAAGAGAAAGAAGTTTTCTGAGAAAGTTCTTACTGTTCTGTGAAATCATCTCACAGAGTTACAGCTTTCCCCTCAAAAAGCTTTTCGCTAAGACCGTTCTTGTGGAATTGGCAAAGTGATATTTGGAAGCCCATAGAGGGCTATGGTGAAAAAGGAAATATCCTCCGATGATATCTGGAACGAAGCTTTCTGAGAAACTGCTTAGTGTTCTGTTAATTCATCTCACAGAGGTACATCTATATTCCGTGGATCTCTTTGGTAGCCTTATTTTTGTGCAATCTGAGAACCGATATTTCGGTTCCCTTTGAAGTCTATAGGGCCCAAGGAAATATCCTCCTATAACAAAGAGAAAGAATCTTTCTGAGAAACTTCTTTGTGTTCTGTGAAAACATCTCACAGAGTTACAGCTTTCCCCTCAACAAGCCTTTCGCTTAGAGAGTTCTTGTGGAATTGGCAAAGTGATATTTGGAAGCCCATAGAAGGCTAGGGAGAAAAAGCAAATATCCTCCGATGAAATCTGGAAAGAAGCTTTCTGAGAAACTGCTTAGTGTTCTGTTAATTCATCTCACAGATTTACATCTGTATTTCGTGGATCTCTTTGCTAGCCTTATTTCTGTGGAATCTGGGAACAGATATTTCGGTCACTTTGACGACTACAGGGCCAAAGGAAATATCCTCTGATAACAAAGAGAAAGAAGCTTTCTGAGAAACTTCTTCCTGTTCTGTGAAATCATCTCACAGAGTTACAGCTTTCCCCTCAAGAAGCCTTTCGCTAAGACAGTTCTTGTGGAATTGGCAAAGTGATATTTGGAAGCCCATGGAGGGCTATGGTGAAAAAGGAAATATCCTCCGATGAAATCTGGAAAGAAGCTTTCTGAGAAACTGCTTAGTGTTCTGTTAATTCATCTCACAGAGTTACATCTGTATTTCGTGGATCTCTTTGCTAGCCTTATTTCTGTGGATTCTGAGAACAGATATTTCGGATCCCTCTGAAGACTATAGGGCCAAAGGAAATACCCTCCGATAACAAAGAGAAAGAAGCTTTCTGAGAAACTTCTTTGTGTTCTGTGAAATCATCTCACAGAGTTACAGCTGAACCCTCAAGAAGCCTTTCGCTAAGACAGTTCTTGTGGAATTGGCAAAGTGATATTTGGAAGCCCATAGAGGGCAATGGAGAAAAAGGAAATATCCTCCGATGAAATCTGGAAAGAAGCTTTCTGAGAAACTGCTTAGTGGTCTTTTAGTTCATCTCCCAGAGTTACATATGTATTTCGTGGATTTCTTTGCTAGCCTTATTTCTGTGGAATCTGAGAACACATATTTCGGATCCCTTTGAAGACTATAGGGCCAAAGGAAATATCCTCCGATAAAAATGAGAAAGAAGCTTTCAGAGAAACTTCTTTGTGTTCTGTGAAATCATCTCACAGAGTTACAGCTTTCCTCTCAAGAAGCCTTTCGCTAACACAGTTCTTGTGGAATTGGCAAAGTGATATTTGGAAGCCCATAGAGGGCTATGGAGAAAAAGGAAATATCCTCAGATGAAATCTGGAAAGAAGGTTTCTGAGAAACTGCTTAGTGTTCTGTTAATTCATCTCACAGAGTTACATCTGTATTTCGTGGATCACTTTGCTAGCTTTATTTCGGCGGAATCTGAGAACAGATATTTCGGATCCCTTTGAAGACTACAGGGCCAAAGGAAATATCCTCCGATATCAAAGAGAAAGAAGCTTTCTGAGAAACTTCTTTGTGTTCTGTGAAATGATCTCACTGAGTTACAGCTTTCCCCTCAAGAAGCCTTTCGCTAAGACAGTTCTTGTGGAATTGGCAAAGTGATATTTGGAAACCCATAGAGGGCTACGGTGAAAAAGGAAATATCCTCCGATGAAATCTGGAAAGAAGCTTTCTGAGACACTGCTTAGTGTTCTGTTAATTCACCTCACAGAGTTACAGCTTTCCAATCAAGTACCCTTTCGCTAAGACAGTTCTTGTGGAATTTTCAAAGTGATATTTGGAAGCCCTTAGAGGGCTATGGTGAAAAAGGAAATACCCTCCGATGATATCTGGAAAGAAGCTTTCTGAGAAACTGCTTAGTGTTCTGTTAATTCATCTCCCAGAGTTACATCTGTATTTCGTGGATCTCTTTGCTAGCCTTATTTCTGTGGAATCTGAGAATACATATTTCCTTTCCCTTTGAAGACTATAGGGCCAAAGGAAATATCCTCCGATATCAAAGAGAAAGAAGCTTTGAGAGAAACTTCTTTGTGTTCTGTGAAATCATCTCACAGAGTTACAGCTTTCCCCGCAAGAAGCCTTTCGCTAAGACAGTTCTTGTGGAATTGGCAAAGTGATATTTGGAAGCCCATAGAAGGCTATGGAGAAAAAGGAAATATCCTCTGAAGAAATCTGGAAAGAAGATTTCTGAGAAACTGCTTAGTGTTCTGTTAATTCATCTCACGGAGTTACATCTGTATTTATTGGATCTCTTTGCTCGCCTTATTTCTGTGGAATCTGAGAACAGATATTTCGGATCCCTTTGAAGACTATAGGGCCAAAGGAAATATCCTCGGATAACAAAGAGAAAGAAGCTTTCTGAGAAACTTCTTTGTGTTCTGTGAAATCATCTCACAGAGTTACAGCTTTCCCCTCAAGAAGCCTTTCGCTAAGACAGTTCTTGTGGAATTGGCAAAGTGATATTTGGGAACCCAAAGAGGGCTATGGTGAAAAAGGAAATATCCTCCGATCAAATCTGGAAAGAAGCTTTCTGAGAAACTGCTTAGTGTTCTGTTAATTCATCTCACAGAGTTACATCTATATTTCGTGGATCTCTTTGCTAGCCTTATTTCTGTGGAATCTGAGAACAGATATTTCGGATCCCTTTGAAGACTATAGGGCCCAAGGAAATATCCTCCGATAACAAAGAGAAAGAAGCTTTCTGAGAAACTTCTTTGTGTTCTGTGATATCATCTCACAGAGTTACAGCTTTCCCCTCAAGAAGCCTTTCGCTAAGACAGTTCTTGTGGAATTGGCAAAGTGATATTTGGAAGCCCATTGAGGGCTATGGTGAAAAAGGAAATATCCTCCGATGAAATCTGGAAAGAAGCTTTCTGAGAAACTGCTTAGTGTTCTGTTAATTCATCTCACAGAGAGACATCTGTATTTCGTGGATCTCTTTGCTAGCCTTATTTCTGTGGAATCTGAGAACAGATATTTCGGATCCCTTTGAAGACTATAGGGCCAAAGGAAATATCCTCCGATAACAAAGAGAAAGAAGCTTTCTGAGAAACTTCTTTGTGTTCTGTGAAATCATCTCACAGAGTTACAGCTTTCCCCTCAAGAAGCCTTTCGCTAAGACAGTTCTTGTGGAATTGGCAAAGTGATATTTGGAAACCCATAGAAGGCTAAGAAGAAAAAGCAAATATCCTCCGATGAAATCTGGAAAGAAGATTTCTGAGAAACTGCTTAGTGTCCTGTTATTTCATCTCACAGAGTTACATCTGTATTTCGTGGATCTCTTTGCTAGCCTTATTTCTGTGGAATCTGAGAACAGATATTTCGGATCCCTTTGACGACTACAGGGCCAAAGGAAATATTCTCCGATAACAAAGAGAAAGAAGATTTCTGAGAAACTTCTTTGTGTTCTGTGAAATCATCTCACAGAGTTACAGCTTTCCCCTCAAGAAGCCTTTCGCTAAGACAGTTCTTGTGGAATTGGCAAAGTGATATTTGGAAGCCCATAGAGGGCTCTGGTGAAAAAGGAAATATCCTCTGATGAAATCTGGAAAGAAGTTTTCTGAGAAACTGCTTAGTGTACTGTTAATTGATCTCACAGAGTTACATCTGTATTTCGTGGATCTCTTTGCTAGCCTTACTTCTGTGGAATCTGAGAGCAGATATTTCGGATCCCTCTGAAGACTGTAGGGCCAAAGGAGATATCCTCCGATAACAAAGAGAAAGAAGTTTTCTGAGAAAGTTCTTACTGTTCTGTGAAATCATCTCACAGAGTTACAGCTTTCCCCTCAAAAAGCTTTTCGCTAAGACCGTTCTTGTGGAATTGGCAAAGTGATATTTGGAAGCCCATAGAGGGCTATGGTGAAAAAGGAAGTATCCGCCGATGATATCTGGAACGAAGCTTTCTGAGAAACTGCTTAGTGTTCTGTTAATTCATCTCACAGAGGTACATCTATATTCCGTGGATCTCTTTGGTAGCCTTATTTTTGTGCAATCTGAGAACCGATATTTCGGTTCCCTTTGAAGTCTATAGGGCCAAAGGAAATATCCTCCTATAACAAAGAGAAAGAATCTTTCTGAGAAACTTCTTTGTGTTCTGTGAAAACATCTCACAGAGTTACAGCTTTCCCCTCAACAAGCCTTTCGCTTAGAGAGTTCTTGTGGAATTGGCAAAGTGATATTTGGAAGCCCATAGAAGGCTAGGGAGAAAAAGCAAATATCCTCCGATGAAATCTGGAAAGAAGCTTTCTGAGAAACTGCTTAGTGTTCTGTTAATTCATCTCACACAGTTACATCTGTATTTCGTGGATCTCTTTGCTAGCCTTATTTCTGTGGAATCTGACAGCAGATATTTCGGATCCCTCTGAAGACTATAGGGCCAAAGGAGATATCCTCCGATAACAAAGAGAAAGAAGCTTTCTGAGAAACTTCTTTGCGTTCTGTGAAATCATCTCACAGAGTTATAGCTTTCCAATCAAGTACACTTTCGCTAAGACAGTTCTTGTGGAATTTTCAAAGTGATATTTGGAAGCCCCTAGAGGGCTATGGTGAAAAAGGAAATATCCTCCGATGAAATCTGGAAAGAAGCTTTCTGAGAAACTGCTTAGTGTTCTGTTAATTCATCTCACAGAGTTACATATGTATTTCGTGGATCTCTTTGCTAGCCTTATTTCTGTGGAATCTGGGAACAGATATTTCGGTCACTTTGACGACTACAGGGCCAAAGGAAATATCCTCTGATAACAAAGAGAAAGAAGCTTTCTGAGAAACTTCTTCCTGTTCTGTGAAATCATCTCACAGAGTTACAGCTTTCCCCTCAAGAAGCCTTTCGCTAAGACAGTTCTTGTGGAATTGGCAAAGTGATATTTGGAAGCCCATGGAGGGCTATGGTGAAAAAGGAAATATCCTCCGATGAAATCTGGAAAGAAGCTTTCTGAGAAACTGCTTAGTGTTCTGTTAATTCATCTCACAGAGTTACATCTGTATTTCGTGGATCTCTTTGCTAGCCTTATTTCTGTGGATTCTGAGAACAGATATTTCGGATCCCTCTGAAGACTATAGGGCCAAAGGAAATACCCTCCGATAACAAAGAGAAAGAAGCTTTCTGAGAAACTTCTTTGTGTTCTGTGAAATCATCTCACAGAGTTACAGCTTAACCCTCAAGAAGCCTTTCGCTAAGATAGTTCTTGTGGAATTGGCAAAGTGATATTTGGAAGCCCATAGAGGGCTATGCTGAAAAAGGAAATATCCTCCGATGAAATCTGGAAAGAAGCTTTCTGAGAAACTGCTTAGTGTTGTGTTAATTCATCCCACAGAGTTACATCTGTATTTCGTGGATCTCTTTGCTAGCCTTATTTCTGTGGAATCTGACAGCAGATATTTCGGATCCCTCTGAAGACTATAGGGCCAAAGGAAATATCCTCCGATAACAAAGACAAAGAAGCTTCTGAGAAACTTCTTTGTGTTCTGTGAAATCATCTCACAGAGTTACAGCTTTCCCCTCAAGAAGCCTTTCGCTAAGACAGTTCTTGTGGAATTGGCAAAGTGATATTTGGAAGCCCATAGACGGCAATGGAGAAAAAGGAAATATCCTCCGATGATATCTGGAAAGAAGCTTTCTGAGAAACTGCTTAGTGTTCTGTTAATTCATCTCCCAGAGTTACATCTGTATTTCGTGGATCTCTTTGCTAGCCTTATTTCTGTGGAATCTGAGAATACATATTTCCTTTCCCTTTGAAGACTATAGGGCCAAAGGAAATATCCTCCGATATCAAAGAGAAAGAAGCTTTGAGAGAAACTTCTTTGTGTTCTGTGAAATCATCTCACAGAGTTACAGCTTTCCCCGCAAGAAGCCTTTCGCTAAGACAGTTCTTGTGGAATTGGCAAAGTGATATTTGGAAGCCCATAGAAGGCTATGGAGAAAAAGGAAATATCCTCAGAAGAAATCTGGAAAGAAGATTTCTGAGAAACTGCTTAGTGTTCTGTTAATTCATCTCACGGAGTTACATCTGTATTTCTTGGATCTCTTTGCTCGCCTTATTTCTGTGGAATCTGAGAACAGATATTTCGGATCCCTTTGAAGACTATAGGGCCAAAGGAAATATCCTCGGATAACAAAGAGAAAGAAGCTTTCTGAGAAACTTCTTTGTGTTCTGTGAAATCATCTCACAGAGTTACAGCTTTCCCCTCAAGAAGCCTTTCGCTAAGACAGTTCTTGTGGAATTGGCAAAGTGATATTTGGGAACCCAAAGAGGGCTATGGTGAAAAAGGAAATATCCTCCGATCAAATCTGGAAAGAAGCTTTCTGAGAAACTGCTTAGTGTTCTGTTAATTCATCTCACAGAGTTACATCTATATTTCGTGGATCTCTTTGCTAGCCTTATTTCTGTGGAATCTGAGAACAGATATTTCGGATCCCTTTGAAGACTATAGGGCCCAAGGAAATATCCTCCGATAACAAAGAGAAAGAAGCTTTCTGAGAAACTTCTTTGTGTTCTGTGAAATCATCTCACAGAGTTACAGCTTTCCCCTCAAGAAGCCTTTCGCTAAGACAGTTCTTGTGGAACTGGCAAAGTGATATTTGGAAGCCCATTGAGGGCTATGGTGAAAAAGGAAATATCCTCCGATGAAATCTGGAAAGAAGCTTTCTGAGAAACTGCTTAGTGTTCTGTTAATTCATCTCACAGAGAGACATCTGTATTTCGTGGATCTCTTTGCTAGCCTTATTTCTCTGGAATCTGAGAACAGATATTTCGGATCCCTTTGAAGACTATAGGGCCAAAGGAAATATCCTCCGATAACAAAGAGAAAGAAGCTTTCTGAGAAACTTCTTTGTGTTCTGTGAAATCATCTCACAGAGTTACAGCTTTCCCCTCAAGAAGCCTTTCGCTAAGACAGTTCTTGTGGAATTGGCAAAGTGATATTTGGAAGCCCATAGAGGGCTATGGTGAAAAAGGAAATATTCTCCGATGAAATCTGGAAAGCTTTCCGAGAAACTGCTTAGTGTTCTGTTAATTCATCTCACAGAGTTACATCTGTATGTCGTGGATCTCTTTGCTATCCTTATTTCTGTGGAATCAGAGAGCAGATATTTCGGATCCCTCTGAAGACTGTAGGGCCAAAGGAGATATCCTCCGATAACAAAGACAAAGAAGTTTTCTGAGAAACTTCTTTGTGTTCTGTGAAAGCATCTCACAGAGTTACGGCTTTCCCCTCAAAAAGCCTTTCGCTAAGACAGTTCTTGTGGAATTGGCAAAGTGATATTCGGAAGCCCATAGAGGGCTACGGTGAAAAAGGAAATATCCTCCGATGAAATCTGGAAAATAGCTTTCTGAGAAACTGCTTAGTGTTCTGTTAATTGATCTCACAGAGTTACATCTGTATTTCGTGGATCTCTTTGCTAGCCTTATTTCTGTGGAATCTGAGAACAGATATTTCAGATCCCTCTGAAGACTACAGGGCCAAAGGAAATATCCTCCGATAACAAAGAGAAAGAATCTTTCTGAGAAACTTCTTTGTGTTCTGTGAAATCATCTCACAGAGTGACAGCTTTCCCCTCAAGAAGCCTTTCGCTAGAGATTTCTTGTGGAATTGGCAAAGTGATATTTGGAAGCCCATAGAAGACTACGGAGAAAAAGCAAATATCCTCCGATGAAATCTGGAAAGAAGGTTTCTGAGAAACTGCTTAGTGTCCTGTTAATTCATCTCACAGAGTTACATCTGTATTTCGAGGATCTCTTTGCTAGCCTTATTCCTGTGGAATCTGAGAACAGATATTTCGGATCCCTTTGACGACTACAGGGCCAAAAGAAATATACTCCGAAAACAAAGAGAAAGAAGATTTATGAGAAACTTCTTTGTGTTCTGTGAAATCATCTCACAGAGTTACAGCTTTCCCCTCAAGAAGCCTTTCGCAAAGACAGTTCTTGTGGAAATGGCAAAGTGATATTTGGAAGACCATAGAGGGCTATGGTGAAAAAGGAAATATCCTCCGATGAAATCTGGAAAGAAGCTTTCTGAGAAACTGCTTAGTGTTCTGTTAACTGATCTCACAGAGTTACATCTGTATTTCGTAGCTCTCTTTGCTAGCCTTACTTCTGTGGAATCTGAGAACAGATATTTCGGATCCCTTTGAAGACTATAGGGCCAAAGGAAATATCCTCCGATAACAAAGAGAAAGAACCTTTCTGAGAAACTTCTTTGTGTTCTGTGAAATCATCTCAGACAGTTACAGCTTTCCCCTCAAGAAGCCTTTCGCTAAGACAGTTCTTGTGGAATTGGCAAAGTGATATTTGGAAGCCCATAGAGGGCTATGGTGAAAAAGGAAATATCCTCCGATGAAATCTGGAAAGAAGCTTTCCGAGAAACTGCTTAGTGTTCTGTTAATTCATCTCACAGAGTTACATCTGCTTTTCGTGGATCTCTTTGCTAGTCTTATTTCTGTGGAATTTGAGAGCAGATATTTCGGATCCCTCTGAAGACTGTAGGGCCAAAGGAGATATCCTCCGATAACAAAGACAGAGAAGTTTTCTGAGAAACTTCTTTGTGTTCTGTGAAATCATCTCACAGAGTTACAGCTTTGCCCTCAAAAAGCCTTTCGCTAAGACAGTTCTTGTGGAATTGGCAAAGTGATATTTGGAAGCCCATAGAGGGCTATGGTGAAAAAGGAAATATCCTCCGATGAAATCTGGAAAGAAGCTTTCTGAGAAACTGCTTAGTGTTCTGTTAATTCATCTCACAGAGTGACATCTGTATTTCGTAGATCTCTTTGCTAGCCTTACTTCTGTGGAATCTGAGAACAGATATTTCGGATCCCTTTGAAGACTATAGGGCCAAAGGAAATATCCACCGATAACAAAGAGAAAGAAGCTTTCTGAGAAACTTCTTTGTGTTCTGTGAAATCATCTCACAGAGTTACAGCTTTCCCCTGAAGAAGCCTTTCGCTAAGACAGTTCTTGTGGAATTGGCAAAGTGATATTTGGATGAACATAGAGGGCTATGGAGAAAAAGGAAATATCCTCAGATGAAATCTGGAAAGAAGCTTTCTGAGAAACTGCTTAGTGTTCTGTTAATTCATCTCACGGAGTTACATCTGTATTTCGTGGATCTCTTTGCTAGCCTTATTTCTGTGGAATCTGACAACAGATATTTCGGATCCCTTTGAAGACTATAGGACCAAAGGAAATATGTTCCGATAACAAAGACAAAGAAGCTTTCTGAGAAACTTCTTTGTGTTCTGTGAAATCATCTCACAGAGTTACAGCTTAACCCTCAAGAAGCCTTTCGCTAAGACAGTTCTTGTGGAATTGGCAAAGTGATATTTGGAAGCCCATAGAGGGCTTTGGTGAAAAAGGAAATATCCTCCGATGAAAACTGAAAAGAAGCTTTCTGAGAAACTGCTTAGTGTTCAGTTAATTCATCTCCCAGCGTTACATCTGTATTTCGTGGATCTCTTTGCTAGCCTTATTTCTGTGGAATCTGAGAACTGATATTTCGGATCCCTTTGAAGACTATAGGGCCAAAGGAAATATCCTCCGATAACAAAGAGAAAGAAGCTTTCTGAGAAACTTCTTTGTGTTCTGTGAAATTATCTCACAGAGTTACAGCTTTCCCCGCAAGAAGCCTTTCGCTAAGACAGTTCTTGTGGAATTGGCAAAGTGATATTTGGAAGCCCATAGAGGGCTATGGAGAGAAAGGAAATATCCTCCCATGAAATCTGGAAAGAAGGTTTCTGAGAAACTGCTTAGTGTTCTGTTAATTCATCTCCCAGAGTTACATCTGTATTTCCTGGAACTGTTTGCTAGCCTTATTTCTGTGGAATTTGAGAGAAGATATTTCGGATCCCTTTGAAGACTATAGGGCCAAAGGAAATATCCTCCGATATAAAAGAGAAAGAAGCTTTCAGAGAAACTTCTTTGTGTTCTGTGAAATCATCCCACAGAGTTACAGCTTTTCCCTCAAGAAGCCTTTCGCTAAGACAGTTCTTTTGGAATTGGCAAAGTGATATTTGGAAGCCCATAGAGGGATATGGAGAAAAAGGAAATATCCTCGGATGAAATCTGGAAAGAAGCTTTCTGAGAAACAGCTTAGTGTTCTGTTAATTCATCTCACAGAGTTACATCTGTATTTCGTGGATCTCTTTGCTAGCCTTATTTCTGTGGAATCTGAGAACAGATATTCCGGATCCCTTTGAAGAATATAGGGCCAAAGGAAATATCGTCCGATAACAAAGAGAAAGAAGCTTTCTGAGAAACTTCTTTGTGTTCAGTGAAATCATCTCACAGAGTTACAGCTTTCCCCTGAAGAAGCCTTTCGATAAGACAGTTCTTGTGGAATTGGCAAATTGGTATTTGGAAGCCCATAGAGGGCTATGGAGAAAAAGGAAATATCCTCGGATGAAATCTGGAAAGAAGGTTTCTGAGAAACTGCTTAGTGTTCTGTTAATTCATCTCCCAGAGTTACATCTGTATTTCGTGGATCTCTTCGCTAGACTTATTTCTGTGGAATCTGAGAACAGATATTTCGGATCCCTTTGAAGACTATAGGTCCAAAGGAAATATCCTCCGATACCAAAGAGAAAGAAGCTTTCTGAGAAACTTCGTTGTGTTCTGTGAAATCATCTCACAGAGTTACAGCTTTCCCCTGAAGAAGCCTTTCGCTAAGACAGTTCTTGTGGAATTGACAAAGTGATATTTGGAAACCCATAGAGGACTATGGTGAAAAAGGAAATATCCTCCGATGAAATCGGGAAAGAAGCTTTCTGAGAAACTGCTTAGTGTTCTGTTAATTCATCTCACAGAGTTACATCTGTATTTCGTGGATCTCTTTGCTAGCCTTATTTCTGTGGAATCTGAGAACAGATATTTCGCATCCCTTTTGTAGACTATAGGGCCAAAGGAAATATCCTCCGATAACAAAGAGAAAGAAGCATTCAGAGAAACTTCTTTGTGTTCTGTGAAATCATCTCACAGAGTTACCTTTTTTCCCTCAAGAAGCGTTTCGCTAAGGCAGTTCTTGTGGAATTGGCAAAGTGATATTTGGATGATCATAGAGGGCTATGGAGAAAAAGGAAATATCCTCAGATGAAATCTGGAAAGAAGATTTCTGAGAAACTGCTTAGTGTTCTGTTAATTCATCTAACGGAGTTACATCTGTATTTCTTGTATCTCTTTGCTAGCCTTATTTCTGTGGAATCTGAGAAGAGATATTTCGGATCCCTTTGAAGACTATAGGGCCAAAGGAAATATCCTCCGATAGCAAAGAGAAAGAAGCTTTCTGAGAAACTTCTTTGTGTTCTGTGAAATCATCTCACAGAGTTACAGCTTAACCCTCAAGAAGCCTTTCGCTAAGACAGTTCTTGTGGAATTGGCAAAGTGATGTTTGGAACCCCTAAAGGGCTATGGTGAAAAAGGAAACATCCTCTGATGAAATCTGTAAAGAAGCTTTCAGAGAAACTGCTTAGTGTTCTGTTAATTCATCTCACAGAGTTACATCTGTATTTCATGGATCTCTTTGTTAGCCTTATTTCTGTGGAATCTGAGAACAGATATTTCGGATCCCTCTGAAGACTACAGGGCCAAAGGAAATATCCTCCAATAACAAAGAGAAAGAAGCTTTCTGAGAAACTTCTTTGTGTTCTGTGAAATTATCTCACAGAGATACAGCTTTTCCCTCAAGAAGCCTTTCGCTAAGACAGTTCTATGGAATTGGCAAAGTGATATTTGGAAGCCCATAGAGGGCTATTTTGAAAAGGGAACTATCCTCCGATGAAATCTGGAAAGAAGCTTTCTGAGAAACTGCTTAGTGTTCAGTTAATTCATCTCCCAGAGTTACATCTGTATTTCGTGGATCTCTTTGCTAGCCTTATTTCTGTGGAATCTGAGAACAGATATTTCGGATCCCTTTGAAGACTACAGGGCCAAAGGAAATATCCTCCGATAACAAAGAGAAAGAAGCTTTCTGAGAAACTTCTTTGTGCTCTGTGAAATCAACTCACAGAGTTACAGCTTTCCCCTCACGAAGCCTTTCGCTAAGACAGTTCTTGTGGAATTGGCAAAGTGATATTTGGAAGCCCATAGAAGGCTTTGGAGAGAAAGGAAATATCCTCCGATGAAATCTGGAAAGAAGATTTCTGAGAAACTGCTTAGTGTTCTTTTAGTTCATCTCCCAGAGTTACATCTGTATTTCGTGGAACTCTCTGCTAGCCTTATTTCTGTGGAATCTGAGAACAGATATTTCGGATCCCTTTGAAGACTATAGGGCCAAAGGAAATATCCTCCGATACCAAAGAGAAAGAAGCTTTCTGAGAAACTTCGTTGTGTTCTGTGAAATCATCTCACAGAGTGTCAGCTTTCCCCTGAAGAAGCCTTTCGCTAAGACAGTTCTTGTGGAATTGACAAAGTGATATTTGGAAACCCATAGACGACTATGGTGAAAAAGGAAATATCCTCCGATGAAATCGGGAAAGAAGCTTTCTGAGAAACTGCTTAGTGTTCTGTTAATTCATCTCACAGAGTTACATCTGTATTTCGTGGATCTCTTTGCTAGCCTTATTTCTGTGGAATCTGAGAACAGATATTTCGCATCCCTTTTGAAGACTATAGGGCCAAAGGAAATATCCTCCGATAACAAAGAGAAAGAAGCTTTCTGAGAAACTTCTTTCTGTTCTGTGAAATCATCTCACAGAGTTACAGCTTTCCCCTCAAGAAGGGTTTCGCTAAGACAGTTCTTGTGGAATTGGCAAAGTGATATTTGGATGAACATAGAGGGCTATGGAGAAAAAGGAAATATCCTCCGATGAAATCTGTAAAGAAGTTTTCAGAGAAACTGCTCAGTGTTCTGTTAATTCATCTCACAGAGTTACATCTGTATTTCATGGATCTCTTTGTTAGCCTTATTTCTGTGGAATCTGAGAACAGATATTTCGGATCCCTCTGAAGACTACAGGGCCAAAGGAAATATCCTCCAATAACAAAGAGAAAGAAGCTTTCTGAGAAACTTCTTTGTGTTCTGTGAAATTATCTCACAGAGATACAGCTTTCCCCTCACGAAGCCTTTCGCTAAGACAGTTCTTGTGGAATTGGCAAAGTGATATTTGGAAGCCCATAGAAGGCTATGGAGAGAAAGGAAATATCCTCCGATGAAATCTGGAAAGAAGGTTTCTGAGAAACTGCTTAGTGTTCTTTTAGTTCATCTCCCAGAGTTACATCTGTATTTCATGGAACTCATTGCTAGCCTTATTTCTGTGGAATCTGAGAACAGATATTTCGGATCCCTTTGAAGACTATAGGGCCAAAGGAAATATCCTCCGATAACAAAGAGAAAGAAGCTTTCTGAGAAACTTCTTTGTGTTCTGTGAAATCATCTCACAGAGTTACAGCTTTCCCCTAAAGAAGCCTTTCGCTAAGACAGTTCTTGTGGAATTGGCAAAGTGACATTTGGAAGCCCATAGAGGGCTATGGTGAAAAAGGAAATATCCTCCGATGAAATCTGGAAAGAAGCTTTCTGAGAAACTGCTTAGTGTTCTGTTAATTCATCTCACAGAGGTACATCTGTATTTCAAGGATCTCTTTGTTAGCCTTATTTCTGTGGAATCTGACAACAGATATTTCGGATCCCTTTGAAGACTATAGGACCAAAGGAAATATCCTCCGATAACAAAGAGAAAGAAGATTTCTGAGAAACTTCTTTGTGTTCTGTGAAATCATCTCACAGAGTTACAGCTTAACCTTCAAGAAGCCTTTCGCTAAGACAGTTCTTGTGGAATTGGCAAAGTGATATTTGGAAGCCCATAGAGGGCTTTGGTGAAAAAGGAAATATCCTCCGATGAAATCTGGAAAGAAGCTTTCTGAGAAACTGCTTAGTGTTCTGTTAATTCATCTCCCAGAGTTACATCTGTATTTCGTGGATCTCTTTGCTAGCCTTATTTCTGTGGAATCTGAGAACAGATATTTCGGATCCCTTTGAAGACTATAGGGCCAAAGGAAATATCCTCCGATAAAAAAGAGAAAGAAGCTTTCTGAGAAACTTCTTTGTATTCTGTGAAATCATCTCATAGAGTTACAGCTTTCCCCTCAAGAAGCCTTTCGCTAAGACAGTTCTTGTGGAATTGGCAAAGTGATATTTGGAAGCCCCTAGAGGGCTATGGAGAAAAAGGAAATATCCTCGGATGAAATCTGGAAAGAAGCTTTCTGAGAAACTGCTTAGTGTTCTGTTAATTCATCTCACAGAGTTACATCTGTATTTCGTGATTCCCTTTGCTAGCATTATTTCTGTGGAATCTGAGAACAGATATTTCGGATCCCTTTGAAGACTATAGGGCTAAAGGAAATTCCCTCCGATAACAAAGAGAAAGAAACTTTCTGAGAAACTTCTTTGTGTTTTGTGAAATCATCTCACAGAGTTACAGCTTTCCCCTGAAGAAGCCTTTCGCTAAGACAGTTCTTGTGTAATTGACAAAGTGATGTTTGGAAACCCGTAGAGGACTATGGTGAAAAAAGAAATATCCTCCGATGTAATCTGGAAAGAAGCTTTCTGAGAAACTGCTTAGTGTTCTGTTAATTCATCTCAGAGAGTTACATCTGTATTTCGTGGATCTCTTTGCTATACTTATTTCTGTGGAATCTGAGAACAGATATTTCGGATCCCTTTTGAAGACTATAGGGCCAAAGGAAATATCCTCCGATAACAAAGAGAAAGAAGCTTTCAGAGAAACTTCTTTGTGTTCTGTGAAATCATCTCACAGAGTTACAGCTTTACCCTCAAGAAGCCTTTCGCTAAGACAGTTCTTGTAGAATTGGCAAAGTGATATTTGGAAGCCCATAGAGGGCTTTGGTGAAAAAGAAAATATCCTCCGATGAAATCTGGAAAGAAGCTTTCTGAGAAACTGCTTAGTGTTCTGTTAATTCATCTCCCAGAGTTACATCTGTATTTCGTGGATCTCTTTGCTAGCCTTATTTCTGTGGAATCTGAGAACAGATATTTCGGATCCCTTTGAAGACTAAAGGGCCAAAGGAAATATCCTCCGATAAAAAAGAGAAAGAAGCTTTCTGAGAAACTTCTTTGTGTTCTGTGAAATCATCTCATAGAGTTACAGCTTTCCCCTCAAGAAGCCTTTCCCTAAGACAGTTCTTGTGGAAATGGCAAAGTGATATTTGGAAGCCCATAGAGGGCTATGGAGAGAAAGGAAATATCCTCCGATGAAATCTGGAAAGAAGGTTTCTGAGAAACTGCTTAGTGTTCTGTTATTTCATCTCCCAGAGTTTCATCTGTATTTCCTGGAACTCCTTGCTGACCTTATATCTGTGGAATTTGAGAACAGATATTTCGGATCCCTTTGAAGACTATAGGGCCAAAGGAAATATCCTCCGATATAAAAGAGAAAGAAGCTTTCAGAGAAACTTCTTTGTGTTCTGTGAAATCATCTCACAGAGTTACAACTTTCCCCTCAAGAAGCCTTTCGCTAAGACAGTTCTTGTGGAATTGGCAAAGTGATATTTGGAAGCCCATAGAGGGCTATGGAGAAAAAGGAAATATCCTCGGATGAAATCTGGAAAGAAGCTTTCTGAGAAACTGCTTAGTGTTCTGTTAATTCATCTCACAGAGTTACATCTGTATTTCGTGATTCCCTTTGCTAGCATTATTTCTGTGGAATCTGAGAACAGATATTTCGGATCCCTTTGAAGACTATAGGGCCAAAGGAAATATCCTCCGATAACAAAGAGAAAGAAACTTTCTGAGAAACTTCTTTGTGTTCTGTGAAATCATCTCACAGAGTTACAGCTTTCCCCTGAAGAAGCCTTTCGCTAAGACAGTTCTTGTGTAATTGACAAAGTGATGTTTGGAAACCCATAGAGGACTATGGTGAAAAAAGAAATATCCTCCGATGAAATCGGGAAAGAAGCTTTCTGAGAAACTGCTTAGTGTTCTGTTAATTCAACTCAGAGAGTTACATCTGTATTTAGTGGATCTCTTTGCTAGACTTATTTCTGTGGAATCTGAGAACAGATATTTCGGATCCCTTTTGAAGACTATAGGGCCAAAGGAAATATCCTCCGATAACAAAGAGAAAGAAGCTTTCAGAGAAACTTCTTTGTGTTCTGTGAAATCATCTCACAGAGTTACATCTTTCCCCTCAAGAAGCGTTTCGCTAAGACAGTTCTTGTGGAATTGGCAAAGTGATATTTGGATGAACATAGAGGGCTATGGAGAAAAAGGAAATATCCTCAGATGAAATCTGGAAAGAAGATTTCTGAGAAACTGCTTAGTGTTCTGTTAATTCATCTCACGGAGTTACATCTGTATTTCTTGTATCTCTTTGCTAGCCTTATTTCTGTGGAATCTGAGAAGAGATATTTTGGATCCCTTTGAAGACTATAGGGCCAAAGGAAATATCCTCCGATAGCAAAGAGAAAGAAGCTTTCTGAGAAACTTCTTTGTGTTCTGTGAAATCATCTCACAGAGTTACAGATTTCCCCTCAAGAAGCCTTTCGCTAAGACAGTTCTTGTGGAATTGGCCAAGTGATGTTTGGAAACCCATAGAGGACTATGGTGAAAAAAGAAATATCCTCCGATGAAATCGGGAAAGAAGCTTTCTGAGAAACTGCTTAGTGTTCTGTTAATTCATCTCACAGAGTTACATCTGTATTTCGTGGATCACGTTGCTAGCCTTATTTCTGTGGAATCTGACAACAGATATTTCGGATCCCTTTGAAGACTAAAGGGCCAAAGGAAATATCCTCCGATAAAAAAGAGAAAGAAGCTTTCTGAGAAACTTCTTTGTGTTCTGTGAAATCATCTCATAGAGTTACAGCTTTCCCCTCAAGAAGCCTTTCCCTAAGACAGTTCTTGTGGAAATGGCAAAGTGATATTTGGAAGCCCATAGAGGGCTATGGAGAGAAAGGAAATATCCTCCGATGAAATCTGGAAAGAAAGTTTCTGAGAAACTGCTTAGTGTTCTGTTATTTCATCTCCCAGAGTTTCATCTGTATTTCCTGGAACTCTTTGCTGACCTTATATCTGTGGAATTTGAGAACAGATATTTCGGATCCCTTTGAAGACTATAGGGCCAAAGGAAATATCCTCCGATATAAAAGAGAAAGAAGCTTTCAGAGAAACTTCTTTGTGTTCTGTGAAATCATCTCACAGAGTTACAGCTTTCCCCTCAAGAAGCCTTTCGCTAAGACAGTTCTTGTGGAATTGGCAAAGTGATATTTGGAAGCCCATAGAGGGCTATGGAGAAAAAGGAAATATCCTCGGATGAAATCTGGAAAGAAGCTTTCTGAAAAACTGCTTAGTGTTCTGTTAATTCATCTCACAGAGTTACATCTGTATTTCGTGATTCCCTTTGCTAGCATTATTTCTGTGGAATCTGAGAACAGATATTTCGGATCCCTTTGAAGACTATAGGGCCAAAGGAAATATCCTCCGATAACAAAGAGAAAGAAACTTTCTGAGAAACTTCTTTGTGTTCTGTGAAATCATCTCACAGAGTTACAGCTTTCCCCTGAAGAAGCCTTTCGCTAAGACAGTTCTTTTGTAATTGACAAAGTGATGTTTGGAAACCCATAGAGGACTATGGTGAAAAAAGAAATATCCTCCGATGAAATCGGGAAAGAAGCTTTCTGAGAAACTGCTTAGTGTTCTGTTAATTCAACTCAGAGAGTTACATCTGTATTTCGTGGATCTCTTTGCTAGACTTATTTCTGTGGAATCTGAGAACAGATATTTCGGATCCCTTTTGAAGACTATAGGGCCGAAGGAAATATCCTCCGATAACAAAGAGAAAGAAGCTTTCAGAGAAACTTCTTTGTGTTCTGTGAAATCATCTCACAGAGTTACATCTTTCCCCTCAAGAAGCGTTTCGCTAAGACAGTTCTTGTGGAATTGGCAAAGTGATATTTGGAAGCCCATAGAGGGCTTTGGTGAAAAAGGAAATATCCTCCGATGAAATCTGGAAAGAAGCTTTCTGAGAAACTGCTTAGTGTTCAGTTAATTCATCTCCCAGCGTTACATCTGTATTTCGTGGATTTCTTTGCTAGCCTTATTTCTGTGCAATCTGAGAACTGATATTTCGGATCCCTTTGAAGACTATAGGGCCAAAGGAAATATCCTCCGATAACAAAGAGAAAGAAGCTTTCTGAGAAACTTCTTTGTGTTCTGTGAAATCATCTCACAGAGTTACAGCTTTCCCCTCAAGAAGCCTTTCGCTAAGACAGTTCTTGTGGAATTGGCAAAGTGATATTTGGAAGCCCATAGAGGTCTATGGAGAGAAAGGAAATATCCTCCCATGAAATCTGGAAAGAAGGTTTCTGAGAAACTGCTTAGTGTTCTGTTAATTCATCTCCCAGAGTTTCATCTGTATTTCCTAGAACTCTTTGCTAGCATTATTTCTGTGGAATTTGAGAAAAGATATTTCGGATCCCTTTGAAGACTATAGGGCCAAAGGAAATATCCTCCGATATAAAAGAGAAAGTAGCTTTCAGAGAAACTTCTTTGTGTTCTGTGAAATCATCCCACAGAGTTACAGCTTTTCCCTCAAGAAGCCTTTCGCTAAGACAGTTCTTGTGGAATTGGCAAAGTGATATTTGGAAGCCCATAGAGGGATATGGAGAAAAAGGAAATATCCTCGGATGAAATTTGGAAAGAAGCTTTCTGAGAAACAGTTGAGTGTTCTGTTAATTCATCTCACAGAGTTACATCTGTATTTCGTGGATCTCTTTGCTAGCCTTATTTCTGTGGAATCTGAGAACAGATATTTCGGATCCTTTTGAAGAATACAGGGCCAAAGGAAATATCCTCCGATAACAAAGAGAAAGAAGCTTTCTGAGAAACTTCTTTGTGTTCTGTGAAATCATCTCACAGAGTTACAGCTTTCCCCTGAAGAAGCCTTTCGATAAGACAGTTCTTGTGGAATTGGCAAATTGGTATTTGGAAGCCCATAGAGGGCTATGGAGAAAAAGGAAATATCCTCGGATGAAATCTGGAAAGAAGGTTTCTGAGAAACTGCTTAGTGTTCTGTTAATTCATCTCACAGAGTTACATCTGTATTTCGTGGATCTCTTTGCTAGCCTTCTTTCTGTGGAATCTAAGAAGAGGTATTTCGGATCCCTTTGAAGACTATAGGGCCAAAGGAAATATCCTCCGATAACAAAGAGAAAGAAGCTTTCTGAGAAACTTCTTTGTGTTCTGTGAAATCATCGCACAGAGTTACAGCTTTCCCCTCAAGAAGCCTTTCGCTAAGACAGTTTTTGTGGAATTGGCAAAGTGATATTATGAAGCCCTTAGAGGGCTATGGTGAAAAAGGAAATATCCTCTCATGAAATCTGGGAAGAACCTTTCTGAGAAACTGCTTAGTGTTCTGTTAATTCATCTCCCAGAGTTACATTTGTATTTCGTGGATCTCTTTGCTACCCTTATTTCTGTGGAATCTGAGAACAGATATTTCGGATCCCTTTGAAGACTATAGGGCCAAAGGAAATATCCTCCGATAACAAAGAGAAAGAAGCTTTCTGAGAAACTTCTTTGTGTTCTGTGAAATCATCTCACAGAGTTACAGCTTTCCCCTCAAGAAGCCTTTCGCTAAGACAGTTCTTGTGGAATTGGCAAAGTGATATTTGGATGAACATAGAGGGCTATGGAGAAAAAGGAAATATCCTCCGATGAAATCTGGAAAGAAGCTTTCTGAGAAACTGCTTAGTGTTCAGTTAATTCATCTCCCAGAGTTACATCTGTATTTCGTGGATCTCTTTGCTAGCCTTATTTCTGTGGAATCTGAGAACAGATATTTCGGATGCCTTTGAAGACTATAGGGCCAAAGGAAATATCCTCCGATAACAAAGAGAAAGAAGCTTTCTGAGAAACTTCTTTGTGTTCTGTGAAATCATCGCAAAGAGTTACAGCTTTCCCCTCAAGAAGCCTTTTGCTAAGACAGTTCTTGTGGAATTGGCAAAGTGATATTTGGAAGCCCTTAGATGGCTATGGTGGAAAAGGAAATATCGTCCGATGAAATCTGGAAAGAAGCTTTCTGAGAAACTGCTTAGTGTTCTGTTAATTCATCTCACAGAGTAACATCTGTATTTCATGGATCTCTTTGCTAGCCTTATTTCTGTGGAATCTGAGAACAGATATTTCGCATCCCATTTGAAGACTATGGGGCCAAAGGAAATATCCTCCGATAACAAAGAGAAAGAAGCTTTCTGAGAAACTTCTTTGTGTTCTCTTAAATCATCTCACAGAGTTACAGCTTTCCCCTCAAGAAGCCTTTCGCTAAGACAGTTCTTGTGGAATTGGCAAAGTGATATTTGGAAGCCCATAGAGGGCTACGGAGAAAAAGGAAATATCCTCTGATGAAATCTGGAAAAAAGCTTTCTGAGAAACTGCTTAGTGTTCTGTTAATTCATCTCTCAGTGTTACATCTGTATTTCGTGGATTTCTTTGCTAGCCTTATTTCTGTGGAATCTGAGAACAGATATTTCTGATCCCTTTGAAGAATATAGGGCCAAAGGAAATATCCTCCCATATAAAAGAGAAATAAGCTTTCAGAGAAACTTCTTTGTGTTCTGTGAAATCATCTCACAGAGTTACAGCTTTTCCCTCAAGAAGCCTTTTGCTAAGACAGTTCTTGTGGAATTGGCAAAGTGATATTTGGAAGCCCATAGATGTCTATGGAGAAAAAGCAAATATCCTCGGATGAAATCTGGAAAGAAGCTTTCGTAGAAACTGCTTAGTGTTCTGTTAATTCATCTCACAGAGTTACATCTGTATTTCGTGGATCTCTTTGCTAGCCTTATTTCTGTGGAATCTGAGAACAGATATTTCGGATCCCTTTGAAGACTATAGGGCCAAAGGAAATATCCTCCGATAACAAAGAGAAAGAAACTTTCTGAGAAACTTCTTTGTGTTCTGTGAAATCATCTCACAGAGTTACAGCTTTCCCCTGAAGAAGCCTTTCGCTAAGACAGTTCTTGTGTAATTGACAAAGTGATGTTTGGAAACCCATAGAGGACTATGGTGAAAAAAGAAATATCCTCCGATGAAATCGGGAAAGAAGCTTTCTGAGAAACTGCTTAGTGTTCTGTTAATTCATCTCAGAGAGTTACATCTGTATTTCGTGGATCTCTTTGCTAGGCTTATTTCTGTGGAATCTGAGAACAGATATTTCGGATCCCTTTTGAAGACTATAGGGCCAAAGGAAATATCCTCCGATAACAAAGAGAAAGAAGCTTTCAGAGAAACTTCTTTGTGTTCTGTGAAATCATCTCACAGAGTTACATCTTTCCCCTCAAGAAGCGTTTCGCTAAGACAGTTCTTGTGGAATTGGCAAAGTGATATTTGGAAGCCCATAGAGGGCTTTGGTGAAAAAGGAAATATCCTCCGATGAAATCTGGAAAGAAGCTTTCTGAGAAACTGCTTAGTGTTCAGTTAATTCATCTCCCAGCGTTACATCTGTATTTCGTGGATTTCTTTGCTAGCCTTATTTCTGTGCAATCTGAGAACTGATATTTCGGATCCCTTTGAAGACTATAGGGCCAAAGGAAATATCCTCCGATAACAAAGAGAAAGAAGCTTTCTGAGAAACTTCTTTGTGTTCTGTGAAATCATCTCACAGAGTTACAGCTTTCCCCTCAAGAAGCCTTTCCCTAAGACAGTTCTTGTGGAATTGGCAAAGTGATATTTGGAAGCCCATAGAGGTCTATGGAGAGAAAGGAAATATCCTCCCATGAAATCTGGAAAGAAGGTTTCTGAGAAACTGCTTAGTGTTCTGTTAATTCATCTCCCAGAGTTTCATCTGTATTTCCTAGAACTCTTTGCTAGCCTTATTTCTGTGGAATTTGAGAAAAGATATTTCGGATCCCTTTGAAGACTATAGGGCCAAAGGAAATATCCTCCGATATAAAAGAGAAAGTAGCTTTCAGAGAAACTTCTTTGTGTTTTGTGAAATCATCCCACAGAGTTACAGCTTTTCCCTCAAGAAGCCTTTCGCTAAGACAGTTCTTGTGGAATTGGCAAAGTGATATTTGGAAGCCCATAGAGGGATATGGAGAAAAAGGAAATATCCTCGGATGAAATTTGGAAAGAAGCTTTCTGAGAAACAGTTGAGTGTTCTGTTAATTCATCTCACAGAGTTACATCTGTATTTCGTGGATCTCTTTGCTAGCCTTATTTCTGTGGAATCTGAGAACAGATATTTCGGATCCTTTTGAAGAATACAGGGCCAAAGGAAATATCCTCCGATAACAAAGAGAAAGAAGCTTTCTGAGAAACTTCTTTGTGTTCTGTGAAATCATCTCACAGAGTTACAGCTTTCCCCTGAAGAAGCCTTTCGATAAGACAGTTCTTGTGGATTTGGCAAATTGGTATTTGGAAGCCCATAGAGGGCTATGGAGAAAAAGGAAATATCCTCGGATGAAATCTGGAAAGAAGGTTTCTGAGAAACTGCTTAGTGTTCTGTTAATTCATCTCACAGAGTTACATCTGTATTTCGTGGATCTCTTTGCTAGCCTTCTTTCTGTGGAATCTAAGAAGAGATATTTCGGATCCCTTTGAAGACTATAGGGCCAAAGGAAATATCCTCCGATAACAAAGAGAAAGAAGCTTTCTGAGAAACTTCTTTGTGTTCTGTGAAATCATCGCACAGAGTTACAGCTTTCCCCTCAAGAAGCCTTTCGCTAAGACAGTTTTTGTGGAATTGGCGAAGTGATATTATGAAGCCCTTAGAGGGCTATGGTGAAAAAGGAAATATCCTCTCATGAAATCTGGGAAGAAGCTTTCTGAGAAACTGCTTAGTGTTCTGTTAATTCATCTCCCAGAGTTACATTTGTATTTCGTGGATCTCTTTGCTACCCTTATTTCTGTGGAATCTGAGAACAGATATTTCGGATCCCTTTGAAGACTATAGGGCCAAAGGAAATATCCTCCGATAACAAAGAGAAAGAAGCTTTCTGAGAAACTTCTTTGTGTTTTGTGAAATCATCTCACAGAGTTACAGCTTTCCCCTCAAGAAGCCTTTCGCTAAGACAGTTCTTGTGGAATTGGCAAAGTGATATTTGGATGAACATAGAGGGCTATGGAGAAAAAGGAAATATCCTCCGATGAAATCTGGAAAGAAGCTTTCTGAGAAACTGCTTAGTGTTCAGTTAATTCATCTCCCAGAGTTACATCTGTATTTCGTGGATCTCTTTGCTAGCCTTATTTCTGTGGAATCTGAGAACAGATATTTCGGATGCCTTTGAAGACTATAGGGCCAAAGGAAATATCCTCCGATAACAAAGAGAAAGAAGCTTTCTGAGAAACTTCTTTGTGTTCTGTGAAATCATCGCAAAGAGTTACAGCTTTCCCCTCAAGAAGCCTTTTGCTAAGACAGTTCTTGTGGAATTGGCAAAGTGATATTTGGAAGCCCTTAGATGGCTATGGTGGAAAAGGAAATATCGTCCGATGAAATCTGGAAAGAAGCTTTCTGAGAAACTGCTTAGTGTTCTGTTAATTCATCTCACAGAGTAACATCTGTATTTCATGGATCTCTTTGCTAGCCTTATTTCTGTGGAATCTGAGAACAGATATTTCGCATCCCATTTGAAGACTATGGGGCCAAAGGAAATATCCTCCGATAACAAAGAGAAAGAAGCTTTCTGAGAAACTTCTTTGTGTTCTCTTAAATCATCTCACAGAGTTACAGCTTTCCCCTCAAGAAGCCTTTCGCTAAGACAGTTCTTGTGGAATTGGCAAAGTGATATTTGGAAGCCCATAGAGGGCTACGGAGAAAAAGGAAATATCCTCTGATGAAATCTGGAAAAAAGCTTTCTGAGAAACTGCTTAGTGTTCTGTTAATTCATCTCTCAGTGTTACATCTGTATTTCGTGGATTTCTTTGCTAGCCTTATTTCTGTGGAATCTGAGAACAGATATTTCTGATCCCTTTGAAGAATATAGGGCCAAAGGAAATATCCTCCCATATAAAAGAGAAATAAGCTTTCAGAGAAACTTCTTTGTGTTCTGTGAAATCATCTCACAGAGTTACAGCTTTTCCCTCAAGAAGCCTTTTGCTAAGACAGTTCTTGTGGAATTGGCAAAGTGATATTTGGAAGCCCATAGATGTCTATGGAGAAAAAGCAAATATCCTCGGATGAAATCTGGAAAGAAGCTTTCGTAGAAACTGCTTAGTGTTCTGTTAATTCATCTCACAGAGTTACATCTGTATTTCGTGGATCTCTTTGCTAGCCTTATTTCTGTGGAATCTGAGAACAGATATTTCGGATCCCTTTGAAGACTATAGGGCCAAAGGAAATATCCTCCGATAACAAAGAGAAAGTAGCTTTCTGAGAAACTTCTTTGTGTTCTGTGAAATCATCTCACAGAGTTACAGCTTTCCCCTCAAGAAGCCATTCGCTAAGACAGTTTTTGTGGAATTGGCAAAGTGATGTTTGGAAGCCCATAGAGGGCTATGGACAAAAATTAAATATCCTCAGATGAAATCTGGAAAGAAGCTTTCTGAGAAAATGCTTAGTGTTCAGTTAATTCATCTCCCAGAGTTACATCTGTATTTCGTGGATCTCTTTGCTAGCCTTATTTCTGTGGAATCTGAGAACAGGTATTTCGGATCCCTTTGAAGACTATAGGGCCAAAGGAAATATCCTCCGATAACAAAGAGAAAGAAGCTTTCTGAGAAACTTCTTTGTGTTCTGTGAAATCATCTCACAGAGTTAAAGCTTTCCCCTGAAGAAGCCTTTCGCTAAGACAGTTCTTGTGGAATTGGCAAAGTGATATTTGGATGCCCATATAGGGCTACGGAGAAAAAGGAAATATCCTCCGATGAAATCTGGAAAGAAGCTTTCTGAGAAACTGCTTAGTGCTCTGTTAATTCATCTCCCAGATTTACATCTGTATTTCGTGGATTTCTTTGCTAGCCTTATTTCTGTGGAATCTGAGAACAGATATTTCGGATCCCTTTGAAGACTATAGGGCCAAAGGAAATATCCTCCCATATAAAAGAGAAATAAGCTTTCAGAGAAACTTCTTTGTGTTCTGTGAAATCATCTCACAGAGTTACAGCTTTTCCCTCAAGAAGCCTTTTGCTAAGACAGTTCTTGTGGAATTGGCAAAGTGATATTTGGAAGCCCTTAGAGGTCTATGGAGAAAAAGGAAATATCCTCAGATGAATTCTGGAAAGAAGCTTTCGGAGAAACTGCTTAGTGTTCTGTTAATTCATCTCACAGAGTTACATCTGCATTTCGTGGATCTCTTTGCTAGCCTTATTTCTGTGGAATCTTAGAACAGATATTTCGGATCCCTTTGATGACTATAGGGCCAAAGGAAATATCCTCCGATAACAAAGAGAAAGAAGCTTTCTGAGAAACTTCTTTGTGTTCTGTGAAATCATCTCACAGAGTTACAGCTTTCCCCTCAAGAAGCCTTTCGCTAAGACAGTTTTTGTGGAATTGGAAAAGTGATGTTTGGAAGCCCATAGAGGGCTATGGAGAAAAAGGAAATATCCTCAGATGAAATCTGGAAAGAAGCTTTCTGAGAAAATGCTTAGTGTTCTGTTAATTCATCTCACAGAGTTACATCTGTATTTCGTTGATCTCTTTGCTAGCCTTATTTCTGTGGAATCTGAGAAGAGATATTTCGGATCCCTTTGAAGACTATAGGGCCAAAGGAAATATCCTCCGATAGCAAAGAGAAAGAAGCTTTCTTAGAAACTTCTTTGTGTTCTGTGAAATCATCTCACAGAGTTACAGCTTTCCCCTCAAGAAGCGTTTCGCTAAGACAGTTCTTGTGGAATTGGCAAAGTGATGTTTGGAACCCCTAGAGGGCTATGGTGAAAAAGGAAATATCCTCCGATGAAATCTGGAAAGAAGCTTTCTGAGAAACTGCTTAGTGTTCAGTTAATTCATCTCCCAGAGTTACATCTGTATTTCGTGGATCTCTTTGCTAGCCTTATTTCTGTGGAATCTGAGAACAGATATTTCGCATCCCATTGAAGACTATAGGGCCAAAGGAAATATCGTCCAATAACAAAGAGAAAGAAGCTTTCTGAGAAACTTCTTTGTGTTCTGTGAAATCATCGCAAAGAGTTTCAGCTTTCCCCTCAAGAAGCCTTTTGCTAAGACAGTTCTTGTGGAATTGGCAAAGTGATATTTGGAAGCCCTTAGATGGCTATGGTGGAAAAGGAAATATCGTCCGATGAAATCTGGAAAGAAGCTTTCGGAGAAACTGCTTAGTGTTCTGTTAATTCATCTCACAGAGTTACATATGTATTTCGTGGATCTCTTTGTTAGCCTTATTTCTGTTGAATCTGAGAACAGATATTTCGGATCCCTTTGAAGACTATAGGGCCAAAGGAAATATCCTCCGATAACAAAGAGAAAGAAGCTTTCTGAGAAACTTCTTTGTGTTCTGTGAAATCATCTCACAGAGTTACAGCTTTCCCCTCAAGAAGCCTTTCGCTAAGACAGTTCTTGTGGAATTGGCAAAGTGATATTTGGAAGCCCATAGAGGGCTATGGTGAAAAAGGAAATATTCTCCGATGAAATCTGGAAAGAAGCTTTCTGAGAAACTGCGTAGTGTTCTGTTAATTCATCTCACAGAGTAACATCTGTATTTCATGGATCTCTTTGCTAGCCTTATTTCTGTGGAATCTGAGAACAGATATTTCGCATCCCATTTGAAGACTATGGGGCCAAAGGAAATATCCTCCGATAACAAAGAGAAAGAAGCTCTGAGAAACTTCTTTGTGTTCTCTGAAATCATCTCACAGAGTTACAGCTTTCCCCTCAAGAAGCCTTTCGCTAAGACAGTTCTTGTGGAATTGGCAAAGTGATATTTGGAAGCCCATAGAGGGCTACGGAGAAAAAGGAAATATCCTCTGATGAAATCTGGAAAGAAGCTTTCTGAGAAACTGCTTAGTGTTCTGTTAATTCATCTCTCAGTGTTACATCTGTATTTCGTGGATTTCTTTGCTAGCCTTACTTCTGTGGAATCTGAGAACAGATATTTCTGATCCCTTTGAAGAATATAGGGCCAAAGGAAATATCCTCCCATATAAAAGAGAAATAAGCTTTAAGAGAAACTTCTTTGTGTTCTGTGAAATCATCTCACAGAGTTACAGCTTTTCCCTCAAGAAGCCTTTTGCTAAGACAGTTCTTGTGGAATTGGCAAAGTGATATTTGGAAGCCCATAGAGGTCTATGGAGAAAAAGGAATATCCTCGGATGAAATCTGGAAAGAAGCTTTCGGAGAAACTGCTTAGTGTTCTGTTAATTCATCTCACAGAGTTACATCTGTATTTCGTGGATCTCTTTGCTAGCCTTATTTCTGTGGAATCTGAGAACAGATATTTCGGATCCCTTTGAAGACTATAGGGCCAAAGGAAATATCCTCCGATAACAAAGAGAAAGAAGCTTTCTGAGAAACTTCTTTGTGTTCTGTGAAATCATCTCACAGAGTTACAGCTTTCCCCTCAAGAAGCCTTTCGCTAAGACAGTTCTTGTGGAATTGGCAAAGTGATATTTGAAAGCCCATAGAGGGCTTTGGTGAAAAAGGAAATATCCTCCGATGAAATCTGGAAAGAAGCTTTCTGAGAAACTGCTTAGTGTTCAGTTATTTCACCTCCCAGAGTTACATCTGTATTTCGTGGATCTCTTTGCTAGCCTTATTTCTGTGGAATCTGAGAACAGATATTTCAGAACCCTTTGAAGACTATAGGGCCAAAGGAAATATCCTCCGATAACAAAGAGAAAGAAGCTTTCTGAGAAACTTCTTTGTGTTCTGTGAAATCATCGCACAGAGTTACAGCTTTCGCCTCAAGAAGCCTTTCGCTAAGACAGTTCTTGTGGAATAGGCAAAGTGATATTTGGAAGCCCATAGAGGGCTATGGAGAGAAAGGAAGTATCCTCCGATGAAATCTGAAAAGAAGGTTTCTCAGAAACTGCTTAGTGTTCTTTTAGATCATCTCCCAGTGTTACATCTGTATTTCGTGGAACTCTTTGCTAGCCTTATTTCTATGGAATCTGAGAACAGATATTTCGGATCCATTTGAAGACTATAGTGCCAAAGGAAATATCCTCCGATATAAAAGAGAAATAAGCTTTCAGAGAAACTTCTTTGTGTTCTGTGAAATCATCTCACAGAGTTACAGCTTTTCCCTCAAGAAGCCTTTCGCTAAGACAGTTCTTGTGGAATTGGCAAAGTGATATTTGGAAGCCCATAGAGGGCTATGGAGAAAAAGGAAATATCCTCGGATGAAATCTGGAAAGAAGCTTTCTTAGAAACTGCTTAGTGTTCTGTTAATTCATCTCACAGAGTTAAATCTGTATTTCGTGGATCTCTTTGTTAGCTTTATTTCTGTGGAATCTGAGAACAGATATTTCCTTTCCCTTTGAAGACAATAGGGCCAAAGGAAATATCCTCCGATAACAAAGAGAAAGAAGCTTTCTGAGAAACGTCTTTGTGTTCTGTGAAATCATCTCACAGATTTACAGCTTTCCCCTGAAGAAGCGTTTCGCTAAGACAGTTCTTGTGGAATTGGCAAAGTGATGTTTGGAAACCCATAGAGGGCTATGGTGAAAAAGGAAATATCCTCCGATAAAATATGGAAAGAAGCTTTCAGAGAAACTGCTTAGTGTTCTGCTAATTCATCTCACAGAGTTACATCTGTATTTCGTGGATCTCTTTGCTAGCCTTATTTCTGTGGAATCTCAGAACAGATATTTCGGATCCCTTTGAAGACTATAGGGCCAAAGGAAATATCCTCCGATAACAAAGAGAAAGAAGCTCTCTGAGAAACTTCTTTGTGTTCTGTGAAATCATCTCACAGAGATACAGCTTTCCACTCAAGAAGCCTTTCGCTAAGACAGTTCTTGTGGAATTGGCAAAGTGATATTTGGAAGCCCATAGAGGGCTATGGTGAAAAAGGAAATATCTTCCAATGAAATCTGGAAAGAAGCTTTCTGAGAAACTGCTTAGTGTTCTGTTAATTCATCTCCCAGAGTTACATCTGTATTTCGTGGATCTCTTTCCTAGCCTTATTTCTGTGGAATCTGAGAACAGATATTGCCGATCTATTTTTAGACTATAGGGCCTAAGGAAATATCCTCCGATAACAAAGAGAAAGAAACTTTCTGAGAAACTCCTTTGTGTTCTGTGAAATCATCTCGCAGAGTTTCAGCTTTCCCTGGAGAAGCCTTTCGCTAAGACAGTTCTTGTGGAATTCGCAAAGTGATATTTGGAAGCCCATAGAGGGCTATGGTGAAAAAGGAAATATCGTCCGATGAAATCTGGAAAGAAGTTTTCTTGGAAACTGCTTAGTGTTCTGTTAATTCATCTCACAGAGTTACATCTGTATTTCGTGGATCTCTTTGCTAGCCTTATTTCTGTGGAGTCTGAGAACAGATATTTCGGATCCCTTTGAAGACTATAGGGCCAAAGGAAATATCCTCCGATATAAAAGAGAAAGTAGCTTTCAGAGAAACTTCTTTGTGTTTTGTGAAATCATCCCACAGAGTTACAGCTTTTCCCTCAAGAAGCCTTTCGCTAAGACAGTTCTTGTGGAATTGGCAAAGTGATATTTGGAAGCCCATAGAGGGATATGGAGAAAAAGGAAATATCCTCGGATGAAATTTGGAAAGAAGCTTTCTGAGAAACAGTTGAGTGTTCTGTTAATTCATCTCACAGAGTTACATCTGTATTTCGTGGATCTCTTTGCTAGCCTTATTTCTGTGGAATCTGAGAACAGATATTTCGGATCCTTTTGAAGAATACAGGGCCAAAGGAAATATCCTCCGATAACAAAGAGAAAGAAGCTTTCTGAGAAACTTCTTTGTGTTCTGTGAAATCATCTCACAGAGTTACAGCTTTCCCCTGAAGAAGCCTTTCGATAAGACAGTTCTTGTGGATTTGGCAAATTGGTATTTGGAAGCCCATAGAGGGCTATGGAGAAAAAGGAAATATCCTCGGATGAAATCTGGAAAGAAGGTTTCTGAGAAACTGCTTAGTGTTCTGTTAATTCATCTCACAGAGTTACATCTGTATTTCGTGGATCTCTTTGCTAGCCTTCTTTCTGTGGAATCTAAGAAGAGATATTTCGGATCCCTTTGAAGACTATAGGGCCAAAGGAAATATCCTCCGATAACAAAGAGAAAGAAGCTTTCTGAGAAACTTCTTTGTGTTCTGTGAAATCATCGCACAGAGTTACAGCTTTCCCCTCAAGAAGCCTTTCGCTAAGACAGTTTTTGTGGAATTGGCGAAGTGATATTATGAAGCCCTTAGAGGGCTATGGTGAAAAAGGAAATATCCTCTCATGAAATCTGGGAAGAAGCTTTCTGAGAAACTGCTTAGTGTTCTGTTAATTCATCTCCCAGAGTTACATTTGTATTTCGTGGATCTCTTTGCTACCCTTATTTCTGTGGAATCTGAGAACAGATATTTCGGATCCCTTTGAAGACTATAGGGCCAAAGGAAATATCCTCCGATAACAAAGAGAAAGAAGCTTTCTGAGAAACTTCTTTGTGTTCTGTGAAATCATCTCACAGAGTTACAGCTTTCCCCTCAAGAAGCCTTTCGCTAAGACAGTTCTTGTGGAATTGGCAAAGTGATATTTGGATGAACATAGAGGGCTATGGAGAAAAAGGAAATATCCTCCGATGAAATCTGGAAAGAAGCTTTCTGAGAAACTGCTTAGTGTTCAGTTAATTCATCTCCCAGAGTTACATCTGTATTTCGTGGATCTCTTTGCTAGCCTTATTTCTGTGGAATCTGAGAACAGATATTTCGGATGCCTTTGAAGACTATAGGGCCAAAGGAAATATCCTCCGATAACAAAGAGAAAGAAGCTTTCTGAGAAACTTCTTTGTGTTCTGTGAAATCATCGCAAAGAGTTACAGCTTTCCCCTCAAGAAGCCTTTTGCTAAGACAGTTCTTGTGGAATTGGCAAAGTGATATTTGGAAGCCCTTAGATGGCTATGGTGGAAAAGGAAATATCGTCCGATGAAATCTGGAAAGAAGCTTTCTGAGAAACTGCTTAGTGTTCTGTTAATTCATCTCACAGAGTAACATCTGTATTTCATGGATCTCTTTGCTAGCCTTATTTCTGTGGAATCTGAGAACAGATATTTCGCATCCCATTTGAAGACTATGGGGCCAAAGGAAATATCCTCCGATAACAAAGAGAAAGAAGCTTTCTGAGAAACTTCTTTGTGTTCTCTTAAATCATCTCACAGAGTTACAGCTTTCCCCTCAAGAAGCCTTTCGCTAAGACAGTTCTTGTGGAATTGGCAAAGTGATATTTGGAAGCCCATAGAGGGCTACGGAGAAAAAGGAAATATCCTCTGATGAAATCTGGAAAAAAGCTTTCTGAGAAACTGCTTAGTGTTCTGTTAATTCATCTCTCAGTGTTACATCTGTATTTCGTGGATTTCTTTGCTAGCCTTATTTCTGTGGAATCTGAGAACAGATATTTCTGATCCCTTTGAAGAATATAGGGCCAAAGGAAATATCCTCCCATATAAAAGAGAAATAAGCTTTCAGAGAAACTTCTTTGTGTTCTGTGAAATCATCTCACAGAGTTACAGCTTTTCCCTCAAGAAGCCTTTTGCTAAGACAGTTCTTGTGGAATTGGCAAAGTGATATTTGGAAGCCCATAGATGTCTATGGAGAAAAAGCAAATATCCTCGGATGAACTCTGGAAAGAAGCTTTCGTAGAAACTGCTTAGTGTTCTGTTAATTCATCTCACAGAGTTACATCTGTATTTCGTGGATCTCTTTGCTAGCCTTATTTCTGTGGAATCTGAGAACAGATATTTCGGATCCCTTTGAAGACTATAGGGCCAAAGGAAATATCCTCCGATAACAAAGAGAAAGTAGCTTTCTGAGAAACTTCTTTGTGTTCTGTGAAATCATCTCACAGAGTTACAGCTTTCCCCTCAAGAAGCCATTCGCTAAGACAGTTTTTGTGGAATTGGCAAAGTGATGTTTGGAAGCCCATAGAGGGCTATGGACAAAAATTAAATATCCTCAGATGAAATCTGGAAAGAAGCTTTCTGAGAAAATGCTTAGTGTTCAGTTAATTCATCTCCCAGAGTTACATCTGTATTTCGTGGATCTCTTTGCTAGCCTTATTTCTGTGGAATCTGAGAACAGGTATTTCGGATCCCTTTGAAGACTATAGGGCCAAAGGAAATATCCTCCGATAACAAAGAGAAAGAAGCTTTCTGAGAAACTTCTTTGTGTTCTGTGAAATCATCTCACAGAGTTAAAGCTTTCCCCTGAAGAAGCCTTTCGCTAAGACAGTTCTTGTGGAATTGGCAAAGTGATATTTGGATGCCCATATAGGGCTACGGAGAAAAAGGAAATATCCTCCGATGAAATCTGGAAAGAAGCTTTCTGAGAAACTGCTTAGTGCTCTGTTAATTCATCTCCCAGATTTACATCTGTATTTCGTGGATTTCTTTGCTAGCCTTATTTCTGTGGAATCTGAGAACAGATATTTCGGATCCCTTTGAAGACTATAGGGCCAAAGGAAATATCCTCCCATATAAAAGAGAAATAAGCTTTCAGAGAAACTTCTTTGTGTTCTGTGAAATCATCTCACAGAGTTACAGCTTTTCCCTCAAGAAGCCTTTTGCTAAGACAGTTCTTGTGGAATTGGCAAAGTGATATTTGGAAGCCCTTAGAGGTCTATGGAGAAAAAGGAAATATCCTCAGATGAATTCTGGAAAGAAGCTTTCGGAGAAACTGCTTAGTGTTCTGTTAATTCATCTCACAGAGTTACATCTGCATTTCGTGGATCTCTTTGCTAGCCTTATTTCTGTGGAATCTTAGAACAGATATTTCGGATCCCTTTGATGACTATAGGGCCAAAGGAAATATCCTCCGATAACAAAGAGAAAGAAGCTTTCTGAGAAACTTCTTTGTGTTCTGTGAAATCATCTCACAGAGTTACAGCTTTCCCCTCAAGAAGCCTTTCGCTAAGACAGTTTTTGTGGAATTGGAAAAGTGATGTTTGGAAGCCCATAGAGGGCTATGGAGAAAAAGGAAATATCCTCAGATGAAATCTGGAAAGAAGCTTTCTGAGAAAATGCTTAGTGTTCTGTTAATTCATCTCACAGAGTTACATCTGTATTTCGTTGATCTCTTTGCTAGCCTTATTTCTGTGGAATCTGAGAAGAGATATTTCGGATCCCTTTGAAGACTATAGGGCCAAAGGAAATATCCTCCGATAGCAAAGAGAAAGAAGCTTTCTTAGAAACTTCTTTGTGTTCTGTGAAATCATCTCACAGAGTTACAGCTTTCCCCTCAAGAAGCGTTTCGCTAAGACAGTTCTTGTGGAATTGGCAAAGTGATGTTTGGAACCCCTAGAGGGCTATGGTGAAAAAGGAAATATCCTCCGATGAAATCTGGAAAGAAGCTTTCTGAGAAACTGCTTAGTGTTCAGTTAATTCATCTCCCAGAGTTACATCTGTATTTCGTGGATCTCTTTGCTAGCCTTATTTCTGTGGAATCTGAGAACAGATATTTCGGATCCCATTGAAGACTATAGGGCCAAAGGAAATATCGTCCAATAACAAAGAGAAAGAAGCTTTCTGAGAAACTTCTTTGTGTTCTGTGAAATCATCGCAAAGAGTTTCAGCTTTCCCCTCAAGAAGCCTTTTGCTAAGACAGTTCTTGTGGAATTGGCAAAGTGATATTTGGAAGCCCTTAGATGGCTATGGTGGAAAAGGAAATATCGTCCGATGAAATCTGGAAAGAAGCTTTCGGAGAAACTGCTTAGTGTTCTGTTAATTCATCTCACAGAGTTACATATGTATTTCGTGGATCTCTTTGTTAGCCTTATTTCTGTTGAATCTGAGAACAGATATTTCGGATCCCTTTGAAGACTATAGGGCCAAAGGAAATATCCTCCGATAACAAAGAGAAAGAAGCTTTCTGAGAAACTTCTTTGTGTTCTGTGAAATCATCTCACAGAGTTACAGCTTTCCCCTCAAGAAGCCTTTCGCTAAGACAGTTCTTGTGGAATTGGCAAAGTGATATTTGGAAGCCCATAGAGGGCTATGGTGAAAAAGGAAATATTCTCCGATGAAATCTGGAAAGAAGCTTTCTGAGAAACTGCTTAGTGTTCTGTTAATTCATCTCACAGAGTAACATCTGTATTTCATGGATCTCTTTGCTAGCCTTATTTCTGTGGAATCTGAGAACAGATATTTCGCATCCCATTTGAAGACTATGGGGCCAAAGGAAATATCCTCCGATAACAAAGAGAAAGAAGCTCTGAGAAACTTCTTTGTGTTCTCTGAAATCATCTCACAGAGTTACAGCTTTCCCCTCAAGAAGCCTTTCGCTAAGACAGTTCTTGTGGAATTGGCAAAGTGATATTTGGAAGCCCATAGAGGGCTACGGAGAAAAAGGAAATATCCTCTGATGAAATCTGGAAAGAAGCTTTCTGAGAAACTGCTTAGTGTTCTGTTAATTCATCTCTCAGTGTTACATCTGTATTTCGTGGATTTCTTTGCTAGCCTTACTTCTGTGGAATCTGAGAACAGATATTTCTGATCCCTTTGAAGAATATAGGGCCAAAGGAAATATCCTCCCATATAAAAGAGAAATAAGCTTTAAGAGAAACTTCTTTGTGTTCTGTGAAATCATCTCACAGAGTTACAGCTTTTCCCTCAAGAAGCCTTTTGCTAAGACAGTTCTTGTGGAATTGGCAAAGTGATATTTGGAAGCCCATAGAGGTCTATGGAGAAAAAGGAATATCCTCGGATGAAATCTGGAAAGAAGCTTTCGGAGAAACTGCTTAGTGTTCTGTTAATTCATCTCACAGAGTTACATCTGTATTTCGTGGATCTCTTTGCTAGCCTTATTTCTGTGGAATCTGAGAACAGATATTTCGGATCCCTTTGAAGACTATAGGGCCAAAGGAAATATCCTCCGATAACAAAGAGAAAGAAGCTTTCTGAGAAACTTCTTTGTGTTCTGTGAAATCATCTCACAGAGTTACAGCTTTCCCCTCAAGAAGCCTTTCGCTAAGACAGTTCTTGTGGAATTGGCAAAGTGATATTTGAAAGCCCATAGAGGGCTTTGGTGAAAAAGGAAATATCCTCCGATGAAATCTGGAAAGAAGCTTTCTGAGAAACTGCTTAGTGTTCAGTTATTTCACCTCCCAGAGTTACATCTGTATTTCGTGGATCTCTTTGCTAGCCTTATTTCTGTGGAATCTGAGAACAGATATTTCAGAACCCTTTGAAGACTATAGGGCCAAAGGAAATATCCTCCGATAACAAAGAGAAAGAAGCTTTCTGAGAAACTTCTTTGTGTTCTGTGAAATCATCGCACAGAGTTACAGCTTTCGCCTCAAGAAGCCTTTCGCTAAGACAGTTCTTGTGGAATAGGCAAAGTGATATTTGGAAGCCCATAGAGGGCTATGGAGAGAAAGGAAGTATCCTCCGATGAAATCTGAAAAGAAGGTTTCTCAGAAACTGCTTAGTGTTCTTTTAGATCATCTCCCAGTGTTACATCTGTATTTCGTGGAACTCTTTGCTAGCCTTATTTCTATGGAATCTGAGAACAGATATTTCGGATCCATTTGAAGACTATAGTGCCAAAGGAAATATCCTCCGATATAAAAGAGAAATAAGCTTTCAGAGAAACTTCTTTGTGTTCTGTGAAATCATCTCACAGAGTTACAGCTTTTCCCTCAAGAAGCCTTTCGCTAAGACAGTTCTTGTGGAATTGGCAAAGTGATATTTGGAAGCCCATAGAGGGCTATGGAGAAAAAGGAAATATCCTCGGATGAAATCTGGAAAGAAGCTTTCTTAGAAACTGCTTAGTGTTCTGTTAATTCATCTCACAGAGTTACATCTGTATTTCGTGGATCTCTTTGTTAGCTTTATTTCTGTGGAATCTGAGAACAGATATTTCCTTTCCCTTTGAAGACAATAGGGCCAAAGGAAATATCCTCCGATAACAAAGAGAAAGAAGCTTTCTGAGAAACGTCTTTGTGTTCTGTGAAATCATCTCACAGATTTACAGCTTTCCCCTGAAGAAGCGTTTCGCTAAGACAGTTCTTGTGGAATTGGCAAAGTGATGTTTGGAAACCCATAGAGGGCTATGGTGAAAAAGGAAATATCCTCCGATAAAATATGGAAAGAAGCTTTCAGAGAAACTGCTTAGTGTTCTGCTAATTCATCTCACAGAGTTACATCTGTATTTCGTGGATCTCTTTGCTAGCCTTATTTCTGTGGAATCTCAGAACAGATATTTCGGATCCCTTTGAAGACTATAGGGCCAAAGGAAATATCCTCCGATAACAAAGAGAAAGAAGCTCTCTGAGAAACTTCTTTGTGTTCTGTGAAATCATCTCACAGAGATACAGCTTTCCACTCAAGAAGCCTTTCGCTAAGACAGTTCTTGTGGAATTGGCAAAGTGATATTTGGAAGCCCATAGAGGGCTATGGTGAAAAAGGAAATATCTTCCAAAGAAATCTGGAAAGAAGCTTTCTGAGAAACTGCTTAGTGTTCTGTTAATTCATCTCCCAGAGTTACATCTGTATTTCGTGGATCTCTTTCCTAGCCTTATTTCTGTGGAATCTGAGAACAGATATTGCCGATCTATTTTTAGACTATAGGGCCTAAGGAAATATCCTCCGATAACAAAGAGAAAGAAACTTTCTGAGAAACTCCTTTGTGTTCTGTGAAATCATCTCGCAGAGTTTCAGCTTTCCCTGGAGAAGCCTTTCGCTAAGACAGTTCTTGTGGAATTCGCAAAGTGATATTTGGAAGCCCATACAGGGCTATGGTGAAAAAGGAAATATCCTCCGATGAAATCTGGAAAGAAGTTTTCTTGGAAACTGCTTAGTGTTCTGTTAATTCATCTCACAGAGTTACATCTGTATTTCGTGGATCTCTTTGCTAGCCTTATTTCTGTGGAGTCTGAGAACAGATATTTCGGATCCCTTTGAAGACTATAGGTCCAAAGGAAATATCCTCCGATAACAAAGAGAAAGAAGCTTTCTGAGAAACTTCTTTGTGTTCTGTGAAATCATCTCACAGAGTTACATCTTTCCCCTCAATAAGCCTTTCTCTAAGACCTTTCTTGTGGAATTGGCAAAGTGATATTTGGAAGCCCATAGAGGGCTATGGTGAAAAAGGAAATATCCTCCGATGAAATCTGGAAAGAAGCTTTCGGAGAAACTGCTTAGTGTTCTGTTAATTCATCTCACAGAGTTACATCTGTATTTCGTGGATCTCTTTGCTAGCCTTATTTCTGTGGAATCTGAGAACAGATATTTCGGATCCCTTTGAAGACTATAGGGCCAAAGGAAATATCCTCCGATAACAAAGAGAAAGAAGTTTTCTGTGAAACTTCTTTGTGTTCTGTGAAATCATCTCACAGAGTTACAGCTTTCCCCTCAAGAAGCCTTTCGCTAAGACAGTTCTTGTGGAATTGGCAAAGTGATATTTGGAAGCCCATAGAGGGCTATGGTGAAAAAGGAAATATCCTCCGATGAAATCTGGAAAGAAGATTTCTGAGAAACTGCTTAGTGTTCTGTTAATTCATCTCGCAGAGTTACATCTGTGTTTCTTGGATCTCTTTGCTAGCCTTATTTCTGTGGAATCTGAGAACAGATATTTCGGATCCCTTTGAAGACTATGGGGCCAAAGGAAATATCCTCCGATAACAAAGTGAAAGAAGCTTTCTGAGAAACTTCTTTGTGTTCTCTGAAATCATGTCACAGAGTTACAGCTTTCCCCTCAAGAAGTCTTTCGCTAAGACAGTTATTGTGGAATTTGCAAAGTGATATTTGGAAGCCCATAGAGGGCTATGGTTAAAAAGGAAATATCCTCCGATGAAATCTGGAAAGAAGCTTTCTGAGAAACTGTTTAGTGTTCTGTTAATTCATCTACCAGAGTTACATCTGTATTTCGTGGATCTCTTTGCTAGCCTTATTTCTGTGGAATCTGAGAACAGATATTTCGGATCCCTTTGAAGACTATAGGGCCAAAGGAATTATCCTCCGATGCAAAGAGAAAGAAGCTTTCTGAGAAACTTCTTTGTGTTCTGTGAAATCATCTCATAGAGTTACAGCTTTCCCCTCAAGAAGCCTTTCGCTAAGACAGTTTTTGTGGAATTGGCAAAGTGATATTTGGAAGCCCATAGAGGGCTATGGAGAAAAAGGAATTATCCTCCGATGAAATCTGGAAAGAAGCTTTCTGAGAAACTGCTTAGTGTTCTGTTAATTCATCTCACAGAGTTACATCTGTATTTCGTGGATCTCTTTGCTAGCCTTACTTCTGTGGAATGTGAGAACAGATATTCCGGATCCCATTGAAGACTCTAGGGCCAAAGGAAATATCCTCCGATAACAAAGAGAAACAAGCTTTCTTAGAAATATCTTTGTGTTCTGTGAAATCATGTCACGGAGTTACAGCTTTCCCCTCAAGAAGCCTTTCGATAAGACAGTTCTTGTGGAATTGGCAAAGTGATATTTGGAAGCCCTTAGAGGGCTATGGAGAAAAAGGAAATATCCTCCGATGAAATCTGGAAAGAAGCTTCCTGAGAAACTGCTTAGTGTTCTGTTAATTCATCTCCCAGAGTTACATCTGTATTTCGTGGATCTCTTTGCTAGCCTTATTTCTGTGGAATCTGAGAACAGATATTGCAGATCCCTTTTAAGACTATAGGGCCAAAGGCAATATCCTGCAATAACAAAGAGAAAGAAGCTTTCTGAGAAACTCCTTTGTGTTCGGTGAAATCATGTCACAGAGTTACAGCTTACCCCTGGAGAAGCCTTTCGCTAAGACAGTTCTTGTGGAATTGGCAAAGTGATATTTGGAAGCCCATACAGGGCTATCTTGAAAAAGGAAATATCCTCCGATGAAATCTGGAAAGAAGTTTTCTTGGAAACTGCTTAGTGTTCTGTTAATTCATCTCACTGAGTTACATCTGTATTTCGTGGATCTCTTTGCTAGCCTTATTTCTGTGGAATCTGAGAACAGATATTTCGGATCCCTTTGAAGACTATAGGGCCAAAGGAAATATCTTCCGATAACAAAGAGAAAGAAGCTTTCTGAGAAACTTCTTTGTGTTCTGTGAAATCATCTCACAGAGTTACAGCTTTACTCTTAAGAAGCCTTTCGCTAAGACAGTTCTTGTGGAATTGGCAAAGTGATATTTGGAAGCCCACAGAGGGCTATGGTGAAAAAGGAAATATCCTCCGATGAAATCTGGAAAGAAGCTTTCTGAGAAACTGCTTAGGGTTCTGATAATTCATCTCACAGAGTTACATCTGTATTTCGTGGATCTCTTTGCTAGTCTTATTTCTGTGGAATCTGAGAAGAGATATTTCGGATCCCTTTGAAGACTATATTGCCAAAGGAAATATCCTCCGATAACAAAGAGAAAGAAGCTTTCTGAGAAACTTCTTAGTGTTCTGTGAAATCATCTCACAGAGTTACAGCTTTCCCCTCAAGAAGCCTTTCGCTAAGACAGTTCTTGTGGAATTGGCAAAGTGATATTTGGAAGCCCTTAGAGGTCTATGGAGAAAAAGGAAATATCCTCCGATGAAATCTGGAAAAAAGCTTTCTGAGAAACTGCTTAGTGTTCTGTTAATTCATCTCCCAGAGTTACATCTGTATTTCGTGGATCTCTTTGCTAGCCTTATTTCTGTGGAATCTGAGAACAGATATTTCGCATCCCATTTGAAGACTATGGGGCCAAAGGAAATATCCTCCGATAACAAAGAGAAAGAAGCTTTCTGAGAAACTTCTTTGTGTTCTCTGAAATCATCTCACAGAGTTACAGCTTTCCAATCAAGTACCCTTTCGCTAAGACAGTTCTTGTGGAATTGGCAAAGTGATATTTGGAAGCCCATAGAGGGCTACAGAGAAAAAGGAAATATCCTCCGATGAAATCTGGAAAGAAGCTTTCTGAGAAACTGCTTAGTGTTCTGTTAATTCATCTCACAGAGTTACATCCGTATTTCGCGGATCTCTTTGCTAGCCTTATTTCTGTGGAATCTGAGAACAGATATTTCTGATCCCTTTGAAGAATATAGGGCCAAAGGAAATATCCTCCCATATAAAAGAGAAAGAATCTTTCTGAGAAACTTCTTTGTGTTCTGTGAAATCATCTCACAGAGTTACAGCTTTCCCCTCAAGAAGCCTTTCGCTAAGACAGTTCTTGTGGAATTGGCAAAGTGATATTTGGAAGCCCATAGAGGTCTATGGAGAAAAAGGAAATATCCTCGGATGAAATCTGGAAAGAAGCTTTCGGAGAAACTGCTTAGTGTTCTGTTAATTCATCTCACAGAGTTACATCTGTATTTCGTGGATCTCTTTGCTAGCCTTATTTCTGTGGAATCTGAGAACAGATATTTCGGATCCCTTTGAAGACTATAGGGCCAAAGGAAATATCCTCCGATAACAAAGAGAAAGAAGCTTTCTGAGAAACTTCTTTGTGTTCTGTGAAATCATCTCACAGAGTTACAGCTTTCCCCTCAAGAAGCCTTCCGCTAAGACAGTTTTTGTGTAATTGGCAAAGTGATGTTTGGAAGCCCATAGAGGGCTATGGAGAAAAAGGAAATATCCTCAGATGAAACCTGGAAAGAAGCTTTCTGAGAAAATGCTAAGTGTTCAGTTAATTCATCTCCCAGAGTTACATCTGTATTTCGTGGATCTCTTTGCTAGCCTTATTTCTGTGGAATCTGAGAACAGATATTTCGGATCCCTTTGAAGACTATAGGGCCAAAGGAAATATCCTCCGATAACAAAGAGAAAGAAGCTTTCTGAGAAACTTCTTTGTGTTCTGTGAAATCATCTCACTGTGTTACAGCTTTCCCCTCAAGAAGCCTTTCGCTAAGACAGTTCTTGTGGCATTGGCAAAGTGATATTTGGAAGACCATAGAGGGTTATGGTGAAAAAGGAAATATCCTCCGATGAAATCTGGAATGAAGCTTTCGGAGAAACTGCTTAGTGTTCTGTTAATTCATCTCACAGAGTTACATATGTATTTCGTGGATCTCTTTGTTAGCCTTATTTCTGTAGAATCTGAGAACAGATATTTCGGATCCCTTTGAAGACTATAGGGCCAAAGGAAATGTCCTCCGATAACAAAGAGAAAGAAGCTTTCTGAGAAACTTCTTTGTGTTCTGTGAAATCATCTCACAGAGTTACAGCTTTCCCCTCAAGAAGCCTTTCGCTAAGACAGTTCTTGTGGAAATGGCAAAGTGATATTTGGAAGCCCATAGAGGGCTATGGTGAAAAAGGAAATATCCTCCGATGAAATCTGGAAAGAAGCTTTCTGAGAAACTGCTTAGTGTTCTGTTAATTCATCTCCCAGAGTTACATCTGTATTTCGTGGATCTCTTTGCTAGCCTTATTTCTGTGGAATCTGAGAAGAGATATTTCGGATCCCTCTGAAGACTATAGGGCCAAAGGAAATATCCTCCGATAACAAAGAGAAAGAAGCTTTCTGGGAAACTTCTTTGTGTTCTGTGAAATCATCTCAGAGAGTTACAGCTTTTGCCTCAAGAAGCCTTTCGCTAAGACAGTTCTTGTGGAATTGGCAAAGTGATATTTGGAAGCCCATACAGGGCTATGGTGAAAATGGAAATATCCTCCGATGAAATCTGGGAAGAAGTTTTCTTGGAAACTGCTTAGTGTTCTGTTAATTCATCTCACAGAGTTACATCTGTATTTCGTGGATCTCTTTGCTAGCCTTATTTCTGTGGAATCTGAGAACAGATATTTCGGATCCCTTTGAAGACTATATTGCCAAAGGAAATATCCTCCGATAACAAAGAGAAAGAAGCTTTCTGAGAAACTTCTTAGTGTTCTGTGAAATCATCTCACAGAGTTACAGCTTTCCCCTCAAGAAGCCTTTCGCTAAGACAGTTCTTGTGGATTTGGCAAAGTGATATTTGGAAGCCCATAGAGGGCTATGGTGAAAAAGGAAATATCCTCCGATGAAATCTGGAAAGAAGCTTTCTGAAAAACTGCTTAGTGTTCAGTTAATTCATCTCCCAGAGTTACATCTGTATTTCGTGGATCTCTTTGCTAGCCTTATTTCTGTGCAAACTGAGAACAGGTATTTCAGATCCCTTTGAAGACTATAGGGCCAAAGGAAATATCCTCCGATAACACAGAGAAAGAAGCTTTCTGAGAAACTTCATTGTGTTCTGTGAAATCATCTCACAGAGTTAAAGCTTTCCCCTGAAGAAGCCTTTCGCTAAGACAGTTCTTGTGGAATTGGCAAAGTGATATTTGGATGCCCATATAGGGCTACGGAGAAAAAGGAAATATCCTCCGATGAAATCTGGAAAGAAGCTTTGTGAGAAACTGCTTAGTGTTCGGTTAATTCATCTCCCAGAGTTACATCTGTATTTCGTGGATTTCTTTGCTAGCCTTATTTCTGTGGAATCTGAGAACAGATATTTCGGAACCCTTTGAAGACTATAGGGCCAAAGGAAATATCCTCCCATATAAAAGAGAAATAAGCTTTCAGAGAAACTTCTTTGTGTTCTGTGAAATCATCTCACAGAGTTACAGCTTTTCCCTCAAGAAGCCTTTTGCTAAGACAGTTCTTGTGGAATTGGCAAAGTGATATTTGGAAGCCCATAGAGGTCTATGGAGAAAAAGGAAATATCCTCAGATGAATTCTGGAAAGAAGCTTTCGGAGAAACTGCTTAGTGTTCTGCTAATTCATCTCACAGAGTTACATCTGTATTTCGTGGATCTCTTTGCTAGCCTTATTTCTGTGGAATCTGAGAACAGATATTTCGGATCCCTTTGAAGACTATAGGGCCAAAGGAAATATCCTCCGATAACAAAGAGAAAGAAGCTTTCTGAGAAACTTCTTTGTGTTCTGTGAAATCATCTCACAGAGTTACAGCTTTCCCCTCAAGAAGCCTTTCGCTAAGACAGTTTTTGTGGAATTGGCAAAGTGATGTTTGGAAGCCCATAGAGGGCTATGGAGAAAAAGGAAATATCCTCAGATGAAATCTGGAAAGAAGCTTTCTGAGAAAATGCTTAATGTTCAGTTAATTCATCTCCCAGAGTTACATCTGTATTTCGTGGATCTCTCTGCTAGCGTTATTTCTGTGGAATCTGAGAAGAGATATTTCGGATACCTCTGAAGACTATAGGGCCAAAGGAAATATCCTCCGATAACAAAGAGAAAGAAGCTTTCTGAGAAACTTCTTTGTGTTCTGTGAAATCATCTCAGAGAGTTACAGCTTTTTCCTCAAGAAGCCTTCCGCTAAGACAGTTCTTGTGGAATTGGCAAAGTGATATTTGGAAACCCATACAGGGCTATGGTGAAAATGGAAATATCCTCCGATGAAATCTGGAAAGAAGTTTTCTTGGAAACTGCTTAGTGTTCTGTTAATTCATCTCACAGAGTTACATCTGTATTTCGTGGATCTCTATGCTAGCCTCATTTCTGTGGAATCTGAGCACAGATATTTCGGATCCCTTTGAAGACTATAGAGCCAAAGAAATATCCACCTATAACAAAGAGAAAGAAGCTTTCTGAGAAACTTCTTTGTGTTCTGTGAAATCATCTCACAGAGTTACAGCTTTCCTCTCAAGAAGCCTTTCGCTAAGACAGTTCTTGTGGAATTGGCAAAGTGATATTTGGAAGCCCTTAGAAGGCTATGGAGAAAAAGGAAATATCCTCCGATGAAATCTGGAAAGAAGCTTTCTGAGAAACTGCTTAGTGTTCTGTTAATTCATCTCCCAGAGCTACATCTGTATTTCGTGGATCTCTTTGCTAGCCTTATTTCTGTGGAATCTGAGAACAGATATTGCTGATCGGTTTTTAGACTATAGGGCCAAAGGAAATATCCTCCGATAACAAAGAGAAAGAAGCTTTCTGAGAAACTCCTTTGTGTTCTGTGAAATCATGTCACAGAGTTACAGCTTTCCACTGGAGAAGTCTTTCGCTAAGAAAGTTCTTGTGGAATTCGCAAAGTGATATTTGGAAGCCCATAAAGGGCTATGGTGAAAAAGGAAATATCCTCCGATGAAATCTGGAAAGAAGCTTTCTGAGAAACTGCTTAGTGTTCTGTTAATTCATCTCCCAGAGTTACATCTGTATTTCGTGGATCTCTTTGCTAGCCTTATTTCTGTGGAATCTGAGAACAGATATTTCGGATCCCTTTGAAGACTAAAGGGCCAAAGGAAATATCCTCCGATAAAAAAGAGAAAGAAACTTTCTGAGAAACTTCTTTGTGTTCTGTGAAATCATCTCATAGAGTTACAGCTTTCCCCTCAAGAAGCGTTTCCCTAAGACAGTTCTTGTGGAAATGGCAAAGTGATATTTGGAAGCCCATAGAGGGCTATGGAGAGAAAGGAAATATCCTCCCATGAAATCTGGAAAGAACGTTTCTGAGAAACTGCTTAGTGTTCTGTTATTTCATCTCCCAGAGTTTCATCTGTATTTCCTGGAACTCTTTGCTGGCCTTATATCTGTGGAATTTGAGAACAGATATTTCGGATCCCTTTGAAGACTATAGGGCCAAAGGAAATATCCTCCGATATAAAAGAGAAAGAAGCTTTCAGAGAAACTTCTTTGTGTTCTGTGAAATCATCTCACAGAGTTACAGCTTTCCTCTCAAGAAGCCTTTCGCTAAGACAGTTCTTGTGCAATTGGCAAAGTGATATTTGGAAGCCCATAGAGGGCTATGGTGAAAAAGGAAATATCCTCCGATGAAATCTGGAAAGAGGCTTTCTGAGAAACTGCTTAGTGTTCTGTTTATTCATCTCACAGAGTTACATCTCTATTTCGTGGATCTGTTTGCTAGCCTTATTTCTGTGGAATCTGAGAAAAGATAATTTGGATCCCTTTGAAGACTATAGGGCCAAAGGAAATATCCTCCGATAACAAAGAGAAAGAAGCTTTCTGGGAAACTTCTTTGTGTTCTGTGAAATCATCTCAGAGAGTTACAGCTTTTGCCTCAAGAAGCCTTTCGCTAAGACAGTTCTTGTGGAATTGGCAAAGTGATATTTGGAAGCCCATACAGGGCTATGGTGAAAATGGAAATATCCTCCGATGAAATCTGGGAAGAAGTTTTCTTGGAAACTGCTTAGTGTTCTGTTAATTCATCTCCCAGAGTTACATCTGTATTTCGTGGATCTCTTTGCTAGCCTTATTTCTGTGGAATCTGAGAACAGATATTTCGGATCCCTTTGAAGACTATATTGCCAAAGGAAATATCCTCCGATAACAAAGAGAAAGAAACTTTCTGAGAAACTTCTTTGTGTTCTGTGAAATCATCTCACAGAGTTAAAGCTTTCCCCTGAAGAAGCCTTTCGCTAAGACAGTTCTTGTGGAATTGGCAAAGTGATATTTGGATGCCCATATAGGGCTACGGAGAAAAAGGAAATATCCTCCGATGAAATCTGGAAAGAAGCTTTCTGAGAAACTGCTTAGTGTTCGGTTAATTCATCTCCCAGAGTTACATCTGTATTTCGTGGATTTCTTTGCTAGCCTTATTTCTGTGGAATCTGAGAACAGATATTTCGGATCCCTTTGAAGACTATAGGGCCAAAGGAAATATCCTCCCATATAAAAGAGAAATAAGCTTTCAGAGAAACTTCTTTGTGTTCTGTGAAATCATTTCACAGAGTTACAGCTTTTCCCTCAAGAAGCCTTTTGCTAAGACAGTTCTTGTGGAATTGGCAAAGTGATATTTGGAAGCCCATAGAGGTCTAAGGAGAAAAAGGAAATATCCTCAGATGAATTCTGGAAAGAAGCTTTCTGAGAAACTGCTTAGTGTTCTGTTAATTCATCTCACAGAGTTACATCTGTATTTCGTGGATCTCTTTGCTAGCCTTATTTCTGTGGAATCTGAGAACAGATATTTCGGATCCCTTTGAAGACTATAGGGCCAAAGGAAATATCCTCCGATAACAAAGAGAAAGAAGCTTTCTGAGAAACTTCTTTGTGTTCTGTGAAATCATCTCACAGAGTTACAGCTTTCCCCTCAAGAAGCCTTTCGCTAAGACAGTTCTTGTGGAATTGGCAAAGTGATGTTTGCAAGCCCATAGAGGGCTATGGAGAAAAAGGAAATATCCTCAGATGAAATCTGGAAAGAAGCTTTCTGAGAAAATGCTTAGTGTTCTGTTAATTCATCTCACAGAGTTACATCTGTATTTCTTGTATCTCTTTGCTGGCCTTATTTCTGTGGAATCTGAGAAGAGATATTTCGGATCCCTTTGAAGACTATAGGGCCAAAGGAAATATCCTCCGATAGCAAAGAGAAAGAAGCTTTCTGAGAAACTTCTTTGTGTTCTGTGAAATCATCTCACAGAGTTACAGCTTTCCCCTCAAGAAGCGTTTCGCTAAGACAGTTCTTGTGGAATTGGCAAAGTGATGTTTGGAACCCCTTGAGGGCTATGGTGAAAAAGGAAATATCCTCCGATGAAATCTGGAAAGAAGCTTTCTGAGAAACTGCTTAGTGTTCAGTTAATTCATCTCCCAGAGTTACATCTGTATTTCGTTTATCTCTTTGCTAGCCTTATTTCTGTGGAATCTGAGAACAGATATTTCGGATCCCTTTGAAGACTATAGGGCCAAAGGAAATATCCTCCGATAACAAAGAGAAAGAAGCTTTCTGAGAAACTTCTTTGTGTTCTGTGAAATCATCGCAAAGAGTTACAGCTTTCACCTCAAGAAGCCTTTTGCTAAGACAGTTCTTGTGGAATTGGCAAAGTGATATTTGGAAGCCCTTAGATGGCTATGGTGGAAAAGGAAATATCGTCCGATGAAATCTGGAAAGAAGCTTTCGGAGAAACTGCTTAGTGTTCTGTTAATTCATCTCTCAGTGTTACATCTGTATTTCGTGGATTTCTTTGCTAGCCTTATTTCTGTGGAATCTGAGAACAGATATTTCTGATCCCTTTGAAGAATATAGGGCCAAAGGAAATATCCTCCCATATAAAAGAGAAATAAGCTTTCAGAGAAACTTCTTTGTGTTCTGTGAAATCATCTCACAGAGTTACAGCTTTTCCCTCAAGAAGCCTTTCGCTAAGACAGTTCTTGTGGAATTGGCAAAGTGATATTTGGAAGCCCATAGAGGTCTATGGAGAAAAAGGAAATATCCTCGGATGAAATCTGGCAAGAAGCTTTCGGAGAAACTGCTTAGTGTTCTGTTAATTCATCTCACAGAGTTACATCTGTATTTCGTGGATCTCTTTGCTAGCCTTATTTCTGTGGAATCTGAGAACAGATATTTCGGATCCCTTTGAAGACTATAGGGCCAAAGGAAATATCCTCCGATAACAAAGAGAAAGAAGCTTTCTGAGAAACTTCTTTGTGTTCTGTGAAATCATCTCACAGAGTTACAGCTTTCCCCTCAAGAAGCCTTTCGCTAAGACAGTTTTTGTGGAATTGGCAAAGTGATGTTTGGAAGCCCATAGAGGGCTATGGAGAAAAAGGAAATATCCTCAGATGAAATCTGGAAAGAAGCTTTCTGAGAAAATGCTTAGTGTTCAGTTAATTCATCTCCCAGAGTTACATCTGTATTTCGTGGATCTCTTTGCTAGCCTTATTTCTGTGGAATCTGAGAACAGATATTTCGGATCCCTATGAAGACTATAGGGCCAAAGGAAATATCCTCCGATAACAAAGAGAAAGAAGCTTTCTGAGAAACTTCTTTGTGTTCTGTGAAATCATCTCACTGAGTTACAGCTTTCCCCTCAAGAAGCCTTTCGCTAAGACAGTTCTTGTGGCATTGGCAAAGTGATATTTGGAAGACCATAGAGGGTTATGGTGAAAAAGGAAATATCCTCCGATGAAATCTGGAATGAAGCTTTCGGAGAAACTGCTTAGTGTTCTGTTAATTCATCTCACAGAGTTACATACGTATTTCGTGGATCTCTTTGTTAGCCTTATTTATGTTGAATCTGAGAACAGATATTTCGGATCCCTTTGAAGACTATAGGGCCAAAGGAAATGTCCTCCGATAACAAAGAGAAAGAAGCTTTCTGAGAAACTTCTTTGTGTTCTGTGAAATCATCTAACAGAGATACAGCTTTTCCCTGAAGAAGCCTTTCGCAAAGACAGTTCTTGTGGAATTGGCAAAGTGATATTTGAAAGCCCATAGAGGGCTTTGGTGAAAAAGGAAATATCCTCCGATGAAATCTGGAAAGAAGCTTTCTGAGAAACTGCTTAGTGTTCTGTTAATTCACCTCCCAGAGTTACATCTGTATTTCGTGGATCTCTTTGCTAGCCTTATTTCTGTGGAATCTGAGAACAGATATTGCTGATCGGTTTTTAGACTATAGGGCCAAAGGAAATATCCTCCGATAACAATGAGAAAGAAGCTTTCTGAGAAACTCCTTTGTGTTCTGTGAAATCATGTCACAGAGTTACAGCTTTCCACTGGAGAAGTCTTTCGCTAAGAAAGTTCTTGTGGAATTCGCAAAGTGATATTTGGAAGCCCATAAAGGGCTATGGTGAAAAAGGAAATATCCTCCGATGAAATCTGGAAAGAAGCTTTCTGAGAAACGGCTTAGTGTTCTGTTAATTCATCTCACAGTGTTACATCTGTATTTCGTGGATCGCTTTGCCAGCCTTATTTGTGTGGAATCTGAGAACAGATATTTCGGATCCCTTTGAAGCAAATAGGGCCAAAGGAAGTATCCTCCGATAACAAACATAAAGAAGCTTTCTGAGAAACTTCTTTGTGTTCTGTGAAATCATCTCACAGATTTACAGCTTTCCCCTCAAGAAGCCTTTCGCTAAGACAGTTCTTGTGCAATTCGCAAAGTGATATTTGGAAGCCCATAGAGGGCTATGGTGAAAAAGGAAATATCATCCGATGAAATCTGGAAAGAGGCTTTCTGAGAAACTGCTTAGTGTTCTGTTAATTCATCTCACAGAGTTACATCTCTATTTCGTGGATCTGTTTGCTAGCCTTATTTCTGTGGAATCTGAGAACAGATATTTTGGATCCCTTTGAAGACTATAGGGCCAAAGGAAATATCCTCCGATAACAAAGAGAAAGAAGCTTTCTGAGAAACTTCTTTGTGTTCTGTGAAATCATCTCACAGAGTTACAGCTTTCCCCTCAAGAAGCCTTTCGCTAAGACAGTTCTTGTGGAATTGGCAAAGTGATATTTGGAAGTCCATAGAGGGCTATGGTGAAAAAGGAAATATCCTCCGATGAAATCTGGAAAGAAGCTTTCTGAGAAACTGCTTAGTGTTCTGTTAGTTATCTCACAGAGTTACATCTGTATTTCGTGAATCTCTTTGCTAGTCTTATTTCTGTGGAATCTGAGAACAGATATTTCGGATCCCTTTGAAGACTATCGGGCCAATGGAAATATCCTCCGATAACAAAGAGAAAGAAGCTTTCTGAGAAACTTCTTTGTGTTCTGTGAAATCATCTCAGAGAGTTACAGCTTTTTCCTCAAGAAGCCTTTCGCTAAGACAGTTCTTGTGGAATTGGCAGAGTGATATTTGGAAGCCCATACAGGGCTATGGTGAAAATGGAAATATCCTCCGATGAAATCTGGGAAGAAGTTTTCTTGGAAACTGCTTAGTGTTCTGTTAATTCATCTCACAGAGTTACATCTGTATTTCGTGGATCTCTTTGCTAGCCTTATTTCTGTGGAATCTGAGAACAGATATTTCGGATCCCTTTGAAGACTATAGGGCCAAAGGAAATATCTTCCGATAACAAAGAGAAAGAAGCTTTCTGAGAAACTTCTTTGTGTTCTGTGAAATCATCTCACAGAGTTACAGCTTTACCCTCAAGAAGCCTTTCACTAAGACAATTCTTGTGGAATTGGCAAAGTGATATTTGGAAGCCCACAGAGGGCTACGGTGAAAAAGGAAATATCCTCCGATGAAATCTGGAAAGAAGCTTTCTGAGAAACTGCTTAGTGTTCTGTTAATTCATCTCCCAGAGTTACATCTGTATTTCGTGGATCTCTTTGGTAGCCTTATTTCTGTGGAATCTGAGAACAGATATTGCAGATCCATTTTTAGACTATAGGGCCTAAGGAAATATCCTCCGATAACAAAGAGAAAGAAGCTTTCTGAGAAACTCCTTTGTGTTCTGTGAAATCATCTCACAGAGTTACAGCTTTCCCCTGGAGAAGCCTTTCACTAAGACAGTTCTTGTGGAATTGGCAAAGTGATATTTGGAAGCCCATAGAGGGCTATGGTGAAAAAGGAAATATCCTCCGATGAAATCTGGAAAGAAGTTTTCTTGGAAACTGCTTAGTGTTCTGTTAATTCATCTCCCAGAGTTACATCTGTATTTCGTGGATCTCTTTGCTAGCCTTATTTCTGTGGAATCTGAGAACAGATATTTCGGATCCCTTTGAAGACTATAGGGCCAAAGGAAATATCTTCCGATAACAAAGATAAAGAAGCTTTCTGAGAAACTTCTTTGTGTTCTGTGAAATCATCTCACAGAGTTACAGCTTTACCCTCAAGAACCCTTTCGCTAAGACACTTCTTGTGGAATTGGCAAAGTGATATTTGGAAGCCCACAGAGGGCTATGGTGAAAAAGGAAATATCCTCCGATGAAATCTGGAAAGAAGCTTTCTGAGAAACTGCTTAGTGTTCTGTTAATTCATCTCCCAGAGTTACATCTGTATTTCGTGGATCTCTTTGGTAGCCTTATTTCTGTGGAATCTGAGAACAGATATTGCAGATCCATTTTTAGACTATAGTTCCTAAGGAAATATCCTCCGATAACAAAGAGAAAGAAGCTTTCTGAGAAACTCCTTTGTGTTCTGTGAAATCATCTCACAGAGTTACAGCTTTCCCCTGGAGAAGCCTTTCACTAAGACAGTTCTTGTGGAATTGGCAAAGTGATATTTGGAAGCCCATAGAGGGCTATGGTGAAAAAGGAAATATCCTCCGATGAAATCTGGAAAGAAGTTTTCTTGGAAACTGCTTAGTGTTCTGTTAATTCATCTCCCAGAGTTACATCTGTGTTTCGTGGATCTCTTTGCTAGCCTTATTTCTGTGGAATCTGAGAACAGATATTTCGGATCCCTTTGAAGACTATAGGGCCAAAGGAAATATCTTCCGATAACAAAGATAAAGAAGCTTTCTGAGAAACTTCTTTGTGTTCTGTGAAATCATCTCACAGAGTTACAGCTTTACCCTCAAGAACCCTTTCGCTAAGACACTTCTTGTGGAATTGGCAAAGTGATATTTGGAAGCCCACAGAGGGCTATGGTGAAAAAGGAAATATCCTCCGATGAAATCTGGAAAGAAGCTTTCTGAGAAACTGCTTAGTGTTCTGATAATTCATCTCACAGAGTTACATATGTATTTCGTGGATCTCTTTGCTAGCCTTATTTCTGTGGAATCTGAGAACAGATATTTCGGATCCCTTTGAAGACTATATTGCCAAAGGAAATATCCTCCGATAACAAACATAAAGAAGCTTTCTGAGAAACTCCTTTGTGTTCTGTGAAATCATCTCACAGAGTTACAGCTTTCCCCTGGAGAAGCCTTTCGCTAAGACAGTTCTTGTGGAATTGGCAAAGTGATATTTGGAAGCCCATAGAGGTCTATCGTGAAAAAGGAAATATCCTCCGATGAAATCTGGAAAGAAGGTTTCTGAGAAACTGCTTAGTGTTCTGTTAATGCATCTCTCAGAGTTACATCTGTATTTCATGGATCTCTTTGCTAGCCTTATTTCTGTGGAATCTGAGAACAGATATTCCAGATCCGTTTTTAGAGTATAGGGCCAAAGGAAATATCCTCCGATAACAAAGAGAAGGAAGCTTTCTGAGAAACTTCTTTGTGTTCTGTGAAATCATCTGACTGAGTTACAGCTTTACCCTCAAGAAGCCTTTCGCTAAGACAATTCTTGAGGAATTGGCAAAGTGATATTTGGAAGCCCACAGAGGGCTATGGTGAAAAAGGAAATATCCTCCGATGAAATCTGGAAAGAAGCTTTCTGAGAAACTGCTTAGTGTTCTGATAATTCATCTCACAGAGTTACATCTGTATTTCGTGGATCTCTTTGCTAGCCTTATTTCTGTGGAATCTGAGAACAGATATTTCGAATCCCTTTGAAGACTATAGAGCCAAAGGAAATATCCTCCTATAACAAACAGAAAGAAGCTTTCTGAGAAACTTGTTTGTGTTCTGTGAAATCATCTCACAGAGTTACAGCTTTCCCCTCAAGAAGCCTTTCGCTAAGACAGTTCTTGTGGAATTGGCAAAGTGATATTTGGAAGCCCATAGAGGGCTATGGTGAAAAAGGAAATATCTTCCGATGAAATCTGGAAAGAAGCTTTCTGAGAAACTGCTTAGTGTTCTGTTAATTCATCTCCCAGAGTTACATCTGTATTTCGTGGATCTCTTTGGTAGCCTTATTTCTGTGGAATCTGAGAACAGATATTGCAGATCCATTTTTAGACAATAGGGCCTAAGGAAATATCCTCCGATAACAAAGAGAAAGAAGCTTTCTGAGAAACTTCTTTGTGTTCTGTGAAATCATCTCACAGAGTTACAGCTTTCCCCTCAAGAAGCCTTTCGCTAAGACAGTTCTTGTGTAATTGGCAAAGTGATATTAGGAAGCCCATAGAGGGCTATGTTGAAAAAGGAAATATCCTCCGATGAAATCTGGAAAGAGGCTTTCTGAGAAACTGCTTAGTGTTCTGTTAATTCATCTCACAGAGTTACATCTCTATTTCGTGGATCTGTTTGCTAGCCTTATTTCTGTGGAATCTGAGAACAGATATTTTGGATCCCTTTGAAGAATATAGGGCCAAAGGAAATATCCTCCGATAACAAAGAGAAAGAAGATTTCTGAGAAACTTCTTTGTGTTCTGTGAAATTATCTCACAGAGTTACAGCTTTACCCTCAAGAAGCCTTTCGCTAAGACAGTTCTTGTGGAATTGGCAAAGTGATATTTGGAAGCCCATAGAGGGCTATGGTGAAAAAGGAAATATCCTCCGATGAAATCTGGAAAGAAGCTTTCTGAGAAACTGCTTAGTGTTCTGTTAATTATCTCACAGAGTTACATCTGTATTTCGTGAATCTCTTTGCTAGTCTTATTTCTGTGGAATCTGAGAACAGATATTTCGAATCCCTCTGAAGACTATAGGTCCAAAGGAAATATCCTCCGATAACAAAGAGAAAGAAGCTTTCTGAGAAACTTCTTTGTGTTCTGTGAAATCATCTCAGAGAGTTACAGCTTTTTCCTCAAGAAGCCTTTCGCTAAGACAGTTCTTGTGGAAATGGCAAAGTGATATTTGGAAGCCCATAGAGGACTATGATGAAAAAGGAAATATCCTTCGAGAAAATTTGGAAAGAAGCTTTCTTAGAAACTGCTTAGTGTTCTGCTAATTCATCTCCCAGGGTTACATCTGTATTTCGTGGATCTCTTTGCTAGCCTTATTTCTGTGGAACCTCAGAACAGATATTTCGGATCCCTTTGAAGACTATAGGGCCAAAGGAAATATCCTCCGATAACAAAGAGAAAGAAGCTTTCTGAGAAACTTCTTTGTGTTCGGTGAAATCATCTCACAGAGTTACAGCTTTCCGCTCTAGAAGCCTTTCGCTGAGACAGTTCTTGTGGATTTGGCAAAGTGATATTTGGAAGCCCCTAGAGGGCTATGGTGAAAAAGGAAATATCCTCGGATGAAATCTGGAAAGAAGCTTTCTGAGAAACTGCTTAGTGTTCTGTTACTTCATCTCACAGAGTTACATCTGTATTTCGTGGATCTCTTTGCTAGCCTTATTTCTGTGGAATCTGAGAATAGATATTCCGGATGCCTTTGAAGACTATATTGCCAAAGGAAATATCCTCCGATAACAAAGAGAAGGAAGATTTCTGAGAAACTTCTTTGTGTTCTCTGAAATCATCTCACAGTGTTACAGCTTTCCCCTCAAGAAGACTTTCGCTAAGACAGTTCTTGTGGAATTGTCAAAGTTATATTTGGAAGCCCATAGAGGGCTATGGTGAAAAAGGAAATATCCTCCGATGAAATCTGGAAAGAAGTTTTCTTGGAAACTGCTTAGTGTTCTGTTAATTCATCTCACAGAGTTACATCTGTATTTCGTGGACCTCTTTGCTAGTCTTATTTCTGTGGAATCTGAGAACAGATATTTCGGATCCCTCTGAAGACTATAGGGCCAAAGGAAATATCCTCCGATAACAAAGAGAAAGAAGCTTTCTGAGAAACTTCTTTGTGTTCTGTGAAATCATCTCACAGAGTTACAGCTTTTTCCTCAAGAAGCCTTTCGCTAAGACAGTTCTTGTGGAATTGGCAAAGTGATATTTGGAAGCCCATAGAGGGCTAGGATGAAAAAGGAAATATCCTTCGAGAAAATTTGGAAAGAAGCTTTCTGAGAAACTGCTTAGTGTTCTGTTAATTCATCTCTCAAAGTTACATCTGTATTTCATGGATCTCTTTGCTATCCTTATTTCTGTGGAATCTGAGAACAGATATTTCGGATCCCTTTGAAGACTATGGGGACAATGGAAATATCCTCCGATAACAAAGAGAAAGAAGCTTTCTGAGAAACTTCTTTGTGTTCTGTGAAATCATCTCACAGAGTTACAGCTTTCCCTCAAGAAGCCTTTCGCTAAGACTGTTCTTGTGGAATTGGCAAAGTGATATTCGGAAGCCCAAAGAGGGCTATGGTGAAAAAGGAAATATCCTCCGATGAAATCTGGAAAGAAGCTTTCTGAGAAACTGCTTAGTGTTCTGTGAATTCATCTCCCAGAGTTACATCTGTATTTCGTGGATGTCTTTGCTAGCCTTATTTCTGTGGAATCTGAGAAGAGATATTTCGGATCCCTTTGAAGACTATAGGGCCAAAGGAAATATCCTCCGATAACAAAGAGAAAGAAGCTTTCTGAGAAACTTCTTTGTGTTCTGTGAAATCATCTCACAGAGTTACAGCTTTCCCCTCAAGAAGCCTTTCCAGAAGATTCTTAAGATTTAATTTTTCTTTTTTATATTTTTAATATTCATTGCTTTCTTTGGCCTTTTGTGTGTTTGTTTTGAGACAGAGTCTAGCTCTGTCACCCAGGCTGGAGTGCAGTGGCGCTATCACACCTCACTGCAGCCTCCATCTCCCAGGCTCAAGCGATTCTCCGGCCTCATCCTCCTGAGTAGCTGGGACCACAGGCACGCATCACCTTGTCTGGAAAATTTTTTTTTTTAAAGACACCAGGACTCCCTATGTCACTCAGGCTGGTCTTGAATTCCTGGGCTCAAGCAGTCCTCCTGCCTTGACCTCGCAAAGTGTTGGGATTACAAACGTGAGCCACTGCACTTAGCCTCTTCCTTGGATTTCAAATATAATACTTAATTGTCATGTAAAAATATTAGAGAAATATAGACTAGAGAAAGAGAAAGCCATAATTCCAGCTCTTCCCCACCCATAAGAAAACCACTTTAAAGGGATGGGTTATGTTCTTCGAGATTCTTTTCCAGCATATATGTATATATTATGTATACTTTATATCCAGTCATGTGTCACTTAACAACAGGGATAGTTCTGAGAAATGAATGTATCCCTGCTGAAGGAATATATTCTTCATTCTGAGAAATTAAAAAAAAAAAAAAAAAAAGAAGCCTTTCCCTAAGATAGTTCTTGTGGAATTGCAAAGTGATATTTGGAAGCCCATAGAGGGCTATGGTGAAAAAGGAAATATCCTCGGATGAAATCTGGAAAGAAGCTTTCTGAGAAACTGCTTAGTGTTCTGTTACTTCATCTCACAGAGTTACATCTGTATTTCGTGGATCTCTTTGCTAGCCTTATTTCTGTGGAATCTGAGAATAGATATTTCGGATGCCTTTGAAGACTATATTGCCAAAGGAAATATCCTCCGATAACAAAGAGAAAGAAGATTTCTGAGAAACTTCTTTGTGTTCTGTGAAATCATCTCACAGAGTTACAGCTTTCCCCTCAAGAAGCCTTTCGCTAAGACAGTTCTTGTGGAATTGTCAAAGTGATATTTGGAAGCCCATAGAGGGCTATGGTGAAAAAGGAAATATCCTCCGATGAAATCTGGAAAGAAGTTTTCTTGGAAACTGCTTAGTGTTCTGTTAATTCATCTCACAGAGTTACATCTGTATTTCGTGGATCTCTTTGCCAGCCTTATTTGTGTGCAATCTGAGAACAGATATTTCTGATCCCTTTGAAGACTATAGGACCAAAGGAAATATCCTCCGATAACAAAGAGAAAGAAGCTTTCTGAGAAACTTCTTTGTGTTCTGTGAAATCATCTCACAGAGTTACAGCTTTCCCCTCAAGAAGCCTTTCGCTAAGACAGTTCTTGTGGAATTGGCAAAGTGATATTTGGAAGCCCATAGAGGGCTATGGTGAAAAAGGAAATATCCTCCGATGAAATCAGGAAAGAAGTTTTCTTGGAAACTGCTTAGTGTTCTGTTAATTCATCTCCCAGTGTTACATCTGTATTTCGTGGATCTCTTTGCTAGCCTTATTTCTGTGGAATCTGAGAACAGATATTTCGGATCCCTTTGAAGACTATAGGGCCAAAGGAAATATCTTCCGATAACAAAGAGAAAGAAGCTTTCTGAGAAACATCTTCGTGTTCTGTGAAATCATCTCACAGAGTTACAGCTTCACCCTCAAGAAGCCTTTCGCTAAGACAGTTCTTGTGGAATTGGCAAAGTGATATTTGGAAGCCCACAGAGGGCTATGGTGAAAAAGGAAATATCCTCCGATGAAATCTGGAAAGAAGCTTTCTGAGAAACTGCTTAGTGTTCTGATAATTTATCTCACAGAGTTACATCTGTATTTTGTGGATCTCTTTGCTAGCCTTATTTCTGTGGAATCTGAGAACAGATATTTCGGATCCCTTTGAAGACTATATTGCCAAAGGAAATATCCTCCGATAACAAAGAGAAAGAAGCTTTCTGAGAAACTTCTTTGTGTTCTGTGAAATCATCTCACAGAGTTACAGCTATCCCCTCAAGAAGCCTTTCGCTAAGACAGTTCTTGTGGAATTGGCAAAGTGATATTTGGAAGCCCATAGAGGGCTATGGTGAAAAAGGAAATATCCTCCGATGAAATCTGGAAAGAAGGTTTCTGAAAAACTTTTTAGTGTTCTCTTAATTCATCTCTCAGAGTTACATCTGTATTTCATGGATCTCTTTGCTAGCCTTATTTCTGTGGAATCTGAGAACAGATATTTCGGATCCCTTTGAAGACTATAGTGCCAAAGGAAATATCCTCCGATAACAAAGAGAAAGAAGCTTTCTGAGAAACTTCTTTGTGTTCTGTGAAATCATCTCACAGAGTTACAGCTTTCCCCTCACGATGTCTTTCGCTAAGACAGTTCTTGTGGAATTGGCAAAGTGATATTTGGAAGCCCATAGAGGGCTATGGTGAAAAAGGAAATATCCTCCGATGAAATCTGGAAAGAAGCTTTCTGAGAAACTGCTTAGTGTTCTGTTAATTCATCTCCCAGAGTTACATCTGTATTTCGTGGATCTCTTTGCTAGCCTTATTTCCGTGGAACCTGAGAAGAGATATTTCGGATCCCTTTGAAGACTATAGGGCCAAAGGAAATATCCTCCGCTAACAAAGAGAAAGAAGCTTTCTGAGAAACTTCTTTGTGTTCTGTGAAATCATCTCACAGAGTTACAGCTTTCCCCTCAAGAAACCTTTCGCTAAGACAGTTCTTGTGGAATTGGCCAAGTGATATTTGGAAGCCCATAGAGGGCTATGGTGAAAAAGGAAATATCCTCCGATGAAATCTGGAAAGAAGGCTTCTGAGAAACTGCTTAGTGTTCTGTTAATTCATCTCTCAGTGTTACATCTGTATTTCATGGATCTCTTTGCTAGCCTTATTTCTGTGGAATCTGAGAACAGATATTTCGGATCCCTTTGAAGACTTTAGGGCCTAAGGAAATATCCTCCGATAACAAAGAGAAAGAAGCTTTCTGCGAAACTTCTTTGTGTTCTGTGAAATCATCTCACAGAGTTACAGCTTTTCCCTCAAGAAGTCTATTGCTAAGACCGTTCTTGTGGAATTGGCAAAGTGATATTTGGAAGCCCATACAGGGCTATGGTGAAAAAGGAAATATCCTCCGATGAAATCTGGAAAGAAGCTTTCTGAGACACTGCTTAGTGTTCTGTTAATTCATCTCCCAGAGTTACATCTGTATTTCGTGGATCTCTTTGCTAGCCTTATTTCTGTGGAATCTGAGAACAGATATTTCCTTTCAATTTGAAGACTATAGTGCCAAAGGAAATATCCTCCGATAACAAAGAGAAAGAAGCTTTCTGCGAAACTTCTTTGTGTTCTGTGAAATCATCTCACAGAGTTACAGCTTTTCCCTCAAGAAGCCTTTTGCTCAGACCGTTCTTGTGGAATTGGCAAAGTGATATTTGGAAGCCCCTACAGGGCTATGGTGAAAAAGGAAATATCCTCCGATGAAATCTGGAAAGAAGCTTTCTGAGACACTGCTTAGTGTTCTGTTAATTCATCTCCCAGAGTTACATCTGTATTTCGTCGATCTCTTTGCCAGCCTTATTTGTGTGGCATCTGAGAACAGATATTTCGGATCCCTTTGAAGCAAATAGGGCCAAAGGAAGTATCCTCCGATAACAAAGAGAAAGAAGCTTTCTGAGAAACTTCTTTGTGTTCTGTGAAATCATCGCTCAGAGTTACAGCTTTCCCCTCAAGAAGCCTTTCGCTAAGACAGTTCTTGTGCAATTGGCAAAGTGATATTTGGAAGCCCATAGAGGGCTATGGTGAAAAAGGAAATATCCTCCGATGAAATCTGGATAGAAGCTTTCTGAGAAACTGCTTAGTGTTCTGTTAATTCATCTCACAGAGTTACTTCTCTGTTTCGTGGATCTCTTTGATAGCCTTATTTCTGTGGAATCTGAGAACAGATATTTCGGATCCCTTTGAAGACTATTGGGCCAAAGGAAATATCCTCCAATAACAAAGAGAAAGAAGCTTTCTGAGAAACTTCTTTGTGTTCTGTGAAATTTTCTCACAGAGTTACAGCTTTCCCCTCAAGAAGCCTTTCGCTAAGACAGTTCTTGTGGAATTGGCAAAGTGATATTTGGAAGCCCATAGAGGGCTATGGTGAAAAAGGAAATATCCTCCGATGAAATCTGGAAAGAAGCTCTCTGAGAAACTGCTTAGAGTTCTGTTAATTCATCTCACAGAGTTACATCTGTAGTTCGTGAAACTCTTTGCTAGTCTTATTTCTGTGGAATCAGAGAACAGATATTTCGGATCCCTCTGAAGACTATAGGGCCAAAGGAAATATCCTCCGATAACAAAGAGAAAGAAGCTTTCTGAGAAACTTCTTTGTGTTCTGTGAAATCATCTCACAGAGTTACAACTTTCCCCTCAAGAAGCCTTTCGCTAAGACAGTTCTTGTGGAATTGGCAAAGCGATATTTGGAAGCCCACAGAGGGCAACAGTGAAAAAGGAAATATCCTCCGATGAAATCTGGAAAGAAGCTTTCTGAGAAACTGCTTAGTGTTCTGATAATTCATCTCACGGAGTTACATCTGTATTTCGTGGATCTCTTTGCTCGCCTTATTTCTGTGGAATCTGAGAAGAGATACTTCGGATCCCTTTGAAGACTATATTGCCAAATGAAATATCCTCCGATAACAAAGAGAAAAAAGCTTTCTGAGAAACTTCTTTGTGTTCTGTGAAATCATCTCACAGAGTTACAGCTTTCCCCTCAAGAAGCCTTTCGCTAAGACAGTTCTTGTGGAATTGGCAAAGTGATATTTGGAAGCCCATAGAGGGCTAGGGTGAAAAAGGAAATATCCTCCGATGAAATCTGGGAAGAAGCTTTCTGAGAAACTGCTTAGTGTTCTGTTAATTCATCTCACAGAGTTACATCTGTATTTCGTGGATCTCTTTGCTAGCCTTATTTCTGTGGAATCTGCGAACAGATATTTCGGATGCCTTTGAAGACTATATTGCCAAAGGAAATATCCTCTGATAACAAAGAGAAAGAAGCTTTCTGAGAAACTTCTTTGTGTTCTGTGAAATCATCTCACAGAGCTACAGCTTTCCCATCAAGAAGCCTTTCGCTAAGACAGTTCTTTTGGAATTGGCAAAGTGATATTTGGAAGCCCATAGAGGGCTGTGGTGAAAAAGGAAATATACTCCGATGAAACCTGGAAAGAAGCTTTCTGAGAAACTGCTTAGTGTTCTGTTAATTCATCTCACAGAGTTACATCTGTATTTCGTGGATCACTTTGCTAGCCTTATTTCTGTGGAATCTGAGAACAGATATTTCGGATACTTTTGAAGACTATAGGGCCAAAGGAAATATCCTCCTATAACAAAGAGAAAGAAGCTTTCTGAGAAACTTCTTTGTGTTCTGTGAAATCATCTCACAGAGTTACAGCTTTCCCCTCAAGAAGCCTTTCGCTAAGACAGTTCTTGTGGAATTGGAAAGTGATATTTGGAAGCCCTTAGAGGGCTGCGGTGAAAAAGGAAATATCCTCCGATGAAATCTGGAAAGAAGCTATCAGAGAAACTGCTTAGTGTTCTGTTAATTCATCTCACAGAGTTACATCTGTATTTCGTGGATCTCTTTGCTAGCCTTATTTCTGTGGAATCTGAGAACAGATATTTCGGATCCCTTTGAAGACTATAGGGCCAAAGGAAATATCCTCCGATAACAAAGAGAAAGAAGCTTTCTGAGAAACTTCTTTGTGTTCTGTGAAATCATCTCACAGAGTTACAGCTTTCCCCTCAAGAAGCCTTTCGCTAAGACAGTTCCTGTGGAGTTGGCAAAGTGATGTTTGGAAGCCCATAGAGGGCTAAGGTGGAAAAGGAAATATCCTCCGATGAAATCTGGAAAGAAGCTTTCTGAGAAACTGCTTAGTGTTCTGTTAATTCATCTCCCATAGTTACGTCTGTATTTCGTGGATCTCCTTGCTAGCCTTATTTCTGTGGAATCTGAGAACAGATATTTCGGATCCCTTTGAAGACTATAGGGCCAAAGGAAATATCCTCCGATAACAAAGAGAAAGAAGCTTTCTGAGAAACTTCTTTGTGTTCTGTGAAATCATCTCACAGAGTTACAGCTTTCCCCTCAAGAAGCCTTTCGCTAAGACAGTTTTTGTGGAATTGGCAAAGTGATATTTGGAAGCCCATAGAGGGCTATGGAGAAAAAGGAAATATCCTCCGATGAAATCTGGAAAGAAGCTTTCTGAGAAACTGCTTAGTGTTCTGTTAATTCATCTCACAGAGTTACATCTGTATTTCGTGGATCTCTTTGCTAGCCATACTTCTGTGTAATGTGAGAACAGATATTTCGGATCCCTTTGAAGGCTATAGGGCCAAAGGAAATATCCTCCGATAACAAAGAGAAACAAGCTTTCTTAGAAACATCTTTGTGTTCTGTGAAATCATCCAACAGAGTTACAGCTTTCCCCTCAAGAAGACTTTCGCTAAGACAGTTCTTGTGGAATTGGCAAAGTGATATTTGGAAGCCCTTAGAGGGCTATGGAGAAAAAGGAAATATCTTCCGATGAAATCTGGAAAGAAGCTTTCTGAGAAACTGTTTAGTGTTCTGTTAATTCATCTCCCAAAGATACATCTGTATTTCGTGGATCTCTTTGCTAGCCTTATTTCTGTGGAATCTGAGAACAGATATTGCAGATCCCTTTTTAGACTATAGGGCCAAAGGAAATATCCTCCGATAACAAAGAGAAAGAAGCTTTCTGAGAAACTCCTTTGTGTTCTGTGAAATCATGTCACAGAGTTACAGCTTTCCCCTGGAGAAGTCTTTCGCTAAGAAAGTTCTTGTGGAATTGGCAAAGTGATATTTGGAAGCCCATAAAGGGCTATGGTGAAAAAGGAAATATCCTCTGATGAAATCTGGAAAGAAGCTTTCTGAGAACCTGCTTAGTGTTCTGTTAATTCATCTCACAGAGTTACATCTGTATTTCGTGGATCTCTTTGCTAGCCTTATTTCTGTGGAATCTGAGAACAGATATTTCGGATCCCTTTGAAGACTATAGGGCCAAAGGAAATATCCTCCGATAACGAAGAGAAAGAAGCTTTCTGAGAAACTTCTTTGTGTTCTGTGAAATCATCTCACAGAGTTACAGCTTTCCCCTCAAGAAGCCTTTCGCTAAGACAGTTTTTGTGGAATTGGCAAAGTGATATTTGGAAGCCCATAGAGGGCTATGGAGAAAAAGGAAATATCCTCCGATGAAATCTGGAAAGAAGCTTTCAGAGAAACTGCTTAGTGTTCTGTTAATTCATCTCACAGAGTTACATCTGTATTTCGTGGATCTCTTTGCTAGCCTTACTTCTGTGGAATGTGAGAACAGATATTTCGGATGCCTTTGAAGACTATAGGGCCAAAGGAAATATCCTCCGATAACAAAGAGAAACAAGCTTTGTTAGAAACATCTTTGTGTTCTGTGAAATCATCTCACAGAGTTACAGCTGTCCCCTCAAGAAGACTTTCGCTAAGACAGTTCTTGCGGAATTGGCAAAGTGATATTTGGAAGCCCTTAGAGGGCTACGGAGAAAAAGGAAATATCCTCCGATGAAATCTGGAAAGAAGCTTTCTGAGAAACTGCTTAGTGTTCTGTTAATTCATCTCCCAGAGTTACATCTGTATTTCGTGGATCTCTTTGCTAGCCTTATTTCTGTGGAATCTGAGAACAGATATTGCAGATCCCTTTTTAGACTATAGGGCCAAAGGAAATATCCTCCGATAACAAAGAGAAAGAAGCTTTCTGAGAAACTCCTTTGTGTTCTGTGAAATCATGTCACAGAGTTACAGCTTTCCCCTGGAGAAGTCTTTCGCTAAGAAAGTTCTTGTGGAATTGGCAAAGTGATATTTGGAAGCCCATAAAGGGCTATGGTGAAAAAGGAAATATCCTCCGATGAAATCTGGAAAGAAGCTTTCTGAGAACCTGCTTAGTGTTCTGTTAATTCATCTCACAGAGTTACATCTGTATTTCGTGGATCTCTTTGCTAGCCTTATTTCTGTGGAATCTGAGAACAGATATTTCGGATCCCTTTGAAGACTAGAGGGCCAAAGGAAATATCCTCCGATAACGAAGAGAAAGAAGCTTTCTGAGAAACTTCTTTGTGTTCTGTGAAATCATCTCACAGAGCTAAAGCTTTCCCCTCAAGAAGCCTTTCGCTAAGACAGTTCTTGTGGAATTGGCAAAGTGATATTTGGAAGCCCATACAGGGCTATGGTGAAAAAGGAAATATCCTCCGATGAAATCTGGAAAGAAGTTTTCTTGGAAACTGCTTAGTGTTCTGTTAATTCATCTCACAGAGTTACATCTGTATTTCGTGGATCTCTTTGCTAGCCTTATTTCTGTGGAATCTGAGAACATATATTTCGGATCCCTTTGAAGACTATAGGGCCAAAGGAAATACCTTCCGATAACAAAGAGAAAGAAGCTTTCTGAGAAACTTCTTTGTGTTCTGTGAAATCATCTCACAGAGTTACAGCTTTCCCCTCAAGAAGCCTTTCGCTAAGACAGTTCTTGTGGAATTGGCAAAGTGATATTTGGAAGCCCACAGAGGGCTATGGTGAAAAAGGAAATATCCTCCGATGAAATCTGGAAAGAAGCTTTCTGAGAAACTGCTTAGTGTTCTGATAATTCATCTCACAGAGTTACATCTGTATTTCGTGGATCTCTTTGCTAGCCTTATTTCTGTGGAATCTGAGAACAGATATTTCGGATCCCTTTGAAGACTATATTGCCAAAGGAAATATCCTCCGCTAACAAAGAGAAAGAAGCTTTCTGAGAAACTTCTTTGTGTTCTGTGAAATCATCTCACAGAGTTACAGCTTTCCCCTCAAGAAGCCTTTCGCTATGACAGTTCTTGTGGAATTGGCAAAGTGATATTTGGAAGCCCATAGAGGGCTATGGTGAAAAAGGAAATATCCTCCGATGAAATCTGGAAAGAAGCTTTCTGAGAAACTGCTTAGTGTTCTGTTAATTCATCTCACAGAGTTACATCTGTATTTCGTGGATCTCTTTGCTAGCCTTATTTCTGTGGAATCTGAGAAGAGATATTTCGGATCCCTTTGAAGACTATAGGGCCAAAGGAAATATCCTCCGATAACAAAGAGAAAGAAGCTTTCTGTGAAACTTCTTTGTGTTCTGTGAAATCATCTCACAGATTTACAGCTTTCCCCTCAAGAAGCCTTTCGCTAAGACAGTTCTTGTGGAATTGGCAAAGTGATATTTGGAAGCCCTTAGAGGGCTATGGTGAAAAAGGAAATATCCTCCGATGAAATCTGGAAAGAAGCTTTCTGAGAAACTGCATAGTGTTCTGTTAATTCATCTCACAGAGTTACATCTGTATTTCGTCAATCTCTTTCCCAGCCTTATTTGTGTGGAATCTGAGAACAGATATTTCGGATCCCTTTGAAGCAAATAGGGCCAAAGGAAATATCCTCCGATAACAAAGAGAAAGAAGCTTTCTGAGAAACTTCTTTGTGTTCTGTGAAATCATCTCACAGAGTTACAGCTTTCCCCTCAAGAAGCCTTTCGCTAAGACAGTTCTTGTGCAATTGGCAAAGTGATATTTGGAAGCCCATAGAGGGCTATGGTGAAAAAGGAAATATCCTCCGATGAAATCTGGAAAGAGGCTTTCTGAGAAACTGCTTAGTGTTCTGTTAATTCATCTCACAGAGTTACATCTGTATTTCGTGGATCTCTTTGCTAGCCTTATTTCTGTGGAATCTGAGAACAGATATTTCGGATCCCTTTGAAGCAAATAGGGCCAAAGGAAATATACTCCGATAACAAAGAGAAAGAAGCTTTCTGAGAAACTTCTTTGTGTTCTGTGAAATCATCTCACAGAGTTACAGCTTTCCCCTCAAGAAGCCTTTCGCTAAGACAGTTCTTGTGGAATTGGCAAAGTGATATTTGGAAGCCCATAGAGGTGTATGGTGAAAAAGGAAATATCCTCTGATGAAATCTGGAAAGAAGTTTTCTTGGAAACTGCTTAGTGTTCTGTTAATTATCTCACAGAATTACATCTGTATTTCGTGAATCTCTTTGCTAGTCTTACTTCTGTGGAATCTGAGAACAGATATTTCGGATCCCTCTGAAGAATATAGGGCCAAAGGAAATATCCTCCGATAACAAAGAGAAAGAAGCTTTCTGAGAACTTTTTTGTGTTCTGTGAAATCATCTCAGAGAGTTACAGCTTTTTCCTCAAGAAGCCTTTCGCTAAGACAGTTCTTGTGGAATTGGCAAAGTGATATTTGGAAGCCCATAGAGGGCTATGGTGAAATAGGAAATATCCTCCGATGAAATCTGGAAAGAAGATTTCTTTGAAACTGCTTAGTGTTCTGTTAATTCATCTCACAGAGTTACATCTGTATTTCGTGGATCTCTTTGCTAGCCTTATTTCTGTGGAATCTGAGAACAGATATTTCGGATCCCTTTGAAGACAATAGGGCCAAAGGAAATATCTTCCGATAACAAAGAGAAAGAAGCTTTCTGAGAATCTTCTTTGTGTTCTGTGAAATCATCTCACAGAGTTACAGCTTTCCCCTCAAGAAGCCTTTCGCTAAGACAGTTCTTGTGGAATTGGCAAAGTGATATTTGGAAGCCCACAGAGGGCTAAGGTGAAAAAGGAAATATCCTCCGATGAAATCTGGAATGAAGCTTTCTGAGAAACTGCTTAGTGTTCTGTTAATTATCTCACAGAATTACATCTGTATTTCGTGAATCTCTTTGCTAGTCTTATTTCTGTGGAATCTGAGAACAGATATTTCGGATCCCTCTGAAGACTATAGGGCCAAAGGAAATATCCTCCGATAACAAAGAGAAAGAAGCTTTCTGAGAAACTTTTTTGTGTTCTGTGAAATCATCTCAGAGAGTTACAGCTTTTTCCTCAAGAAGCCTTTCGCTAAGACAGTTCTTGTGGAATTGGCAAAGTGATATTTGGAAGCCCATACAAGGCTATGGTTAAAAAGGAAATATCCTCTGATGAAATCTGGAAAGAAGTTTTCTTGGAAACTGCTTAGTGTTCTGTTAATTCATCTCACAGAGTTACATCTGTATTTCGTGGATCTCTTTGCTAGCCTTATTTCTGTGGAATCTGAGAACAGATATTTCGGATCCCTTTGAAGACAAAAGGGCCAAAGGAAATATCTTCCGATAAAAAAGAGAAAGAAGCTTTCTGAGAAACTTCTTTGTGTTCTGTGAAATCTTCTCACAGAGTTACAGCTTTCCCTCAAGAAGCCTTTCGCTAAGACAGTTCTTGTGGAATTGGCAAAGTGATATTTGGGAGCCCTTAGAGGGCTATGGTGAAAAAGGAAATATCCTCCGATGAAATCTGGAAAAAAGCTTTCTGAGAAACTGCATAGTGTTCTGTTAATTCATCTCACAGAGTTACATCTGTATTTCGTCGATCTCTTTGCCAGCCTTATTTTTGTGGAATCTGAGAACAGATATTTCGGATCCCTTTGAAGCAAATAGGGCCAAAGGAAATATCCTCCGATAACAAAGAGAAAGAAGCTTTCTGAGAAACTTCTTTGTGTTCTGTGAAATCATCTCACAGAGTTACAGCTTTCCCTTCAAGAAGCCTTTCGCTAAGACAGTTCTTGTGCAATTGGCAAAGTGATATTTGGAAGCCCATAGAGGGCTATAGTGAAAAAGGAAATATCCTCCGATGAAATCTGGAAAGAGGCTTTCTGAGAAACTGCTTAGTGTTCTGTTAATTCATCTCACAGAGTTACATCTGTATTTCGTGAATCTGTTTGCTAGCCTTATTTGTGTGGAATCTGAGAACAGATATTTCGGATCCCTTTGAAGCAAATAGGGCCAAAGGAAATATCCTCCTATAACAAAGAGAAAGAAGCTTTCTGAGAAACTTCTTTGTGTTCTGTGAAATCATCTCACAGAGTTACAGCTTTCCCCTCAAGAAGCCTTTCGCTAAGACAGTTCTTGTGGAATTGGCAAAGTGATATTTGGAAGCCCATAGAGGGCTATGGTGAAAAAGGAAATATCCTCCGATGAAATCTGGAAAGAAGCTTTCTGAGAAACTGCTTAGTGTTCTGTTAATTACCTCACAGAATTACATCTGTATTTCGTGAATCTCTTTCCTAGTCTTATTTCTGTGGAATCTGAGAACAGATATTTCGGATCCCTCTGAAGACTATAGGGCCAAAGGAAATATCCTCCGATAACAAAGAGAAAGAAGCTTTCTGAGAAACTTTTTTGTGTTCTGTGAAATCATCTCAGAGAGTTACAGTTTTTTCCTCAAGAAGCCTTTCGCTAAGACAGTTCTTGTGGAATTGGCAAAGTGATATTTGGAAGCCCATACAGGGCTATGGTGAAAAAGGAAATATCCTCCGATGAAATCTGGAAAGAAGTTTTCTTGGAAACTGCTTAGTGTTCTGTTAATTCATCTCACAGAGTTACATCTGTATTTCGTGGATCTCTTTGCTAGCCTTATTTCTGTGGAATCTGAGAACAGATATTTCGGATCCCTTTGAAGACAATAGGGCCAAAGGAAATATCTTCCGATAACAAAGAGAAAGAAGCTTTCTGAGAAACTTCTTTGTGTTCTGTGAAATCATCTCACAGAGTTACAGCTTTCCCCTCAAGAAGTCTTTCGCTAAGACAGTTCTTGTGGAATTGGCAAAGTGATATTTGGAAGCCCACAGAGGGCTATGGTAAAAAAGGAAATATCCTCCGATGAAATCTGGAAAGAAGCTTTCTGAGAAACTGCTTAGTGTTCTGTTAATTATCTCACAGAATTACATCTGTATTTCGTGAATCTCTTTGCTTGTCTTATTTCTGTGGAATCTGAGAACAGATATTTCGGATCCCTCTGAAGACTATAGGGCCAAAGGAAATATCCTCCGATAACAAAGAGAAAGAAGCTTTCTGAGAAACTTTTTTGTGTTCTGTGAAATCATCTCAGAGAGTTACAGCTTTTTCCTCAAGAAGCCTTTCGCTAAGACAGTTCTTGTGCAATTGGCAAAGTGATATTTGGAAGCCCATACAAGGCTATGGTGAAAAAGGAAATATCCTCCGATGAAATCTGGAAAGAAGTTTTCTTGGAAACTGCTTAGTGTTCTGTTAATTCATCTCACAGAGTTACATCTGTATTTCGTGGATCTCTTTGCTAGCCTTATTTCTGTGGAATCTGAGAACAGATATTTCGGATCCCTTTGAAGACAATAGGGCCAAAGGAAATATCTTCCGATAACAAAGAGAAAGAAGCTTTCTGAGAAACTTCTTTGTGTTCTGTGAAATCATCTCACAGAGTTACAGCTTTCCCCTCAAGAAGCCTTTCGCTAAGACAGTTCTTGTGGAATTGGCAAAGTGATATTTGGAAGCCCTTAGAGGGCTATGGTGAAAAAGGAAATATCCTCCGATGAAATCTGGAAAGAAGCTTTCTGAGAAACTGCATAGTGTTCTGTTAATTCATCTCACAGAGTTACATCTGTATTTCGTCGATCTCTTTGGTAGCCTTATTTCTGTGGAATCTGAGAAGAGATATTGCCGATCGATTTTTAGACTATAGGGCCTAAGGAAATATCCTCCGATAACAAAGAGAAAGAAGCTTTCTGAGAAACTCCTTTGTGTTCTGTGAAATCATCTCGCAGAGTTACAGCTTTCCCCTCAAGAAGCCTTTCGCTAAGACAGTTCTTGTGGAATTCGCAAAGTGATATTTGGAAGCCCATAGAGGGCTATGGTGAAAAAGGAAATATCCTCCGATGAAATCTGGAAAGAAGTTTTCTTGGAAACTGCTTAGTGTTCTGTTAATTCATCTCACAGAGTTACATCTGTATTTCGTGGATCTCTTTACTAGCCTTATTTCTGTGGAATCTGAGAACAGATATTTCGGATCCCTTTGAAGAATATAGGGCCAATGGAAATATCCTCCGATAACAAAGAGAAAGAAGCTTTCTGAGAAACTTCTTTGTGTTCTTTGAAATCACCTCACAGAGTTACAGCTTTACCCTCAAGAAGCCTTTCGCTAAGACAGTTCTTGTGGAATTGGCAAAGTGATATTTGGAAGCCCATAGAGGGCTATGGTGAAAAAGGAAATATACTCCGATGAAACCTGGAAAGAAGCTTTCTGAGAAACTGCTTAGTGTTCTGTTAATTCATCTCACAGAGTTACATCTGTATTTCGTGGATCACTTTGCTAGCCTTATTTCTGTGGAATCTGAGAACAGATATTTCGGATCCCTTTGAAGACTATAGGGCCAAAGGAAATATCCTCCGATAACAAAGAGAAAGAAGCTTTCTGAGAAACTTCTTTGTGTTCTGTGAAATCATCTCACAGAGTTACAGCTTTCCCCTCAAGAAGCCTTTCGCTAAGACAGTTCTTGTGGAATTGGCAAAGTGATATTTGGAAGCCCACAGAGGGCTATGTTGAAAAAGGAAATATCCTCCTATGAAATCTGGAAAGAAGCTTTCAGAGAAACTGCTTAGTGTTCTGTTAATTCATCTCACAGAGTTACATCTGTATTTCGTGGATCTCTTTGTTAGCCTTACTTCTGTGCAAACTGAGAACAGATATTTCGGATCCCTCTGAAGACTATAGGGCCAAAGGAAATATCCTCCGATAACAAAGAGAAAGAAGCTTTCTGAGAAACTTCTTTGTGTTCTGTGAAATCATCTCACAGAGATACAGCTTTTCCCTCAAGAAGCCTTTCGCTAAGACAGTTCTTGTGGAATTGGCAAAGTGATATTTGGAAACCCATAGAGGGCTATGGTGAAAAAGGAAATATCCTCCGATGAAATCTGGAAAGAACATTTCTGAGAAATTGCTTAGTGTTCTGTTAATTCATCTCCCAGAGTTACATCTGTATTTCGTGGATCTCTTTGCTAGCCTTATTTCTGTGGAATCTGAGAACAGATATTTCGGATCCCATTGAAAACTATAGGGCCAAAGGAAATATCCTCCGATAACAAAGAGAAAGAAGCTTTCTGAGAAACTCCTTTGTGTTCTGTGAAATCATGTCACAGAGTTACAGCTTTCCCCTGGAGAAGTCTTTCGCTAAGAAAGTTCTTGTGGAATTGGCAAAGTGATATTTGGAAGCCCATAGAGGGATATGGTGAAAAAGGAAATATCCTCCGATGAAATCTGGAAAGAAGCTTTCTGAGAAACTGCTTAGTGTTCCTTTAGTTCGTCTCCCAGAGTTACATCTGTATTTCGTGGATCTCTTTGCTAGCCTTATTACTGTGGAATCTGAGAACAGATATTTCGGATCCCTTTGAAGACTATAGGGCCAAAAGAAATATCCTCCCATAACAAAGAGAAAGAAGCTTTCAGAGAAACTTCTTTGTGTTCTGTGAAATCATCTCACAGAGTTACATCTTTCTCCCCAAGAAACTTTTCGCTGAGACAGTTCTTGTGGAATTGGCAAAGTGATATTTAGATGCCCTTAGAGGGCTATGGTGAAAGAGGAAATATCCTCCGATAAAATCTGGAAAGAAGTTTCTTGGAAACTGCTTAGTGTTCTGTTTATTCATCTCACAGAGTTACATCTGTATTTCGTGTATCTCTTTGCTAGCCTTATTTCTGTGGAATCTGAGAACAGATATTTCGGATCCCTTTGAAGACAATAGGGCCAAAGGAAATATCTTCCGATAACAAAGAGAAAGAAGCTTTCTGAGAAACTTCTTTGTGTTCTGTGAAATCATCTCACAGAGTTACAGCTTTCCCCTCAAGAGGCCTTTCGCTAAGACAGTTCTTGTGGAATTGGCAAAGTGATATTTGGAAGCCCACAGAGGGCTATGGTGAAAAAGGAAATATCCTCCGATGAAATCTGGAAAGAAGCTTTCTGAGAAACTGCTTAGTGTTCTGTTAATTATCTCACAGAATTACATCTGTATTTCGTGAATCTCTTTGCTAGTCTTATTTCTGTGGAATCTGGGAACAGATATTTCGGATCCCTCTGAAGACTATAGGGCCAAAGGAAATATCCTCCGATAACAAAGAGAAAGAAGCTTTCTGAGAAACTTTTTTCTGTTCTGTGAAATCATCTCAGAGAGTTACAGCTTTTTCCTCAAGAAGCCTTTCGCTAAGACAGTTCTTGTGGAATTGGCAAAGTGATATTTGGAAGCCCATACAAGGCTATGGTGAAAAAGGAAATATCCTCCGATGAAATCTGGAAAGAAGTTTTCTTGGAAACTGCTTAGTGTTCTGTTAATTCATCTCACAGAGTTACATCTGTATTTCGTGGATCTCTTTGCTAGCCTTATTTCTGTGGAATCTGAGAACAGATATTTCGGATCCCTTTGAAGACAATAGGGCCAAAGGAAATATCTTCCGATAACAAAGAGAAAGAAGCTTTCTGAGAAACTTCTTTGTGTTCTGTGAAATCATCTCACAGAGCTAAAGCTTTTCCCTCAAGAAGCCTTTCGCTAAGACAGTTCTTGTGGAATTGGCAAAGTGATATTTGGAAGCCCTTAGAGGGCTATGGTGAAAAAGGAAATATCCTCCGATGAAATCTGGAAAGAAGCTTTCTGAGAAACTGCATAGTGTTCTGTTAATTCATCTCACAGAGTTACATCTGTATTTCGTCGATCACTTTGCTAGCCTTATTTCTGTGGAATCTGAGAACAGATATTTCGGATCCCTTTGAAGGAAATAGGGCCAAAGGAAATATCCTCCGATAACAAAGAGAAAGAAGCTTTCTGAGAAACTTCTTTGTGTTCTGTGAAATCATCTCACAGAGTTACAGCTTTCCCCTCAAGAAGCCTTTCGCTAAGACAGTTCTTGTGCAATTGGCAAAGTTTTATTTGGAAGCCCATAGAGGTCTATGGTGAAAAAGGAAATATCCTCCGATGAAATCTGGAAAGAGGCTTTCTGAGAAACTGCTTAGTGTTCTGTTAATTCATCTCACAGAGTTACATCTCTATTTCGTGAATCTGTTTGCTAGCCTTATTTGTGTGGAATCTGAGAACAGATATTTCGGATCACTTTGAAGCAAATAGGGCCAAAGGAAATATCCTCCGATAACAAAGAGAAAGAAGCTTTCTGAGAAACTTCTTTGTGTTCTGTGAAATCATCTCACAGAGTTACAGCTTTCCCCTCAAGAAGCCTTTCGCTAAGACAGTTCTTGTGGAATTGGCAAAGTGATATTTGGAAGCCCATAGAGGGCTATGGTGAAAAAGGAAATATCCTCCGATGAAATCTGGAAAGAAGCTTTCTGAGAAACTGCTTAGTGTTCTGTTAATTACCTCACAGAATTACATCTGTATTTCGTGAATCTCTTTGCTAGTCTTATTTCTGTGGAATCTGAGAAAAGATATTTCGGATCCCTCTGAAGACTATAGGGCCAAAGGAAATATCCTCCGATAACAAAGAGAAAGATGCTTTCTGAGAAACTTTTTTGTGTTCTGTGAAATCATCTCCGAGAGTTACAGTTTTTTCCTCAAGAAGCCTTTCGCTAAGACAGTTCTTGTGGAATTGGCAAAGTGATATTTGGAAGCCCATTCAGGGCTATGGTGAAAAAGGAAATATCCTCCGATGAAATCTGGAAAGAAGTTTTCTTGGAAACTGCTTAGTGTTCTGTTAATTCATCTCACAGAGTTACATCTGTATTTCGTGGATCTCTTTGCTAGCCTTATTTCTGTGGAATCTGAGAACAGATATTTCGGATCCCTTTGAAGACAATAGGGCCAAAGGAAATATCTTCCGATAACAAAGAGAAAGAAGCTTTCTGAGAAACTTCTTTGTGTTCTGTGAAGTCATCTCACAGAGTTACAGCTTTACCCTCAAGAAGACTTTCGCTAAGACAGTTCTTGTGGAATTGGCAAAGTGATATTTGGAAGCCCACAGAGGGCTATGGTGAAAAAGGAAATATCCTCCAATGAAATCTGGAAAGAAGCTTTCTGAGAAACTGCTTAGTGTTCTGTTAATTATCTCACAGAATTACATCTGTATTTCGTGAATCTCTTTGCTAGTCTTATTTCTGTGGAATCTGAGAACAGATATTTCGGATCCCTCTGAAGACTATAGGGCCAAAGGAAATATCCTCCGATAACAAAGAGAAAGAAGCTTTCTGAGAAAGTTTTTTGTGTTCTGTGAAATCATCTCAGAGAGTTACAGCTTTTTCCTCAAGAAGCCTTTCGCTAAGACAGTTCTTGTGGAATTGGCAAAGTGATATTTGGAAGCCCATACAGGGCTATGGTGAAAAAGGAAATATCCTCCGATGAAATCTGGAAAGAAGTTTTCTTGGAAACTGCTTAGTGTTCTGTTAATTCATCTCACAGAGTTACATCTGTATTTCGTGGATCTCTTTGCTAGCCTTATTTCTGTGGAATCTGAGAACAGATATTTCGGATCCCTTTGAAGACTCTATTGAAAAAGGAAATATCCTCCGATAACAAAGAGAAAGAAGCTTTCTGAGAAACTTATTTGTGTTCTGTGAAATCATCTCACAGAGTTACAACTTTCCCCTCAAGAAGCCTTTCGCTAAGACAGTTCTTGTGGAATTGGCAAAGTGATATTTGGAAGCCCATAGAGGGCTATGGTGAAAAAGGAAATATCCTCCGATGAAATCTGGAAAGAAGCTTTCTGAGAAACTGCTTAGTGTTCTTTTAGTTCGTCTCCCAGAGTTACATCTGTATTTCGTGGATCTCTATGCTAGCCTTATTTCTGTGGAATCTCAGAACAGATATTTCGGATCCCTCTGAAGACTATAGGGCCAAAGGAAATATCCTCCGATAACAAAGAGAAAGAAGCTTTCTGAGAAACTTCTTTGTGTTCCGTGAAATCATCTCACAGAGATACAGCTTTCCACTCAAGAAGCCTTTCGCTAAGACAGTTCTTGTGGAATTGGCAAAGTGATATTTGGAAGCCCATAGAGGGCTATGGTGAAAAAGGAAATATCTTCCGATGAAATCTGGAAAGAAGCTTTCTGAGAAACTGCTTAGTGTTCTGTTAATTCATCTCACAGAGTTACATCTGTATTTCGTCGATCTCTTTGGTAGCCTTATTTCTGTGGAATCTGAGAAGAGATATTGCCGATCGATTTTTAGACTATAGGGCCTAAGGAAATATCCTCCGATAACAAAGAGAAAGAAGCTTTCTGAGAAACTCCTTTGTGTTCTGTGAAATCATCTCGCAGAGTTACAGCTTTCCCCTCAAGAAGCCTTTCGCTAAGACAGTTCTTGTGGAATTCGCAAAGTGATATTTGGAAGCCCATAGAGGGCTATGGTGAAAAAGGAAATATCCTCCGATGAAATCTGGAAAGAAGTTTTCTTGGAAACTGCTTAGTGTTCTGTTAATTCATCTCACAGAGTTACATCTGTATTTCGTGGATCTCTTTACTAGCCTTATTTCTGTGGAATCTGAGAACAGATATTTCGGATCCCTTTGAAGACTATAGGGCCAATGGTAATATCCTCCGATAACAAAGAGAAAGAAGCTTTCTGAGAAACTTCTTTGTGTTCTTTGAAATCACCTCACAGAGTTACAGCTTTACCCTCAAGAAGCCTTTCGCTAAGACAGTTCTTGTGGAATTGGCAAAGTGATATTTGGAAGCCCATAGAGGGCTATGGTGAAAAAGGAAATATACTCCGATGAAACCTGGAAAGAAGCTTTCTGAGAAACTGCTTAGTGTTCTGTTAATTCATCTCACAGAGTTACATCTGTATTTCGTGGATCACTTTGCTAGCCTTATTTCTGTGGAATCCGAGAACAGATATTTCGGATCCCTTTGAAGACTATAGGGCCAAAGGAAATATCCTCCGATAACAAAGAGAAAGAAGCTTTCTGAGAAACTTCTTTGTGTTCTGTGAAATCATCTCACAGAGTTACAGCTTTCCCCTCAAGAAGCCTTTCGCTAAGACAGTTCTTGTGGAATTGGCAAAGTGATATTTGGAAGCCCACAGAGGGCTATGTTGAAAAAGGAAATATCCTCCGATGAAATCTGGAAAGAAGCTTTCAGAGAAACTGCTTAGTGTTCTGTTAATTCATCTCACAGAGTTACATCTGTATTTCGTGGATCTCTTTGTTAGCCTTATTTCTGTGCAAACTGAGAACAGATATTTCGGATCCCTCTGAAGACTATAGGGCCAAAGGAAATATCCTCCGATAACAAAGAGAAAGAAGCTTTCTGAGAAACTTCTTTGTGTTCTGTGAAATCATCTCACAGAGATACAGCTTTTCCCTCAAGAAGCCTTTCGCTAAGACAGTTCTTGTGGAATTGGCAAAGTGATATTTGGAAACCCATAGAGGGCTATGGTGAAAAAGGAAATATCCTCCGATGAAATCTGGAAAGAACATTTCTGAGAAACTGCTTAGTGTTCTGTTAATTCATCTCCCAGTGTTACATCTGTATTTCGTGGATCTCTTTGCTAGCCTTATTTCTGTGGAATCTGAGAACAGATATTTCGGATCCCAATGAAAACTATAGGGCCAAAGGAAATATCCTCCGATAACAAAGAGAAAGAAGCTTTCTGAGAAACTCCTTTGTGTTCTGTGAAATCATGTCACAGAGTTACAGCTTTCCCCTGGAGAAGTCTTTCGCTAAGAAAGTTCTTGTGGAATTGGCAAAGTGATATTTGGAAGCCCATAAAGGGCTATGGTGAAAAAGGAAATATCCTCCGATGAAATCTGGAAAGAAGCTTTCTGAGAACCTGCTTAGTGTTCTGTTAATTCATCTCCCAGAGTTACATCTGTATTTCGTGGATCTCTTTGCTAGCCTTATTTCTGTGGAATCTGAGAACAGATATTGCAGATCCGTTTTTAGACTATAGGGCCCAAGGAAATATCCTCCAATAACAAAGAGAAAGAAGCTTTCTGAGAAACTCCTTTGTGTTCTGTGAAATCATGTCACTGAGTTACAGCTTTCTCCTGGAGAAGTCTTTCGCTAAGAAAGTTCTTGTGGAATTGGCAAAGTGATATTTGGAAGCCCATAAAGGGCTATGGTGAAAAAGGAAATATCTTCCGATGAAACCTGGAAAGAAGCTTTCTGAGAACCTGCTTAGTGTTCTGTTAATTCATCTCACAGAGTTACATCTGTATTTCGTGGATCTCTTTGCTAGCCTTATTTCTGTGGAATCTGAGAAGAGATATTTCGGATCCCTTTGAAGACTATAGAGCCAAAGGAAATATCCTCCTATAACAAAGAGAAAGAAGCTTTCTGAGAAACTTCTTTGTGTTCTGTGAAATCATCTCACAGAGTTACAGCTTTCCGCTCAAGAAGCCTTTCGCTAAGACAGTTCTTGTGGAATTGGCAAAGTGATATTTGGGAGCCCATAGAGGGCTATGGTGAAAAAGGAAATATCTTCCGATGAAATCTGGAAAGAAGCTTTCTGAGAAACTGCTTAGTGTTCTGTTAATTCATCTCCCAGAGTTACATCTGTATTTCGTGGATCTCTTTGGTAGCCTTATTTCTGTGGAATCTGAGAACAGATATTGCAGATCCATTTTTAGACTATAGGGCCTAAGGAAATATCCTCCGATAACAAAGAGAAAGAAGCTTTCTGAGAATCTCCTTTGTGTTCTGTGAAATCAACTCACAGAGTTACAGCTTTCCCCTGGAGAAGCCTTTCGCTAAGACAGTTCTTGTGGAATTGGCAAAGTGATATTCGGAAGCCCAAAGAGGGCTATGGTGAAAAAGGAAATATCCTCCGATGAAATCTGGAAAGAAGTTTACTTGGAAACTGCTTAGTGTTCTGTTAATTCATCTCACAGAGTTACATCTGTATTTCGTGGATCTCCTTGCTAGCCTTATTTCTGTGGAATCTGAGAACACATATTTCGGATCCCTTTGAAGAGTATAGGGCCAAAGGAAATATCTTCCGATAACAAAGAGAAAGAAGCTTTCTGAGAAACTTCTTTGTGTTCTGTGAAATCATCTCACAGAGTTACAGCTTTACCCTCAAGAAGCCTTTCGCTAACACAGTTCTTGTGGAATTGGCAAAGAGATATTTGGAAGCCCACAGAGGGCTATGGTGAAATAGGAAATATCCTCCGATGAAATTTGGAAAGAAGCTTTCTGAGAAACTGCTTAGTGTTCTGATAATTCATCTCACAGAGTTACATCTGTATTTCGTGGATCTCTTTGCTAGCCTTATTTCTGTGGAATCTGAGAAGAGATATTTCGGATCCCTTTGAAGACAATATTGCCAAAGGAAATATCCTCCGATAACAAAGAGAAAGAAGCTTTCTGAGAAACTTCTTTGTGTTCTGTGAAATCATCTCACAGAGTTACAGCTTTCCCCTCAAGAAGCCTTTCGCTAAGATAGCTCTTGTGGAATTGGCAAAGTGATATTTGGAAGCCAATAGAGGGCTATGGTGAAAAAGGAAATATCCTCCAATGAAATCTGGAAAGAAGGTTTCTGAGAAACTGCTTAGTGTTCTGTTAATTCATCTCTCCGAGTTACATCTGTATTTCATGGATCTCTTTGCTAGCCTTATTTCTGTGGAATCTGAGAACAGATATTTCGGATCCCTTTGAAGACTATAGGGCCAATGGAAATATCCTCCGATAACAAAGAGAAAGAAGCTTTCTGAGAAACTTCTTTGTGTTCTGTGAAATCATCTCACAGAGTTACAGCTTTCCCCTCAAGAAGCCTTTCGCTAAGACAGTTCTTGTGGAATTGGCAAAGTGATATTTGGAAGCCCATAGAGGGCTATGGTGAAAAAGGAAATATCCTCCGATGAAATGTGGAAAGAAGCTTTCTGAGAAACTGCTTAGTGTTCTGTTAATTCATCTCCCAGAGTTACATCTGTATTACGTGGATCTCTTTGCTAGACTTATTTCTGTGGAATCAGAGAAGAGATATTTCGGATCCCTTTGAAGACTATATTGCCAAAGGAAATATCCTCCGATAACAAAGAGAAAGAAGCTTTCTGAGAAACTCCTTCGTGTTCTGTGAAATCATGTCACAGAGTTACAGCTTTCCCCTGGAGAAGTCTTTCGCTAAGAAAGTTCTTGTGGAATTGGCAAAGTGATATTTGGAAGCCCATAAAGGGCCATGGTGAAAAAGGAAATATCCTCCGATGAAATCTGGAAAGAAGCTTTCTGAGAACCTGCTTAGTGTTCTGTTAATTCATCTCCCAGAGTTACATCTGTATTTCGTGGAACTCTTTGCTAGCCTTGTTTCTGTGGAATCTGAGAACAGATATTGGAGATCCGTTTTTACACTATAGGGCCAAAGGAAATATCCTCCGATAACAAAGAGAAAGAAGCTTTCTGAGAAACTCCTTTGTGTTCTGTGAAATCATGTCACAGAGTTACAGCTTTCTCCTGGAGAAGTCTTTCGCTAAGAAAGTTCTTGTGGAATTGGCAAAGTGATATTTGGAAGCCCATAAAGGGCTATGGTGAAAAAGGAAATATCCTCCGATGAAACCTGGAAAGAAGCTTTCTAAGAACCTGCTTAGTGTTCTGTTAATTCATCTCACAGAGTTACATCTGTATTTCGTGGATCTCTTTGCTAGCCTTATTTCTGTGGAATCTGAGAAGAGATATTTCGGATCCCTTTGAAGACTGTAGAGCCAAAGGAAATATCCTCCTATAACAAAGAGAAAGAAGTTTTCTGAGAAACTTCTTTGTGTTCTGTGAAATCATCTCACAGAGTTACAGCTTTCCGCTGAAGAAGCCTTTCGCTAAGACAGTTCTTGTGGAATTGGCAAAGTGATATTTGGGAGCCCATAGAGGGCTATGGAGAAAAAGGAAATATCTTCCGATGAAATCTGGAAAGAAGCTTTCTGAGAAACTGCTTAGTGTTCTGTTAATTCATCTCCCAGAGTTACATCTGTATTTCGTGGATCTCTTTGATAGCCTTATTTCTGTGGAATCTGAGAACAGATATTGCAGATCCATTTTTAGACTATGGGGCCTAAGGAAATATCCTCTGATAACAAAGAGAAAGAAGCTTTCTGAGAATCTCCTTTGTGTTCTGTGAAATCAACTCACAGAGTTACAGCTTTCCCCTGGAGAAGCCTTTCGCTAAGACAGTTCTTGTGGAATTGGCAAAGTGATATTTGGAAGCCCATAGAGGGCTATGGTGAAAAAGGAAATATCCTCCGATGAAATCTGGAAGGAAGTTTACTTGGAAACTGCTTAGTGTTCTGTTAATTCATCTCACAGAGTTACATCTGTATTTCGTGGATCTCTTTGCTAGCCTTATTTCTGTGGAATCTGAGAACACATATTTCGGATCCCTTTGAAGAGTATAGGGCCAAAGGAAATATCTTCCGATAACAAAGAGAAAGAATCTTTCTGAGAAACTTCTTTGTGTTCTGTGAAATCATCTCACAGAGTTACAGCTTTACCCTCAAGAAGCCTTTCGCTAACACAGTTCTTGTGGAATTGGCAAAGTGATATTTGGAAGCCCACAGAGGGCTATGGTGAAAAAGGAAATATCCTCCGATGAAATTTGGAAAGAAGCTTTCTGAGAAACTGCTTAGTGTTCTGATAATTCATCTCACAGAGTTACATCTGTATTTCGTGGATCTCTTTGCTAGCCTTATTTCTGTGAAATCTGAGAAGAGATATTTCGGATCCCTTTGAAGACTATATTGCCAAAGGAAATATCCTCCGATAACAAAGAGAAAGAAGCTTTCTGAGAAACTTCTTTGTGTTCTGTGAAATCATCTCACAGAGTTACAGCTTTCCCCTCAGGAAGCCTTTCGCTAAGATAGCTCTTGTGGAATTGGCAAAGTGATATTTGGAAGCCAATAGAGGTCTATGGTGAAAAAGGAAATATCCTCCAATGAAATCTGGAAAGAAGGTTTCTGAGAAACTGCTTAGTGTTCTGTTAATTCATCTCTCCGAGTTACATCTGTATTTCATTGATCTCTTTGCTAGCCTTATTTCTGTGGAATCTGAGAACATATATTTCGGATCCCTTTGAAGACTATAGGGCGAATGGAAATATCCTCCGATTACAAAGAGAAAGAAGCTTTCTGAGAAACTTCTTTGTGTTCTGTGAAATCATCTCACAGAGTTACAGCTTTCCCCTCAAGAAGCCTTTCGCTAAGACAGTTCTTGTGGAATTGGCAAAGTGGTATTTGGAAGCCCATAAAGGGCTATGGTGAGAAAGGAAATATCCTCCGATGAAATCTGGAAAGAAGCTTTCTGGGAAACTGCTTAGTGTTCTGTTAATTCATCTCACAGAGTTACATCTGTATTTCGTGGATTTCTTTGATAGCCTTATTTCTGTGGAATCTGAGAAGAGATATTTCGGATCCCTTTGAAGACTATAGGGCCAAAGTAAATATCCTCCGATAACAAAGAGAAAGAAGCTTTCTGTGAAACTTCTTTGTGTTCTGTGAAATCATCTCACAGAGTTACAGCTTTCCCCTCAAGAAGCCTTTCGCTAAGACAGTTCTTGTGGAATTGGCAAAGTGATATTTGGAAGCCCTTAGAGGGCTATGGAGAAAAAGGAAATATCCTCCGATGTAATCTGGAAAGAAGCTTTCTGAGAAACTGCTTAGTGTTCTGTTAATTCATCTCCCAGAGTTACATCTGTATTTCGTGGAACTCTTTGCTAGCCTTATTTCTGTGGAATCTGAGAACAGATATTTCGCATCCCATTGAAAACTATAGGGCCAAAGGAAATATCCTCCGATAACAAAGAGAAAGAAGCTTTCTGAGAAACTTCTTTGTGTTCTGTGAAATCATCTCACAGAGTTACAGCTTTCCCCTCAAGAAGCCTTTCGCTAAGATAGCTCTTGTGGAATTGGCAAAGTGATATTTGGAAGCCAATAGAGGGCTATGGTGAAAAAGGAAATATCCTCCAATGAAATCTGGAAAGAAGGTTTCTGAGAAACTGCTTAGTGTTCTGTTAATTCATCTCTCCGAGTTACATCTGTATTTCATGGATCTCTTTGCTAGCCTTATTTCTGTGGAATCTGAGAACAGATATTTCGGATCCCTTTGAAGACTATAGGGCCAATGGAAATATCCTCCGATAACAAAGAGAAAGAAGCTTTCTGAGAAACTTCTTTGTGTTCTGTGAAATCATCTCACAGAGTTACAGCTTTCCCCTCAAGAAGCCTTTCGCTAAGACAGTTCTTGTGGAATTGGCAAAGTGATATTTGGAAGCCCATAGAGGGCTATGGTGAAAAAGGAAATATCCTCCGATGAAATGTGGAAAGAAGCTTTCTGAGAAACTGCTTAGTGTTCTGTTAATTCATCTCCCAGAGTTACATCTGTATTACGTGGATCTCTTTGCTAGACTTATTTCTGTGGAATCTGAGAAGAGATATTTCGGATCCCTTTGAAGACTATAGGGCCAAAGGAAATATCCTCCGATAACAAAGAGAAAGAAGCTTTCTGAGAAACTCCTTCGTGTTCTGTGAAATCATGTCACAGAGTTACAGCTTTCCCCTGGAGAAGTCTTTCGCTAAGAAAGTTCTTGTGGAATTGGCAAAGTGATATTTGGAAGCCCATAAAGGGCCATGGTGAAAAAGGAAATATCCTCCGATGAAATCTGGAAAGAAGCTTTCTGAGAACCTGCTTAGTGTTCTGTTAATTCATCTCCCAGAGTTACATCTGTATTTCGTGGAACTCTTTGCTAGCCTTATTTCTGTGGAATCTGAGAACAGATATTGGAGATCCGTTTTTACACTATAGGGCCAAAGGAAATATCCTCCGAAAACAAAGAGAAAGAAGCTTTCTGAGAAACTCCTTTGTGTTCTGTGAAATCATGTCACAGAGTTACAGCTTTCCCCTGGAGAAGTCTTTCGCTAAGAAAGTTCTTGTGGAATTGGCAAAGTGATATTTGGAAGCCCATAAAGGGCTATGGTGAAAAAGGAAATATCCTCCGATGAAACCTGGAAAGAAGCTTTCTAAGAACCTGCTTAGTGTTCTGTTAATTCATCTCCCAGAGTTACATCTGTATTTCGTGGATCTCTTTGCTAGCCTTATTTCTGTGGAATCTGAGAAGAGATATTTCGGATCCCTTTGAAGACTGTAGAGCCAAAGGAAATATCCTCCTATAACAAAGAGAAAGAAGCTTTCTGAGAAACTTCTTTGTGTTCTGTGAAATCATCTCACAGAGTTACAGCTTTCCGCTCAAGAAGCCTTTCGCTAAGACAGTTCTTGTGGAATTGGCAAAGTGATATTTGGGAGCCCATAGAGGGCTATGGTGAAAAAGGAAATATCTTCCGATGAAATCTGGAAAGAAGCTTTCTGAGAAACTGCTTAGTGTTCTGTTAATTCATCTCCCAGAGTTACATCTGTATTTCGTGGATCTCTTTGATAGCCTTATTTCTGTGCAATCTGAGAACAGATATTGCAGATCCATTTTTAGACTATAGGGCCTAAGGAAATATCCTCTGATAACAAAGAGAAAGAAGCTTTCTGAGAATCTCCTTTGTGTTCTGTGAAATCAACTCACAGAGTTACAGCTTTCCCCTGGAGAAGCCTTTCGCTAAGATAGTTCTTGTGGAATTGGCAAAGTGATATTTGGAAGCCCATACAGGGCTATGGTGAAAAAGGAAATATCCTCCGATGAAATCTGGAAAGAAGTTTTCTTGGAAACTCCTTAGTGTTCTGTTAATTCATCTCACAGAGTTACATCTGAATTTCGTGGATCTCTTTGCTAGCCTTATTTCTGTGGAATATGAGAACAGATATTTCGGATCCCTTTGAAGACTATAGGGCCTAAGGAATTATCTTCCGATAACAAAGAGAAAGAAGCTTTCTGAGAAACTTCTTTGTGTTCTGTGAAATCATCTCACAGAGTTACAGCTTTACCCTCAAGAAGCCTTTCGTTAAGACAGTTCTTTTGGAATTCGCAAAGTGATATTTGGAAGGCCACAGAGGGCTATGGTGAAAAAGGAAATATCCTCCGATGAAATCTGGAAAGAAGCTTTCTGAGAAACTGCTTAGTGTTCTGTTAATTCATCTCTCCGAGTTACATCTGTATTTCATGGATCTCTTTGCTAGCCTTATTTCTTTGTAATCTGAGAACATATATTTCGGATCCCTTTGAAGACTATAGGGCCAATGGAAATATCCTCCGATTACAAAGAGAAAGAAGCTTTCTGAGAAACTTCTTTGTGTTCTGTGAAATCATCTCACAGAGTTACAGCTTTCCCCTCAAGAAGCCTTTCGCTAAGACAGTTCTTGTGGATTGGCAAAGTGATATTTGGAAGCCCATAAAGGGCTATGGTGAGAAAAGAAATATCCTCCGATGAAATCTGGAAAGAAGCTTTCTGGGAAACTGCTTAGTGTTCTGTTAATTCATCTCCCAGAGTTACATTTGTATTTCGTGGATTTCTTTGATAGCCTTATTTCTGTGGAATCTGAGAAGAGATATTTCGGATCCCTTTGAAGACTATAGGGCCAAAGGAAATATCCTCCTATAACAAAGAGAAAGAAGCTTTCTGTGAAACTTCTTTGTGTTCTGTGAAATCATCTCACAGAGTTACAGCTTTCCCCTCAAGAAGCCTTTCGCTAAGACAGTTCTTGTGGAATTGGCAAAGTGATATTTGGAAGCCCATAGAGGGCTATGGTGAAAAAGGAAATATCCTCTGACGAAATCTGGAAAGAAGCTTTCTGAGAAACTGCATAGTGTTCTGTTAATTCATCTCACAGAGTTACATCTGTATTTCGGTGATCTCTTTGCCAGCCTTATTTGTGTGGAATCTGAGAACAGATATTTCGGATCCCTTTGAAGCAAATAGGGCCAAAGGAAGTATCCTCCGATAACAAAGAGAAAGAAGCTTTCTGAGAAACTTCTTTGTGTTCTGTGAAATCATCTCACAGAGTTACAGCTTTCCCCTCAAGAAGTCTTTCGCTAAGACAGTTCTTGTGCAATTGGCAAAGTGATATTTGGAAGCCCATAGAGGGCTATGTTGAAAAAGGAAATATCCTCCGATGAAATCTGGAAAGAGGCTTTCTGAGAAACTGCTTAGTGTCTGATAATTCATCTCACAGAGTTACATCTCTATTTCGTGGATCTGTTTGCTAGCCTTATTTCTGTGGAATCTGAGAACAGATATTTTGGATCCCTTTGAAGACTATAGGGCCAAAGGAAATATCCTCCGATAACAAAGAGAAAGAAGCTTTCTGAGAAACTTCTTTGTGTTCTGTGAAATTACCTCACAGAGTTACAGCTTTCCCCTCAAGAAGCCTTTCGCTAAGACTGTTCTTGTGGAATAGGCAAAGTGATATTTGGAAGCCCATAGAGGGATATGGTGAAAAAGGAAATATCCTCTGATGAAATCTGGAAAGAAGGTTTCTGAGAAACTGCTTAGTGTTCTGTTAATTCATCTCTCAGAGTTACATCTGTATTTCATGGATCTCTTAGCTAGCCTTATTTCTGTGAAATCTGAGAACAGATATTTCGGATCCCTTTGAAGACTATAGGGCCAATGGAAATATCCTCCGATAACAAAGAGAAAGAAGCTTTCTGAGAAACTTCTTTGTGTTCTGTGAAATCATCTCACAGAGTTACAGCTTTCCCCTCAAGAAGCCTTTCGCTACGACAGTTCTCGTGGAATTGGCAAAGTGATGTTTGGAAGCCCATAGAGGGCTATGGTGAAAAAGGAAATATCCTCCGATGAAATCTGGAAAGAAGCTTTCTGAGAAACTGCTTAGTGTTCTGTTAATTCATCTCACAGAGTTACATCTGTATTTCGTGGATCTCTTTGCTAGCCTTATTTCTGTGGAATCTGAGAAGAGATATTTCGGATCCTTTTGAAGACTATAGGGCCAAAGGAAATATCCTCCGATAACAAAGAGAAAGAAGCTTTCTGAGAAACTCCTTTGTGTTCTGTGAAATCATGTCACAGAGTTACAGCTTTCCCCTGGAGAAGTCTTTCGCTAAGAAAGTTCTTGTGGAATTGGCAAAGTGATATTTGGAAGCCCATAAAGGGCTATGGTGAAAAAGGAAATATCCTCGGATGAAACCTGGAAAGAAGCTTTCTGAGAAACTGCTTAGTGTTCTGCTAATTCATCTCACAGAGTTACATCTGTTTCGTGGATCTCTTTGCTAGCATTATTTCTGTGGAATCTGAGAAGAGATATTTCGGATCCCTTTGAAGACTATAGAGCCAAAGGAAATATCCTCCTATAACAAAGAGAAAGAAGCTTTCTGAGAAACTTCTTTGTGTTCTGTGAAATCATCTCACAGAGTTACAACTTTCCGCTGAAGAAGCCTTTCGCTAAGACAGTTCTTGTGGAATTGGCAAAGTGATATTTGGAAGCCCACAGAGGGCTATGGTGAAAAAGGAAATATCCTCCGATGAAATTTGGAAAGAAGCTTTCTGAGAAACTTCTTAGTGTTCTGATAATTCATCTCACAGAGTTACATCTGTATTTCGTGGATCTCTTTGCTAGCCTTATTTCTGTGGAATCTGAGAAGAGATATTTCGGATCCCTTTGCAGACTATATTGCCAAAGGAAATATCCTCCGATAACAAAGAGAAAGAAGCTTTCTGAGAAACTTCTTTGTGTTCTGTGAAATCATCTCACAGAGCTACAGCTTTCCCTTCAAGAAGCCTTTCGCTAAGACAGTTCTTGTGGAATTGGCAAAGTGATATTTGGAAGCCCATAGAGGGCTATGGTGAAAAAGGAAATATCCTCCGATGAAATGTGGAAAGAAGCTTTCTGAGAAACTGCTTAGTGTTCTGTTAATTCATCTCACAGAGTTACATCTGTATTTCGTGGATATCTTTGCTAGCCTTATTTCTGTGGAATCTGAGAAGAGATATTTCGGATCCCTTTGAAGACTATAGGGCCAAAGGAAATATCCTCCGATAACAAAGAGAAAGAAGCTTTCTGTGAAACTTCTTTGTGTTCTGTGAAATCATCTCACAGAGTTACAGCTTTCCCGTCAAGAAGCCTTTCGCTAAGACAGTTCTTGTGGAATTGGCAAAGTGATATTTGGAAGCCCATAGAGGGCTATGGAGAAAAAGGAAATATCCTCCGATGAAATGTGGAAAGAAGCTTTCTGAGAAACTGCTTAGTGTTCTGTTAATTCATCTCCCAGAGTTACATCTGTATTTCGTGGATCTCTTTGCTAGCCTTATTTCTGTGGAATCTGAGAACAGATATTGCAGATCCGTTTTTAGACTATAGGGCCAAAGGAAATATCCTCCGATAACAAAGAGAAAGAAGCTTTCTGAGAAACTCCTTTGTGTTCTGTGAAATCATGTCACAGAGTTACAGCTTTCCCCTGGAGAAGTCTTTCGCTAAGAAAGTTCTTGTGGAATTGGCAAAGTGATATTTGGAAGCCCTAAAGGGCTATGGTGAAAAAGGAAATATCCTCCGATGAAATCTGGAAAGAAGCTTTCTGAGAACCTGCTTAGTGTTCTGTTAATTCATCTCCCAGAGTTACATCTGTATTTCGTGGAACTCTTTGCTAGCCTTATTTCTGTGGAATCTGAGAACAGATATTGCAGATCCGTTTTTACACTATAGGGCCAAAGGAAATATCCTCCGATAACAAAGAGAAAGAAGCTTTCTGAGAAACTCCTTTGTGTTCTGTGAAATCATGTCACAGAGTTACAGCTTTCCCCTGGAGAAGTCTTTCGCTAAGAAAGTTCTTGTGGAATTGGCAAGGTGATATTTGGAAGCCCATAAAGGGCTATGGTGAAAAAGGAAATATCCTCCGATGAAATCTGGAAAGAAGCTTTCTGAGAAACTGCTTAGTGTTCTGTTAATTCATCTCACAGAGTTACATCTGTATTTCGTGGATCTCTTTGCTAGCCTTATTTCTGTGGAATCTGAGAAGAGATATTTCGGATCCCTTTGAAGACTATAGAGCCAAAGGAAATATCCTCCTATTACAAAGAGAAAGAAGCTTTCTGAGAAACTTCTTTGTGTTCTGTGAAATCATCTCACAGAGTTACAGCTTTCCCCTCAAGAAGCCTTTCGCTAAGACAGTTTTTGTGGAATTGGCAAAGTGATATTTGGAAGCCCATAGAGGGCTATGGTGAAAAACGAAATATCTTCCGATGAAATCTGGAAAGAAGCTTTCTGAGAAACTGCTGAGTGTTCTGTTAGTTCATCTCCCAGAGTTACATCCGTATTTCGTGGATCTCTTTGGTAGCCTTATTTCTGTGGAATGTGAGAACAGATATTGCAGATCCATTTTTAGACTATGGGGCCTAAGGAAATATCCTCCGATAACAAAGAGAAAGAAGCTTTCTGAGAAACTCCTTTGTTTTCTGTGAAATCATCTCACAGAGTTACAGCTTTCCCCTGGAGAAGCCTTTCGCTAAGACAGTTCTTGTGGAATTGGCAAAGTCATATTTGGAAGCCCATACAGGGCTATGGTGAAAAAGGAAATATCCTCCGATGAAATCTGGAAAGAAGTTTTCTTAGAAACTCCTTAGTGTTCTGTTAATTCATCTCACAGAGTTACATCTGTATTTCGTGGATCTCTTTGCTAGCCTTATTTCTGTGGAATCTGAGAACAGATATTTCGGATCCCTTTGAAGACTATAGGGCCTAAGGAAATATCTTCCGATAACAAAGAGAAAGAAGCTTTCTGAGAAAATTCTTTGTGTTCTGTGAAATCATCTCACAGAGTTACAGCTTTACCCTCAATAAGCCTTTCGTTAAGACAGTTCTTTTGGAATTCGCAAAGTGATATTTGGAAGCCCACAGAGGGCTATGGTGAAAAAGGAAATATCCTCCGATGAAATCTGGAAAGAAGCTTTCTGAGAAACTGCTTAGTGTTCTGTTAATTCATCTCTCACAGTTACATCTGTATTTCATGGATCACTTTGCTAGCCTTATTTCTGTGTAATCTGAGAACAGATATTTCGGATCCCTTTGAAGACTATAGGGCTAAAGGAAATATCCTCTGATAACAAAGAGAAAGAAGCTTTCTGAGAAACTCCTTTGTGTTCTGTGAAATCATGTCACAGAGTTACAGCTTTCCCCTGGAGAAGTCTTTCGCTAAGAAAGTTCTTGTGGAATTGGCAAAGTGATATTTGGAAGCCCATAAAGGGCTATGGTGAAAAAGGAAATATCCTCCGATGAAACCTGGAAAGAAGCTTTCTGAGAAACTGCTTAGTGTTCTGTTAATTCATCTCACAGAGTTACATCTGTATTTCGTGGATCTCTTTGCTAGCCTTATTTCTGTGGAATCTGAGAAGAGATATTTCGGATCCCTTTGAAGACTATAGAGCCAAAGGAAATATCCTCCTATAACAAAGAGAAAGAAGCTTTCTGAGAAACTTCTTTGTGTTCTGTGAAATCATCTCACAGAGTTACAGCTTTCCGCTCAAGAAGCCTTTCGCTAAGACAGTTCTTGTGGAATTGGAAAAGTGATATTTGGAAGCCCATAGAGGGCTATGGTGAAAAATGAAATATCTTCCGATGAAATCTGGAAAGAAGCTTTCTGAGAAACTGCTTAGTGTTCTGTTAATTCATCTCCCAGAGTTACATCTGTATTTCGTGGATCTCTTTGGTAGCCTTATTTCTGTGGAATCTGAGAACAGATTTTGCAGATCCATTTTTAGACTATAGGGCCTAAGGAAATATCCTCCGATAACAAAGAGAAAGAAGCTTTCTGAGAATCTCCTTTGTGTTCTGTGAAATCATCTCACAGAGTTACAGCTTTCCCCTGGAGAAGCCTTTCACTAAGACAGTTCTTGTGGAATTGGCAAAGTGATATTTGGAAGCCCATACAGGGCTATGGAGAAAAAGGAAATATCCTCCGATGAAATCTGGAAAGAAGCTTTCTGAGAAACTGCTTAGTGTTGTGTTAATTCAGCTCCCAGAGTTAGATCTGTATTTCGCGGATCTCTTTGCTAGCCATACTTCTGTGTAATGTGAGAACAGATATTTCGGATCCCTTTGAAGGCTATAGGGCCAAAGGAAATATCCTCCGATAACAAAGAGAAGAAGCTTTCTGAGAAACTCCTTTGTGTTCTGTGAAATCATGTCACAGAGTTACAGCTTTCCCCTGGAGAAGTCTTTCGCTAAGAAAGTTCTTGTGGAATTGGCAAAGTGATATTTGGAAGCCCATAAAGGGCTATGGTGAAAAAGGAAATATCCTCCGATGAAATCTGGAAAGAAGCTTTCTGAGAAACTGCTTAGTGTTCTGTTAATTCATCTCACAGAGTTACATCTGTATTTCGTGGATCTCTTTGCTAGCCTTATTTCTGTGGAATCTGAGAACAGACATTTCGGATCACTTTGAAGACTATAGGGCCAAAGGAAATATCCTCCAATAACAAAGACAAATAAGCTTTCTGAGAAACTTCTTTGTGTTCTGTGAAATCAACTCACAGAGTTACAACTTTCCCCTCAACAAGCCTTTCGCTAAGACAGTTCTTGTGGAATTGGCAAAGTGATATTTGGAAGCCCTTAGAGGGCTATGGTGAAAAAGGAAATATCCTCCGATGAAATATGGAAAGAAGCTTTCACAGAAACTGTTTAGTCTTCTGTTAATTCATCTCACAGAGTTACATCTGTATTTCGTGGATCTCTTTGCTAGCCTTATTTCTGTGGAATCTCAGAACAGATATTTCGGATCCCTCTGAAGGCTATAGGGCCAAAGGAAATATCCTCCGATAACAAAGAGAAAGAAGCTTTCTGAGAAACTTCTTTGTGTTCTGTGAAATCATCTCACAGAGTTACAGCTTTCCCCTCAAGAAGCCTTTCGCTACGACAGTTCTCGTGGAATTGGCAAAGTGATATTTGGAAGCCCAAAGAGGGCTATGGTGAAAAAGGAAATATCCTCCGATGAAATCTGGAAAGAAGCTTTCTGAGAAACTGCTTAGTGTTCTGTTAATTCATCTCACAGAGTTACTTCTGTATTTCGTGGATCTCTTTGCTAGCCTTATTTCTGTGGAATCTGAGAAGAGATATTTCGGATCCCTTTGAAGACTATAGGGCCAAACGAATTATCCTCCGATAACAAAGAGAAAGAAGCTTTCTGAGAAACTCCTTTGTGTTCTGTGAAATCATGTCACAGAGTTACAGCTTTCCCCTAGAGAAGTCTTTCGCTAAGAAAGTTCTTGTGGAATTGGCAAAGTGATATTTGGAAGCCCATAAAGGGCTATGGTGAAAAAGGAAATATCCTCCGATGAAACCTGGAAAGAAGCTTTCTGAGAAACTGCTTAGTGTTCTGCTAATTCATCTCACAGAGTTACATCTGTTTCGTGGATCTCTTTGCTAGCATTATTTCTGTGGAATCTGAGAAGAGATATTTCGGATCCCTTTGAAGACTATAGAGCCAAAGGAAATATCCTCCTATAACAAAGAGAAAGAAGCTTTCTGAGAAACTTCTTTGTGTTCTGTGAAATCATCTCACAGAGTTACAGCTTTCCGCTCAAGAAGCCTTTCGCTAAGACAGTTCTTGTGGAATTGGCAAAGTGATATTTGGAAGCCCATAGAGGGCTATGGTGAAAAAGGAAATATCTTCCGATGAAATCTGGAAAGAAGCTTTCTGAGAAACTGCTTAGTGTTCTGTTAATTCATCTCCCAGAGTTACATCTGTATTTCGTGGATCTCTTTGGTAGCCTTATTTCTGTGGAATCTGAGAACAGATATTGCAGATCCATTTTTAGACTATAGGGCCAATGGAAATATCCTCCGATAACAAAGAGAAAGAAGCTTTCTGAGAATCTCCTTTGTGTTCTGTGAAATCATCTCACAGAGTTACAGCTTTCCCCGGGAGAAGCCTTTCGCTAAGACAGTTCTTGTGGAATTGGCAAAGTGATATTTGGAAGCCCATACAGGGCTATGGTGAAAAAGGAAATATCCTCCGATGAAATCTGGAAAGAAGTTTTCTTGGAAACTGCTTAGTGTTCTGTTAATTCATCTCACAGAGTTACATCTGTATTTCGTGGATCTCTTTGCTAGCCTTATTTCTGTGGAATCTGAGAAGAGATATTTCGGATCCCTTTGCAGACTATATTGCCAAAGGAAATATCCTCCGATAACAAAGAGAAAGAAGCTTTCTTAGAAACTTCTTTGTGTTCTGTGAAATCATCTCACAGAGTTACCGCTTTCCCCTCAAGAAGCCTTTCGCTAAGATAGTTCTTGTGGAATTGGCAAAGTGATATTTGGAAGCCAATAGTGGGCTATGGTGAAAAAGGAAATATCCTCCAATGAAATCTGGAAAGAAGGTTTCTGAGAAACTGCTTAGTGTTCCGTTAATTCATCTCTCAGAGTTACATCTGTATTTCATGGATCTCTTTGCTAGCCTTATTTCTGTGGAATATGAGAACAGATATTTCGGATCCCTTTGAAGACTATAGGGCCAATGGAAATATCCTCCGATAACAAAGAGAAAGAAGCTTTCTGAGAAACTTCTTTGTGTTCTGTGAAATCATCTCACAGAGTTAGAGCTTTCCCCTCAAGAAGCCTTTCGCTAAGACAGTTCTTGTGGAATTGGCAAAGTGATATTTGGAAGCCCATAGAGGGCTATGGTGAAAAAGGAAATATCCTCCGATGAAATGTGGAAAGAAGCTTTCTGAGAAACTGCTTAGTGTTCTGTTAATTCATCTCCCAGAGTTACATCTGTATTTCGTGGATCTCTTTGCTAGCCTTATTTCTGTGGAATCTGAGAAGAGATATTTCGGATCCCTTTGAAGACTATAGGGCCAAAGGAAATATCCTCCGATAACAAAGAGAAAGAAGCTTTCTGTGAAACTTCTTTGTGTTCTCTGAAATCATCTCACAGAGTTACAGCTTTCCCGTCAAGAAGCCTTTCGCTAAGACAGTTCTTGTGGAATTGGCAAAGTGATATTTGGAAGCCCATAGAGGGCTATGGAGAAAAAGGAAATATCCTCCGATGAAATCTGGAAAGAAGCTTTCTGAGAAACTGCTTAGTGTTCGGTTAATTCATCTCCCAGAGTTACATCTGTATTTCGTGGATCTCTTTGCTAGCCTTATTTCTGTGGAATCTGAGAACAGATATTGCAGATCCGTTTTTAGACTATAGGGCCAAAGGAAATATCCTCCGATAACAAAGAGAAAGAAGCTTTCTGAGAAACTCCTTTGTGTTCTGTGAAATCGTGTCACAGAGTTACAGCTTTACCCTGGAGAAGTCTTTCGCTAAGAAAGTTCTTGTGGAATTGGCAAAGTGATATTTGGAAGCCCATAAAGGGCTATGGTGAAAAAGGAAATATCCTCCGATGAAACCTGGAAAGAAGCTTTCTGAGAACCTGCTTAGTGTTCTGTTAATTCATCTCACAGAGTTACATCTGTATTTCGTGGATCTCTTTGCTAGCCTTATTTCTGTGGAATCTGAGAAGAGATATTTCAGATCCCTTTGAAGACTGTAGAGCCAAAGGAAATATCCTCCTATAACAAAGAGAAAGAAGCTTTCTGAGAAACTTCTTTGTGTTCTGTGAAATCATCTCACAGAGTTACAGCTTTCCGCTCAAGAAGCCTTTCGCTAAGACAGTTCTTGTGGAATTGGCAAAGTGATATTTGGGAGCCCATGGAGGGCTATGGTGAAAAAGGAAATATCTTCCGATGAAATCTGGAAAGAAGCTTTCTGAGAAACTGCTTAATGTTCTGTTAATTCATCTCCCAGAGTTACATCTGTATTTCGTGGATCTCTTTGGCAGCCTTATTTCTGTGGAATCTGAGAACAGATATTGCAGATCCATTTTTAGACTATAGGGCCTAAGGAAATATCCTCCGATAACAAAGAGAAAGAAGCTTTCTGAGAATCTCCTTTGTGTTCTGTGAAATCAACTCACAGAGTTACAGCTTTCCCCTCAAGAAGCCTTTCGCTAGGACAGTTCTTGTGGAATTGGCAAAGTGATATTTGGAAGCCCATACAGGGCTATGGTGAAAAAGGAAATATCCTCCGATGAAATCTGGAAAGAAGTTTTCTTGGAAACTGCTTAGTGTTCTGTTAATTCATCTCACAGAGTTACATCTGTATTTCGTGGATCTCTTTGCTAGCCTTATTTCTGTGGAATCTGAGAACACATATTTCGGATCCCTTTGAAGAGTATAGGGCCAAAGGAAATATCTTCCGATAACAAAGAGAAAGAAGCTTTCTGAGAAACTTCTTTGTGTTCTGTGAAATCATCTCACAGAGTTACAGCTTTACCCTCAAGAAGCCTTTCGCTAAGACAGTTCTTGTGGAATTGGCAAAGTGGTATTTGGAAGCCCACAGAGGGCTATGGTGAAAAAGGAAATATCCTCCGATGAAATTTGGAAAGAAGCTTTCTGAGAAACTGCTTAGTGTTCTGATAATTCATCTCACGGAGTTACATCTGTGTTTCGTGGATCTCTTTGCTAGCCTTATTTCTGTGGAATCTGAGAAGAGATATTTCGGATCCCTTTGAAGACTATATTGCCAAAGGAAATATCCTCCGATAACAAAGAGAAAGAAGCTTTCTGAGAAACTTCTTTGTGTTCTGTGAAATCATCTCACAGAGTTACAGCTTTCCCCTGAAGAAGCCTTTCGCTAAGATAGCTCTTGTGGAATTGGCAAAGTGATATTTGGAAGCCCATAGAGGGCTATGGTGAAAAAGGAAATATCCTCCGATGAAATCTGGAAAGAAGCTTTCTGAGAAACTGCTTAGTGTTCTGTTAATTCATCTCCCAGCGTTACATCTGTATTACGTGTATCTCTTTGCTAGACTTATTTCTGTGGAATCTGAGAAGAGATATTTCGGATCCCTTTGAAGACTATAGGGCCAAAGGAAATATCCTCCGATAACAAAGAGAAAGAAGCTTTCTGTGAAACTTCTTTGTGTTCTGTGAAATCATCTCACAGAGTTACAGCTTTCCCCTCAAGAAGCCTTTCGCTAAGACAGTTCTTGTGGAATTGGCAAAGTGATATTTGGAAGCCCTTAGAGGGCTATGGAGAAAAAGGAAATATCCTCCAATGAAATCTGGAAAGAAGCTTTCTGAGAAACTGCTTAGTGTTCTGTTAATTCATCTCCCAGAGTTACATCTGTATTTCGTGGATCTTTTTGCTAGCCTTACTTCTGTGGAATCTGAGAATAGATATTGCAGATCCGTTTTTAGACTATAGGGCCAAAGGAAATATCCTCCGATAACAAAGAGAAAGAAGCTTTCTGAGAAACTCCTTTGTGTTCTGTGAAATCATGTCACAGAGTTACAGCTTTCCCCTGGAGAAGTCTTTCGCTAAGAAAGTTCTTGTGGAATTGGCAAAGTGATATTTGGAAGCCCATAAAGGGCTATGGTGAAAAAGCAAATATCCTCCGATGAAATCTGGAAAGAAGCTTTCTGAGAAACTGCTTAGTGTTCTGTTAATTCATCTCACAGAGTTACATCTGTATTTCGTGGATCTCTTTGCTAGCCTTATTTCTGTGGAATCTGAGAAGAGATATTTCGGATCCCTTTGAAGACTATAGAGCCAAAGGAAATATCCTCCTATTACAAAGAGAAAGAAGCTTTCTGAGAAACTTCTTTGTGTTCTGTGAAATCATCTCACAGAGTTACTGCATTCCCCTCAAGAAGCCTTTCGCTAAGACAGTTTTTGTGGAATTGGCAAAGTGATATTTGGAAGCCCATAGAGGGCTATGGTGAAAAAGGAAATATCTTCCGATGAAATCTGGAAAGAAGCTTTCTGAGAAACTGCTGAGTGTTCTGTTAGTTCATCTCCCAGAGTTACATCTGTATTTCGTGGATCTCTTTGGTAGCCTTATTTCTGTGGAAAGTGAGATCAGATATTGCAGATCCATTTTTAGACTATAGGGCCTAAGGAAATATCCTCCGATAACAAAGAGAAAGAAGCTTTCTGAGAAACTCCTTTGTTTTCTGTGAAATCATCTCACAGAGTTACAGCTTTCCCCTGGAGAAGCCTTTCGCTAAGACAGTTCTTGTGGAATTGGCAAAGTGATATTTGGAAGCCCATACAGGGCTATGGTGAAAAAGGAAATATCCTCCGATGAAATCTGGAAAGAAGTTTTCTTAGAAACTCCTTAGTGTTCTGTTAATTCATCTCACAGAGTTACATCTGTATTTCGTGGATCTCTTTGCTAGCCTTATTTCTGTGGAATCTGAGAACAGATATTTCGGATCCCTTTGAAGACTATAGGGCCTAAGGAAATATCTTCCGATAACAAAGAGAAAGAAGCTTTCTGAGAAACTTCTTTGTGTTCTGTGAAATCATCTCACAGAGTTACAGCTTTACCCTCAAGAAGCCTTTCGTTAAGACAGTTCATTTGGAATTCGCAAAGTGATATTTGGAAGCCCACAGAGGGCTATGGTGAAAAAGGAAATATCCTCCGATGAAATCTGGAAAGAAGCTTTCTGAGAAACTGCTTAGTGTTCTGTTAATTCATCTCACAGAGTTACATCTGTATTTCATGGATCTCTTTGCTAGCCTTATTTCTGTGTAATCTGAGAACAGATATTTCGGATCCCTTTGAAGACTATAGGGCCAATGGAAATATCCTCCGTTAGCAAAGAGAAAGAAGCTTTCTGAGAAACTTCTTTGTGTTCTGTGAAATCATCTCACAGAGTTACAGCTTTCCCCTCAGGAAGCCTTTCGCTAAGACAGTTCTTGTGGAATTCGCAAAGTGATATTTGGAAGCCCATAGAGGGCTATGGTGAGAAAGGAAATATCCTCCGATGAAATCTGGAAAGAAGCTTTCTGAGAAACTGCTTAGTGTTCTGTTAATTCATCTCCCAGAGTTACATCTGAATTTCGTGGATCTCTTTGATAGCCTTATTTCTGTGGAATCTGAGAAGAGATATTTCGGATCCCTTTGAAGACTATAGGTCCAAAGGAAATATCCTCCGATAACAAAGAGAAAGAAGCTTTCTGTGAAACTTCTTTGTGTTCTGTGAAATCATCTCACAGAGTTACAGCTTTCCCCTCAAGAAGCCTTTCGCTAAGACAGTTCTTGTGGAGTTGGCAAAGTGATATTTGGAAGCCCTTAGAGGGCTATGGTGAAAAAGGAAATATCCTCCGATGAAATCTGGAAAGAAGCTTTCTGAGAAACTGCATCGTGTTCTGTTAATTCATCTCACAGAGTTACATCTGTATTTCGTCGATCTCTTTGCCAGCCTTATTTGTGTGGAATCTAAGAACAGATATTTCGGATCCCTTTGAAGGAAATAGGGCCAAAGGAAGTATCCTCCGATAACAAAGAGAAAGAAGCTTTCTGAGAAACTTCTTTGTGTTCTGTGAAATCATCTCACAGAGTTACAGCTTTCCCCTCAAGAAGCCTTTCGCTAAGACAGTTCTTGTGCAATTGGCAAAGTGATATTTGGAAGCCCATAGAGGGCTATGGTGGAAAAGGAAATATCCTCCGATGAAATCTGGAAAGAGGCTTTCTGATAAACTGCTTAGTGTTCTGTTAATTCATCTCACAGAGTTACATCTCTATTTCGTGGATCTGTTTGCTAGCCTTATTTCTGTGGAATCTGAGAACAGATATTTTGGATCCCTTTGAAGACTATAGGGCTAAAGGAAATATCCTCTGATAACAAAGAGAAAGAAGCTTTCTGAGAAACTTCTTTGTGTTCTGTGAAATCATCTCACAGAGTTACAGCTTTCCCCTGGAGAAGTCTTTCGCTAAGAAAGTTCTTGTGGAATTGGCAAAGTGATATTTAGAAGCCCATAGAGGGCTATGTTGAAAAAGGAAATATCCTCCGATGAATTCTGGAAAGAAGCTTTCTGAGAAACTGCTTAGTGTTCTGTTAATTCATCTCACAGAGTTACATCTGTATTTCGTGGATCTCTTTGCTAGCCTTATTTCTGTGGAATCTGAGAAGAGATATTTCGGATCCCTTTGAAGACTATAGAGCCAAAGGAAATATCCTCCTATAACAAAGAGAAAGAAGCTTTCTGAGTAACTTCTTTGTGTTCTGTGAAATCATCTCACAGAGTTACAGCTTTCCGCTCAAGAAGCCTTTCGCTAAGACAGTTCTTGTGGAATTGGCAAAGTGATATTTGGAAGCCCATAGAGGGCTATGGTGAAAAAGGAAATATCTTCCGATGAAATCTGGAAAGAAGCTTTCTGAGAAACTGCTTAGTGTTCTGTTAATTCATCTCCCAGAGTTACATCTGTATTTCGTGGATCTCTTTGGTAGCCTTATTTCTGTGGAATCTGAGAACAGATATTGCAGATCCATTTTTAGACTATAGGGCCTAAGGAAATATCCTCCGATAACAAAGAGAAAGAAGCTTTCTGAGAATCTCCTTTGTGTTCTGTGAAATCATCTCACAGAGTTACAGCATTCCCCTGGAGTAGCCTTTCGCTAAGACAGTTCTTGTGGAATTGGCAAAGTGATATTTGGAAGCCCATACAGGGCTATGGAGAAAAAGGAAATATCCTCCGATGAAATCTGGAAAGAACCTTTCTGAGAAACTGCTTAGTGTTCTGTTAATTCATCTCCCAGTGTTACATCTGTATTTCGTGGATCTCTTTGCTAGCCTTATTTCTGTGGAATCTGAGAACAGATATTGCAGATCCGTTTTTAGACTATAGGGCCAAAGGAAATATCCTCCGATAACAAAGAGAAAGAAGCTTTCTGAGAAACTCCTTTGTGTTCTGTGAAATCATGTCACAATAGTTACAGCTTTCCCCTGGAGAAGTCTTTCGCTAAGAAAGTTCTTGTGGAATTGGCAAAGTGATATTTGGAAGCCCATAAAGGGCTATGGTGAAAAAGGAAATATCCTCCGATGAAATCTGGAAAGAAGCTTTCTGAGAAACTGCTTAGTGTTATGTTAATTCCTCTCACAGAGTTACATCTGTATTTCGTGGATCTCTTTGCTAGCCTTATTTCTGTGGAATCTGAGAACAGACATTTCGGATCACTTTGAAGACTATAGGGCCAAAGGAAATATCCTCCAATAACAAAGACAAATAAGCTTTCTGAGAAACTTCTTTGTGTTCTGTGAAATCAACTCACAGAGTTACAACTTTCCCCTCAAGAAGCCTTTCGCTAAGACAGTTCTTGTGGAATTGGCAAAGTGATATTTGGAAGTCCTTAGAGGGCTATGGTGAAAAAGGAAATATCCTCCGATGAAATATGGAAAGAAGCTTTCACAGAAACTGTTTAGTGTTCTGTTAATTCATCTCACAGAGTTACATCTGTATTTCGTGGATCTCTTTGCTAGCCTTATTTCTGTGGAATCTCAGAACAGATATTTCGGATCCCTCTGAAGACTATAGGGCCAAAGGAAATATCCTCCGATAACAAAGAGAAAGAAGCTTTCTGAGAAACTTCTTTGTGTTCTGTGAAATCATCTCACAGAGATACAGCTTTCCACTCAAGAAGCCTTTCGCTAAGACAGTTCTTGTGGAATTGGCAAAGTGATATTTGGAAGCCCATAGAGGGCTATGGTGAAAAAGGAAATATCTTCCGATGAAATCTGGAAAGAAGCTTTCTGAGAAACTGCTTAGTGTTCTGTTAATTCATCTCCCAGAGTTACATCTGTATTTCGTGGATGTCTTTGCTAGCCTTATATCTGTGGAATCTGAGAACAGATATTGCCGATCCATTTTTAGACTATAGGGCCTAAGGAAATATCCTCCGATAACAAAGAGAAAGAAGCTTTCTGAGAAACTACTTTGTGTTCTGTGAAATCATCTCGCAGAGTTACAGCTTTCCCCTGGAGAAGCCTTTCACTAAGACAGTTCTTGTGGAATTCGCAAAGTGATATTTGGAAGCCCATAGAGGGCTATGGTGAAAAAGGAAATATCCTCCGATGAAATCTGGAAAGAAGTTTTCTTGGAAACTGCTTAGTGTTCTGTTAATTCATCTCACAGAGTTACATCTGTATTTCGTGGATCTCTTTGCTAGCCTTATTTCTGTGGAATCTGAGAACAGATATTTCGGATCCCTTTGAAGACTATAGGTCCAAAGGAAATATCCTCCGATAACAAAGAGAAAGAAGCTTTCTGAGAAACTTCTTTGTGTTCTTTGAAATCATCTCACAGAGTTACAGCTTTACCCTCAAGAAGCCTTTCGCTAAGACAGTTCTTGTGGAATGGGCAAAGTGATATTTGGAAGCCCATACAGGGCTATGGTGAAAAAGGAAATATCCTCCGATGAAATCTGGAAAGAAGTTTTCTTGGAAACTGCTTAGTGTTCTGTTAATTCATCTCACAGAGTTACATCTGTATATCGTGGATCTCTTTGCTAGCCTTATTTCTGTGGAATCTGAGAACACATATTTCGGATCCCTTTAAGACTATAGGGCCAAAGGAAATATCTTCCGATAACAAAGAGAAAGAAGCTTTCTGAGAAACTTCTTTGTGTTCTGTGAAATCATCTCACAGAGTTACAGCTTTACCCTCAAGAAGCCTTTCGCTAAGACAGTTCTTGTGGAATTGGCAAAGTGATATTTGGAAGCCCACAGAGGGCTATGGTGAAAAAGGAAATATCCTCCGATGAAATTTGGAAAGAAGCTTTCTGAGAAACTGCTTAGTGTTCTGATAATTCATCTCACAGAGTTACATCTGTATTTCGTGTATCTCTTTGCTAGCCTTATTTCTGTGGAATCTGAGAAGAGATATTTCGGATCCCTTTGAAGACTATATTGCCAAAGGAAATATCCTCCGATAACAAAGAGAAAGAAGCTTTCTGAGAAACTTCTTTGTGTTCTGTGAAATCATCTCACAGAGTTACAGCTTTCCCCTCAAGAAGCCTTTCGCTAAGATAGCTCTTGTGGAATTGGCAAAGTGATATTTGGAAGCCAATAGAGGGCTATGGTGAAAAAGGAAATATCCTCCAATGAAATCTGGAAAGAAGGTTTCTGAGAAACTGCTTAGTGTTCTGTTAATTCATCTCTCAGAGTTACATCTGTATTTCATGGATCTCTTTGCTAGCCTTATTTCTGTGGAATCTGAGAACAGATATTTCGGATCCTTTTGAAGACTATAGGGCCAATGGAAATATCCTCCGATAACAAAGTGAAAGAAGCTTTCTGAGAAACTTCTTTGTGTTCTGTGAAATCATCTCACAGAGTTACAGCTTTCCCCTCAAGAAGCCTTTCGCTAAGACAGTTCTTGTGGAATTGGCAAAGTGATATTTGGAAGCCCATAGAGGGCTATGGTGAAAAAGGAAATATCCTCCGATGAAATGTGGAAAGAAGCTTTCTGAAAAACTGCTTAGTGTTCTGTTAATTCATCTCCCAGAGTTACATCTGTATTACGTGGATCTCTTTGCTAGACTTATTTCTGTGGAATCTGAGAAGAGATATTTCGGATCCCTTTGAAGACTATAGGGCCAAAGGAAATATCCTCCGATAACAAAGAGAAAGAAGCTTTCTGTGAAACTTCTTTGTGTTCTGTGAAATCATCTCACAGAGTTACAGCTTTCCCCTCAAGAAGCCTTTCGTTAAGACAGTTCTTGCGGAATTGGTAAAGTGATATTTGGAAGCCCTTAGAGGGCTATGGAGAAAAAGGAAATATCCTCCAATGAAATCTGGGAAGAAGCTTTCTGAGAAACTGCTTAGTGTTCTGTTAATTCATCCCCCAGAGTTACATCTGTATTTCGTGGATCTCTTTGCTAGCCTTATTTCTGTGGAATCTGAGAACAGATATTGCAGATCCGTTTTTAGACTATAGGTCCTAAGGAAATATCCTCCGATAACAAAGAGAAAGAAGCTTTCTGAGAAACTCCTTTGTGTTCTGTGAAATCATGTCACAGAGTTACAGCTTTCCCCTGGAGAAGTCTTTCGCTAAGAAAGTTCTTGTGGAATTGGCAAAGTGATATTTGGAAGCCCATAAAAGGCTATGGTGAAAAAGCAAATATCCACCGATGAAATCTGGAAAGAAGCTTTCTGAGAAACTGCTTAGTGTTCTGTTAATTCATCTCACAGAGTTACATCTGTATTTCGTGCATCTCTTTGCTAGCCTTATTTCTGTGGAATCTGAGAAGAGATATTTCGGATCCCTTTGAAGAATATAGAGCCAAAGGAAATATCCTCCTATTACAAAGAGATAGAAGCTTTCTGAGAAACTTCTTTGTGTTCTGTGAAATCATCTCAGAGATTTACAGCTTTCCCCTCAAGAAGACTTTCGCTAAGACAGTTCTTGTGGAATTGGCAAAGTGATATTTGGAAGCCCATAGAGGGCTATGGTGAAAAAGGAAATATCCTCCGATGAAATCTGGGAAGAAGCTTTCTGAGAAACTGCTTAGTGTTCTGTTTATTCATCTCACAGAGTTACATCTGTATTTCGTGGATCTCTTTGCTAGCCTTATTTATGTGGAATCTGAGAACAGATATTTCGGATGCCTTTGAAGACTATATTGCCAAAGGAAATATCCTCTGATAACAAAGAGAAAGAAGCTTTCTGAGAAACTTCTTTGTGTTCTGTGAAATCATCTCACAGAGCTACAGCTTTCCCCTCAAGAAGCCTTTCGCTAAGACAGTTCTTGTGGAATTGGCAAAGTGATATTTGGAATCCCTTAGAGGGCTATGGTGAAAAAGGAAATATACTCCGATGAAACTTGGAAAGAAGCTTTCTGAGAAACTGCTTAGTGTTATGTTAATTCATCTCACAGAGTTACATCTGTATTTCGTGGATCACTTTGCTAGCCTTATTTCTGTGGAATCTGAGAACGGATATTTCGGATCCCATTGAAGACTATAGGGCCAAAGGAAATATCCTCCGATAACAAAGTGAAAGAAGCTTTCTGAGAAACTTCTTTGTGTTCTGTGAAATCATCTCACAGAGTTACAGCTTTCCCCCCAAGAAGACTTTCGCTAAGACATTTCTTGTGGAATTGGCAAAGTGATATTTGGAAGCCCACAAAGGGCTATGGTGAAAAAGGAAATATCCTCCGATGAAATCTGGAAAGAAGCTTTCAGAGAAACTGCTTAGTGTTCTGTTAATTCATCTCACAGAGTTACATCTGTATTTCGTGGATCTCTTTGTTAGCCTTATTTCTCTGCAAACTGAGAACAGATATTTCGGATACCTCTGAAGACTATAGGGCCAAAGGAAATATCCTCCGATAACAAAGAGAAAGAAGCTTTCTGAGAAACTTCTTTGTGTTCTGTGAAATCATCTCACAGAGATACAGCTTTTCCCTCAAGAAGCCTTTCGCTAAGACAGTTCTTGTGGAATTGGCAAAGTGATATTTGGGAGCCCATAGAGGGCTATGGTGAAAAAGGAAATATCTTCCGATGAAATCTGGAAAGAAGCTTTCTGAGAAACTGCTTAGTGTTCTGTTAATTCATCTCCCAGAGTTACATCTGTATTTCGTGGATCTCTTTGGTACCCTTATTTCTGTGGAATCTGAGAACAGATATTGCTGATCCATTTTTAGACTATAGGGCCAAAGGAAATATCCTCCGATAACAAAGAGAAAGAAGCTTTCTGAGAATCTCCTTTGTGTTCTCTGAAATCAACTCACAGAGTTACAGCTTTCCCCTGGACAAGCCTTTCGCTAAGACAGTTCTTGTGGAATTGGCAAAGTGATATTTGGAAGCCCATACGGGGCTATGGTGAAAAAGGAAATATCCTCCGATGAAATCTGGAAAGAAGTTTTCTTGGAAACTGCTTAGTGTTCTGTTAATTCATCTCACAGAGTTACATCTGTATTTCGTGGATCTCTTTGCTGGCCTTATTTCTGTGGAATCTGAGAACACATATTTCGGATCCCTTTGAAGACTATAGGGCCAAAGGAAATATCTTCCGATAACAAAGAGAAAGAAGCTTTCTGAGAAACTTCTTTGTGTTCTGTGAAATCATCTCACAGAGTTACAGCTTTCCCCTCAAGAAGCCTTTCGCTAAGACAGTTCTTGTGGAATTGGCAAAGTGATATTTGGGAGCCCACAGAGGGCTATGGTGAAAAAGGAAATATCCTCCGATGAAATTTGGAAAGAAGCTTTCTGAGAAACTGCTTAGTGTTCTGATAATTCATCTCACAGAGTTACATCTGTATTTCGTGTATCTCTTTGCTAGCCTTATTTCTGTGGAATCTGAGAAGAGATATTTCGGATCCCTTTGAAGACTATATTGCCAAAGGAAATATCCTCCGATAACAAAGAGAAAGAAGCTTTCTGAGAAACTTCTTTGTGTTCTGTGAAATCATCTCACAGAGTTACAGCTTTCCCCTCAAGAAGCCTTTCGCTAAGATAGCTCTTGGGGAATTGGCAAAGTGATATTTGGAAGCCAATAGAGGGCTATGGTGAAAAAGGAAATATCCTCCAATGAAATCTGGAAAGAAGGTTTCTGAGAAACTGCTTAGTGTTCTGTTAATTCATCTCTCAGAGTTACATCTGTATTTCATGGATCTCTTTGCTAGCCTTATTTCTGTGGAATCTGAGAACAGATATTTCGGATCCCTTTGAAGACTATAGGGCCAATGGAAATATCCTCCGATAACAAAGAGAAAGAAGCTTTCTGAGAAACTTCTTTGTGTTCTGTGAAATCATCTCACAGAGTTACAGCTTTCCCCTCAAGAAGCCTTTCGCTAAGACAGTTCTTGTGGAATTTGCAAAGTGATATTTGGAAGCCCTTAGAGGGCTATGGAGAAAAAGGAAATATCCTCCAATGAAATCTGGGAAGAAGCTTTCTGAGAAACTGCTTAGTGTTCTGTTTTTTCATCCCCCAGAGTTACATCTGTATTTCGTGGATCTCTTTGCTAGCCTTATTTCTGTGGAATCTGAGAGCAGATATTGCAGATCCGTTTTTAGACTATAGGCCCAAAGGAAATATCCTCCGATAACAAAGAGAAAGAAGATTTCTGAGAAACTCCTTTGTGTTCTGTGAAATCATGTCACAGAGTTACAGCTTTCCCGTGGAGAAGTCTTTCGCTAAGAAAGTTCTTGTGGAATTGGCAAAGTGATATTTGGAAGCCCATTAAGGGCTATGGTGAAAAAGCAAATATCCTCCGATGAAATCTGGAAAGAAGCGTTCTGAGAAACTGCTTAGTGTTCTGTTAATTCATCTCACAGAGTTACATCTGTATTTCGTGGATCTCTTTGCTAGCCTTATTTCTGTGGAATCTGAGAAGAGATATTTCGGATCCCTTTGAAGACTATAGAGCCAAAGGAAATATCCTCCTATAACAAAGAGAAAGAAGCTTTCCGAGAAACTTCTTTGTGTTCTGTGAAATCATCTCACAGAGTTACAGCTTTCCCCTCAAGAAGCCTTTCGCTAAGACAGTTCTTGTGGAACTGGCAAAGTGATATTTGGAAGCCCATAGAGGGCTATGGTGAAAAAGGAAATATCTTCCGATGAAATCTGGAAAGAAGCTTTCTGAGAAACTGCTTAGTGTTCTGTTAATTCATCTCCCAGAGTTACATCTGTATTTCGTGGATCTCTTTGGTAGCCTTATTTCTGTGGAATGTGAGAACAGATATTGCAGATCCATTTTTAGACTATAGGGCCTAAGGAAATATCCTCCGATAACAAAGAGAAAGAAGCTTTCAGAGAAACTCCTTTGTGTTCTGTGAAATCATCTCACAGAGTTACAGCTTTCCCCTGGAGAAGCCTTTCGCTAAGACAGTTCTTGTGGAATTGGCAAAGTGATATTTGGAAGCCCATACAGGGCTATGGTGAAAAAGAAAATATCCTCTGATGAAATCTGGAAAGAAGTTTTCTTGGAAACTGCTTAGTGTTCTGTTAATTCATCTCACAGAGTTACATCTGTATTTCGTGGATCTCTTTGCTAGCCTTATTTCTGTGGAATCTGAGAACAGATATTTCGGATCCCTTTGAAGACTATAGGGCCTAAGGAAATATCTTCCGATAACAAAGAGAAAGAAGCTTTCTGAGAAACTTCTTTGTGTTCTGTGAAATCATCTCACAGAGTTACAGCTTTACACTCAAGAAGACTTTCGTTAAGACAGTTCTTTTGGAATTCGGAAAGTGATATTTGGAAGCCCACAGAGGGCTATGGTGAAAAAGGAAATATCCTCCGATGAAATCTGGAAAGAAGCTTTCTGAGAAACTGCTTAGTGTTCTGTTAATTCATCTCACAGAGTTACATCTGTATTTCATGGATCTCTTTGCTAGCCTTATTTCTGTGTAATCTGGAACAGATATTTCGGATCCCTTTGAAGACTATAGGGCCAATGGAAATATCCTCCGATAACAAAGAGAAAGAAGCTTTCTGAGAAACTTCTTTGTGTTCTGTGAAATCATCTCACAGACTTACAGCTTTCCCCTCTAAAAGCCTTTCGCTAAGACAGTTCTTGTGGAATTGGCAAAGTGATATTTGGAAGCCCATAGTGGGCTATGGTGAGAAAGGAAATATCCTCCAATGAAATCTGGAAAGATGGTTTCTGAGAAACTGCTTAGTGTTCTGTTAATTCATCTCTCAGAGTTACATCTGTATTTCATGGATCTCTTTGCTAGCCTTATTTCTGTGAAATCTGAGAACAGATATTTCGGATCCATTAGAAGACTATAGGGCCAATGGAAATATCCTCCGATAACAAAGAGAAAGAAGCTTTCTGAGAAACTTCTTTGTGTTCTGTGAAATCATCTCACAGAGTTACAGCTTTCCCCTCAAGAAGCCTTTCGCTACGACAGTTCTCGTGGAATTGGCAAAGTGATATTTGGAAGCCCATAGAGGGCTATGGAGAAAAAGGAAATATCCTCCGATGAAATCTGAAAAGAAGGTTTCTGAGAAACTGCTTAGTGTTCTGTTCATTCATCTCACAGAGTTACATCTGTATTTCGTGGATCTCTTTGCTAGCCTTATTTCTGTGGAATCTGATAAGAGGTATTGCAGATCCATTTTTAGACTATAGGGCCTAAGGAAATATCCTCAGATAACAAAGAGAAAGAAGCTTTCTGAGAATCTCCTTTGTGTTCTGTGAAATCATCTCACAGAGTTACAGCTTTCTCCTGGAGAAGTCTTTCGCTAAGACAGTTCTTGTGGAATTGGCAAAGTGATATTTGGAAGCCCATACAGGGCCATGGTGAAAAAGGAAATATCCTCCGATGAAATCTGGAAAGAAGTTTTCTTGGAAACTGCTTAGTGTTCTGTTAATTCATCTCCCAGAGTTACATCTGTATTTCGTGGATCTCTTTGCTAGCCTTATTTCTGTTGAATCTGAGAACAGATATTTCGGATCCCTTTGAAGACTATAGGGCCAAAGGAAATATCTTCCGATAACAAAGAGAAAGAAGCTTTCTGAGAAACTTCTTTGTGTTCTGTGAAATCATCTCACAGAGTTACAGCTTTACCCTCAAGAAGCCTTTCGCTAAGACAGTTCATGTGGAATTGGCAAAGTGATATTTGGAAGCCCACAGAGGGCTATGGTGAGAATGGAAATATCCTCCAATGAAATCTGGAAAGAAGGTTTCTGAGAAACTGCTTAGTGTTCTGTTAATTCATCTCTCAGAGTTACATCTGTATTTCGTGGATCTTTTTGCTAGCCTTATTTCTGTGAAATCTGAGAACAGATATTTCGGATCCATTAGAAGACTATAGGGCCAATGGAAATATCCTCCGATAACAAAGAGAAAGAAGCTTTCTGAGAAACTTCTTTGTGTTCTGTGAAATCATCTCACAGAGTTACAGCTTTCCCCTCAAGAAGCCTTTCGCTACGACAGTTCTCGTGGAATTGGCAAAGTGATATTTGGAAGCCCATAGAGGGCTATGGTGAAAAAGGAAATATCCTCCGATGAAATCTGGAAAGAAGCTTTCTGAGAAACTGCTTAGTGTTCTGTTAATTCATCTCACAGAGTTACATCTGTATTTCGTGGATCTCTTTGCTAGCCTTATTTCTGTGGAATCTGAGAAGAGATATTGCAGATCCATTTTTAGACTATAGGGCCTAAGGAAATATCCTCCGATAACAAAGAGAAAGAAGCTTTCTGAGAATCTCCTTTGTGTTCTGTGAAATCATCTCACAGAGTTACAGCTTTCCCCTGGAGAAGACTTTCGCTAAGACAGTTCTTGTGGAATTGGCAAAGTGATATTTGGAAGCCCATACAGGGCTATGGTGAAAAACGAAATATCCTCCGATGAAATCTGGAAAGAAGTTTTCTTGGAAACTGCTTAGTGTTCTGTTAATTCATCTCACAGAGTTACATCTGTATTTCGTGGATCTCTTTGCTAGCCTTATTTCTGTGGAATCTGAGAACAGATATTTCGGATCCCTTTGAAGACTATAGGGCCAAAGGAAATATCTTCCGATAAAAAAGAGAAAGAAGCTTTCTGAGAAACTTCTTTGTGTTCTGTGAAATCATCTCACAGAGTTACAGCTTTACCCTCAAGAAGCCTTTCTCTAAGACAGTTCTTGTGGAATTGGCAAAGTGATATTTGGAAGCCCATACAGGGCTATGGTGAAAAAGGAAATATCCTCCGATGAAATTTGGAAAGAAGCTTTCTGAGAAACTGCTTAGTGTTCTGATAATTCATCTCACAGAATTACATCTGTATTTCGTGAATCTCTTTGCTAGCCTTATTTCTGTGGAATCTGAGAACAGATATTTCGGATCCCTTTGAAGACTACAGGGCCAATGGAAGTATCCTCCGATAACAAAGAGAAAGAAGCTTTCTGAGAAACTTCTTTGTGTTCTGTGAAATCATGTCACAGAGTTACAGCTTTCCCCTCAAGAAGCCTTTTAATAAGACAGTTCTTGTGGAATTGGCAAAGTGATATTTGGAAGCCCATAGAGGGCTATGGTGAAAAAGGAAATATCCTCCGATGAAATCTGGAAAGAAGCTTTCTGAGAAACTGCTTAGTGTTCTGTTAATTCATCTCCCAGAGTTACATCTGTATTTCGTGGATCTCTTTGCTAGCCTTATTTCTGTGGAATCTGAGAAGAGATATTGCAGATCCGTTTTTAGACTATAGGGCCAAAGGAAATATCCTCCTATAACAAAGAGAAAGAAGCTTTCTGAGAAACTCCTTTGTGTTCTGTGAGTTCATGTCACAGAGTTACAGCTTTCCCCTGGAGAAGCCTTTCGCTAAGAAAGTTCTTGTGGAATTGGCAAAGTGATATTTGGAAGCCCATAAAGGGCTATGGTGAAAAAGAAAATATCCTCCGATGAAATCTGGAAAGAAGCTTTCTGAGAAACTGCTTAGTGTTCTGTTAATTCATCTCCCAGAATTACATCTGTATTTCGTGGATCTCTTTGGTAGCCTTATTTCTGTGGAATCTGAGAAGAGATATTTCGGATCCATTTTTAGACTATAGGGCCTAAGGAAATATCCTCCGATAACAAAGAGAAAGAAGCTTTCTGAGAAACTCCTTTGTGTTCTGTGAAATCATCTCACAGAGTTACAGCTTTCCCCTGGAGAAGCCTTTCGCTAAGACAGTTCTTGTGGAATTGGCAAAGTGATATTTGGAAGCCCATACAGGGCTATGGTGAAAAAGGAAATATCCTCCGATGAAATCTGGAAAGAAGCTTTCGGAGAAACTGCATAGTGTTCTGTTAATTCATCTCACAGAGTTACATCTGTATTTCGTCGATCTCTTTGCCATTCTTATTTGTGTGGAATCTGAGAACAGATATTTCGGATCCCTTTGAAGCAAATAGGGCCAAAGGAAGTATCCTCCGATAACAAAGAGAAAGAAGCTTTCTGAGAAACTTCTTTGTGTTCTGTGAAATCATCTCACAGAGTTACAGCTTTCCCCTCAAGAAGCCTTTCGCTAAGACAGTTCTTGTGCAATTGGCAAAGTGATATTTGGAAGCCCATAGAGGGCCATGGTGAAAAAGGAAATATCCTCCGATGAAATCTCGAAGGAGGCTTTCTGAGAAACTGCTTAGTGTTCTGTTAATTCATCTCACAGAGTTACATCTCTATTTCGTGGATCTGTTTGCTAGCCTTATTTCTGTGGAATCTGAGAACAGATATTTTGGATCCCTTTGAAGACTATAGGGCCAAAGGAAATATCCTCCGATAACAAAGAGAAAGAAGCTTTCTGAGAAACTTCTTTGTGTTCTGTGAAATTATCTCACAGAGTTACAGCTTTCCCCTCAAGAAGCCTTTCGCTAAGACAGTTCTTGTGGAATTGGCAAATTGATATTTGGAAGTCCATAGAGGGCTATGGTGAAAAAGGAAATATCCTCCGATGAAATCTGGAAAGAAGCTTTCTGAGAAACTGCTCAGTGTTCTGTTAATTATCTCACAGTGTTACATCTGTATTTCGTGAATCTCTTTGCTAGTCTTATTTCTGTGGAATCTGAGAACAGATATTTCGGATCCCTCTGAAGACTATAGGGCCAAAGGAAATATCCTCCGATAACAAAGAGAAAGAAGCTTTCTGAGAAACTTCTTTGTGTTCTGTGAAATCATCTCAGAGAGTTACAGCTTTTTCCTCAAGAAGCCTCTCGCTAAGACAGTTCTTGTGGAATTGGCAAAGTGATATTTGGAAGCCCATACAGGGCTATGGTGAAAAAGGAAATATCCTCCGATGAAATCTGGAAAGAAGCTTTCTGAGAAACTGCATCGTGTTCTGTTAATTCATCTCACAGAGTTACATCTGTATTTCGTCGATCTCTTTGCCAGCCTTATTTGTGTGGAATCTAAGAACAGATATTTCGGATCCCTTTGAAGGAAATAGGGCCAAAGGAAGTATCCTCCGATAACAAAGAGAAAGAAGCTTTCTGAGAAACTTCTTTGTGTTCTGTGAAATCACCTCACAGAGTTACAGCTTTCCCCTCAAGAAGCCTTTCGCTAAGACAGTTCTTGTGCAATTGGCAAAGTGATATTTGGAAGCCCATAGTGGGCTATGGTGGAAAAGGAAATATCCTCCGATGAAATCTGGAAAGAGGCTTTCTGATAAACTGCTTAGTGTTCTGTTAATTCATCTCAAAGAGTTACATCTCTATTTCGTGGATCTGTTTGCTAGCCTTATTTCTGTGGAATCTGAGAACAGATATTTTGGATCCCTTTGAAGACTATAGGGCTAAAGGAAATATCCTCTGATAACAAAGAGAAAGAAGCTTTCTGAGAAACTTCTTTGTGTTCTGTGAAATCATGTCACAGAGTTACAGCTTTCCCCTGGAGAAGTCTTTCGCTAAGAAAGTTCTTGTGGAATTGGCAAAGTGATATTTAGAAGCCCATAGAGGGCTATGTTGAAAAAGGAAATATCCTCCGATGAATTCTGGAAAGAAGCTTTCTGAGAAACTGCTTAGTGTTCTGTTAATTCATCTCACAGAGTTACATCTGTATTTCGTGGATCTCTTTGCTAGCCTTATTTCTGTGGAATCTGAGAAGAGATATTTCGGATCCCTTTGAAGACTATAGAGCCAAAGGAAATATCCTCCTATAACAAAGAGAAAGAAGCTTTCTGAGAAACTTCTTTGTGTTCTGTGAAATCATCTCACAGAGTTACAGCTTTCCGCTCAAGAAGCCTTTCGCTAAGACAGTTCTTGTGGAATTGGCAAAGTGATATTTGGAAGCCCATAGAGGGCTATGGTGAAAAAGGAAATATCTTCCGATGAAATCTGGAAAGAAGCTTTCTGAGAAACTGCTTAGTGTTCTGTTAATTCATCTCCCAGAGTTACATCTGTATTTCGTGGATCTCTTTGGTAGCCTTATTTCTGTGGAATCTGAGAACAGATATTGCAGATCCATTTTTAGACTATAGGGCCTAAGGAAATATCCTCCGATAACAAAGAGAAAGAAGCTTTCTGAGAATCTCCTTTGTGTTCTGTGAAATCATCTCACAGAGTTACAGCTTTACACTCAAGAAGCCTTTCGCTAAGACAGTTCTTGTGGAATTGGCAAAGTGATATTTGGAAGCCCATACAGGGCTATGGAGAAAAAGGAAATATCCTCCGATGAAATCTGGAAAGAACCTTTCTGAGAAACTGCTTAGTGTTCTGTTAATTCCTCTCCCAGTGTTACATCTGTATTTCGTGGATGTCTTTGCTAGCCTTATTTCTGTGGAATCTGAGAACAGATATTGCAGATCCGTTTTTAGACTATAGGGCCAAAGGAAATATCCTCCGATAACAAAGAGAAAGAAGCTTTCTGAGAAACTCCTTTGTGTTCTGTGAAATCATGTCACAATAGTTACAGCTTTCCCCAGGAGAAGTCTTTCGCTAAGAAAGTTCTTGTGGAATTGGCAAAGTGATATTTGGAAGCCCATAAAGGGCTATGGTGAAAAAGGAAATATCCTCCGATGAAATCTGGAAAGAAGCTTTCTGAGAAACTGCTTAGTGTTATGTTAATTCCTCTCACAGAGTTACATCTGTATTTCGTGGATCTCTTTGCTAGCCTTATTTCTGTGGAATCTGAGAACAGACATTTCGGATCACTTTGAAGACTATAGGGCCAAAGGAAATATCCTCCAATAACAAAGACAAATAAGCTTTCTGAGAAACTTCTTTGTGTTCTGTGAAATCAACTCACAGAGTTACAACTTTCCCCTCAAGAAGCCTTTCGCTAAGACAGTTCTTGTGGAATTGGCAAAGTGATATTTGGAAGTCCTTAGAGGGCTATGGTGAAAAAGGAAATATCCTCCAATGAAATATGGAAAGAAGCTTTCACAGAAACTGTTTAGTGTTCTGTTAATTCATCTCACAGAGTTACATCTGTATTTCGTGGATCTCTTTGCTAGCCTTATTTCTGTGGAATCTCAGAACAGATATTTCGGATCCCTCTGAAGACTATAGGGCCAAAGGAAATATCCTCCGATAACAAAGAGAAAGAAGCTTTCTGAGAAACTTCTTTGTGTTCTGTGAAATCATCTCACAGAGATACAGCTTTCCACTCAAGAAGCCTTTCGCTAAGACAGTTCTTGTGGAATTGGCAAAGTGATACTTGGAAGCCCATAGAGGGCTATGGTGAAAAAGGAAATATCTTCCGATGAAATCTGGAAAGAAGCTTTCTGAGAAACTGCTTAGTGTTCTGTTAATTCATCTCCCAGAGTTACATCTGTATTTCGTGGATCTCTTTGCTAGCCTTATATCTGTGGAATCTGAGAACAGATATTGCCGATCCATTTTTAGACTATAGGGCCTAAGGAAATATCCTCCAATAACAAAGAGAAAGAAGCTTTCTGAGAAACTCCTTTGTGTTCTGTGAAATCATCTCGCAGAGTTACAGCTTTCCCCTGGAGAAGCCTTTCGCTAAGACAGTTCTTGTTGAATTCGCAAAGTGATATTTGGAAGCCCATAGAGGGCTATGGTGAAAAAGGAAATATCCTCCGATGAAATCTGGAAAGAAGTTTTCTTGGAAACTGCTTAGTGTTCTGTTAATTCATCTCACAGAGTTACATCTGTATTTCGTGGATCTCTTTGCTAGCCTTATTTCTGTGGAATCTGAGAACAGATATTTCGGATCCCTTTGAAGACTATAGGTCCAAAGGAAATATCCTCCGATAACAAAGAGAAAGAAGCTTTCTGAGAAACTTCTTTGTGTTCTTTGAAATCATCTCACAGAGTTACAGCTTTACCCTCAAGAAGCCTTTCGCTAAGACAGTTCTTGTGGAATGGGCAAAGTGATATTTGGAAGCCCATACAGGGCCATGGTGAAAAAGGAAGTATCCTCCGATGAAATCTGGAAAGAAGTTTTCTTGGAAACTGCTTAGTGTTCTGTTAATTCATCTCACAGAGTTACATCTGTATATCGTGGATCTCTTTGCTAGCCTTATTTCTGTGGAATCTGAGAACACATATTTCGGATCCCTTTAAGACTATAGGGCCAAAGGAAATATCTTCCGATAACAAAGAGAAAGAAGCTTTCTGAGAAACTTCTTTGTGTTCTGTGAAATCATCTCACAGAGTTACAGCTTTACCCTCAAGAAGACTTTCGCTAAGACATTTCTTGTGGAATTGGCAAAGTGATATTTGGAAGCCCACAAAGGGCTATGGTGAAAAAGGAAATATCCTCCGATGAAATCTGGAAAGAAGCTTTCAGAGAAACTGCTTAGTGTTCTGTTAATTCATCTCACAGAGTTACATCTGTATTTCGTGGATCTCTTTGTTAGCCTTATTTCTCTGCAAACTGAGAACAGATATTTCGGATACCTCTGAAGACTATAGGGCCAAAGGAAATATCCTCCGATAACAAAGAGAAAGAAGCTTTCTGAGAAACTTCTTTGTGTTCTGTGAAATCATCTCACAGAGATACAGCTTTTCCCTCAAGAAGCCTTTCGCTAAGACAGTTCTTGTGGAATTGGCAAAGTGATATTTGGGAGCCCATAGAGGGCTATGGTGAAAAAGGAAATATCTTCCGATGAAATCTGGAAAGAAGCTTTCTGAGAAACTGCTTAGTGTTCTGTTAATTCATCTCCCAGAGTTACATCTGTATTTCGTGGATCTCTTTGGTAGCCTTATTTCTGTGGAATCTGAGAACAGATATTGCTGATCCATTTTTAGACTATAGGGCCAAAGGAAATATCCTCTGATAACAAAGAGAAAGAAGCTTTCTGAGAATCTCCTTTGTGTTCTCTGAAATCAACTCACAGAGTTACAGCTTTCCCCTGGACAAGCCTTTCGCTAAGACAGTTCTTGTGGAATTGGCAAAGTGATATTTGGAAGCCCATACGGGGCTATGGTGAAAAAGGAAATATCCTCCGATGAAATCTGGAAAGAAGTTTTCTTGGAAACTGCTTAGTGTTCTGTTAATTCATCTCACAGAGTTACATCTGTATTTCGTGGATCTCTTTGCTAGCCTTATTTCTGTGGAATCTGAGAAGAGATATTTCGGATCCCTTTGAAGACTATAGAGCCAAAGGAAATATCCTCCTATAACAAAGAGAAAGAAGCTTTCCGAGAAACTTCTTTGTGTTCTGTGAAATCATCTCACAGAGTTACAGCTTTCCCCTCAAGAAGCCTTTCGCTAAGACAGTTCTTGTGGAACTGGCAAAGTGATATTTGGAAGCCCATAGAGGGCTATGGTGAAAAAGGAAATATCTTCCCATGAAATCTGGAAAGAAGCTTTCTGAGAAACTGCTTAGTGTTCTGTTAATTCATCTCCCAGAGTTACATCTGTATTTCGTGGATCTCTTTGGTAGCCTTATTTCTGTGGAATGTGAGAACAGATATTGCAGATCCATTTTTAGACTATAGGGCCTAAGGAAATATCCTCCGATAACAAAGAGAAAGAAGCTTTCAGAGAAACTCCTTTGTGTTCTGTGAAATCATCTCACAGAGTTACAGCTTTCCCCTGGAGAAGCCTTTCGCTAAGACAGTTCTTGTGGAATTGGCAAAGTGATATTTGGAAGCCCATACAGGGCTATGGTGAAAAAGAAAATATCCTCTGATGAAATCTGGAAAGAAGTTTTCTTGGAAACTGCTTAGTGTTCTGTTAATTCATCTCACAGAGTTACATCTGTATTTCGTGGATCTCTTTGCTAGCCTTATTTCTGTGGAATCTGAGAACAGATATTTCGGATCCCTTTGAAGACTATAGGGCCTAAGGAAATATCTTCCGATAACAAAGAGAAAGAAGCTTTCTGAGAAACTTCTTTGTGTTCTGTGAAATCATCTCACAGAGTTACAGCTTTACACTCAAGAAGACTTTCGTTAAGACAGTTCTTTTGGAATTCGGAAAGTGATATTTGGAAGCCCACAGAGGGCTATGGTGAAAAAGGAAATATCCTCCGATGAAATCTGGAAAGAAGCTTTCTGAGAAACTGCTTAGTGTTCTGTTAATTCATCTCACAGAGTTACATCTGTATTTCATGGATCTCTTTGCTAGCCTTATTTCTGTGTAATCTGGAACAGATATTTCGGATCCCTTTGAAGACTATAGGGCCAATGGAAATATCCTCCGATAACAAAGAGAAAGAAGCTTTCTGAGAAACTTCTTTGTGTTCTGTGAAATCATCTCACAGACTTACAGCTTTCCCCTCTAAAAGCCTTTCGCTAAGACAGTTCTTGTGGAATTGGCAAAGTGATATTTGGAAGCCCATAGTGGGCTATGGTGAGAAAGGAAATATCCTCCAATGAAATCTGGAAAGATGGTTTCTGAGAAACTGCTTAGTGTTCTGTTAATTCATCTCTCAGAGTTACATCTGTATTTCATGGATCTCTTTGCTAGCCTTATTTCTGTGAAATCTGAGAACAGATATTTCGGATCCATTAGAAGACTATAGGGCCAATGGAAATATCCTCCGATAACAAAGAGAAAGAAGCTTTCTGAGAAACTTCTTTGTGTTCTGTGAAATCATCTCACAGAGTTACAGCTTTCCCCTCAAGAAGCCTTTCGCTACGACAGTTCTCGTGGAATTGGCAAAGTGATATTTGGAAGCCCATAGAGGGCTATGGAGAAAAAGGAAATATCCTCCGATGAAATCTGAAAAGAAGGTTTCTGAGAAACTGCTTAGTGTTCTGTTCATTCATCTCACAGAGTTACATCTGTATTTCGTGGATCTCTTTGCTAGCCTTATTTCTGTGGAATCTGATAAGAGGTATTGCAGATCCATTTTTAGACTATAGGGCCTAAGGAAATATCCTCAGATAACAAAGAGAAAGAAGCTTTCTGAGAATCTCCTTTGTGTTCTGTGAAATCATCTCACAGAGTTACAGCTTTCTCCTGGAGAAGTCTTTCGCTAAGACAGTTCTTGTGGAATTGGCAAAGTGATATTTGGAAGCCCATACAGGGCCATGGTGAAAAAGGAAATATCCTCCGATGAAATCTGGAAAGAAGTTTTCTTGGAAACTGCTTAGTGTTCTGTTAATTCATCTCACAGAGTTACATCTGTATTTCGTGGATCTCTTTGCTAGCCTTATTTCTGTTGAATCTGAGAACAGATATTTCGGATCCCTTTGAAGACTATAGGGCCAAAGGAAATATCTTCCGATAACAAAGAGAAAGAAGCTTTCTGAGAAACTTCTTTGTGTTCTGTGAAATCATCTCACAGAGTTACAGCTTTACCCTCAAGAAGCCTTTCGCTAAGACAGTTCATGTGGAATTGGCAAAGTGATATTTGGAAGCCCACAGAGGGCTATGGTGAGAATGGAAATATCCTCCAATGAAATCTGGAAAGAAGGTTTCTGAGAAACTGCTTAGTGTTCTGTTAATTCATCTCTCAGAGTTACATCTGTATTTCGTGGATCTTTTTGCTAGCCTTATTTCTGTGAAATCTGAGAACAGATATTTCGGATCCATTAGAAGACTATAGGGCCAATGGAAATATCCTCCGATAACAAAGAGAAAGAAGCTTTCTGAGAAACTTCTTTGTGTTCTGTGAAATCATCTCACAGAGTTACAGCTTTCCCCTCAAGAAGCCTTTCGCTACGACAGTTCTCGTGGAATTGGCAAAGTGATATTTGGAAGCCCATAGAGGGCTATGGTGAAAAAGGAAATATCCTCCGATGAAATCTGGAAAGAAGCTTTCTGAGAAACTGCTTAGTGTTCTGTTAATTCATCTCACAGAGTTACATCTGTATTTCGTGGATCTCTTTGCTAGCCTTATTTCTGTGGAATCTGAGAAGAGATATTGCAGATCCATTTTTAGACTATAGGGCCTAAGGAAATATCCTCCGATAACAAAGAGAAAGAAGCTTTCTGAGAATCTCCTTTGTGTTCTGTGAAATCATCTCACAGAGTTACAGCTTTCCCCTGGAGAAGACTTTCGCTAAGACAGTTCTTGTGGAATTGGCAAAGTGATATTTGGAAGCCCATACAGGGCTATGGTGAAAAACGAAATATCCTCCGATGAAATCTGGAAAGAAGTTTTCTTGGAAACTGCTTAGTGTTCTGTTAATTCATCTCACAGAGTTACATCTGTATTTCGTGGATCTCTTTGCTAGCCTTATTTCTGTGGAATCTGAGAACAGATATTTCGGATCCCTTTGAAGACTATAGGGCCAAAGGAAATATCTTCCGATAAAAAAGAGAAAGAAGCTTTCTGAGAAACTTCTTTGTGTTCTGTGAAATCATCTCACAGAGTTACAGCTTTACCCTCAAGAAGCCTTTCTCTAAGACAGTTCTTGTGGAATTGGCAAAGTGATATTTGGAAGCCCATACAGGGCTATGGTGAAAAAGGAAATATCCTCCGATGAAATTTGGAAAGAAGCTTTCTGAGAAACTGCTTAGTGTTCTGATAATTCATCTCACAGAATTACATCTGTATTTCGTGAATCTCTTTGCTAGCCTTATTTCTGTGGAATCTGAGAACAGATATTTCGGATCCCTTTGAAGACTACAGGGCCAATGGAAGTATCCTCCGATAACAAAGAGAAAGAAGCTTTCTGAGAAACTTCTTTGTGTTCTGTGAAATCATGTCACAGAGTTACAGCTTTCCCCTCAAGAAGCCTTTTAATAAGACAGTTCTTGTGGAATTGGCAAAGTGATATTTGGAAGCCCATAGAGGGCTATGGTGAAAAAGGAAATATCCTCCGATGAAATCTGGAAAGAAGCTTTCTGAGAAACTGCTTAGTGTTCTGTTAATTCATCTCCCAGAGTTACATCTGTATTTCGTGGATCTCTTTGCTAGCCTTATTTCTGTGGAATCTGAGAAGAGATATTGCAGATCCGTTTTTAGACTATAGGGCCAAAGGAAATATCCTCCTATAACAAAGAGAAAGAAGCTTTCTGAGAAACTCCTTTGTGTTCTGTGAGTTCATGTCACAGAGTTACAGCTTTCCCCTGGAGAAGCCTTTCGCTAAGAAAGTTCTTGTGGAATTGGCAAAGTGATATTTGGAAGCCCATAAAGGGCTATGGTGAAAAAGAAAATATCCTCCGATGAAATCTGGAAAGAAGCTTTCTGAGAAACTGCTTAGTGTTCTGTTAATTCATCTCCCAGAATTACATCTGTATTTCGTGGATCTCTTTGGTAGCCTTATTTCTGTGGAATCTGAGAAGAGATATTTCGGATCCATTTTTAGACTATAGGGCCTAAGGAAATATCCTCCGATAACAAAGAGAAAGAAGCTTTCTGAGAAACTCCTTTGTGTTCTGTGAAATCATCTCACAGAGTTACAGCTTTCCCCTGGAGAAGCCTTTCGCTAAGACAGTTCTTGTGGAATTGGCAAAGTGATATTTGGAAGCCCATACAGGGCTATGGTGAAAAAGGAAATATCCTCCGATGAAATCTGGAAAGAAGCTTTCGGAGAAACTGCATAGTGTTCTGTTAATTCATCTCACAGAGTTACATCTGTATTTCGTCGATCTCTTTGCCATTCTTATTTGTGTGGAATCTGAGAACAGATATTTCGGATCCCTTTGAAGCAAATAGGGCCAAAGGAAGTATCCTCCGATAACAAAGAGAAAGAAGCTTTCTGAGAAACTTCTTTGTGTTCTGTGAAATCATCTCACAGAGTTACAGCTTTCCCCTCAAGAAGCCTTTCGCTAAGACAGTTCTTGTGCAATTGGCAAAGTGATATTTGGAAGCCCATAGAGGGCCATGGTGAAAAAGGAAATATCCTCCGATGAAATCTCGAAGGAGCCTTTCTGAGAAACTGCTTAGTGTTCTGTTAATTCATCTCACAGAGTTACATCTCTATTTCGTGGATCTGTTTGCTAGCCTTATTTCTGTGGAATCTGAGAACAGATATTTTGGATCCCTTTGAAGACTATAGGGCCAAAGGAAATATCCTCCGATAACAAAGAGAAAGAAGCTTTCTGAGAAACTTCTTTGTGTTCTGTGAAATTATCTCACAGAGTTACAGCTTTCCCCTCAAGAAGCCTTTCGCTAAGACAGTTCTTGTGGAATTGGCAAATTGATATTTGGAAGTCCATAGAGGGCTATGGTGAAAAAGGAAATATCCTCCGATGAAATCTGGAAAGAAGCTTTCTGAGAAACTGCTCAGTGTTCTGTTAATTATCTCACAGTGTTACATCTGTATTTCGTGAATCTCTTTGCTAGTCTTATTTCTGTGGAATCTGAGAACAGATATTTCGGATCCCTCTGAAGACTATAGGGCCAAAGGAAATATCCTCCGATAACAAAGAGAAAGAAGCTTTCTGAGAAACTTCTTTGTGTTCTGTGAAATCATCTCAGAGAGTTACAGCTTTTTCCTCAAGAAGCCTCTCGCTAAGACAGTTCTTGTGGAATTGGCAAAGTGATATTTGGAAGCCCATACAGGGCTATGGTGAAAAAGGAAATATCCTCCGATGAAATCTGGAAAGAAGCTTTCTGAGAAACTGCATCGTGTTCTGTTAATTCATCTCACAGAGTTACATCTGTATTTCGTCGATCTCTTTGCCAGCCTTATTTGTGTGGAATCTAAGAACAGATATTTCGGATCCCTTTGAAGGAAATAGGGCCAAAGGAAGTATCCTCCGATAACAAAGAGAAAGAAGCTTTCTGAGAAACTTCTTTGTGTTCTGTGAAATCACCTCACAGAGTTACAGCTTTCCCCTCAAGAAGCCTTTCGCTAAGACAGTTCTTGTGCAATTGGCAAAGTGATATTTGGAAGCCCATAGTGGGCTATGGTGGAAAAGGAAATATCCTCCGATGAAATCTGGAAAGAGGCTTTCTGATAAACTGCTTAGTGTTCTGTTAATTCATCTCAAAGAGTTACATCTCTATTTCGTGGATCTGTTTGCTAGCCTTATTTCTGTGGAATCTGAGAACAGATATTTTGGATCCCTTTGAAGACTATAGGGCTAAAGGAAATATCCTCTGATAACAAAGAGAAAGAAGCTTTCTGAGAAACTTCTTTGTGTTCTGTGAAATCATGTCACAGAGTTACAGCTTTCCCCTGGAGAAGTCTTTCGCTAAGAAAGTTCTTGTGGAATTGGCAAAGTGATATTTAGAAGCCCATAGAGGGCTATGTTGAAAAAGGAAATATCCTCCGATGAATTCTGGAAAGAAGCTTTCTGAGAAACTGCTTAGTGTTCTGTTAATTCATCTCACAGAGTTACATCTGTATTTCGTGGATCTCTTTGCTAGCCTTATTTCTGTGGAATCTGAGAACAGATATTTCGGATCCCTTTGAAGACTATAGAGCCAAAGGAAATATCCTCCTATAACAAAGAGAAAGAAGCTTTCTGAGAAACTTCTTTGTGTTCTGTGAAATCATCTCACAGAGTTACAGCTTTCCGCTCAAGAAGCCTTTCGCTAAGACAGTTCTTGTGGAATTGGCAAAGTGATATTTGGAAGCCCATAGAGGGCTATGGTGAAAAAGGAAATATCTTCCGATGAAATCTGGAAAGAAGCTTTCTGAGAAACTGCTTAGTGTTCTGTTAATTCATCTCCCAGAGTTACATCTGTATTTCGTGGATCTCTTTGGTAGCCTTATTTCTGTGGAATCTGAGAACAGATATTGCAGATCCATTTTTAGACTATAGGGCCTAAGGAAATATCCTCCGATAACAAAGAGAAAGAAGCTTTCTGAGAATCTCCTTTGTGTTCTGTGAAATCATCTCACAGAGTTACAGCTTTACACTCAAGAAGCCTTTCGCTAAGACAGTTCTTGTGGAATTGGCAAAGTGATATTTGGAAGCCCATACAGGGCTATGGAGAAAAAGGAAATATCCTCCGATGAAATCTGGAAAGAACCTTTCTGAGAAACTGCTTAGTGTTCTGTTAATTCATCTCCCAGTGTTACATCTGTATTTCGTGGATCTCTTTGCTAGCCTTATTTCTGTGGAATCTGAGAACAGATATTGCAGATCCGTTTTTAGACTATAGGGCCAAAGGAAATATCCTCCGATAACAAAGAGAAAGAAGCTTTCTGAGAAACTCCTTTGTGTTCTGTGAAATCATGTCACAATAGTTACAGCTTTCCCCAGGAGAAGTCTTTCGCTAAGAAAGTTCTTGTGGAATTGGCAAAGTGATATTTGGAAGCCCATAAAGGGCTATGGTGAAAAAGGAAATATCCTCCGATGAAATCTGGAAAGAAGCTTTCTGAGAAACTGCTTAGTGTTATGTTAATTCCTCTCACAGAGTTACATCTGTATTTCGTGGATCTCTTTGCTAGCCTTATTTCTGTGGAATCTGAGAACAGACATTTCGGATCACTTTGAAGACTATAGGGCCAAAGGAAATATCCTCCAATAACAAAGACAAATAAGCTTTCTGAGAAACTTCTTTGTGTTCTGTGAAATCAACTCACAGAGTTACAACTTTCCCCTCAAGAAGCCTTTCGCTAAGACAGTTCTTGTGGAATTGGCAAAGTGATATTTGGAAGTCCTTAGAGGGCTATGGTGAAAAAGGAAATATCCTCCAATGAAATATGGAAAGAAGCTTTCACAGAAACTGTTTAGTGTTCTGTTAATTCATCTCACAGAGTTACATCTGTATTTCGTGGATCTCTTTGCTAGCCTTATTTCTGTGGAATCTCAGAACAGATATTTCGGATCCCTCTGAAGACTATAGGGCCAAAGGAAATATCCTCCGATAACAAAGAGAAAGAAGCTTTCTGAGAAACTTCTTTGTGTTCTGTGAAATCATCTCACAGAGATACAGCTTTCCACTCAAGAAGCCTTTCGCTAAGACAGTTCTTGTGGAATTGGCAAAGTGATACTTGGAAGCCCATAGAGGGCTATGGTGAAAAAGGAAATATCTTCCGATGAAATCTGGAAAGAAGCTTTCTGAGAAACTGCTTAGTGTTCTGTTAATTCATCTCCCAGAGTTACATCTGTATTTCGTGGATCTCTTTGCTAGCCTTATATCTGTGGAATCTGAGAACAGATATTGCCGATCCATTTTTAGACTATAGGGCCTAAGGAAATATCCTCCAATAACAAAGAGAAAGAAGCTTTCTGAGAAACTCCTTTGTGTTCTGTGAAATCATCTCGCAGAGTTACAGCTTTCCCCTGGAGAAGCCTTTCGCTAAGACAGTTCTTGTTGAATTCGCAAAGTGATATTTGGAAGCCCATAGAGGGCTATGGTGAAAAAGGAAATATCCTCCGATGAAATCTGGAAAGAAGTTTTCTTGGAAACTGCTTAGTGTTCTGTTAATTCATCTCACAGAGTTACATCTGTATTTCGTGGATCTCTTTGCTAGCCTTATTTCTGTGGAATCTGAGAACAGATATTTCGGATCCCTTTGAAGACTATAGGTCCAAAGGAAATATCCTCCGATAACAAAGAGAAAGAAGCTTTCTGAGAAACTTCTTTGTGTTCTTTGAAATCATCTCACAGAGTTACAGCTTTACCCTCAAGAAGCCTTTCGCTAAGACAGTTCTTGTGGAATGGGCAAAGTGATATTTGGAAGCCCATACAGGGCCATGGTGAAAAAGGAAGTATCCTCCGATGAAATCTGGAAAGAAGTTTTCTTGGAAACTGCTTAGTGTTCTGTTAATTCATCTCACAGAGTTACATCTGTATATCGTGGATCTCTTTGCTAGCCTTATTTCTGTGGAATCTGAGAACACATATTTCGGATCCCTTTAAGACTATAGGGCCAAAGGAAATATCTTCCGATAACAAAGAGAAAGAAGCTTTCTGAGAAACTTCTTTGTGTTCTGTGAAATCATCTCACAGAGTTACAGCTTTACCCTCAAGAAGCCTTTCGCTAAGACAGTTCTTGTGGAATTGGCAAAGTGATATTTGGAAGCCCACAGAGGGCTATGGTGAAAAAGGAAATATCCTCCGATGAAATTTGGAAAGAAGCTTTCTGAGAAACTGCTTAGTGTTCTGATAATTCATCTCACAGAGTTACATCTGTATTTCGTGTATCTCTTTGCTAGCCTTATTTCTGTGGAATCTGAGAAGAGATATTTCGGATCCCTTTGAAGACTATATTGCCAAAGGAAATATCCTCCGATAACAAAGAGAAAGAAGCTTTCTGAGAAACTTCTTTGTGTTCTGTGAAATCATCTCACAGAGTTACAGCTTTCCCCTCAAGAAGCCTTTCGCTAAGATAGCTCTTGTGGAATTGGCAATGTGATATTTGGAAGCCAATAGAGGGCTATGGTGAAAAAGGAAATATCCTCCGATGAAATCTGGAAAGAAGGTTTCTGAGAAACTGCTTAGTGTTCTGTTAATTCACCTCTCAGAGTTACATCTGTATTTCATGGTTCTCTTTGCTAGCCTTATTTCTGTGGAATCTGAGAACAGATATTTCGGATCCTTTTGAAGACTATAGGGCCAATGGAAATATCCTCCGATAACAAAGTGAAAGAAGCTTTCTGAGAAACTTCTTTGTGTTCTGTGAAATCATCTCACAGAGTTACAGCTTTCCCCTCAAGAAGCCTTTCGCTAAGACAGTTCTTGTGGAATTGGCAAAGTGATATTTGGAAGCCCATAGAGGGCTATGGTGAAAAAGGAAATATCCTCCGATGAAATGTGGAAAGAAGCTTTCTGAAAAACTGCTTAGTGTTCTGTTAATTCATCTCCCAGAGTTACATCTGTATTACGTGGATCTCTTTGCTAGACTTATTTCTGTGGAATCTGAGAAGAGATATTTCGGATCCCTTTGAAGACTATAGGGCCAAAGGAAATATCCTCCGATAACAAAGAGAAAGAAGCTTTCTGTGAAACTTCTTTGTGTTCTGTGAAATCATCTCACAGAGTTACAGCTTTCCCCTCAAGAAGCCTTTCGTTAAGACAGTTCTTGCGGAATTGGCAAAGTGATATTTGGAAGCCCTTAGAGGGCTATGGAGAAAAAGGAAATATCCTCCAATGAAATCTGGGAAGAAGCTTTCTGAGAAACTGCTTAGTGTTCTGTTAATTCATCCCCCAGAGTTACATCTGTATTTCGTGGATCTCTTTGCTAGCCTTATTTCTGTGGAATCTGAGAACAGATATTGCAGATCCGTTTTTAGACTATAGGTCCTAAGGAAATATCCTCCGATAACAAAGAGAAAGAAGCTTTCTGAGAAACTCCTTTGTGTTCTGTGAAATCATGTCACAGAGTTACTGCTTTCCCCTGGAGAAGTCTTTCGCTAAGAAAGTTCTTGTGGAATTGGCAAAGTGATATTTGGAAGCCCATAAAAGGCTATGGTGAAAAAGCAAATATCCACCGATGAAATCTGGAAAGAAGCTTTCTGAGAAACTGCTTAGTGTTCTGTTAATTCATCTCACAGAGTTACATCTGTATTTCGTGGATCTCTTTGCTAGCCTTATTTCTGTGGAATCTGAGAAGAGATATTTCGGATCCCTTTGAAGAATATAGAGCCAAAGGAAATATCCTCCTATTACAAAGAGATAGAAGCTTTCTGAGAAACTTCTTTGTGTTCTGTGAAATCATCTCAGAGATTTACAGCTTTCCCCTCAAGAAGACTTTCGCTAAGACAGTTCTTGTGGAATTGGCAAAGTGATATTTGGAAGCCCATAGAGGGCTATGGTGAAAAAGGAAATATCTTCCGATGAAATCTGGAAAGAAGCTTTCTGAGAAACTGCTTAGTGTTGTGTTAATTCATCTCCCAGAGTTACATCTGTATTTCGTGGATCTCTTTGGTAGCCTTATTTCTGTGGAATGTGAGAACAGGTATTGCAGATCCATTTTTAGACTATAGGGCCTAAGGAAATATCCTCCGATAACAAAGAGAAAGAAGCTTTCTGAGAAACTCCTTTGTGTTCTGTGAAATCATCTGACAGAGTTACAGGTTATCCCTGGAGAAGCCTTTCGCTAAGACAGTTCTTGTGGAATTGGCAAAGTGATATTTGGAAGCCCATACAGGGCTATGGTGAAAAAGGAAATATCCTCCGATGAAATCCGGAAAGAAGTTTTCTTGGAAACTCCTTAGTGTTCTGTTAATGCATCTCACAGAGTTACATCTGTATTTCGTGGATCTCTTTGCTAGCCTTATTTCTGTGGAATCTGAGAACAGATATTTCGGATCCCTTTGAAGACTATAGGGCCTAAGGAAATATCTTCCGATAACAAAGAGAAAGAAGCTTTCTAAGAAACTTCTTTGTGTTCTGTGAAATCATCTCACAGAGTTACAGCTTTACCCTCAAGAAGCCTTTTGTTAAGACAGTTCTTTTGCAATTCGCAAAGTGATATTTGGAAGCCCACAGAGGGCTATGGTGAAAAAGGAAATATCCTCCGATGAAATCTGGAAAGAAGCTTTCTGAGAAACTGCTTAGCGTTCTGATAATTCATCTCTCAGAGTTACATCTGTATTTCATGGATCTCTTTGCTCGCCTTATTTCTGTGGAATCTGAGAAGAGATACTTCGGATCCCTTTGAAGACTATATTGCCAAATGAAATATTCTCCGATAACAAAGAGAAAGAAGCTTTCTGAGAAACTTCTTTGTGTTCTGTGAAATCATCTCACAGAGTTACAGCTTTCCCCTAAAGAAGCCTTTCGCTAAGACAGTTCTGGTGGAATTGGCAAAGTGATATTTGGAAGCCCATAGAGGGCTATGGTGAAAAAGGAAATATCCTCCGATGAAATCTGGGAAGAAGCTTTCTGAGAAACTGCTTAGTGTTCTGTTTATTCATCTCACAGAGTTACATCTGTATTTCGTGGATCTCTTTGCTAGCCTTATTTATGTGGAATCTGAGAACAGATATTTCGGATGCCTTTGAAGACTATATTGCCAAAGGAAATATCCTCTGATAACAAAGAGAAAGAAGCTTTCTGAGAAACTTCTTTGTGTTCTGTGAAATCATCTCACAGAGCTACAGCTTTCCCCTCAAGAAGCCTTTCGCTAAGACAGTTCTTGTGGAATTGGCAAAGTGATATTTGGAATCCCTTAGAGGGCTATGGTGAAAAAGGAAATATACTCCGATGAAACCTGGAAAGAAGCTTTCTGAGAAACTGCTTAGTGTTATGTTAATTCATCTCACAGAGTTACATCTGTATTTCGTGGATCACTTTGCTAGCCTTATTTCTGTGGAATCTGAGAACGGATATTTCGGATCCCATTGAAGACTATAGGGCCAAAGGAAATATCCTCCGATAACAAAGAGAAAGAAGCTTTCTGAGAAACTTCTTTGTGTTCTGTGAAATCATCTCACAGAGTTACAGCTTTCCCCCCAAGAAGACTTTCGCTAAGACATTTCTTGTGGAATTGGCAAAGTGATATTTGGAAGCCCACAAAGGGCTATGGTGAAAAAGGAAATATCCTCCGATGAAATCTGGAAAGAAGCTTTCAGAGAAACTGCTTAGTGTTCTGTTAATTCATCTCACAGAGTTACATCTGTATTTCGTGGATCTCTTTGTTAGCCTTATTTCTCTGCAAACTGAGAACAGATATTTCGGATACCTCTGAAGACTATAGGGCCAAAGGAAATATCCTCCGATAACAAAGAGAAAGAAGCTTTCTGAGAAACTTCTTTGTGTTCTGTGAAATCATCTCACAGAGATACAGCTTTTCCCTCAAGAAGCCTTTCGCTAAGACAGTTCTTGTGGAATTGGCAAAGTGATATTTGGGAGCCCATAGAGGGCTATGGTGAAAAAGGAAATATCTTCCGATGAAATCTGGAAAGAAGCTTTCTGAGAAACTGCTTAGTGTTCTGTTAATTCATCTCCCAGAGTTACATCTGTATTTCGTGGATCTCTTTGGTAGCCTTATTTCTGTGGAATCTGAGAACAGATATTGCTGATCCATTTTTAGACTATAGGGCCAAAGGAAATATCCTCTGATAACAAAGAGAAAGAAGCTTTCTGAGAATCTCCTTTGTGTTCTCTGAAATCAACTCACAGAGTTACAGCTTTCCCCTGGACAAGCCTTTCGCTAAGACAGTTCTTGTGGAATTGGCAAAGTGATATTTGGAAGCCCATACGGGGCTATGGTGAAAAAGGAAATATCCTCCGATGAAATCTGGAAAGAAGTTTTCTTGGAAACTGCTTAGTGTTCTGTTAATTCATCTCACAGAGTTACATCTGTATTTCGTGGATCTCTTTGCTAGCCTTATTTCTGTGGAATCTGAGAACACATATTTCGGATCCCTTTGAAGACTATAGGGCCAAAGGAAATATCTTCCGATAACAAAGAGAAAGAAGCTTTCTGAGAAACTTCTTTGTGTTCTGTGAAATCATCTCACAGAGTTACAGCTTTACCCTCAAGAAGCCTTTCGCTAAGACAGTTCTTGTGGAATTGGCAAAGTGATATTTGGGAGCCCACAGAGGGCTATGGTGAAAAAGGAAATATCCTCCGATGAAATTTGGAAAGAAGCTTTCTGAGAAACTGCTTAGTGTTCTGATAATTCATCTCACAGAGTTACATCTGTATTTCGTGTATCTCTTTGCTAGCCTTATTTCTGTGGAATCTGAGAAGAGATATTTCGGATCCCTTTGAAGACTATATTGCCAAAGGAAATATCCTCCGATAACAAAGAGAAAGAAGCTTTCTGAGAAACTTCTTTGTGTTCTGTGAAATCATCTCACAGAGTTACAGCTTTCCCCTCAAGAAGCCTTTCGCTAAGATAGCTCTTGGGGAATTGGCAAAGTGATATTTGGAAGCCAATAGAGGGCTATGGTGAAAAAGGAAATATCCTCCAATGAAATCTGGAAAGAAGGTTTCTGAGAAACTGCTTAGTGTTCTGTTAATTCATCTCTCAGAGTTACATCTGTATTTCATGGATCTCTTTGCTAGCCTTATTTCTGTGGAATCTGAGAACAGATATTTCGGATCCCTTTGAAGACTATAGGGCCAATGGAAATATCCTCCGATAACAAAGAGAAAGAAGCTTTCTGAGAAACTTCTTTGTGTTCTGTGAAATCATCTCACAGAGTTACAGCTTTCCCCTCAAGAAGCCTTTCGCTAAGACAGTTCTTGTGGAATTTGCAAAGTGATATTTGGAAGCCCATAGAGGGCTATGGTGAAAAAGGAAATATCCTCCGATGAAATGTGGAAAGAAGCTTTCTGAGAAACTGCTTAGTGTTCTGTTAATTCATCTCCCAGAGTTACATCTGTATTACGTGGATCTCTTTGCTAGACTTATTTCTGTGGAATCTGAGAAGAGATATTTCGGATCCCTTTGAAGACTATAGGGCCAAAGGAAATATCCTCCGATAACAAAGAGAAAGAAGCTTTCTGTGAAACTTCTTTTTGTTCTGTGAAATCATCTCACAGAGTTACAGCTTTCCCCTCAAGAAGCCTTTCGCTAAGACAGTTCTTGCGGAATTGGCAAAGTGATATTTGGAAGCCCTTAGAGGGCTATGGAGAAAAAGGAAATATCCTCCAATGAAATCTGGGAAGAAGCTTTCTGAGAAACTGCTTAGTGTTCTGTTAATTCATCCCCCAGAGTTACATCTGTATTTCGTGGATCTCTTTGCTAGCCTTATTTCTGTGGAATCTGAGAACAGATATTGCAGATCCGTTTTTAGACTATAGGCCCAAAGGAAATATCCTCCGATAACAAAGAGAAAGAAGATTTCTGAGAAACTCCTTTGTGTTCTGTGAAATCATGTCACAGAGTTACAGCTTTCCCCTGGAGAAGTCTTTCGCTAAGAAAGTTCTTGTGGACTTGGCAAAGTGATATTTGGAAGCCCATTAAGGGCTGTGGTGAAAAAGCAAATATCCTCCGATGAAATCTGGAAAGAAGCGTTCTGAGAAACTGCTTAGTGTTCTGTTAATTCATCTCACAGAGTTACATCTGTATTTCGTGGATCTCTTTGCTAGCCTTATTTCTGTGGAATCTGAGAAGAGATATTTCGGATCCCTTTGAAGACTATAGAGCCAAAGGAAATATCCTCCTATAACAAAGAGAAAGAAGCTTTCTGAGAAACTTCTTTGTGTTCTGTGAAATCATCTCACAGAGTTACAGCTTTCCCCTCAAGAAGCCTTTCACTAAGACAGTTATTGTGGAATTGGCAAAGTGATATTTGGGAGCCCATAGAGGGCTATGGTGAAAAAGGAAATATCTTCCGATGAAATCTGGAAAGAAGCTTTCTGAGAAACTGCTTAGTGTTCTGTTAATTCATCTCCCAGAGTTACATCTGTATTTCGTGGATCTCTTTGGTAGCCTTATTTCTGTGGAATGTGAGAACAGATATTGCAGATCCATTTTTAGACTATAGGGCCTAAGGAAATATCCTCCGATAACAAAGAGAAAGAAGCTTTCTGAGAAACTCCTTTGTGTTCTGTGAAATCATCTCACAGAGTTACAGCTTTCCCCTGGAGAAGCCTTTCGCTAAGACAGTTCTTGTGGAATTGGCAAAGTGATATTTGGAAGCCCATACAGGGCTATGGTGAAAAAGAAAATATCCTCCGATGAAATCTGGAAAGAAGTTTTCTTGGAAACTGCTTAGTGTTCTGTTAATTCATCTCTCAGAGTTACATCTGTATTTCGTGGATCTCTTTGCTAGCCTTATTTCTGTGGAATCTGAGAACAGATATTTCGGATCCCTTTGAAGACTATAGGGCCTAAGGAAATATCTTCCGATAACAAAGAGAAAGAAGCTTTCTAAGAAACTTCTTTGTGTTCTGTGAAATCATCTCACAGAGTTACAGCTTTACACTCAAGAAGCCTTTCGTTAAGACAGTTCTTTTGGAATTCGGAAAGTGATATTTGGAAGCCCACAGAGGGCTATGGTGAAAAAGGAAATATCCTCCGATGAAATCTGGAAAGAAGCTTTCTGAGAAACTGCTTAGTGTTCTGTTAATTCATCTCACAGAGTTACATCTGTATTTCATGGATCTCTTTGCTAGCCTTATTTCTGTGTAATCTGGAACAGATATTTCGGATCCCTTTGAAGACTATAGGGCCAATGGAAATATCCTCCGATAACAAAGAGAAAGAAGCTTTCTGAGAAACTTCTTTGTGTTCTGTGAAATCATCTCACAGACTTACAGCTTTCCCCTCTAAAAGCCTTTCGCTAAGACAGTTCTTGTGGAATTGGCAAAGTGATATTTGGAAGCCCATAGAGGGCTATGGTGAGAAAGGAAATATCCTCCAATGAAATCTGGAAAGATGGTTTCTGAGAAACTGCTTAGTGTTCTGTTAATTCATCTCTCAGAGTTACATCTGTATTTCATGGATCTCTTTGCTAGCCTTATTTCTGTGAAATCTGAGAACAGATATTTCGGATCCATTAGAAGACTATAGGGCCAATGGAAATATCCTCCGATAACAAAGAGAAAGAAGCTTTCTGAGAAACTTCTTTGTGTTCTGTGAAATCATCTCACAGAGTTACAGCTTTCCCCTCAAGAAGCCTTTCGCTACGACAGTTCTCGTGGAATTGGCAAAGTGATATTTGGAAGCCCATAGAGGGCTATGGTGAAAAAGGAAATATCCTCCGATGAAATCTGAAAAGAAGCTTTCTGAGAAACTGCTTAGTGTTCTGTTCATTCATCTCACAGAGTTACATCTGTATTTCGTGGATCTCTTTGCTAGCCTTATTTCTGTGGAATCTGATAAGAGATATTGCAGATCCATTTTTAGACTATAGGGCCTAGGGAAATATCCTCAGATAACAAAGAGAAAGAAGCTTTCTGAGAATCTCCTTTGTGTTCTGTGAAATCATCTCACAGAGTTACAGCTTTCCCCTGGAGAAGTCTTTCGCTAAGACAGTTCTTGTGGAATTGGCAAAGTGATATTTGGAAGCCCATACAGGGCCATGGTGAAAAAGGAAATATCCTCCGATGAAATCTGGAAAGAAGTTTTCTTGGAAACTGCTTAGTGTTCTGTTAATTCATCTCACAGAGTTACATCTGTATTTCGTGGATCTCTTTGCTAGCCTTATTTCTGTTGAATCTGAGAACAGATATTTCGGATCCCTTTGAAGACTATAGGGCCAAAGGAAATATCTTCCGATAACAAAGAGAAAGAAGCTTTCTGAGAAACTTCTTTGTGTTCTGTGAAATCATCTCACAGAGTTACAGCTTTACCCTCAAGAAGCCTTTCGCTAAGACAGTTCTTGTGGAATTGGCAAAGTGATATTTGGAAGCACACAGAGGGCTATGGTGAGAATGGAAATATCCTCCAATGAAATCTGGAAAGAAGGTTTCTGAGAAACTGCTTAGTGTTCTGTTAATTCATCTCTCAGAGTTACATCTGTATTTCGTGGATCTCTTTGCTAGCCTTATTTCTGTGAAATCTGAGAAATGATATTTCGGATCCATTAGAAGACTATAGGGCCAATGGAAATATCCTGCGATAACAAAGAGAAAGAAGCTTTCTGAGAAACTTCTTTGTGTTCTGTGAAATCATCTCACAGAGTTACAGCTTTCCCCTCAAGAAGCCTTTCGCTACGACAGTTCTCGTGGAATTGGCAAAGTGATATTTGGAAGCCCATAGAGGGCTATGGTGAAAAAGGAAATATCCTCCGATGAAATCTGGAAAGAAGCTTTCTGAGAAACTGCTTAGTGTTCTGTTAATTCATCTCACAGAGTTACATCTGTATTTCGTGGATCTCTTTGCTAGCCTTATTTCTGTGGAATCTGAGAAGAGATATTGCAGATCCATTTTTAGACTATAGGGCCTAAGGAAATATCCTCCGATAACAAAGAGAAAGAAGCTTTCTGAGAATCTCCTTTGTGTTCTGTGAAATCATCTCACAGAGTTACAGCTTTCCCCTGGAGAAGACTTTTGCTAAGACAGTTCTTGTGGAATTGGCAAAGTGATATTTGGAAGCCCATACAGGGCTATGGTGAAAAACGAAATATCCTCCGATGAAATCTGGAAAGAAGTTTTCTTGGAAACTGCTTAGTGTTCTGTTAATTCATCTCACAGAGTTACATCTGTATTTCGTGGATCTCTTTGCTAGCCTTATTTCTGTGGAATCTGAGAACAGATATTTCGGATCCCTTTGAAGACTATAGGGCCAAAGGAAATATCTTCCGATAACAAAGAGAAAGAAGCTTTCTGAGAAACTTCTTTGTGTTCTGTGAAATCATCTCACAGAGTTACAGCTTTCCCCCCAAGAAGACTTTCGCTAAGACATTTCTTGTGGAATTGGCAAAGTGATATTTGGAAGCCCACAAAGGGCTATGGTGAAAAAGGAAATATCCTCCGATGAAATCTGGAAAGAAGCTTTCTGAGAAACTGCTTACTGTTCTGTTAATTCATCTCCCAGAGTTACATCTGTATTTCATGGATCTCTTTGCTAGCCTTATTTCTGTGGAATCTGAGAAGAGATATTGCAGATCCGTTTTTAGACTATAGGGCCAAAGGAAATATCCTCCTATAACAAAGAGAAAGAAGCTTTCTGAGAAACTCCTTTGTGTTCTGTGAGTTCATGTCACAGAGTTACAGCTTTCCCCTGGAGAAGCCTTTCGCTAAGAAAGTTCTTGTGGAATTGGCAAAGTGATATTTGGAAGCCCATAAAGGGCTATGGTGAAAAAGAAAATATCCTCCGATGAAATCTGGAAAGAAGATTTCTGAGAAACTGCTTAGTGTTCTGTTAATTCATCTCCCAGAATTACATCTGTATTTCGTGGATCTCTTTGGTAGCCTTATTTCTGTGGAATCTGAGAAGAGATATTTCGGATCCATTTTTAGACTATAGGGCCTAAGGAAATATCCTCCGATAACAAAGAGAAAGAAGCTTTCTGAGAAACTCCTTTGTGTTCTGTGAAATCATCTCACAGAGTTACAGCTTTCCCCTGGAGAAGCCTTTCGCTAAGACAGTTCTTGTGGAATTGGCAAAGTGATATTTGGAAGCCCATACAGGGCTATGGTGAAAAAGGAAATATCCTCCGATGAAATCTGGAAAGAAGCTTTCGGAGAAACTGCATAGTGTTCTGTTAATTCATCTCACAGAGTTACATCTGTATTTCGTCGATCTCTTTGCCATTCTTATTTGTGTGGAATCTGAGAACAGATATTTCGGATCCCTTTGAAGCAAATAGGGCCAAAGGAAGTATCCTCCGATAACAAAGATAAAGAAGCTTTCTGAGAAACTTCTTTGTGTTCTGTGAAATCATCTCACAGAGTTACAGCTTTCCCCTCAAGAAGTCTTTCGCTAAGACAGTTCTTGTGCAATTGGCAAAGTGATATTTGGAAGCCCATAGAGGGCCATGGTGAAAAAGGAAATATCCTCCGATGAAATCTCGAAAGAGGCTTTCTGAGAAACTGCTTAGTGTTCTGTTAATTCATCTCACAGAGTTACGTCTCTATTTCGTGGATCTGTTTGCTAGCCTTATTTCTGTGGAATCTGAGAACAGATATTTTGGATCCCTTTGAAGACTATAGGGCCAAAGTAAATATCCTCCGATAACAAAGAGAAAGAAGCTTTCTGAGAAACTTCTTTGTGTTCTGTGAAATTATCTCACAGAGTTACAGCTTTCCCCTCAAGAAGCCTTTCGCTAAGACAGTTCTTGTGGAATTGGCAAATTGATATTTGGAAGTCCATAGAGGGCTATGGTGAAAAAGGAAATATCCTCCGATGAAATCTGGAAAGAAGCTTTCTGAGAAACTGCTTACTGTTCTGTTAATTCATCTCCCAGAGTTACATCTGTATTTCGTGGATCTCTTTGCTAGCCTTATTTCTGTGGAATCTGAGAAGAGATATTGCAGATCCGTTTTTAGACTATAGGGCCAAAGGAAATATCCTCCTATAACAAAGAGAAAGAAGCTTTCTGAGAAACTCCTTTGTGTTCTGTGAGTTCATGTCACAGAGTTACAGCTTTCCCCTGGAGAAGCCTTTCGCTAAGAAAGTTCTTGTGGAATTGGCAAAGTGATATTTGGAAGCCCATAAAGGGCTATGGTGAAAAAGAAAATATCCTCCGATGAAATCTGGAAAGAAGATTTCTGAGAAACTGCTTAGTGTTCTGTTAATTCATCTCCCAGAATTACATCTGTATTTCGTGGATCTCTTTGGTAGCCTTATTTCTGTGGAATCTGAGAAGAGATATTTCGGATCCATTTTTAGACTATAGGGCCTAAGGAAATATCCTCCGATAACAAAGAGAAAGAAGCTTTCTGAGAAACTCCTTTGTGTTCTGTGAAATCATCTCACAGAGTTACAGCTTTCCCCTGGAGAAGCCTTTCGCTAAGACAGTTCTTGTGGAATTGGCAAAGTGATATTTGGAAGCCCATACAGGGCTATGGTGAAAAAGGAAATATCCTCCGATGAAATCTGGAAAGAAGCTTTCGGAGAAACTGCATAGTGTTCTGTTAATTCATCTCACAGAGTTACATCTGTATTTCGTCGATCTCTTTGCCATTCTTATTTGTGTGGAATCTGAGAACAGATATTTCGGATCCCTTTGAAGCAAATAGGGCCAAAGGAAGTATCCTCCGATAACAAAGAGAAAGAAGCTTTCTGAGAAACTTCTTTGTGTTCTGTGAAATCATCTCACAGAGTTACAGCTTTCCCCTCAAGAAGTCTTTCGCTAAGACAGTTCTTGTGCAATTGGCAAAGTGATATTTGGAAGCCCATAGAGGGCCATGGTGAAAAAGGAAATATCCTCCGATGAAATCTCGAAAGAAGCTTTCTGAGAAACTGCTTAGTGTTCTGTTAATTCATCTCACAGAGTTACATCTCTATTTCGTGGATCTGTTTGCTAGCCTTATTTCTGTGGAATCTGAGAACAGATATTTTGGATCCCTTTGAAGACTATAGGGCCAAAGGAAATATCCTCCGATAACAAAGAGAAAGAAGCTTTCTGAGAAACTTCTTTGTGTTCTGTGAAATTATCTCACAGAGTTACAGCTTTCCCCTCAAGAAGCCTTTCGCTAAGACAGTTCTTGTGGAATTGGCAAATTGATATTTGGAAGTCCATAGAGGGCTATGGTGAAAAAGGAAATATCCTCCGATGAAATCTGGAAAGAAGCTTTCTGAGAAACTGCTCAGTGTTCTGTTAATTATCTCACAGTGTTACATCTGTATTTCGTGAATCTCTTTGCTAGTCTTATTTCTGTGGAATCTGAGAACAGATATTTCGGATCCCTCTGAAGACTATAGGGCCAAAGGAAATATCCTCCGATAACAAAGAGAAAGAAGCTTTCTGAGAAACTTCTTTGTGTTCTGTGAAATCATCTCAGAGAGTTACAGCTTTTTCCTCAAGAAGCCTCTCACTAAGACAGTTCTTGTGGAATTGGCAAAGTGATATTTGGAAGCCCATACAGGGCTATGGTGAAAAAGGAAATATCCTCCGATGAAATCTGGAAAGAAGCTTTCTGAGAAACTGCTTAGTGTTCTGATAATTCATCTCACAGATTTACATCTGTATTTCGTAGATCTTTTTGCTAGCCTTATTTCTGTGGAATCTGAGAACAGATATTTCGGATCCCTTTGAAGACTATAGGGCCAAAGGAAATATCCTCCTATAACAAAGAGAAAGAACCTTTCTGAGAAACTTCTTTGTGTTCTGTGAAATCATCTCACAGAGTTACAGCTTTACCCTCAAGAAGCCTTTCGCTAAGACAGTTCTTGTGGAGTTGCAAAGTGATATTTTGAAGCCCATACAGGGCTATGGTGAAAAAGGAAATATCTTCCGATGAAATCTGGAAAGAAGCTTTCTGAGAAACTGCTTAGTGTTCTGTTAATTCATTTCCCAGAGTTCCATCTGTATTTCGTGGATCTCTTTGGTAGCCTTATTTCTGTGGAATCTGAGAACAGATATTGCAGATCCATTTTTAGACTATAGGGCCTAAGGAAATATCCTCCGATAACAAAGAGAAAGAAGCTTTCTGAGAAACTCCTTTGTGTTCTGTGAAATCATCTCACAGAGTTACAGCTTTCCCCTGGAGAAGCCTTTCGCTAAGAGAGTTCTTGTGGAATTGGCAAAGTGATATTTGGAAGCCCATACAGGGCTATGGTGAAAAAGAAAATATCCTCCGATGAAATCTGGAAAGAAGTTTTCTTGGAAACTGCTTAGTGTTCTGTTAATTCATCTCACAGAGTTACATCTGTATTTCGTGGATCTCTTTGCTAGCCTTATTTCTGTGGAATCTGAGAACAGATATTTCGGATCCCTTTGAAGACTATAGGGCCTAAGAAAATATCTTCCGATAACAACGAGAAAGAAGCTTTCTGAGAAACTTCTTTGTGTTCTGTGAAATCATCTCACAGAGTTACAGCTTTACACTCAAGAAGCCTTTCGTTAAGACAGTTCTTTTGGAATTCGGAAAGTGATATTTGGAAGCCCACAGAGGGCTATGGTGAAAAAGGAAATATCCTCCGATGAAATCTGGAAAGAAGCTTTCTGAGAAACTGCTTAGTGTTCTGTTAATTCATCTCTCAGAGTTACATCTGTATTTCATGGATCTCTTTGCTAGCCTTATTTCTGTGTAATCTGAGAACAGATATTTCGGATCCCTTTGAAGACTATAGGGCCAATGGAAATATCCTCCGATAACAAAGAGAAAGAAGCTTTCTGAGAAACTTCTTTGTGTTCTGTGAAATCATCTCACAGACTTACAGCTTTCCCCTCTAAAAGCCTTTCGCTAAGACAGTTCTTGTGGAATTGGCAAAGTGATATTTGGAAGCCCACAGAGGGCTATGGTGAGAAAGGAAATATCCTCCAATGAAATCTGGAAAGATGGTTTCTGAGAAACTGCTTAGTGTTCTGTTAATTCATCTCTCAGAGTTACATCTGTATTTCATGGATCTCTTTGCTAGCCTTATTTCTGTGAAATCTGAGAACAGATATTTCGGATCCATTAGAAGACTATAGGGCCAATGGAAATATCCTCCGATAACAAAGAGAAAGAAGCTTTCTGAGAAACTTCTTTGTGTTCTGTGAAATCATCTCACAGAGTTACAGCTTTCCCCTCAAGAAGCCTTTCGCTACGACAGTTCTCGTGGAATTGGCAAAGTGATATTTGGAAGCCCATAGAGGGCTATGGTGAAAAAGGAAATATCCTCCGATGAAATCTGAAAAGAAGCTTTCTGAGAAACTGCTTAGTGTTCTGTTAATTCATCTCACAGAGTTACATCTGTATTTCGTGGATCTCTTTGCTAGCCTTATTTCTGTGGAATCTGATAAGAGATATTGCAGATCCATTTTTAGACTATAGGGCCTAAGGAAATATCCTCAGATAACAAAGAGAAAGAAGCTTTCTGAGAATCTCCTTTGTGTTCTGTGAAATCATCTCACAGAGTTACAGCTTTCCCCTGGAGAAGCCTTTCGCTAAGACAGTTCTTGTGGAATTGGCAAAGTGATATTTGGAAGCCCATACAGGGCTATGGTGAAAAAGGAAATATCCTCCGATGAAATCTGGAAAGAAGTTTTCTTGGAAACTGCTTAGTGTTCTGTTAATTCATCTCACAGAGTTACATCTGTATTTCGTGGATCTCTTTGCTAGCCTTATTTCTGTGGAATCTGAGAACAGATATTTCGGATCCCTTTGAAGACTATAGGGCCAAAGGAAATATCTTCCGATAACAAAGAGAAAGAAGCTTTCTGAGAAACTTCTTTGTGTTCTGTGAAATCATCTCACAGAGTTACAGCTTTCCCCTCAAGAAGCCTTTCGCTAAGACAGTTCTTGTGGAATTGGCAAAGTGATATTTGGAAGTCCACAGAGGGCTATGGTGAGAATGGAAATATCCTCCAATGAAATCTGGAAAGAAGGTTTCTGAGAAACTGCTTAGTGTTCTGTTAATTCATCTCTCAGAGTTACATCTGTATTTCGTGGATCTCTTTGCTAGCCTTATTTCTGTGAAATCTGAGAACAGATATTTCGGATCCATTAGAAGACTATAGGGCCAATGGAAATATCCTCCGATAACAAAGAGAAAGAAGCTTTCTGAGAAACTTCTTTGTGTTCTGTGAAATCATCTCACAGAGTTACAGCTTTCCCCTCAAGAAGCCTTTCGCTACGACAGTTCTCGTGGAATTGGCAAAGTGATATTTGGAAGCCCATAGAGGGCTATGGTGAAAAAGGAAATATCCTCCGATGAAATCTGGAAAGAAGCTTTCTGAGAAACTGCTTAGTGTTCTGTTAATTCATCTCACAGAGTTACATCTGTATTTCGTGGATCTCTTTGCTAGCCTTATTTCTGTGGAATCTGAGAAGAGATATTGCAGATCCATTTTTAGACTATAGGGCCTAAGGAAATATCCTCAGATAACAAAGAGAAAGAAGCTTTCTGAGAATCTCCTTTGTGTTCTGTGAAATCATCTCACAGAGTTACAGCTTTCCCCTGGAGAAGACTTTCGCTAAGACAGTTCTTGTGGAATTGGCAAAGTGATATTTGGAAGCCCATACAGGGCTATGGTGAAAAACGAAATATCCTCCGATGAAATCTGGAAAGAAGTTTTCTTGGAAACTGCTTAGTGTTCTGTTAATTCATCTCACAGAGTTACATCTGTATTTCATGGATCTCTTTGCTAGCCTTATTTCTGTGGAATCTGAGAACAGATATTTCGGATCCCTTTGAAGACTATAGGGCCAAAGGAAATATCTTCCGATAACAAAGAGAAAGAAGCTTTCTGAGAAACTTCTTTGTGTTCTGTGAAATCATCTCACAGAGTTACAGCTTTACCCTCAAGAAGCCTTTCTCTAAGACAGTTCTTGTGGAATTGGCAAAGTGATATTTGGAAGCCCACAGAGGGCTATGGTGAAAAAGGAAATATCCTCCGATGAAATTTGGAAAGAAGCTTTCTGAGAAACTGCTTAGTGTTCTGTTAATTCATCTCTCAGAGTTACATCTGTATTTCATGGATCTCTTTGCTAGCCTTATTTCTGTGGAATCTGAGAACAGATATTTCGGATCCCTTTGAAGACTATAGGGCCAATGGAAATATCCTCCGATAACAAAGAGAAAGAAGCTTTCTGAGAAACTTCTTTGTGTTCTGTGAAATCATGTCACAGAGTTACAGCTTTCCCCTCAAGAAGCCTTTGGATAAGACAGTTCTTGTGGAATTGGCAAAGTGATATTTGGAAGCCCATAGAGGGCTATGGTGAAAAAGGAAATATCCTCCGATGAAATCTGGAAAGAAGCTTTCTGAGAAACTGCTTAGTGTTCTGTTAATTCATCTCCCAGAGTTACATCTGTATTTCGTGGATCTCTTTGCTAGCCTTATTTCTGTGGAATCTGAGAAGAGATATTGCAGATCCGTTTTTAGACTATAGGGCCAAAGGAAATATCCTCGTATAACAAAGAGAAAGAAGCTTTCTGAGAAACTCCTTTGTGTTCTGTGAGTTCATGTCACAGAGTTACAGCTTTCCCCTGGAGAAGCCTTTCGCTAAGAAAGTTCTTGTGGAATTGGCAAAGTGATATTTGGAAGCCCATAAAGGGCTATGGTGAAAAAGGAAATATCCTCCAATGAAATCTGGAAAGAAGCTTTCTGAGAAACTGCTTAGTGTTCTGTTAATTCATCTCCCAGAGTTACATCTGTATTTCGTGGATCTCTTTGGTAGCCTTATTTCTGTGGAATCTGAGAAGAGATATTTCGGATCCATTTTTAGACTATAGGGCCTAAGGAAATATCCTCCGATAACAAAGAGAAAGAAGCTTTCTGAGAAACTCCTTTGTGTTCTGTGAAATCATCTCACAGAGTTACAGCTTTCCCCTGGAGAAGCCTTTCGCTAAGACAGTTCTTGTGGAATTGGCAAAGTGATATTTGGAAGCCCATACAGGGCTATGGTGAAAAAGGAAATATCCTCCGATGAAATCTGGAAAGAAGCTTTCTGAGAAACTGCATAGTGTTCTGTTAATTCATCTCACAGAGTTACATCTGTATTTCGTCGATCTCTTTGCCATTCTTATTTGTGTGGAATCTGAGAACAGATATTTCGGATCCCTTTCAAGACTATAGGGCCTAAGGAAATATCCTCCTATAACAAAGAGAAAGAACCTTTCTGAGAAACTTCTTTGTGTTCTGTGAAATCATCTCACAGAGTTACAGCTTTACCCTCAAGAAGCCTTTCGCTAAGACAGTTCTTGTGGAATTGGCAAAGTGATATTTGGAAGCCCATACAGGGCTACGGTGAAAAAGGAAATATCTTCCGATGAAATCTGGAAAGAAGCTTTCTGAGAAACTGCTTAGTGTTCTGTTAATTCATTTCCCAGAGTTACATCTGTATTTCGTGGATCTCCTTGGTAGCCTTATTTCTGTGGAATCTGAGAACAGATATTGCAGATCCATTTTTAGACTATAGGGCCTAAGGTAATATCCTCCGATAACAAAGAGAAAGAAGCTTTCTGAGAAACTCCTTTGTGTTCTGTGAAATCATCTCACAGAGTTACAGCTTTCCCCTGGAGAAGCCTTTCGCTAAGACAGTTCTTGTGGAATAGGCAAAGTGATATTTGGAAGCCCATACAGGGCTATGGTGAAAAAGGAAATATCCTCCGATGAAATCTGGAAAGAAGTTTTCTTGGAAACTGCTTAGTGTTCTGTTAATTCATCTCCCAGAGTTACATCTGTATTTCGTGGATCTCTTTGCTAGCCTTATTTCTGTGGAATCTGAGAACAGATATTTCGGATCCCTTTGAAGACTATAGGGCCAAAGGAAATATCTTCCGATAACAAAGATAAAGAAGCTTTCTGAGAAACTTCTTTGTGTTCTGTGAAATCATCTCACAGAGTTACAGCTTTAGCCTCAAGAAGCCTTTCTCTAAGACAGTTCTTGTGGATTTGGCAAAGTGATATTTGGAAGCCCACAGAGGGCTATGTTGAAAAAGGAAATATCCTCCGATGAAATCTGGAAAGAAGCTTTCTGAGAAACTGCTTAGTGTTCTGATAATTCATCTCACAGAGTTACATATGTATTTCGTGGATCTCTCTGCTAGCCTTATTTCTGTGGAATCTGAGAGCAGATATTTCGGATCCCTTTGAAGACTATAGAGCCAAAGGAAATATCCTCCTATAACAAAGAGAAAGAAGCTTTCTGGGAAACTTCTTTGGGTTCTGTGAAATCATCTCACAGAGTTACAGCTTTCTCCTCAAGAAGCCTTTCGCTAAGACAGTTCTGGTGGAATTGGCAAAGTGATATTTGGAAGCCCATAGAGGGCTACGGTGAAAAAGGAAATATCTTCCGATGAAATCTGGAAAGAAGCTTTCTGAGAAACTGCTTAGTGTTCTGTTAATTCATCTCCCAGAGTTACATCTGTATTTCGTGGATCTCTTTGGAAGCCTTATTTCTGTGGAATCTGTGAACAGATATTGCAGATCCATTTTTAGACTATAGGGCCTTAGGAAATATCCTCCGATAACAAAGAGAAAGAAGCTTTCTGAGAAACTCCTTTGTGTTCTGTGAAATCATCTCACAGAGTTACAGCTTTCCCCTCAAGAAGCCTTTCGCTAAGACAGTTCTTGTGGAATTGGCAAAGTGATATTCGGAAGCCCATACAGGGCTATGGTGAAAAAGGAAATATCCTCCGATGAAATCTGGAAAGAAGTTTTCTTGGAAACTGCTTAGTGTTCTGTTAATTCATCTCCCAGAGTTACATCTGTATTTCGTGGATCTCTTTGCTAGCCTATTTCTGTGGAATCTGAGAACAGATATTTCAGATCCCTTTGAAGACTATAGGGCCAAGGGAAATATCTTCCGATAACAAAGATAAAGAAGCTTTCTGAGAAACTTCTTTGTGTTCTGTGAAATCATCTCACAGAGTTACAGCTTTCCCCTCAAGAAGCCTTTCGTTAAGACAGTTCTTGTGGAATTGGCAAAGTGATATTTGGAAGCCCACAGAGGGCTATGGTGAAAAAGGAAATATCCTCCGATGAAATCTGGAAAGAAGCTTTCTGAGAAACTGCTTAGTGTTCTGATAATTCATCTCACAGAGTTACATATGTATTTCGTGGATCTCTCTGCTAGCCTTATTTCTGTGGAATCTGAGAACAGATATTTCGGATCCCTTTGAAGACTGTATTGCCAAAGGAAATATCCTCCGATAACAAAGAGAAAGAAGCTTTCTGAGAAACCTCTTTGTGTTCTGTGAAATCATCTCACAGAGTTACAGCTTTCCCCTCAAGAAGCCTTTCGCTAAGACAGTTCTTGTGGAATTGGCAAAGTGATATTTGGAAGCCCAAAGAGGGCTAGGGTGAAAAAGGAAATATCCTGCGATGAAATCTGGAAAGAAGGTTTGTGAGAAACTGCTTAGTGTTCTGTTAATTCATCTCTCAGAATTACATCTGTATTTCATGGATCTCTTTGCTAGCCTTATTTCTGTGGAATCTGAGAACAGATATTTCGGATCCCTTTGAAGACTATAGGGCCAATGGAAATATCCTCCTATAACAAAGAGAAAGAAGCTTTCTGAGAAACTTCTTTGTGTTCTGTGAAATCATCTCACAGAGATACAGCTTTCCCCTCAAGAAGCCTTTCGCTAAGACAGTTCTTGTGGAATTGGCAAAGTGATATTTGGAAGCCCATAGAGGGCTATGCTGAAAAAGGAAATATCCTCCGATGAAATCTGGAAAGCAGCTTTCTGAGAAACTGCATAGTGTTCTGTTGATTCATCTCCCAGAGTTACATCTGTATTTCGTCGATCTCTTTGCCAGCCTTATTTGTGTGGAATCTGAGAACAGATATTTCGGATCCCTTTGAAGCAAATAGGGCCAAAGGAAGTATCCTCCGATAACAAAGAGAAAGAAGCTTTCTGAGAAACTTCTTTGTGTTCTGTGAAATCATCTCACAGAGTTACAGCTTTTTCCTCAAGAAGCCTTTCGCTAAGACAGTTCTTGTGGAATTGGCAAAGTGATATTTGGAAGCCCATAAAGGGCTATGGTGAAAAAGGAAATATCCTCCGATGAAATCTGGAAAGAAGTTTTCTGAGAAACTGCTTAGTGTTCTGTTAATTCATCTCCCAGAGTTACATCTGTATTTCGTGGATCACTTTGCTAGCCTTATTTCTGTGGAATCTGAGAACAGATATTTCGGATCCTTTTGAACATTATAGGGCCAAAGGAAATATCCTCCGATAACAAAGAGAAAGAAGCTTTCTGTGAAACTTCTTTGTGTTCTGGGAAATCATCTCACAGAGTTACAGCTTTCCCCTCAAGAAGCCTTTCGCTAAGACAGTTCTTGTGGAATGGGCAAAGTGATATATGGAAGCCCTTAGAGGGCTATGGTGAAATAGGAAATATCCTCCGATGAAATCTGGAAAGAAGCTTTCTGAGAAACAGCATAGTGTTCTGTTAATTCATCTCACAGAGTTACATCTGTATTTCGTCGATCTCTTTGCCAGCCTTATTTGTGTGGAATCTGAGAACAGATATTTCGGATCTCTTTGAAGCAAATAGGGCCAAAGGAAGTATCCTCCGATAACAAAGAGAAAGAAGCTTTCCGAGAAACTTGTTTGTGTTCTTTGAAATCATCTCACAGAGTTACAGCTTTCCCCTCAAGAAGCCTTTCGCTAAGACAGTTCTTGTGCAATTGGCAAAGTGATATTTGGAAGCCCATAGAGGGCTGTGGTGAAAAAGGAAATATCCTCCGATGAAATCTGGAATGAGGCTTTCTGAGAAACTGCTTAGTGTTCTGTTAATTCATCTCACAGAATTATATCTCTATTTCGTGGATCTGTTTGCTAGCCTTATTTCTGTGGAATCTGAGAACAGATATTTTGGATCCCTGTGAAGACTACAGGGCCAAAGGAAATATCCTCCGATAACAAAGAGAAAGAAGCTTTCTGAGAAACTTCTTTGTGTTCTGTGAAATTATCTCACAGAGTTACAGCTTTCCCCTCAAGAAGCCTTTCGCTAAGACAGTTCTTGTGGAATTGGCAAAGTGATATTTGGAAGCCCATAGAGGGCTATGGTGAAAAAGGAAATATCCTCCGATGAAATCTGGAAAGAAGCTTTCTGAGAAACTGCATAGTGTTCTGTTAATTATCCCACAGAGTTACATCTGTATTTCGTGAATCTCTTTGCTAGTCTTATTTCTGTGGAATCTGAGAAGAGATATTTCGGATCCATCTGAAGACTATAGGGCCAAAGGAAATATCCTCCGATAACAAAGAGAAAGAAGCTTTCTGAGAAACTTCTTTGTGTTCTGTGAAATCAACTCAGAGAGTTACAGCTTTTTCCTCAAGAAGCCTTTCGCTAAGACAGTTCTTGTGGAATTGGCAAAGTGATATTTGGAAGCCCATAGAGGGCTATGATGAAAAAGGAAATATCCTTCGAGAAAACTTGGAAAGAAGCTTTCTGAGAAACTGCTTAGTGTTCTGTTAATTCATCTCCCAGAGTTACATCTGTATTTCGTGGATCTCTTTGCTAGCCTTATTTCTGTGGAATCTGGGAACAGATATTTCGGTCACTTTGATGACTACAGGGCCAAAGGAAATATCCTCCGATAACAAAGAGAAAGAAGCTTTCTGAGAAACTTCTTTGTGTTCTGTGAAATCATCTCACAGAGTTACAGCTTTCCCCTCAAGAAGCCTTTCGCTAAGACAGTTCTTGTGGAATTGTCAAAGTGATATTTGGAAGCCCATAGAGGGCTATGGTGAAAAAGGAAATATCCTCCGATGAAATCTGGATAGAAGTTTTCTTGGTAACTGCTTAGTGTACTGTTAATTCATCTCACAGAGTTACATCTGTATTTCGTGGATCTCTTTGCCAGCCTTATTTGTGTGGAATCTGAGAACAGATATTTCTGATCCCTTTGAAGACTACAGGGCCAATGGAAATATCCTCCGATAACAAAGAGAAAGAAGCTTTCTGAGAAACTTCTTTGTGTTCTGTGAAATCATCTCACAGAGTTACAGCTTTCCCCTCAAGAAGCCTTTCGCTAAGACAGTTCTTGTGCAATTGGCAAAGTGATATTTGGAAGCCCATAGAGGGCTATGGTGAAAAAGGAAATATCCTTCGATGAAATCTGGAAAGAAGCTTTCAGAGAAACTGCTTAGAGTTCTGTTACTTCATCTCACAGAGTTACATCTCTATTTCGTGGATCTGTTTGCTAGCCTTATTTCTGTGGAATCTGAGAACAGATATTTTGGATCCCTTTGAAGACTATAGGGCCAAAGGAAATCTCCTCCGATAACAAAGAGAAAGAAGCTTTCTGAATAACTTCTTTGTGTTCTGTGAAATTATCTCACAGAGTTACAGCTTTCCCCTCAAGAAGCCTTTCGCTAAGACAGTTCTTGTGGAATTGGCAAAGTGATATTTGGAAGCCCATAGAGGGCTATGGTGAAAAAGGAAATATCCTCCGATGAAATCTGGAAAGAAGCTCTCTGAGAAACTGCTTAGTGTTCTGTTAATTCATCTCACAGAGTTACATCTGTATTTCGTGAATCTCTTTGCTAGTCTTATTTCTGTGGAATCTGAGAACAGATATTTCGGATCCCTCTGAAGACTATAGGGCCAAAGGAAATATCCTCCGATAACAAAGAGAAAGAAGCTTTCTGAGAAACTTCTTTGTGTTCTGTGAAATCATCTCACAGAGTTACAGCTTTTTCCTCAAGAAGCCTTTCGCTAAGACAGTTCTTGTGGAATTGGCAAAGTGATATTTCGAAGCCCATAGAGGGCTAGTATGAAAAAGGAAATATCCTTCGAGAAAATTTGGAAAGAAGCTTTCTGAGAAACTGCTTAGTGTTCTGTTAATTCATCTCTCAGAGTTACATCTGTATTTCATGAATCTCTTTGCTATCCTTATTTCTGTGGAATCTGAGAACAGATATTTCGGATCCCTTTGAAGACTATAGGGCCAATGGAAATATCCTCCGATAACAAAGAGAAAGAAGCTTTCTGAAAAACTTCTTTGTGTTCTGTGAAATCATCTCACAGAGTTACAGCTTTCCCCTCAAGAAGCCTTTCGCTAAGACTGTTCTTGTGGAATTAGCAAAGTGATATTCGGAAGCCCATAGAGGGCTATGGTGAAAAAGGAAATATCCTTATATGAAATCTGGAAAGAAGCTTTCTGAGAAACTGCTTAGTGTTCTGTTAATTCATCTCCCAGAGTTACATCTGTATTTCGTCGATGTCTTTGCTAGCCTTATTTCTGTGGAATCGGAGAAGAGATATTTCGGATCCCTTTGAAGACTATAGGGCCAAAGGAAATATCCTCCGATAACAAAGAGAAAGAAGCTTTCTGAGAAACTTCTTTGTGTTCTGTGAAATCATCTCACAGAGTTACAGCTTTCCCCTCAAGAAGCCTTTCGCTAAGATAGTTCTTATGGAACTGGCAAAGTGATATTTGGAAGCCCATAGAGGGCTAGGGTGAAAAAGGAAATATCCTCCGATGAAATCTGGAAAAAAGGTTTCTGAGAAACTGCTTTGTGTTCTGTTAACTCATCTCCCACAGTTACATCTGTATTTGGTGGATCTCTTTGCTAGCCTTCTTTCTGTGGAATCTGAGAAGAGATATTTCGGATCCCTTTGAAGACTATGGGGCCAAAGGAAATATCCTCGGATAACAAAGATAAAGAAGCTTTCTGAGAAACTTCTTTGTGTACTGTGAAATCATCTCACAGAGTTACAGCTTTCCCCTCAAGAAGCCTTTCGCTAAGACAGTTCTTGTGGAATTGGCAAAGTGATATTTGGAAGCCCATACAGTTCTATGGTGAAAAAGGAAATATCCTCCGATGAAATCTGGAAAGAGTTTTCTTGGAAACTGCTTAGTGTTCTGTTAATTCATCTCACAGAGTTACATCTGTATTTCGTGGATCTCTTTGCTAGCCTTATTTCTGTGGAATCTGAGAACAGATATTTCGGATCCCTTTGAAGACTATAGGGCCAAAGGAAATATCTTCCGATAACAAAGAGAAAGAAGCTTTCTGAGAAACTTCTTTGTGTTCTGTGAAATCATCTCACAGAGTTACAGCTTTACCCTCAAGAAGCCTTTCGCTAAGACAGTTCTTTTGGAATTGGCAAAGTGATATTTGGAAGCCCACAGAGGGCAATGGTGAAAAAGGAAATATCCTCCGATGAAATCTGGAAGGAAGCTTTCTGAGAAACTGATTAGTGTTCTGATAATTCATCTCCCAGAGTTACATCTGTATTTCGTGTATCTCTTTGCTAGCCTTATTTCTGTGGAATCTGAGAACAGATATTTCGGATCCCTTTGAAGACTATATTGCCAAAGGAAATATCCTCCGATAACAAAGAGAAAGAAGCTTTCTGAGAAACTTCTTTGTGTTCTGTGAAATCATCTCAGAGAGTTACAGCTTTTTCCTCAAGAAGCCTCTCGCTAAGACAGTTCTTGTGGAATTGGCAAAGTGATATTTGGAAGCCCATACAGGGCTATGGTGAAAAAGGAAATATCCTCCGATGAAATCTGGAAAGAAGCTTTCTGAGAAACTGCTTAGTGTTCTGATAATTCATCTCACAGAGTTACATCTGTATTTCGTGGATCTCTTTGCTAGCCTTATTTCTGTGGAATCTGAGAACAGATATTTCGGATCCCTTTGAAGACTATAGGGCCAAAGGAAATATCCTCCTATAACAAAGAGAAAGAAGCTTTCTGAGAAACTTCTTTGTGTTCTGTGAAATCATCTCACAGAGTTACAGCTTTCCCCTCAAGAAGCCTTTCGCTAAGACAGTTCTTGTGGAATTGGCAAAGTGATATTTGGAAGCCCATACAGGGCTACGGTGAAAAAGGAAATATCTTCCGATGAAATCTGGAAAGAAGCTTTCTGAGAAACTGCTTAGTGTTCTGTTAATTCATTTCCCAGAGTTACATCTGTATTTCGTGGATCTCTTTGGTAGCCTTATTTCTGTGGAATCTGAGAACAGATATTGCAGATCCATTTTTAGACTATAGGGCGTAAGGAAATATCCTCCGATAACAAAGAGAAAGAAGCTTTCTGAGAAACTCCTTTGTGTTCTGTGAAATCATCTCACAGAGTTACAGCTTTCCCCTGGAGAAGCCTTTCGCTAAGACAGTTCTTGTGGAATAGGCAAAGTGATATTTGGAAGCCCATACGGGGCTATGGTGAAAAAGGAAATATCCTTCGATGAAATCTGGAAAGAAGTTTTCTTGGAAACTGCTTAGTGTTCTGTTAATTCATCTCCCAGAGTTACATCTGTATTTCGTGGATCTCTTTGCTAGCCTTATTACTGTGGAATCTGAGAACAGATATTTCGGATCCCTTTGAAGACTATAGGGCCAAAGGAAATATCTTCCGATAACAAAGATAAAGAAGCTTTCTGAGAAACTTCTTTGTGTTCTGTGAAATCATCTCACAGAGTTACAGCTTTAGCCTCAAGAAGCCTTTCGCTAAGACAGTTCTTGTGGATTTGGCAAAGTGATATTTGGATGCCCTCAGAGGGCTATGTTGAAAAAGGAAATATCCTCCGATGAAATCTGGAAAGAAGCTTTCTGAGAAACTGCTTAGTGTTCTGATAATTCATCTCACAGAGTTACATATGTATTTCGTGGATCTCTCTGCTAGCCTTATTTCTGTGGAATCTGAGAACAGATATTTCGGATCCCTTTGAAGACTATAGAGCCAAAGGAAATATCCTCCTATAACAAAGAGAAAGAAGCTTTCTGAGAAACTTCTTTGGGTTCTGTGAAATCATCTCACAGAGTTACAGCTTTCTCCTCAAGAAGCCTTTCGCTAAGACAGTTCTTGTGGAATTGGCAAAGTGATATTTGGAAGCCCATAGAGGGCTACGGTGAAAAAGGAAATATCTTCCGATGAAATCTGGAAAGAAGCTTTCTGAGATACTGCTTAGTGTTCTGTTAATTCATCTCCCAGAGTTACATCTGTATTTCGTGGATCTCTTTGGAAGCCTTATTTCTGTGGAATCTGAGAACAGATATTGCAGATCCATTTTTAGACTATAGGGCCTTAGGAAATATCCTCCGATAACAAAGAGAAAGAAGCTTTCTGAGAAACTCCTTTGTGTTCTGTGAAATCATCTCACAGAGTTACAGCTTTCCCCTCAAGAAGCCTTTCGCTAAGACAGTTCTTGTGGAATTGGCAAAGTGATATTTGGAAGCCCATACAGGGCTATGGTGAAAAAGGAAATATCCTCCGATGAAATCTGGAAAGAAGTTTTCTTGGAAACTGCTTAGTGTTCTGTTAATTCATCTCCCAGAGTTACATCTGTATTTCGTGGATCTCTTTGCTAACCTATTTCTGTGGAATCTGAGAACAGATATTTCGGATCCCTTTGAAGACTATAGGGCCAATGGAAATATCCTCCGATAACAAAGAGAAAGAAGCTTTCTGAGAAACTTCTTTGTGTTCTGTGAAATCATCTCACAGAGTTACAGCTTTCCCCTCAAGAAGCCTTTCGCTAAGACAGTTCTTGTGGAATTGGCAAAGTGATATTTGGAAGCCCATAGAGGGCTATGCTGAAAAAGGAAATATCCTCCGATGAAATCTGGAAAGAAGCTTTCTGAGAAACTGCTTAGTGTTCTGTTAATTCATCTCCCAGAGTTACATCTGTATTTCGTGGATCTCTTTGCTAGTCTTATTTCTGTGGAATCTGAGAAGAGATATTTCGGATCCCTTAGAAGACTATAGGGCCAAAGGAAATATCCTCCGATAACAAAGAGAAAGAAGCTTTCTGAGAAACTTCTTTGTGCACTGTGAAATCATCTACAGAATTACAGCTTTTCCCTCAAGAAGCCTTTCGCTAAGACAGTTCTTGTGGAATTGGCAAAGTGATATTTGGAAGCCCTTAGAGGGCTATGGTGAAAAAGGAAATATCCTCCGATGAAATCTGGAAAGAAGCTTTCTGAGAAACTGCATAGTGTTCTGTTAATTCATCTCACAGTGTTACATCTGTATTTCGTCGATCTCTTTGCCAGCCTTATTTGTGTGGAATCTGAGAACAGATATTTCGGATCCCTTTGAAGCAAATAGGGCCAAAGGAAGTATCCTCCGATAACAAAGAGAAGGAAGCTTTCTGAGAAACTTCTTTGTGTTCTGTGAAATCATCTCACAGAGTTACAGCTTTTTCCTCAAGAAGCCTTTCGCTAAGACAGTTCTTGTGGAATTGGCAAAGTGATATTTGGAAGCCCATAGAGGGCTATGGTGAAAAAGGAAATATCCTCCGATGAAATCTGGAAAGAAGTTTTCTGAGAAACTGCTTAGTGTTCTGTTAATTCATCTCCCAGAGTTACATCGGTATTTCGTGGATCACTTTGCTAGCCTTATTTCTGTGGAATCTGAGAACAGATATTTCGGATCCCTTTGAACATTATAGGGCCAAAGGAAATATCCTCTGATAACAAAGAGAAAGAAGCTTTCTGTGAAACTTCTTTGTGTTCTGGGAAATCATCTCACAGAGTTACAGCTTTCCCCTCAAGAAGCCTTTCGCTAAGACAGTTCTTGTGGAATGGGCAAAGTGATATATGGAAGCCCTTAGAGGGCTACGGTGAAATAGGAAATATCCTCCGATGAAATCTGGAAAGAAGCTTTCTGAGAAACTGCATAGTGTTCTGTTAATTCATCTCACAGAGTTACATCTGTATTTCGTCGATCTCTTTGCCAGCCTTATTTGTGTGGAATCTGAGAACAGATATTTCGGATCCCTTTGAAGCACATAGGGCCAAAGGAAGTATCCTCCGATAACAAAGAGAAAGAAGCTTTCTGAGAAACTTCTTTGTGTTCTGTGAAATCATCTCACAGAGTTACAGCTTTCCCCTCACGAAGCCTTTCGCTAAGACAGTTCTTGTGGAATTGGCAAAGTGATATTTGGAAGCCCATAGAGGGCTATGGTGAAAAAGGAAATATCCTCCGATGAAATCTGGAATGAGGCTTTCTGAGAAACTGCTTAGTGTTCTGTTAATTCATCTCACAGAATTATATCTCTATTTCGTGGATCTGTTTGCTAGCCTTATTTCTGTGGAATCTGAGAACAGATATTTTGGATCCCTGTGAAGACTACAGGGCCAAAGGAAATATCCTCCGATAACAAAGAGAAAGAAGCTTTCTGAGAAACTTCTTTGTGTTCTGTGAAATCATCTACAGAGTTACAGCTTTCCCCTCAAGAAGCCTTTCGCTAAGACATTTCTTGTGGAATTGGCAAAGTGATATTTGGAAGCCCATAGAGGGCTATGATGAAAAAGGAAATATCCTTCGAGAAAATTTGAAAAGAAGCTTTCTGAGAAAATGCTTAGTGTTCTGTTAATTCATCTCCCAGGGTTACATCTGTATTTCGTGGATCTCTTTGCTAGCCTTATTTCTGTGGAACCTCAAAACAGATATTTCGGATCCCTTTGAAGACTATAGGGCCAAAGGAAATATCCTCCGATAACAAAGAGAAAGAAGCTTTCTGAGAAACTTCTTTGTGTTCTGTGAAATCATCTCACAGAGTTACAGCTTTCCCCTCAAGGAGCCTTTCGCTAAGAGAGTTCTTGTGGATTTGGCAAAGTGATATTTGGAAGCCCATAGAGGGCTATGGTGAAAAAGGAAATATTCTCGGATGAAATCTGGAAAGAAGCTTTCTGAGAAACTGCTTAGTGTTCTGTTACTTCATCTCACAGAGTTACATCTGTATTTCGTGGATCTCTTTGCTAGCCTTATTTCTGTGGAATCTGAGAACAGATATTTCGGATGCCTTTGAAGACTATATTGCCAAAGGAAATATCCTCCGATAACAAAGAAAAAGAAGCTTTCTGAGAAACTTCTTTGTGTTCTGTGAAATCATCTCACAGAGTTACAGCTTTCCCCTAAAGAAACCTTTCGCTAAGACAGTTCTTGTGGAATTGGCAAAGTGATATTTGGAAGCCCATAGAGGGCTATGGTGAAAAAGGAAATATCCTCCGATGAAATCTGGAAAGAAGGTTTCTGAGAATCTGCTTAGTGTTCTGTTAATTCATCTCTCAGAGTTACATCTGTATTTCATGGATCTCTTTGCTAGCCTTATTTCTGTGGAATCTGAGAACAGATATTTCGGATCCATTTGAAGACTATAGGGCCAATGGAAATATCCTCCGATAACAAAGAGAAAGATGCTTTCTGAGAAACTTTTTTGTGTTCTGTGAAATCATCTCACAGAGTTACAGCTTTCCCCTCAAGAAGCCTTTCGATAAGACAGTTCTTGTGGAATTGGCAAAGTGATATTTGGAAGCCCATAGAGGGCTATGGTGAAAAAGGAAATATCCTCCGATGAAATCTGGAAAGAAGCTTTCTGAGAAACTGCTTAGTGTTCTGTTAATTCATCTCTCAGAGTTACATCTGTATTTCATGGATCTCTTTGCTAGCCTTATTTCTGTGGAATCTGAGAACAGATATTTCGGATCCATTTGAAGACTATAGGGCCAAAGCAAATATCCTCCGATAACAAAGAGAAAGATGCTTTCTGAGAAACATTTTTGTGTTCTGTGAAATCATCTCAGAGAGTTACAGCTTTTGCCTCAAGAAGCCTTTCGCTAAGACAGTTCTTGTGGAATTGGCAAAGTGATATTTGGAAGCCCATAGAGGGCTATGGTGAAAAAGGAAATATCCTCCGATGAAATCTGGAAAGAAGATTTCTGAGAAACTGCTTAGTGTTCTGTTAATTCATCTCTCAGAGTTACATCCGTGTTTCATGGATCTCTTTGCTAGCCTTATTTCTGTGGAATCTGAGAACAGATATTTCGGATCCCTTTGAAGACTATATTGCCAAAGGAAATATCCTCCGATAACAAAGAGAAAGAAGCTTTCTGAGAAACTTCTTTGTGTTCTCTGAAATCATGTCACAGAGTTACAGCTTTCCCCTCAAGAAGCCTTTCGCTAAGACAGTTCTTGTGTAATTGGCAAAGTGATATTTGGAAGCCCATAGAGGGCTATGGTGAAAAAGGAAATATCCTCCGATGAAATCGGGAAAGAAGCTTTCAGAGAAACTGCTTAGTGTTCTGTTAATTCATCTCCCAGAGTTACATCTGTATTTCGTGGATCTCTTTGCTAGCCTTATTTCTGTGGAATCTGAGAAGAGATATTTCGGATCCCTTTGAAGACTATAGGGCCAAAGGAAATATCCTCCGATAACAAAGAGAAAGAAGCTTTCTGAGAAACTTCTTTGTGTTCTGTGAAATCATCTCACAGAGTTACAGCTTTCCCCTCAAGAAGCCTTTCGCTAAGACAGTTCTTGTGGAATTGTCAAAGTTATATTTGGAAGCCCATAGAGGGCTATGGTGAAAAAGGAAATATCCTCCGATGAAATCTGGAAAGAAGCTTTCTGAGAAACTGCATATTGTTCTGTTAATTCATCTCACAGAGTTACATCTGTATTTCGTCGATCTCTTTGCCAGCCTTATTTGTGTGGAATCTGAGAACAGATATTTCTGATCCCTTTGAAGACTATAGGGCCAAAGGAAATATCCTCCGATAACAAAGAGAAAGAAGCTTTCTGAGAAACTTCTTTGTGTTCTGTGAAATCATCTCACAGAGTTACAGCTTTCCCCTCAAGAAGCCTTTCGCTAAGACAGTTCTTGTGGAATTGGCAAAGTGATATTTGGAAGCCCATAGAGGGCTATGGTGAAAAAGGAAATATCCTCCGATGAAATCTGGAAAGAAGATTTCTGAGAAACTGCTTAGTGTTCTGTTAATTATCTCACAGAGTTACATCTGTATTTCGTGAATCTCTTTGCTAGTCTTATTTCTGTGGAATCTTAGAACAGATATTTCTGATCCCACTGAAGACTATAGGGCCAAAGGAAATATCCTCCGATAACAAAGAGAAAGAAGCTTTCTGAGAAACTTCTTTGTGTTCTGTGAAATCATCTCACAGAGTTACAGCTTTCCCCTCAAGGAGCCTTTCGCTAAGACAGTTCTTGTGGATTTGGCAAAGTGATATTTGGAAGTCCATAGAGGGCTATGGTGAAAAAGGAAATATTCTCGGATGAAATCTGGAAAGAAGCTTTCTGAGAAACTGCTTAGTGTTCTGTTACTTCATCTCACAGAGTTACATCTGTATTTCGTGGATCTCTTTGCTAGCCTTATTTCTGTGGAATCTGAGAACAGATATTTCGGATGCCTTTGAAGACTATATTGCCAAAGGAAATATCCTCCGATAACAAAGAGAAAGAAGCTTTCTGAGAAACTTCTTTGTGTTCTGTGAAATCATCTCACAGAGGTACAGCTTTCCCCTAAAGAAACCTTTCGCTAAGACAGGTCTTGTGGAATTGGCAAAGTGATATTTGGAAGCCCATAGAGGGATATGGTGAAAAAGGAAATATCCTACGATGAAATCTGGAAAGAAGCTTTCTGAGAAACTGCTTAGTGTTCTGTTAATTCATCTCTCAGAGTTACATCTGTATTTCATGGATCTCTTTGCTAGCCTTATTTCTGTGGAATCTGAGAACAGATATTTCGGATCCATTTGAAGACTATAGGGCCAATGGAAATATCCTCCGATAACAAAGAGAAAGATGCTTTCTGAGAAACTTTTTTGTGTTCTGTGAAATCATCTCACAGAGTTACAGCTTTCCCCTCAAGAAGCCTTTGGATAAGACAGTTCTTGTGGAATTGGCAAAGTGATATTTGGAAGCCCATAGAGGGCTATGGTGAAAAAGGAAATATCCTCCGATGAAATCTGGAAAGAAGCTTTCTGAGAAACTGCTTAGTGTTCTGTTAATTCATCTCACAGAGTTACATCTGTATTTCGTGGATATCTTTGCTAGCCTTATTTCTGTGGAATCTGAGAAGAGATATTTCGGATTCCTTTGAAGACTATAGGGCCAGAGGAAATATCCTCCGATTACAAATAGAAAGAAGCTTTCTGAGAAACTTCTTTGTGTTCTGTGAAATCATCTCACTGAGTTACACCTTTCCCCTCAAGAAGCCTTTCGCTAAGACAGTTCTTGTGGAATTGGCAAAGTGATATTTGGAAGCCCATAGAGGGCTATGGTTAAAAAGGAAATATCCTCCGATGAAATCTGGAAAGAAGATTTCTGAGAAACTGCTTAGTGTTCTGTTAATTCATCTCTCAGAGTTACATCCGTGTTTCATGGATCTCTTTGCTAGCCTTATTTCTGTGGAATCTGAGAACAGATATTTCGGATCCCTTTGAAGACTATATTGCCAAAGGAAATATCCTCCGATAACAAAGAGAAAGAAGCTTTCTGAGAAACTTCTTTGTGTTCTCTGAAATCATGTCACAGAGTTACAGCTTTCCCCTCAAGAAGCCTTTCGCTAAGACAGTTCTTGTGTAATTGGCAAAGTGATATTTGGAAGCCCATAGAGGGCTATGGTGAAAAAGGAAATATCCTCCGATGAAATCTGGAAAGAAGCTTTCAGAGAAACTGCTTAGTGTTCTGTTAATTCATCTCCCAGAGTTACATCTGTATTTCGTGGATGTCTTTGCTAGCCTTATTTCTGTGGAATCTGAGAAGAGATATTTCGGATCCCTTTGAAGACTATAGGGCCAAAGGAAATATCCTCCGATAACAAAGAGAAAGAAGCTTTCTGAGAAACTTCTTTGTGTTCTGTGAAATCATCTCACAGAGTTACAGCTTTCCCCTCAAAAAGCCTTTCGCTAAGACAGTTCTTGTGGAATTGGCAAAGTGATATTTGGAAGCCCATAGAGGGCTATGGTGAAAAAGGAAATATCCTCCGATGAAATCTAGAAAGAAGCTTTCTGAGAAACTGCTTAGTGTTCTGTTAATTATCTCACAGAGTTACATCTGTATTTCGTGAATGTCTTTGCTAGTCTTATTTCTGTGTAATCTTAGAACAGATATTTCGGATCCCTCTGAAGACTATAGGGCCAAAGGAAATATCCTCCAATAACAAAGAGAAAGAAGCTTTCTGAGAAACTTCTTTGTGTTCTGTGAAATCATCTCTGAGAGTTACAGCTTTTTCCTCAAGAAGCCTTGTGCTATGACAGTTCTTGTGGAATTGGCAAAGTGATATTTGGAAGCCCATAGAGGGCTATGTTGTAAAAGGAAATATCCTTCGAGAAAATTTGAAAAGAAGCTTTCTGAGAAACTGCTTAGTGTTCTGTTAATTCATCTCCCAGGGTTACATCTGTATTTCCTGGATCTCTTTGCTAGCCTTATTTCTGTGGAACCTCAGAACAGATATTTCGGATCCCTTTGAAGACTATAGGGCCAAAGGAAATATCCTCCGATAACAAAGAGAAAGAAGCTTTCTGAGAAACTTCTTTGTGTTCTGTGAAATCATCTCACAGAGTTACAGCTTTCCCCTCAAGGAGCCTTTCGCTAAGACAGTTCTTGTGGATTTGGCAAAGTGATATTTGGAAGCCCATAGAGGGCTATGGTGAAAAAGGAAATATCCTCCGATGAAATCTGGAAAGAAGCTTTCTGAGAAACTGCTTAGTGTTCTGTTAATTCATCTCACAGAGTTACATCTGTATTTCGTGGATCTCTTTGCTAGCCTTATTTCTGTGGAATCTGAGAACAGATATTTCGGATCCCTTTGAAGACTATAGGGCCAAGGGAAATATCTTCCGATAACAAAGATAAAGAAGCTTTCTGAGAAACTTCTTTGTGTTCTGTGAAATCATCTCACAGAGTTACAGCTTTACCCTCAAGAAGCCTTTCGCTAAGACAGTTCTTGTGGAATTGGCAAAGTGATATTTGGAAGCCCATACAGGGCTATGGTGAAAAAGGAAATATCCTCCGATGAAATCTGGAAAGAAGCTTTCGGAGAAACTGCTTAGTGTTCTGATAATTCATCTCACAGAGTTACATATGTATTTCGTGGATCTCTCTGCTAGCCTTATTTCTGTGGAATCTGAGAACAGATATTTCGGATCCCTTTGAAGACTATATTGCCAAAGGAAATATCCTCCGATAACAAAGAGAAAGAAGCTTTCTGAGAAACCTCTTTGTGTTCTGTGAAATCATCTCACAGAGTTACAGCTTTCCCCTCAAGAAGCCTTTCGCTAAGACAGTTCTTGTGGAATTGGCAAATTGATATTTGGAAGCCCAAAGAGGGCTATGGTGAAAAAGGAAATATCCTCCGATGAAATCTCGAAAGAAGGTTTGTGAGAAACTGCTTAGTGTTCTGTTAATTCATCTCTCAGAGTTACATCTGTATTTCATGGATCTCTTTGCTAGCCTTATTTCTGTGGAATCTGAGAAGAGATATTTTGGATCCCTTAGAAGACTATAGGGCCAAAGGAAATATCCTCCGATAACAAAGAGAAAGAAGCTTTCTGAGAAACTTCTTTGTGCTCTGTGAAATCATCTACAGAATTACAGCTTTTCCCTCAAGAAGCCTTTCGCTAAGACAGTTCTTGTGGAATTGGCAAAGTGATATTTGGAAGCCCTAAGAGGGCTATGGTGAAAAAGGAAATATCCTCCGATGAAATCTGGAAAGAAGCTTTCTGAGAAACTGCATAGTGTTCTGTTAATTCATCTCACAGAGTTACATCTGTATTTCGTTGATCTCTTTGCCAGCCTTATTTGTGTGGAATCTCAGAACAGATATTTCGGATAACTTGAAGCAAACAGGGCCAAAGGAAGTATCCTCCGATAACAAAGAGAAAGAAGCTTTCTGAGAAACTTCTTTGTGTTCTGTGAAATCATCTCACAGAGTTACAGCTTTTTCCTCAAGAAGCCTTTCGCTAAGACAGTTCTTGTGGAATTGGCAAAGTGATATTTGGAAGCCCATAGAGGGCTATGGTGAAAAAGGAAATATCCTCAGATGAAATCTGGAAAGAAGTTTTCTGAGAAACTGCTTAGTGTTCTGTTAATTCATCTCCCAGAGTTACATCTGTATTTCGTGGATCTCTTTGCTAGCCTTATTTCTGTGGAATCTGAGAACAGATATTTCGGATCCCTTTGAAGATTATAGGGCCAAAGGAAATATCCTCCGATAACAAAGATAAAGAAGCTTTCTGTGAAACTTCTTTGTGTACTGTGAAATCATCTCACAGAGTTACAGCTTTCCCCTCAAGAAGCCTTTCGCTAAGACAGTTCTTGTGGAATTGGCAAAGTGATATTTGGAAGCCCATAGAGGGCTATGGTGAAAAAGGAAATATCCTCCGATGAAATCTGGAAAGAAGTTTTCAGAGAAACTGCTTAGTGTTCTGTTAATTCATCTCCCAGAGTTACATCTGTATTTCGTGGATCTCTTTGCTAGCCTTATTTCTGTGGAATCTGAGAAGAGATATTTCGGATCCCTTTGAAGACTGTAGGGCCAAGGGAATATCCTCCGATAACAAAGAGAAAGAAGCTTTCTGAGAAACTTCTTAGTGTTCTGTGAAATCATCTCACAGAGTTACAGCTTTACCCTCAAGAAGACTTTCGCTAAGACAGTTCTTGTGGAATTGGCAAAGTGATATTTGGAAGCCCATACAGGGCTATGGTGAAAAAGGAAATATCCTCCGATGAAATCTGGAAAGAAGCTTTCTGAGAAACTGCTTAGTGTTCTGTTAATTATCTGACAGAGTTACATCTGTATTTCGTGAATCTCTTTGCTAGTCTTATTTCTGTGGAATCTTAGAACAGATATTTCGGATCCCTCTGAAGACTATAGGGCCAAAGGAAATATCCTCCGATAACAAAGAGAAAGAAGCTTTCTGAGAAACTTCTTTGTGTTCTGTGAAATCATCTCAGAGAGTTACAGCTTTTTCCTCAAGAAGCCTTGTGCTAAGACAGTTCTTGTGGAATTGGCAAAGTGATATTTGGAAGCCCTTAGAGGGCTATGATGAAAAAGGAAATATCCTTCGAGAAAATTTGAAAAGAAGCTTTCTGAGAAACTGCTTAGTGTTCTGTTAATTCATCTCCCAGGGTTACATCTGTATTTCGTGGATGTTTTTGCTAGCCTTATTTCTGTGGAACCTCAGAACAGATATTTCGGATCCCTTTGAAGACTATAGGGCCAAAGGAAATATCCTCCGATAACAAAGAGAATGAAGCTTTCTGAGAAACTTCTTTGTGTTCTGTGAAATCATCTCACAGAGTTACAGCTTTCCCCTCAAGGAGCCTTTCGCTAAGACAGTTCTTGTGGATTTGGCAAAGTGATATTTGGAAGCCCATAGAGGGCTATGGTGAAAAAGGAAATATCCTCAGATGAAATCTGGAAAGAAGCTTTCTGAGAAACTGCTTAGTGTTCTGTTACTTCATCTCACAGAGTTACATCTGTATTTCGTGGATCTCTTTGCTAGCCTTATTTCTGTGGAATCTGAGAACAGATATTTCGGATGCCTTTAAAGACTATATTGCCAAAGGAAATATCCTCTGATAACAAAGAGAAAGAAGCTTTCTGAGAAACTTTTTTGTGTTCTGTGAAATCATCTCACAGAGTTACAGCTTTCCCCTCAAGAAGCCTTTCGATAAGACAGTTCTTGTGGAATTGGCAAAGTGATATTTGGAAGCCCATAGAGGGCTATGGTGAAAAAGGAAATATCCTCCGATGAAATCTGGAAAGAAGCTTTCTGAGAAACTGCTTAGTGTTCTGTTAATTCATCTCTCAGAGTTACATCTGTATTTCATGGATCTCTTTGCTAGCCTTATTTCTGTGGAATCTGAGAACAGATATTTCGGATCCATTTGAAGACTATAGGGCCAATGGAAATATCCTCCGATAACAAAGAGAAAGATGCTTTCTGAGAAACTTCTTTGTGTTCTGTGAAATCATCTCACAGAGTTACAGCTTTCCCCTCAAGAAGCCTTTCGCTAAGACAGTTCTTGTGGAATTCGCAAAGTGATATTTGGAAGCCCATAGAGGGCTATGGTGAAAAAGGAAATATCCTCGGATGAAATCTGGAAAGAAGCTTTCTGAGAAACTGCTTAGTGTTCTGTTAATTCATCTCACAGAGTTACATCTGTATTTCGTGGATCTCTTTGCTAGCCTTATTTCTGGGGAACCTCAGAACAGATATTTCGGATCCCTTTGAACACAATAGGGCCAAATGAAATATCCTCCGATAACAAAGAGAAAGAAGCTTTCTGAGAAACTTCTTTTTCTTCTGTGAAATCATCTCACAGAGTTACAGCTTTACCCTCAAGAAGCCTTTCGCTAAACAGTTCTTGTGGAATTGGCAAAGTGATATTTGGAAGCCCATAGAGAGCTACGGTGAAAAAGGAAATATCTTCCGATGAAATCTGGAAATAAGCATTCTGAAAAACTGCTTAGTGTTCTGTTAATTCATCTCACAGAGTTACATCTGTATTTCGTGGGTCTCTTTGCTTGCCTTATTTCTGTGGAATCTGACAACAGATATTTCCTTTCCCTATGAAGACTGTAGGGCCAAAGGAAATATCCTCCGATAACAAAGAGAAAGAAGATTTTGAGAAACTACTTTTTGTTCTGTGAAATCATCTCACAGAGTTACAGCTTTTTCCTCAAGAAGCCTTGTGCTAAGACAGTTCTTGTGGAATTGGCAAAGTGATATTTGGAAGCCCATAGAGGGCTAGGATGAAAAAGGAAATATCCTTAGAGAAAATTTGGAAAGAAGCTTTCTGAGAAACTGCTTAGTGTTCTGTTAATTCATCTCCCAGGGTTACATCTGTATTTCGTGGATCTCTTTGCTAGCCTTATTTCTGTGGAACCTCAGAACAGATATTTCGGATCCCTTTGAAGACTGTAGGGCCAAAGGAAATATCCTCCGATAAGAAAGAGAAAGAAGCTTTCTGAGAAACTTCTTTGTGTTCTGTACAATCATCTCAGAGAGTTACAGCTTTCCCCTCAAGAAGCCTTTCGCTAGGACAGTTCTTGTGGATTTGGCAAAGTGAAATTTGGAAGCCCATAGAGGGATATGGTGAAAAAGGAAATATCCTCGGATGAAATCTGGAAAGAAGCTTTCTGAGAAACTGCTTAGTGTTCTGTTACTTCATCTCACAGAGTTACATCTGTATTTCGTGGATCTCTTTGCTAGCCTTATTTCTGTGGAATCTGAGAACAGATATTTCGGATGCCTTTGAAGACTATATTGCCAAAGGAAATATCCTCCAATAACAAAGACAAAGAAGCTTTCTGAGAAACTTCTTTGTGTTCTGTGAAATCATCTCACAGAGTTACAGCTTTCCCCTCAAGAAGCCTTTCGTTAAGACAGTTCTTGTGGAATTGGCAAAGTGATATTTGGAAGCCCATAGAGGGCTATGGTGAAAAAGGAAATATCCTCCGATGAAATCTGGAAAGAAGGTTTCTGAGAAACTGCTTAGTGTTCTGATAATTCATCTCTCAGAGTTACATCTGTATTTCATGGATCTCTTTGCTAGCCTTATTTCTGTGGAATCTGAGAACAGATATTTCGATCCCTTTGAAGACAATAGGGCCAATGGAAATATCCTCCGATAACAAAGAGAAAGAAGCTTTCTGAGAAACTTCTTTTTCTTCTGTGAAATCATCTCACAAAGTTACAGCTTTCCCCTCAAGAAGCCTTTCGCTAAACAGTTCTTGTGGAATTGGCAAAGTGATATTTGGAAGCCCATAGAGGGCTACGGTGAAAAAGGAAATATCTTCCGATGAAATCTGGAAATAAGCTTTCTGAAAAACTGCTTAGTGTTCTGTTAATTCATCTCACAGAGTTACATCTGTATTTCGTGGGTCTCTATGCTTGCCTTATTTCTGTGGAATCTGACAACAGATATTTCCTTTCCCTATGAAGAATGTAGGGCCAAAGGAAATATCCTCCGATAACAAAGAGAAAGAAGATTTTGAGAAACTACTTTGTGTTCTGTGAAATCATGTCACAGAGTTACAGCTTTCCCCTCAAGAAGCCTTTCGCTAAGACAGTTCTTGTGGAATTGGCAAAGTGATATTTGGAAGCCCATAGTGGGCTATGGTGAAAAAGGAAATATCCTCCGATGAAATCTGGAAAGAAGCTTTCTGAGAAACTGCTTAGTGTTCTGTTAATTCATTCCACAGGGTTACAGCTGTATTTCGTGGATCTCTTTGCTAGCCTTATTTCTGTGGAATCTGAGAACAGATATTTCGTATCCCTTTGAAGACTACAGGGCCAAAGGAAATATCCTCCGATAACAAAGAGAAAGAAGCATTCTGAGAAACTTCTTTGTGTTCTGTGAAATCATCTCACAGAGTTACAGCTTTCCCCTCAAGAAGCCTTTCGTTAAGACAGTTCTTGTGGAATTGGCAAAGTGATATTTGGAAGCCCATAGAGGGCTATGGTGAAAAAGGAAATATCCTCCGATGAAATCTGGAAAGAAGGTTTCTGAGAAACTGCTTAGTGTTCTGATAATTCATCTCTCAGAGTTACATCTGTATTTCATGGATCTCTTTGCTAGCCTTATTTCTGTGGAATCTGAGAACAGATATTTCGATCCCTTTGAAGACAATAGGGCCAATGGAAATATCCTCCGATAACAAAGAGAAAGAAGCTTTCTGAGAAACTTCTTTTTCTTCTGTGAAATCATCTCACAAAGTTACAGCTTTCCCCTCAAGAAGCCTTTCGCTAAACAGTTCTTGTGGAATTGGCAAAGTGATATTTGGAAGCCCATAGAGGGCTACGGTGAAAAAGGAAATATCTTCCGATGAAATCTGGAAATAAGCTTTCTGAAAAACTGCTTAGTGTTCTGTTAATTCATCACACAGAGTTACATCTGTATTTCGTGGGTCTCTATGCTTGCCTTATTTCTGTGGAATCTGACAACAGATATTTGCTTTCCCTATGAAGAATGTAGGGCCAAAGGAAATATCCTCCGATAACAAAGAGAAAGAAGATTTTGAGAAACTACTTTGTGTTCTGTGAAATCATGTCACAGAGTTACAGCTTTCCCCTCAAGAAGCCTTTCGCTAAGACAGTTCTTGTGGAATTGGCAAAGTGATATTTGGAAGCCCATAGAGGGCTATGGTGAAAAAGGAAATATCCTCCGATGAAATCTGGAAAGAAGCTTTCTGAGAAACTGCTTAGTGTTCTGTTAATTCATTCCACAGGGTTACAGCTGTATTTCGTGGATCTCTTTGCTAGCCTTATTTCTGTGGAATCTGAGAACAGATATTTCGGATCCATTTGAAGACTATAGGGCCAATGGAAATATCATCCGATAACAAAGAGAAAGATGCTTTCTGAGAAACTTTTTTGTGTTCTGTGAAATCATCTCACAGAGTTACAGCTTTCCCCTCAAGAAGCCTTTCGCTAAGACAGTTCTTGTGGAATTGGCAAAGTGATATTTGGAAGCCCATAGAGGGCTATGGTGAAAAAGGAAATATCCTCCGATGAAATCTGGAAAGAAGCTTTCTGAGAAACTGCTTAGTGTTCTGTTAATTCATCTCTCAGAGTTACATCTGTATTTCATGGATCTCTTTGCTAGCCTTATTTCTGTGGAATCTGAGAACAGATATTTCGGATCCATTTGAAGACTATAGGGCCAATGGAAATATCCTCCGATAACAAAGAGAAAGATGCTTTCTGAGAAACTTCTTTGTGTTCTGTGAAATCATCTCACAGAGTTACAGCTTTCCCCTCAAGAAGCCTTTCGCTAAGACAGTTCTTGTGGAATTGGCAAAGTGATATTTGGAAGCCCATAGAGGGCTATGGTGAAAAAGGAAATATCCTCCGATGAAATCTGGAAAGAAGCTTTCTGAGAAACTGCTTAGTGTTCTGTTAATTCATCTCACAGAGTTACATCTGTATTTCGTGGATGTCTTTGCTAGCCTTATTTCTGTGGAATCTGAGAAGAGATATTTCGGATCCCTTTGAAGACTATAGGGCCAGAGGAAATATCCTCCGATAACAAATAGAAAGAAGCTTTCTGAGAAACTTCTTTGTGTTCTGTGAAATCATCTCACAGAGTTACAGCTTTCCCCTCAAGAAGCCTTTCGCTAAGACAGTTCTTGTGGAATTGGCAAAGTGATATTTGGAAGCCCATAGAGGGCTATGGTGAAAAAGGAAATATCCTTCGATGAAATCTGGAAAGAAGATTTCTGAGAAACTGCTTAGTGTTCTGTTAATTCATCTCTCAGAGTTACATCCGTGTTTCATGGATCTCTTTGCTAGCCTTATTTCTGTGGAATCTGAGAACAGATATTTCGGATCCCTTTGAAGACTATATTGCCAAAGGAAATATCCTCCGATAACAAAGAGAAAGAAGCTTTCTGAGAAACTTCTTTGTGTTCTCTGAAATCATGTCACAGAGTTACAGCTTTCCCCTCAAGAAGCCTTTCGCTAAGACAGTTCTTGTGGAATTGGCAAAGTGATATTTGGAAGCCCATAGAGGGCTAGGGTGAAAAAGGAAATATCCTCCGATGAAATCTGGAAAGAAGGTTCCTGAGAAACTGCTTAGTGTTCTGTAAATTCATCTCCCAGAGTTACATCTGTATTTCGTGGATCTCTTTGCTAGCCTTATTTCTGTGGAATCCGAGAACAGATATTTCGGATCCCTTTGACGACTTTAGGGCCAAAGGAAATATCCTCCGATAAGAAAGAGAAAGAAGCTTTCTGAGAAACTTCTTTGTGTTCTGTGAAATCATCTCACAGAGTTTCAGCTTTCCCCTAAAGAAACCTTTCGCTAAGACAGTTCTTGTGGAATTGGCAAAGTGATATTTGGAAGCCCATAGAGGGCTATTGTGAAAAAGGAAATATCCTCCGATGAAATCTGGAAGGAAGGTTTCTGAGAAACTGCTTAGTGTTCTGTTAATTCATCTCTCAGAGTTACATCTGTATTTCATGGATCTCTTTGCTAGCCTTATTTCTGTGGAATCTGAGAACAGATATTTCGGATCCATTTGAAGACTATAGGGCCAATGGAAATATCCTCCGATAACAAAGAGAAAGATGCTTTCTGAGAAACTTTTTTGTGTTCTGTGAAATCATCTCACAGAGTTACAGCTTTCCCCTCAAGAAGCCTTTCGCTAAGACAGTTCTTGTGGAATTGGCAAAGTGATATTTGGAAGCCCATAGAGGGCTATGGTGAAAAAGGAAATATCCTCCGATGAAATCTGGAAAGAAGGTTTCTGAGAAACTGCTTAGTGTTCTGTAAATTCATCTCCCAGAGTTACATCTGTATTTCGTGGATCTCTTTGCTAGCCTTATTTCTGTGGAATCTGAGAACAGATATTTCGGATCCCTTTGAAGACTTTAGGGCCAAAGGAAATATCCTCCGATAAGAAAGAGAAAGAAGCTTTCTGAGAAACTTCTTTGTGTTCTGTGAAATCATCTCACAGAGTTACAGCTTTCCCCTCAAGAAGCCTTTCGCTAAGACAGTTCTTGTGGAAGTGGCAAAGTGATATTTGGAAGCCCATAGAGGGCTATGGTGAAAAAGTAAATATCCTCCGTTGAAATCTGGAAAGAAGCTTTCTGAGAACCTGCTTACTGTTCCGTTAATTCATCTCACAGAGTTACATCTGTATTTCGTGGATCTCCTTGATAGCCTTATTTCTCTGGAATCTGAGAACAGATATTTCGGATCCCTTTGAAGACTATATGGCCAAAGGAAATATCCTCGGATAACAAAGAGAAAGAAGCTTTCTGAGAAACTTCTTTGTGTTCTGTGAAATCATCTCACAGAGTTACAGCTTTCCCCTCAAGAAGCCTTTCGCTAAGACAGTTCTTGTGGAATTGGCAAAGTGATATTTGGAAGCCCATAGAAGGCTATGATGAAAAAGGAAATATCCTTCGATGAAATTTGGAAAGAAGCTTTCTGAGAAACTGCTTAGTGTTCTGTTAATTCATCTCCCAGGGTTACATCTGTATTTCGTGGATCTCTTTGCTAGCCTTATTTCTGTGGAACCTCAGAACAGATATTTCGGATCCCTTTGAAGACAACAGGGCCAAAGGAAATATCCTCCGATAACAAAGAGAAAGAAGCTTTCTGAGAAACTTCTTTTTCTTCTGTGAAATCATCTCACAGAGTTACAGCTTTCCCCTCAAGAAGCCTTTCGCTAAACAGTTCTTGTGGAATTGGCAAAGTGATATTTGGAAGCCCATATAGGGCTACGGTGAAAAAGGAAATATCTTCCGATGAAATCTGGAAATAAGCTTTCTGAAAAACTGCTTAGTGTTCTCTTAATTCATCTCCCAGAGTTACATCTGTATTTCGTGGGTCTGTATGCTTGCCTTATTTCTGTGGAATCTGACAACAGATATTTCCTTTCCCTATGAAGACTGTAGGGCCAAAGGAAATATCCTCCGATAACAAAGAGAAAGAAGATTTTGAGAAACTTCTTTGTGTTCTGTGAAATCATCTCACAGAGTTACAGCTTTCCCCTCAAGAAGCCTTTCGCTAAGACAGTTCTTGTGGAATTGGCAAAGTGATATTTGGAAGCTAATAGAGGGCTATGGTGAAAAAGGAAATATCATCCGATGAAATCTGTAAAGAAGTTTTCTGAGAAACTGCATAGTGTTCTGTTAATTCATCTCACAGAGTTACATCTGTATTTCGTGGATCTCTTTGCTAGCCTTATTTCTGTGGAATCTGAGAAGAGATATTGCAGATCCGTTTTTAGACTATAGGGCCAAAGGAAATATCCTCGTATAACAAAGAGAAAGAAGCTTTCTGAGAAACTCCTTTGTGTTCTGTGAGTTCATGTCACAGAGTTACAGCTTTCCCCTGGAGAAGCCTTTCGCTAAGAAAGTTCTTGTGGAATTGGCAAAGTGATATTTGGAAGCCCATAAAGGGCTATGGTGAAAAAGGAAATATCCTCCAATGAAATCTGGAAAGAAGCTTTCTGAGAAACTGCTTAGTGTTCTGTTAATTCATCTCCCAGAGTTACATCTGTATTTCGTGGATCTCTTTGGTAGCCTTATTTCTGTGGAATCTGAGAAGAGATATTTCGGATCCATTTTTAGACTATAGGGCCTAAGGAAATATCCTCCGATAACAAAGAGAAAGAAGCTTTCTGAGAAACTCCTTTGTGTTCTGTGAAATCATCTCACAGAGTTACAGCTTTCCCCTGGAGAAGCCTTTCGCTAAGACAGTTCTTGTGGAATTGGCAAAGTGATATTTGGAAGCCCATACAGGGCTATGGTGAAAAAGGAAATATCCTCCGATGAAATCTGGAAAGAAGCTTTCTGAGAAACTGCATAGTGTTCTGTTAATTCATCTCACAGAGTTACATCTGTATTTCGTCGATCTCTTTGCCATTCTTATTTGTGTGGAATCTGAGAACAGATATTTCGGATCCCTTTCAAGACTATAGGGCCTAAGGAAATATCCTCCTATAACAAAGAGAAAGAACCTTTCTGAGAAACTTCTTTGTGTTCTGTGAAATCATCTCACAGAGTTACAGCTTTACCCTCAAGAAGCCTTTCGCTAAGACAGTTCTGGTGGAATTGGCAAAGTGATATTTGGAAGCCCATACAGGGCTACGGTGAAAAAGGAAATATCTTCCGATGAAATCTGGAAAGAAGCTTTCTGAGAAACTGCTTAGTGTTCTGTTAATTCATTTCCCAGAGTTACATCTGTATTTCGTGGATCTCCTTGGTAGCCTTATTTCTGTGGAATCTGAGAACAGATATTGCAGATCCATTTTTAGACTATAGGGCCTAAGGTAATATCCTCCGATAACAAAGAGAAAGAAGCTTTCTGAGAAACTCCTTTGTGTTCTGTGAAATCATCTCACAGAGTTACAGCTTTCCCCTGGAGAAGCCTTTCGCTAAGACAGTTCTTGTGGAATAGGCAAAGTGATATTTGGAAGCCCATACAGGGCTATGGTGAAAAAGGAAATATCCTCCGATGAAATCTGGAAAGAAGTTTTCTTGGAAACTGCTTAGTGTTCTGTTAATTCATCTCCCAGAGTTACATCTGTATTTCGTGGATCTCTTTGCTAGCCTTATTTCTGTGGAATCTGAGAACAGATATTTCGGATCCCTTTGAAGACTATAGGGCCAAAGGAAATATCTTCCGATAACAAAGATAAAGAAGCTTTCTGAGAAACTTCTTTGTGTTCTGTGAAATCATCTCACAGAGTTACAGCTTTAGCCTAAAGAAGCCTTTCTCTAAGACAGTTCTTGTGGATTTGGCAAAGTGATATTTGGAAGCCCACAGAGGGCTATGTTGAAAAAGGAAATATCCTCCGATGAAATCTGGAAAGAAGCTTTCTGAGAAACTGCTTAGTGTTCTGATAATTCATCTCACAGAGTTACATATGTATTTCGTGGATCTCTCTGCTAGCCTTATTTCTGTGGAATCTGAGAACAGATATTTCGGATCCCTTTGAAGACTATAGAGCCAAAGGAAATATCCTCCTATAACAAAGAGAAAGAAGCTTTCTGGGAAACTTCTTTGGGTTCTGTGAAATCATCTCACAGAGTTACAGCTTTCTCCTCAAGAAGCCTTTCGCTAAGACAGTTCTGGTGGAATTGGCAAAGTGATATTTGGAAGCCCATAGAGGGCTACGGTGAAAAAGGAAATATCTTCCGATGAAATCTGGAAAGAAGCTTTCTGAGAAACTGCTTAGTGTTCTGTTAATTCATCTCCCAGAGTTACATCTGTATTTCGTGGATCTCTTTGGAAGCCTTATTTCTGTGGAATCTGTGAACAGATATTGCAGATCCATTTTTAGACTATAGGGCCTTAGGAAATATCCTCCGATAACAAAGAGAAAGAAGCTTTCTGAGAAACTCCTTTGTGTTCTGTGAAATCATCTCACAGAGTTACAGCTTTCCCCTCAAGAAGCCTTTCGCTAAGACAGTTCTTGTGGAATTGGCAAAGTGATATTTGGAAGCCCACAGAGGGCTATGGTGAAAAAGGAAATATCCTCCGATGAAATCTGGAAAGAAGCTTTCTGAGAAACTGCTTAGTGTTCTGATAATTCATCTCACAGAGTTACATATGTATTTCGTGGATCTCTCTGCTAGCCTTATTTCTGTGGAATCTGAGAACAGATATTTCGGATCCCTTTGAAGACTGTATTGCCAAAGGAAATATCCTCCGATAACAAAGAGAAAGAAGCTTTCTGAGAAACCTCTTTGTGTTCTGTGAAATCATCTCACAGAGTTACAGCTTTCCCCTCAAGAAGCCTTTCGCTAAGACAGTTCTTGTGGAATTGGCAAAGTGATATTTGGAAGCCCATCGAGGGCTATGGTGAAAAAGGAAATATCCTGCGATGAAATCTGGAAAGAAGGTTTGTGAGAAACTGCTTAGTGTTCTGTTAATTCATCTCTCAGAATTACATCTGTATTTCATGGATCTCTTTGCTAGCCTTATTTCTGTGGAATCTGAGAACAGATATTTCGGATCCCTTTGAAGACTATAGGGCCAATGGAAATATCCTCCTATAACAAAGAGAAAGAAGCTTTCTGAGAAACTTCTTTGTGTTCTGTGAAATCATCTCACAGAGATACAGCTTTCCCCTCAAGAAGCCTTTCGCTAAGACAGTTCTTGTGGAATTGGCAAAGTGATATTTGGAAGCCCATAGAGGGCTATGCTGAAAAAGGAAATATCCTCCGATGAAATCTGGAAAGCAGCTTTCTGAGAAACTGCATAGTGTTCTGTTGATTCATCTCCCAGAGTTACATCTGTATTTCGTCGATCTCTTTGCCAGCCTTATTTGTGTGGAATCTGAGAACAGATATTTCGGATCCCTTTGAAGCAAATAGGGCCAAAGGAAGTATCCTCCGATAACAAAGAGAAAGAAGCTTTCTGTGAAACTTCTTTGTGTTCTGTGAAATCATCTCACAGAGTTACAGCTTTTTCCTCAAGAAGCCTTTCGCTAAGACAGTTCTTGTGGAATTGGCAAAGTGATATTTGGAAGCCCATAAAGGGCTATGGTGAAAAAGGAAATATCCTCCGATGAAATCTGGAAAGAAGTTTTCTGAGAAACTGCTTAGTGTTCTGTTAATTCATCTCCCAGAGTTACATCTGTATTTCGTGGATCACTTTGCTAGCCTTATTTCTGTGGAATCTGAGAACAGATATTTCGGATCCTTTTGAACATTATAGGGCCAAAGGAAATATCCTCCGATAACAAAGAGAAAGAAGCTTTCTGTGAAACTTCTTTGTGTTCTGGGAAATCATCTCACAGAGTTACAGCTTTCCTCTCAAGAAGCCTTTCGCTAAGACAGTTCTTGTGGAATGGGCAAAGTGATATATGGAAGCCCTTAGAGGGCTATGGTGAAATAGGAAATATCCTCCGATGAAATCTGGAAAGAAGCTTTCTGAGAAACAGCATAGTGTTCTGTTAATTCATCTCACAGAGTTACATCTGTATTTCGTCGATCTCTTTGCCAGCCTTATTTGTGTGGAATCTGAGAACAGATATTTCGGATCTCTTTGAAGCAAATAGGGCCAAAGGAAGTATCCTCCGATAACAAAGAGAAAGAAGCTTTCCGAGAAACTTGTTTGTGTTCTTTGAAATCATCTCACAGAGTTACAGCTTTCCCCTCAAGAAGCCTTTCGCTAAGACAGTTCTTGTGCAATTGGCAAAGTGATATTTGGAAGCCCATAGAGGGCTATGGTGAAAAAGGAAATATCCTCCGATGAAATCTGGAATGAGGCTTTCTGAGAAACTGCTTAGTGTTCTGTTAATTCATCTCACAGAATTATATCTCTATTTCGTGGATCTGTTTGCTAGCCTTATTTCTGTGGAATCTGAGAACAGATATTTTGGATCCCTGTGAAGACTACAGGGCCAAAGGAAATATCCTCCGATAACAAAGAGAAAGAAGCTTTCTGAGAAACTTCTTTGTGTTCTGTGAAATTATCTCACAGAGTTACAGCTTTCCCCTCAAGAAGCCTTTCGCTAAGACAGTTCTTGTGGAATTGGCAAAGTGATATTTGGAAGCCCATAGAGGGCTATGGTGAAAAAGGAAATATCCTCCGATGAAATCTGGAAAGAAGCTTTCTGAGAAACTGCATAGTGTTCTGTTAATTATCCCACAGAGTTACATCTGTATTTCGTGAATCTCTTTGCTAGTCTTATTTCTGTGGAATCTGAGAAGAGATATTTCGGATCCCTCTGAAGACTATAGGGCCAAAGGAAATATCCTCCGATAACAAAGAGAAAGAAGCTTTCTGAGAAACTTCTTTGTGTTCTGTGAAATCAACTCAGAGAGTTACAGCTTTTTCCTCAAAAAGCCTTTCGCTAAGACAGTTCTTGTGGAATTGGCAAAGTGATATTTGGAAGCCCATAGAGGGCTATGATGAAAAAGGAAATATCCTTCGAGAAAACTTGGAAAGAAGCTTTCTGAGAAACTGCTTAGTGTTCTGTTAATTCATCTCCCAGAGTTACATCTGTATTTCGTGGATCTCTTTGCTAGCCTTATTTCTGTGGAATCTGGGAACAGATATTTCGGTCACTTTGATGACTACAGGGCCAAAGGAAATATCCTCCGATAAGAAAGAGAAAGAAGCTTTCTGAGAAACTTCTTTGTGTTCTGTGAAATCATCTCACAGAGTTACAGCTTTCCCCTCAAGAAGCCTTTCGCTAAGACAGTTCTTGTGGAATTGTCAAAGTGATATTTGGAAGCCCATAGAGGGCTATGGTGAAAAAGGAAATATCCTCCGATGAAATCTGGATAGAAGTTTTCTTGGTAACTGCTTAGTGTACTGTTAATTCATCTCACAGAGTTACATCTGTATTTCGTGGATCTCTTTGCCAGCCTTATTTGTGTGGAATCTGAGAACAGATATTTCTGATCCCTTTGAAGACTACAGGGCCAATGGAAATATCCTCCGATAACAAAGAGAAAGAAGCTTTCTGAGAAACTTCTTTGTGTTCTGTGAAATCATCTCACAGAGTTACAGCTTTCCCCTCAAGAAGCCTTTCGCTAAGACAGTTCTTGTGCAATTGGCAAAGTGATATTTGGAAGCCCATAGAGGGCTATGGTGAAAAAGGAAATATCCTTCGATGAAATCTGGAAAGAAGCTTTCAGAGAAACTGCTTAGAGTTCTGTTACTTCATCTCACAGAGTTACATCTCTATTTCGTGGATCTGTTTGCTAGCCTTATTTCTGTGGAATCTGAGAACAGATATTTTGGATCCCTTTGAAGACTATAGGGCCAAAGGAAACCTCCTCCGATAACAAAGAGAAAGAAGCTTTCTGAATAACTTCTTTGTGTTCTGTGAAATTATCTCACAGAGTTACAGCTTTCCCCTCAAGAAGCCTTTCGCTAAGACAGTTCTTGTGGAATTGGCAAAGTGATATTTGGAAGCCCATAGAGGGCTATGGTGAAAAAGGAAATATCCTCCGATGAAATCTGGAAAGAAGCTCTCTGAGAAACTGCTTAGTGTTCTGTTAATTCATCTCACAGAGTTACATCTGTATTTCGTGAATCTCTTTGCTAGTCTTATTTCTGTGGAATCTGAGAACAGATATTTCGGATCCCTCTGAAGACTATAGGGCCAAAGGAAATATCCTCCGATAACAAAGAGAAAGAAGCTTTCTGAGAAACTTCTTTGTGTTCTGTGAAATCATCTCACAGAGTTACAGCTTTTTCCTCAAGAAGCCTTTCGCTAAGACAGTTCTTGTGGAATTGGCAAAGTGATATTTCGAAGCCCATAGAGGGCTAGTATGAAAAAGGAAATATCCTTCGAGAAAATTTGGAAAGAAGCTTTCTGAGAAACTGCTTAGTGTTCTGTTAATTCATCTCTCAGAGTTACATCTGTATTTCATGAATCTCTTTGCTATCCTTATTTCTGTGGAATCTGAGAACAGATATTTCGGATCCCTTTGAAGACTATAGGGCCAATGGAAATATCCTCCGATAACAAAGAGAAAGAAGCTTTTTGAAAAACTTCTTTGTGTTCTGTGAAATCATCTCACAGAGTTACAGCTTTCCCCTCAAGAAGCCTTTCGCTAAGACTGTTCTTGTGGAATTAGCAAAGTGATATTCGGAAGCCCATAGAGGGCTATGGTGAAAAAGGAAATATCCTTTGATGAAATCTGGAAAGAAGCTTTCTGAGAAACTGCTTAGTGTTCTGTTAATTCATCTCCCAGAGTTACATCTGTATTTCGTCGATGTCTTTGCTAGCCTTATTTCTGTGGAATCGGAGAAGAGATATTTCGGATCCCTTTGAAGACTATAGGGCCAAAGGAAATATCCTCCGATAACAAAGAGAAAGAAGCTTTCTGAGAAACTTCTTTGTGTTCTGTGAAATCATCTCACAGAGTTACAGCTTTCCCCTCAAGAAGCCTTTCGCTAAGATAGTTCTTATGGAACTGGCAAAGTGATATTTGGAAGCCCATAGAGGGCTAGGGTGAAAAAGGAAATATCCTCCGATGAAATCTGGAAAAAAGGTTTCTGAGAAACTGCTTTGTGTTCTGTTAATTCATCTCCCAGAGTTACATCTGTATTTGGTGGATCTCTTTGCTAGCCTTCTTTCTGTGGAATCTGAGAAGAGATATTTCGGATCCCTTTGAAGACTATGGGGCCAAAGGAAATATCCTCGGATAACAAAGATAAAGAAGCTTTCTGAGAAACTTCTTTGTGTACTGTGAAATCATCTCACAGAGTTACAGCTTTCCCCTCAAGAAGCCTTTCGCTAAGACAGTTCTTGTGGAATTGGCAAAGTGATATTTGGAAGCCCATACAGTTCTATGGTGAAAAAGGAAATATCCTCCGATGAAATCTGGAAAGAGTTTTCTTGGAAACTGCTTAGTGTTCTGTTAATTCATCTCACAGAGTTACATCTGTATTTCGTGGATCTCTTTGCTAGCCTTATTTCTGTGGAATCTGAGAACCGATATTTCGGATCCCTTTGAAGACTATAGGGCCAAAGGAAATATCTTCCGATAACAAAGAGAAAGAAGCTTTCTGAGAAACTTCTTTGTGTTCTGTGAAATCATCTCACAGAGTTACAGCTTTACCCTCAAGAAGCCTTTCGCTAAGACAGTTCTTTTGGAATTGGCAAAGTGATATTTGGAAGCCCACAGAGGGCAATGGTGAAAAAGGAAATATCCTCCGATGAAATCTGGAAGGAAGCTTTCTGAGAAACTGATTAGTGTTCTGATAATTCATCTCCCAGAGTTACATCTGTATTTCGTGTATCTCTTTGCTAGCCTTATTTCTGTGGAATATGAGAACAGATATTTCGGATCCCTTTGAAGACTATATTGCCAAAGGAAATATCCTCCGATAACAAAGAGAAAGAAGCTTTCTGAGAAACTTCTTTGTGTTCTGTGAAATCATCTCAGAGAGTTACAGCTTTTTCCTCAAGAAGCCTCTCGCTAAGACAGTTCTTGTGGAATTGGCAAAGTGATATTTGGAAGCCCATACAGGGCTATGGTAAAAAAGGAAATATCCTCCGATGAAATCTGGAAAGAAGCTTTCTGAGAAACTGCTTAGTGTTCTGATAATTCATCTCACAGAGTTACATCTGTATTTCGTGGATCTCTTTGCTAGCCTTATTTCTGTGGAATCTGAGAACAGATATTTCGGATCCCTTTGAAGACTATAGGGCCAAAGGAAATATCCTCCTATAACAAAGAGAAAGAACCTTTCTGAGAAACTTCTTTGTGTTCTGTGAAATCATCTCACAGAGTTACAGCTTTCCCCTCAAGAAGCCTTTCGCTAAGACAGTTCTTGTGGAATTGGCAAAGTGATATTTGGAAGCCCATACAGGGCTACGGTGAAAAAGGAAATATCTTCCGATGAAATCTGGAAAGAAGCTTTCTGAGAAACTGCTTAGTGTTCTGTTAATTCATTTCCCAGAGTTACATCTGTATTTCGTGGATCTCTTTGGTAGCCTTATTTCTGTGGAATCTGAGAACAGATATTGCAGATCCATTTTTAGACTATAGGGCCTAAGGAAATATCCTCCGATAACAAAGAGAAAGAAGCTTTCTGAGAAACTCCTTTGTGTTCTGTGAAATCATCTCACAGAGTTACAGCTTTCCCCTGGAGAAGCCTTTCGCTAAGACAGTTCTTGTGGAATAGGCAAAGTGATATTTGGAAGCCCATACGGGGCTATGGTGAAAAAGGAAATATCCTCCGATGAAATCTGGAAAGAAGTTTTCTTGGAAACTGCTTAGTGTTCTGTTAATTCATCTCCCAGAGTTACATCTGTATTTCGTGGATCTCTTTGCTAGCCTTATTACTGTGGAATCTGAGAACAGATATTTCGGATCCCTTTGAAGACTATAGGGCCAAAGGAAATATCTTCCGATAACAAAGATAAAGAAGCTTTCTGAGAAACTTCTTTGTGTTCTGTGAAATCATCTCACAGAGTTACAGCTTTAGCCTCAAGAAGCCTTTCGCTAAGACAGTTCTTGTGGATTTGGCAAAGTGATATTTGGATGCCCTCAGAGGGCTATGTTGAAAAAGGAAATATCCTCCGATGAAATCTGGAAAGAAGCTTTCTGAGAAACTGCTTAGTGTTCTGATAATTCATCTCACAGAGTTACATATGTATTTCGTGGATCTCTCTGCTAGCCTTATTTCTGTGGAATCTGAGAACAGATATTTCGGATCCCTTTGAAGACTATAGAGCCAAAGGAAATATCCTCCTATAACAAAGAGAAAGAAGCTTTCTGAGAAACTTCTTTGGGTTCTGTGAAATCATCTCACAGAGTTACAGCTTTCTCCTCAAGAAGCCTTTCGCTAAGACAGTTCTTGTGGAATTGGCAAAGTGATATTTGGAAGCCCATAGAGGGCTACGGTGAAAAAGGAAATATCTTCCGATGAAATCTGGAAAGAAGCTTTCTGAGATACTGCTTAGTGTTCTGTTAATTCATCTCCCAGAGTTACATCTGTATTTCGTGGATCTCTTTGGAAGCCTTATTTCTGTGGAATCTGAGAACAGATATTGCAGATCCATTTTTAGACTATAGGGCCTTAGGAAATATCCTCCGATAACAAAGAGAAAGAAGCTTTCTGAGAAACTCCTTTGTGTTCTGTGAAATCATCTCACAGAGTTACAGCTTTCCCCTCAAGAAACCTTTCGCTAAGACAGTTCTTGTGGAATTGGCAAAGTGATATTTGGAAGCCCATACAGGGCTATGGTGAAAAAGGAAATATCCTCCGATGAAATCTGGAAAGAAGTTTTCTTGGAAACTGCTTAGTGTTCTGTTAATTCATCTCCCAGAGTTACATCTGTATTTCGTGGATCTCTTTGCTAGCCTATTTCTGTGGAATCTGAGAACAGATATTTCGGATCCCTTTGAAGACTATAGGGCCAATGGAAATATCCTCCGATAACAAAGAGAAAGAAGCTTTCTGAGAAACTTCTTTGTGTTCTGTGAAATCATCTCACAGAGTTACAGCTTTCCCCTCAAGAAGCCTTTCGCTAAGACAGTTCTTGTGGAATTGGCAAAGTGATATTTGGAAGCCCATAGAGGGCTATGCTGAAAAAGGAAATATCCTCCGATGAAATCTGGAAAGAAGCTTTCTGAGAAACTGCTTAGTGTTCTGTTAATTCATCTCCCAGAGTTACATCTGTATTTCGTGGATCTCTTTGCTAGCCTTATTTCTGTGGAATCTGAGAGGAGATATTTCGGATCCCTTAGAAGACTATAGGGCCAAAGGAAATATCCTCCGATAACAAAGAGAAAGAAGCTTTCTGAGAAACTTCTTTGTGCACTGTGAAATCATCTACAGAATTACAGCTTTTCCCTCAAGAAGCCTTTCGCTAAGACAGTTCTTGTGGAATTGGCAAAGTGATATTTGGAAGCCCTTAGAGGGCTATGGTGAAAAAGGAAATATCCTCCGATGAAATCTGGAAAGAAGCTTTCTGAGAAACTGCATAGTGTTCTGTTAATTCATCTCACAGTGTTACATCTGTATTTCGTCGATCTCTTTGCCAGCCTTATTTGTGTGGAATCTGAGAACAGATATTTCGGATCCCTTTGAAGCAAATAGGGCCAAAGGAAGTATCCTCCGATAACAAAGAGAAGGAAGCTTTCTGAGAAACTTCTTTGTGTTCTGTGAAATCATCTCACAGAGTTACAGCTTTTTCCTCAAGAAGCCTTTCGCTAAGACAGTTCTTGTGGAATTGGCAAAGTGATATTTGGAAGCCCATAGAGGGCTATGGTGAAAAAGGAAATATCCTCCGATGAAATCTGGAAATAAGTTTTCTGAGAAACTGCTTAGTGTTCTGTTAATTCATCTCCCAGAGTTACATCGGTATTTCGTGGATCACTTTGCTAGCCTTATTTCTGTGGAATCTGAGAACAGATATTTCGGATCCCTTTGAACATTATAGGGCCAAAGGAAATATCCTCCGATAACAAAGAGAAAGAAGCTTTCTGTGAAACTTCTTTGTGTTCTGGGAAATCATCTCACAGAGTTACAGCTTTCCCCTCAAGAAGCCTTTCGCTAAGACAGTTCTTGTGGAATGGGCAAAGTGATATATGGAAGCCCTTGGAGGGCTACGGTGAAATAGGAAATATCCTCCGATGAAATCTGGAAAGAAGCTTTCTGAGAAACTGCATAGTGTTCTGTTAATTCATCTCACAGAGTTACATCTGTATTTCGTCGATCTCTTTGCCAGCCTTATTTGTGTGGAATCTGAGAACAGATATTTCGGATCCCTTTGAAGCACATAGGGCCAAAGGAAGTATCCTCCGATAACAAAGAGAAAGAAGCTTTCTGAGAAACTTCTTTGTGTTCTGTGAAATCATCTCACAGAGTTACAGCTTTCCCCTCACGAAGCCTTTCGCTAAGACAGTTCTTGTGGAATTGGCAAAGTGATATTTGGAAGCCCATAGAGGGCTATGGTGAAAAAGGAAATATCCTCCGATGAAATCTGGAATGAGGCTTTCTGAGAAACTGCTTAGTGTTCTGTTAATTCATCTCACAGAATTATATCTCTATTTCGTGGATCTGTTTGCTAGCCTTATTTCTGTGGAATCTGAGAACAGATATTTTGGATCCCTGTGAAGACTACAGGGCCAAAGGAAATATCCTCCGATAACAAAGAGAAAGAAGCTTTCTGAGAAACTTCTTTGTGTTCTGTGAAATCATCTCACAGAGTTAAAGCTTTCCCCTCAAGAAGCCTTTCGCTAAGACAGTTCTTGTGGAATTGGCAAAGTGATATTTGGAAGCCCATAGAGGGCTACGGTGAAAAAGGAAATATCTTCCGATGAAATCTGGAAAGAAGCTTTCTGAGAAACTGCTTAGTGTTCTGTTAATTCATTTCCCAGAGTTACATCTGTATTTCGTGGATCTCTTTGGTAGCCTTATTTCTGTGGAATCTGAGAACAGATATTGCAGATCCATTTTTAGACTATAGGGCCTAAGGAAATATCCTCCGATAACAAAGAGAAAGAAGCTTTCTGAGAAACTCCTTTGTGTTCTGTGAAATCATCTCACAGAGTTACAGCTTTCCCCTGGAGAAGCCTTTCGCTAAGACAGTTCTTGTGGAATAGGCAAAGTGATATTTGGAAGCCCATACGGGGCTATGGTGAAAAAGGAAATATCCTCCGATGAAATCTGGAAAGAAGTTTTCTTGGAAACTGCTTAGTGTTCTGTTAATTCATCTCCCAGAGTTACATCTGTATTTCGTGGATCTCTTTGCTAGCCTTATTACTGTGGAATCTGAGAACAGATATTTCGGATCCCTTTGAAGACTATAGGGCCAAAGGAAATATCTTCCGATAACAAAGATAAAGAAGCTTTCTGAGAAACTTCTTTGTGTTCTGTGAAATCATCTCACAGAGTTACAGCTTTAGCCTCAAGAAGCCTTTCGCTAAGACAGTTCTTGTGGATTTGGCAAAGTGATATTTGGATGCCCTCAGAGGGCTATGTTGAAAAAGGAAATATCCTCCGATGAAATCTGGAAAGAAGCTTTCTGAGAAACTGCTTAGTGTTCTGATAATTCATCTCACAGAGTTACATATGTATTTCGTGGATCTCTCTGCTAGCCTTATTTCTGTGGAATCTGAGAACAGATATTTCGGATCCCTTTGAAGACTATAGAGCCAAAGGAAATATCCTCCTATAACAAAGAGAAAGAAGCTTTCTGAGAAACTTCTTTGGGTTCTGTGAAATCATCTCACAGAGTTACAGCTTTCTCCTCAAGAAGCCTTTCGCTAAGACAGTTCTTGTGGAATTGGCAAAGTGATATTTGGAAGCCCATAGAGGGCTACGGTGAAAAAGGAAATATCTTCCGATGAAATCTGGAAAGAAGCTTTCTGAGATACTGCTTAGTGTTCTGTTAATTCATCTCCCAGAGTTACATCTGTATTTCGTGGATCTCTTTGGAAGCCTTATTTCTGTGGAATCTGAGAACAGATATTGCAGATCCATTTTTAGACTATAGGGCCTTAGGAAATATCCTCCGATAACAAAGAGAAAGAAGCTTTCTGAGAAACTCCTTTGTGTTCTGTGAAATCATCTCACAGAGTTACAGCTTTCCCCTCAAGAAACCTTTCGCTAAGACAGTTCTTGTGGAATTGGCAAAGTGATATTTGGAAGCCCATACAGGGCTATGGTGAAAAAGGAAATATCCTCCGATGAAATCTGGAAAGAAGTTTTCTTGGAAACTGCTTAGTGTTCTGTTAATTCATCTCCCAGAGTTACATCTGTATTTCGTGGATCTCTTTGCTAGCCTATTTCTGTGGAATCTGAGAACAGATATTTCGGATCCCTTTGAAGACTATAGGGCCAATGGAAATATCCTCCGATAACAAAGAGAAAGAAGCTTTCTGAGAAACTTCTTTGTGTTCTGTGAAATCATCTCACAGAGTTACAGCTTTCCCCTCAAGAAGCCTTTCGCTAAGACAGTTCTTGTGGAATTGGCAAAGTGATATTTGGAAGCCCATAGAGGGCTATGCTGAAAAAGGAAATATCCTCCGATGAAATCTGGAAAGAAGCTTTCTGAGAAACTGCTTAGTGTTCTGTTAATTCATCTCCCAGAGTTACATCTGTATTTCGTGGATCTCTTTGCTAGCCTTATTTCTGTGGAATCTGAGAAGAGATATTTCGGATCCCTTAGAAGACTATAGGGCCAAAGGAAATATCCTCCGATAACAAAGAGAAAGAAGCTTTCTGAGAAACTTCTTTGTGCACTGTGAAATCATCTACAGAATTACAGCTTTTCCCTCAAGAAGCCTTTCGCTAAGACAGTTCTTGTGGAATTGGCAAAGTGATATTTGGAAGCCCTTAGAGGGCTATGGTGAAAAAGGAAATATCCTCCGATGAAATCTGGAAAGAAGCTTTCTGAGAAACTGCATAGTGTTCTGTTAATTCATCTCACAGTGTTACATCTGTATTTCGTCGATCTCTTTGCCAGCCTTATTTGTGTGGAATCTGAGAACAGATATTTCGGATCCCTTTGAAGCAAATAGGGCCAAAGGAAGTATCCTCCGATAACAAAGAGAAGGAAGCTTTCTGAGAAACTTCTTTGTGTTCTGTGAAATCATCTCACAGAGTTACAGCTTTTTCCTCAAGAAGCCTTTCGCTAAGACAGTTCTTGTGGAATTGGCAAAGTGATATTTGGAAGCCCATAGAGGGCTATGGTGAAAAAGGAAATATCCTCCGATGAAATCTGGAAATAAGTTTTCTGAGAAACTGCTTAGTGTTCTGTTAATTCATCTCCCAGAGTTACATCGGTATTTCGTGGATCACTTTGCTAGCCTTATTTCTGTGGAATCTGAGAACAGATATTTCGGATCCCTTTGAACATTATAGGGCCAAAGGAAATATCCTCCGATAACAAAGAGAAAGAAGCTTTCTGTGAAACTTCTTTGTGTTCTGGGAAATCATCTCACAGAGTTACAGCTTTCCCCTCAAGAAGCCTTTCGCTAAGACAGTTCTTGTGGAATGGGCAAAGTGATATATGGAAGCCCTTAGAGGGCTACGGTGAAATAGGAAATATCCTCCGATGAAATCTGGAAAGAAGCTTTCTGAGAAACTGCATAGTGTTCTGTTAATTCATCTCACAGAGTTACATCTGTATTTCGTCGATCTCTTTGCCAGCCTTATTTGTGTGGAATCTGAGAACAGATATTTCGGATCCCTTTGAAGCACATAGGGCCAAAGGAAGTATCCTCCGATAACAAAGAGAAAGAAGCTTTCTGAGAAACTTCTTTGTGTTCTGTGAAATCATCTCACAGAGTTACAGCTTTCCCCTCACGAAGCCTTTCGCTAAGACAGTTCTTGTGGAATTGGCAAAGTGATATTTGGAAGCCCATAGAGGGCTATGGTGAAAAAGGAAATATCCTCCGATGAAATCTGGAATGAGGCTTTCTGAGAAACTGCTTAGTGTTCTGTTAATTCATCTCACAGAATTATATCTCTATTTCGTGGATCTGTTTGCTAGCCTTATTTCTGTGGAATCTGAGAACAGATATTTTGGATCCCTGTGAAGACTACAGGGCCAAAGGAAATATCCTCCGATAACAAAGAGAAAGAAGCTTTCTGAGAAACTTCTTTGTGTTCTGTGAAATCATCTACAGAGTTACAGCTTTCCCCTCAAGAAGCCTTTCGCTAAGACATTTCTTGTGGAATTGGCAAAGTGATATTTGGAAGCCCATAGAGGGCTATGATGAAAAAGGAAATATCCTTCGAGAAAATTTGAAAAGAAGCTTTCTGAGAAAATGCTTAGTGTTCTGTTAATTCATCTCCCAGGGTTACATCTGTATTTCGTGGATCTCTTTGCTAGCCTTATTTCTGTGGAACCTCAAAACAGATATTTCGGATCCCTTTGAAGACTATAGGGCCAAAGGAAATATCCTCCGATAACAAAGAGAAAGAAGCTTTCTGAGAAACTTCTTTGTGTTCTGTGAAATCATCTCACAGAGTTACAGCTTTCCCCTCAAGGAGCCTTTCGCTAAGACAGTTCTTGTGGATTTGGCAAAGTGATATTTGGAAGCCCATAGAGGGCTATGGTGAAAAAGGAAATATTCTCGGATGAAATCTGGAAAGAAGCTTTCTGAGAAACTGCTTAGTGTTCTGTTACTTCATCTCACAGAGTTACATCTGTATTTCGTGGATCTCTTTGCTAGCCTTATTTCTGTGGAATCTGAGAACAGATATTTCGGATGCCTTTGAAGACAATATTGCCAAAGGAAATATCCTCCGATAACAAAGAAAAAGAAGCTTTCTGAGAAACTTCTTTGTGTTCTGTGAAATCATCTCACAGAGTTACAGCTTTCCCCTAAAGAAACCTTTCGCTAAGACAGTTCTTGTGGAATTGGCAAAGTGATATTTGGAAGCCCATAGAGGGCTATGGTGAAAAAGGAAATATCCTCCGATGAAATCTGGAAAGAAGGTTTCTGAGAATCTGCTTAGTGTTCTGTTAATTCATCTCTCAGAGTTACATCTGTATTTCATGGATCTCTTTGCTAGCCTTATTTCTGTGGAATCTGAGAACAGATATTTCGGATCCATTTGAAGACTATAGGGCCAATGGAAATATCCTCCGATAACAAAGAGAAAGATGCTTTCTGAGAAACTTTTTTGTGTTCTGTGAAATCATCTCACAGAGTTACAGCTTTCCCCTCAAGAAGCCTTTCGATAAGACAGTTCTTGTGGAATTGGCAAAGTGATATTTGGAAGCCCATAGAGGGCTATGGTGAAAAAGGAAATATCCTCCGATGAAATCTGGAAAGAAGCTTTCTGAGAAACTGCTTAGTGTTCTGTTAATTCATCTCTCAGAGTTACATCTGTATTTCATGGATCTCTTTGCTAGCCTTATTTCTGTGGAATCTGAGAACAGATATTTCGGATCCCTTTGAAGACTACAGGGCCAAAGGAAATATCCTCCGATATCAAAGAGAAAGAATCTTTCTGAGAAACTTCTTCCTGTTCTGTGAAATCATCTCACAGAGTTTCAGCTTTCCCCTCAAGAAGCCTTTCGCTAAGACAGTTCTTGTGGAATTGGCAAAGTGATATTTGGAAGCCCATAGAGGGCGATGGTGAAAAAGGAATTATCCTCCGATGAAATCTGGAAAGAAGCTTTCTGAGAAACTGCTTAGTGTTCTGTTAATTCATCTCACAGAGTTACATCTGTATTTCGTGGATCTCTTTGCTGGCCTTATTTCTGTGGAATCTGAGAAAAGATATTTCGTATCCCTTTGAAGACTATAAGGCCAACGGAAATATCCTCCGATAACAAAGAGAAAGAAGCTTTCTGAGAAACTTCTTTGTGTTCTGTGAAATCATCTCACAGAGTTACAGCTTTCCCCTCAAGGAGCCTTTTGCTAAGACAGTTCTTGTGGAATTGGCAAAGTGATATTTGGAAGTCCATAGAGGGCTATGGTGAAAAAAGAAATATCCTCAGAGGAAATCTGGAAAGAAGATTTCTGAGAAACTGCTCAGTGTTCTGTTAATTCATCTCACAGAGTTACATCTGTATTTCGTGCATCTCTTTGCTAGCCTTATTTCAGTGGAATCTGACAACAGATATTTCGGATCCCTTTGAAGACTACAGGGCCAAAGGAAATATCCTCCGATATCAAAGAGAAAGAAGCTTTCTGAGAAACTTCTTTGTGTTCTGTGAAATCATCTCACAGAGTTTCAGCTTTCCCCTCAAGAAGCCTTTCGCTAAGACAGTTCTTGTGGAATTGGCAAAGTGATATTTGAAGTCCATAGAGGGCTATGGTGAAAAAGGAAGTATCCTCAGATGAAATCTGGAAAGAAGCTTTCTGAGAAACTGCTCAGTGTTCTGTTAATTCATCTCATAGAGATACATCTGTATTTCGTAGATCTCTTTGCTAGCCTTATTTCTGTGGAATCTGACAGCAGATATTTCGGATCCCTTTGTAGACTATAGGGCCAAAGGAAATATCCTCCGATTACAAAGAGAAAGAAGCTTTCTGAGTAACTTCTTTGTATTCTGTGAAATCATCTCACAGAGTTACAGCTTTCCCCTCCAGAAGCCTTTCGCTAAGGCAGTTCTTGTGGAATTGGCAAAGTGATATTTGGAAGCCATTAGAGGGCTATGCTGAAAAAGGAAATATCCTCTGGTGAAATCTGGAAAGAAGCTTTCTGAGAACCTGCTTAGTGTTCTGTTAATTCATCTCACAGAGTTACATCTGTATTTCGTGGATCTCTTTGCTAGCCTTATTTCTGTGGAATCTGAGAACAGATATTTCCTTTCCCTCTGAAGACTATAGGGCCAAAGGAACTATCCTCCGATAACAAAGAGAAAGAAGCTTTCTGAGAAACTTCTTTGTGTTCTGTGAAATCATCTCACAGAGTTACAGCTTTCCCCTCCAGAAGCCTTTCGCTAAGGTAGTTGTTGTGGAATTGGCAAAGGGATATTTGGAAACCCATAGAGGACTATGAGGAAAAAGGAAATATCCTCCGATGAAATCTGGAAAGAAGGTTTCTGAGAAACTGCTTATTGTTCTGTTAATTCATCTCACAGAGTTACGTCTGTATTTCATGGATCTCTTTGCTAGCCTTATTTCTGTGGAATCTGAGAACAGATATTTCGGATCCCTTTGAAGATTATAGTGCCAAAGGAAATATCCTCCGATAACAAAGAGAAAGAAGCTTTCTGAGAAACTTCTTTGTGTTCTGTGAAATCATCTCACAGAGTTAAAGCTTTCCCCTCAAGAAGCCTTTCGCTAAGACAGTTCTTGTGGAATTGGCAAAGTGATATTTGGAAGCCCATAGAGGGCTATGGTGAAAAAGGAAATATCCTCCGATGAAATCTGGAAAGAAGCTTTCTGAGAAACTGCTTAGTGTTCTGTTAATTCATCTCACAGAGTTACATCTGTATTTCGTGGATCTCTTTGCTAGCCTTATTTCTGTGGAATCTGACAACAGATATTTCGGATCCCTTTGAAGACTATAGGGCCAAAGGAAATATCCTCCGATAACAAAGAGAAAGAAGCTTTCTGAGAAACTTCTTTGTGTTCTGTGAAATCATCTCACAGAGTTACAGCTTTCCCCTAAAGAAGCCTTTCGGTAAGACAGTTCTTGTGGAATTGGCAAAGTGATATTTGGAAGCCCATAGAGGGCTAGGCTGAAAAAGGAAATATCCTACGATGAAATCTGGAAAGAAGCTTTCTGAGAAATTGCATAGTGTTCTGTGAATTCATCTCACAGAGTTAAATCTGTATTTCGTAGATCTCTTTGCTAGCCTTATTGCTTTGGAATCTGACAACAGATATTTCGGATCCCTTGGAAGACAATAAGGCCAAAGGAAATATCCTCCGATAACAAAGACAAAGAAGCTTTCTGAGAAACTTCTTTGTGTTCTGTGAAATCATCTCACAGAGTTACAGCTATCGCCTCAAGAAGCCTTTCGCTACGACAGTTCTTGTGAAATTGGCAAAGTGATATGTGGAAGGCCATAGAGGGCTATGGTGAAAAAGGAAATATCCTCCGATGAAATCTGGAAAGAAGCTTTCTCAGAAACTGCTAAGTGTTCTGTTAATTCATCTCACAGAGTTACATCTTTATTTAGTGGATCTCTTTGATAGCCTTATTTCTGTGGAATCTGAGAACAGATATTTCCTTTCCCTCTGAAGACTATAGGGCCAAAGGAACTATCCTCCGATAACAAAGAGAAAGAAGCTTTCTGAGAAACTGCTTTGTGTTCTGTTAAATCACCTCACAGAGTTACAGCTTTCCCCTAAAGAAGCCTTTCGCTAAGACAGTTCTTGTGGAATTGGCAAAGTGATATTTGGAAGCCCATAGAGGGCTATGGTGAAAAAGGAAATATCCTCCGATGAAATCTGGAAAGAAGCTTTCTGAGAAACTGCTTAATGTTCTGTTAATTCATCTCACAGAGTTACATCTGTATTTCGTGGATCTCTTTGCTAGCCTTATTTCTGTGGAATATGGGAACAGATATTTCGGATCCCTTTGAAGACTATAGGGCCAAAGGAAATATCCTCCGATAACAAAGAGAAAGAAGCTTTCTGAGAAACTGCTTTGTGTTCCGTGAAATCACCTCACAGATTTACAGCTTTCCCCTCAAGAAGCCTTTCGCTAAGACAGTTGTTGTGGAATTCGCAAAGTGATATTTGGAACCCCGTAGAGGGCTATGGTGAAAAAGGAAATATCCTCTGAAGAAATCTGGAAAGAAGCTTTCTGAGAAACTACTTAGTGTTCTGTTAATTCATCTCCCAGAGTTACATCTGTATTTCGTGGATCTCTTTGATAGCCTTATTTTTGTGGAATCTTAGAACAGATATTTCCTTACCCTTTGAAGACTATAGGGCCTAAGGAAATATCCTCCGATAAAAAAGAGAAAGAAGCTTTCTGAGGAACTTCTTTGTGTTCTGTGAAATCACCTCACAGAGTTACAGCTTTCCCCTCAAGAAGCCTTTCGGTTAGACAGTTCTTGTGGAATTGGCAAAGTGATATTTGGAAGCCCATAGAGGGCTATGCTGAAAGAGGAAATATCCTCCGATGAAATCTGGAAAGAAGCTTTCTGAGAAACTGCTTAGTGTTCTGTGAATTCATCTCACAGACTAACATCTGTATTTCGTAGATCTCTTTGCTAGCCTTATTTCTTTGGAATCTGACAACAGATATTTCGGATCCCTTTGAAGACAATAGGGCCAAAGGAAATATCCTCCGATAACAAAGAGAAAGAAGCTTTCTGAGAAACTTCTTTGTGTTCTGTGAAATCATCTCACAGAGTTACAGCTTTCCCCTCAAGAAGCCTTTCGCTACGACAGTTCTTGTGAAATTGGCAAAGTGATATTTGGAAGCCCACAGAGGACTATGCTGAAAAAGGAAATATCCTCCGATGAAATCTGGAAAGAAGCTTTCTGAGAAACTGCTTAGTGTTCTGTTAATTCATCTCACAGAGCTACATCTGTATTTGGTGGATCTCTTTGATAGCCTTATTTCTGTGGAATCTGAGAACAGATATTTCCTTTCCCTCTGAAGACTATAGGGTCAAAGGAACTACCTCCGATAAGAAAGAGAAAGAAGCTTTCTGAGAAACTGCTTTGTGTTCTGTGAAATCACCTCACAGAGTTACAGCTTTCCCCTCAAGAAGCCTTTCGCTAAGACAGTTCTTGTGGAAGTGGCAAAGTGATATTTGGAAGCCCATAGAAGGCTATGGTGAAAAAGGAAATATCCTCAGATGAAATCTGGAAAGAAGCTTTCTGAGAAACTGCTTAGTGTTCTTTTAATTCATCTCACAGAGTTACATCTGTATTTCGTGGATCTCTTTGCTAGCCTTATTTCTGTGGAATCTGAGAACAGATATTTCGGATCCCTTTGAAGACTATAGGGCCAAAGGAAATATCCTCCGATAACAAAGAGAAAGAAGCTTTCTGAGAAACTTCTTTGTGTTCTGTGAAATCATCTCACAGAGTTAAAGCTTTCCCCTCAAGAAGCCTTTCGCTAAGACAGTTCTTGTGGAATTGGCAAAGTGATATTTGGAAGCCCATAGATGGCTATGGTGAAAAAGGAAATATCCTCCGATGAAATCTGGAAAGAAGCTTTCTGAGAAACTGCTTAGTGTTCTGTTAATTCATCTCACAGAGTTACTTCTGTATTTCGTGGATCTCTTTGCTAGCCTTATTTCTGTGGAATCTTAGAACAGATATATCCTTTCCCTCTGAAGAATATAGGGCCAAAGGAACTATCCTCCGATAACAAAGAGAAAGAAGCTTTCTGAGAAACTGCTTTGCGTTCTTTGAAATCATCTCACAGAGTTACAGCTGTCACCTCAAGAAGCCTTTCGCTAAGACAGTTCTTGAGGAATTGGCAAAGTGATATTTGGAAGCCCATAGAGGGCTATGGTGAAAAAGGAAATATCCTCCGATGAAATCTGGAAAGAAGCTTTCTGATAAACTGCTTAGTGTTCTGTTAATTCATCTCACAGAGTTACATCTGTATTTCGTGGGTCTCTTTGCTAGCCTTATTTCTGTGGAATCTGAGAACAGATATTTCGGATCCCTTTGAAGACTATAGGGCCAAAGGAAATATCCTCAGATTACAAAGAGAAAGAAGCATTCTGAGAAACTGCTTTGTGTTCTGTGAAATCATCTCACAGAGTTACAGCATTACCTTCAAGAAGCCTTTCGCTGAGACAGTTCTTGTGGAATTGGCAAAGTGATATTTGGAAGCCCATAGAGGGCTATGGTGAAAAAGGAAATATCCTCCAATGAAATCTGGAAAGAAGCTTTCTGAAAAACTACTTAGTGTTCTGTTAATTTTCTCCCAGAGTTACATCTGTATTTCGTGGATCTCTTTGCTAGCCTTATTTTTGTGGAATCTGAGAACAGATATTTTCTTTAACTTTGAAGACTATAGGGACAAAGGAAATATCCTCCGATAAAAAAGAGAAAGAAGCTTTCTGAGAAACTTCTTTGTGTTCTGTGAAATCACCTCAGAGAGTTACAGCTTTCCCTTCAAGAAGCCTTTCGGTAAGACAGTTCTTGTGGAATTGGCAAAGTGATATTTGGAAGCCCATAGAGGGCTATGCTGAAAGAGGAAATATCCTCCGATGAAATCTGGAAAGAAGCTTTCTGAGAAACTGCTTAGTGTTCTGTGAATTCATCTCACAGACTAACATCTGTATTTCGTAGATCTCTTTGCTAGCCTTATTTCTTTGGAATCTGACAACAGATATTTCGGATCCCTTTGAAGACAATAGGGCCAAAGGAAATATCCTCCGATAACAAAGAGAAAGAAGCTTTCTGAGAAACTTCTTTGTGTTCTGTGAAATCATCTCACAGAGTTACAGCTTTCCCCTCAAGTAGCCTTTCGCTACGACAGTTCTTGTGAAATTGGCAAAGTGATATTTGGAAGCCCACAGAGGACTATGGTGAAAAAGGAAATATCCTCCGTTGAAATCTGGAAAGAAGCTTTCTGAGAAACTGCTTAGTGTTCTGTTAATTCATCTCACAGAGCTACATCTGTATTTGGTGGATCTCTTTGATAGCCTTATTTCTGTGGAATCTGAGAACAGATATTTCCTTTCCCTCTGAAGACTATAGGATCAAAGGAACTATCCTCCGATAACAAAGAGAAAGAAGCTTTCTGAGAAACTTCTTTGTGTTCTGTGAAATCACCTCACAGAGTTACAGCTTTCCCCTCAAGAAGCCTTTCGCTAAGACAGTTCTTGTGGAAGTGGCAAAGTGATATTTGGAAGCCCATAGAATGCTATGGTGAAAAAGGAAATATCCTCAGATGAAATCTGGAAAGAAGCTTTCTGAGAAACTGCTTAGTGTTCTTTTAATTCATCTCACAGAGTTACATCTGTATTTCGTGGATCTCTTTGCTAGCCTTATTTCTGTGGAATCTGAGAACAGATATTTCGGATCCCTTTGAAGACTATAGGGCCAAAGGAAATATCCTCCGATAACAAAGAGAAAGAAGCTTTCTGAGAAACATCTTTGTGTTCTGTGAAATCATCTCACAGAGTTACACCTTTCCCCTCCAGAAGTCTTTCGCTAAGGCAGTTCTTGTGGAAGTGGCAAAATGATATTTGGAAGCCCATAGAGGACTATGGGGAAAATGGAAATATCCTCCGATGAAATCTGGAAAGAAGGTTTCAGAGAAACTGCTTAATGTTCTGTTAATTCATCTCACAGAGTTACATCTGTATTTCGTGGATCTCTTTGCTAGCCTTATTTCTGTGGAATATGGGAACAGATATTTCGGATCCCTTTGAAGACTATAGGGCCAAAGGAAATATCCTCCGATAACAAAGAGAAAGAAGCTTTCTGAGAAACTGCTTTGTGTTCCGTGAAATCACCTCACAGATTTACAGCTTTCCCCTCAAGAAGCCTTTCGCTAAGACAGTTCTTGTGGAATTCGCAAAGTGATATTTGGAACCCCGTAGAGGTCTATGGTGAAAAAGGAAATATCCTCCGATGAAATCTGGAAAGAAGCTTTCTGAGAAACTACTTAGTGTTCTGTTAATTCATCTCCCAGAGTTACATCTGTATTTCGTGGATCTCTTTACTAGCCTTATTTTTGTGGAATCTTAGAAGAGATATTTCCTTACCCTTTGAAGACTATAGGGCCTAAGGAAATATCCTCCGATAAAAAAGAGAAAGAAGCTTTCTGAGGAACTTCTTTGTGTTCTGTGAAATCACCTCACAGAGTTACTGCTTTCCCCTCAAGAAGCCTTTCGGTAAGACAGTTCTTGTGGAATTGTCAAAGTGATATTTGGAAGCCCATAGAGGGCTAGGCTTAAAAAGGAAATATCCTCCGATGAAATCTGGAAAGAAGCTTTCTGAGAAATTGCTTAGTGTTCTGTGAATTCATCTCACAGAGTTAAATCTGTATTTCGTAGATCTCTTTGCTAGCCTTATTGCTTTGGAATCTGACAACAGATATTTCGGATCCCTTTGAAGACAATAAGGCCAAAGGAAATATCCTCCGATAACAAAGACAAAGAAGCTTTCTGAGAAACTTCTTTGTGTTCTGTGAAATCATCTCACAGAGTTACAGCTTTCCCCTCAAGAAGCCTTTCGCTAAGACAGTTCTTGTGGAATTGGCAAAGTGATATTTGGAAGCCCATAGAGGGCGATGGTGAAAAAGGAAATATCCTCCGATGAAATCTGGAAAGAAGCTTTCTGAGAAACTGCTTAGTGTTCTGTTAATTCATCTCACAGAGTTACATCTGTATTTCGTGGATATCTTTGCTGGCCTTATTTCTGTGGAATCTGAGAACAGATATTTCGTATCCCTTTGAAGACTATAAGGCCAACGGAAATATCCTCCGATAACAAAGAGAAAGAAGCTTTCTGAGAAACTTCTTTGTGTTCTGTGAAATCATCTCACAGAGTTACAGCTTTCCCCTCAAGGAGCCTTTTGCTAAGACAGTTCTTGTGGAATTGGCAAAGTGATATTTGGAAGTCCATAGAGGGCTATGGTGAAAAAAGAAATATCCTCAGAGGAAATCTGGAAAGAAGCTTTCTGAGAAACTGCTCAGTGTTCTGTTAATTCATCTCACAGAGTTACATCTGTATTTCGTGCATCTCTTTGCTAGCCTTATTTCTGTGGAATCTGACAACAGATATTTCGGATCCCTTTGAAGACTACAGGGCCAAAGGAAATATCCTCCGATATCAAAGAGAAAGAAGCTTTCTGAGAAACTTCTTTGTGTTCTGTGAAATCATCTCACAGAGTTTCAGCTTTCCCCTCAAGAAGCCTTTCGCTAAGACAGTTCTTGTGGAATTGGCAAAGTGATATTTGGAAGTCCATAGAGGGCTATGGTGAAAAAGGAAATATCCTCAGATGAAATCTGGAAAGAAGCTTTCTGAGAAACTGCTCAGTGTTCTGTTAATTCATCTCATAGAGATACATCTGTATTTCGTAGATCTCTTTGCTAGCCTTATTTCTGTGGAATCTGACAGCAGATATTTCGGATCCCTTTGTAGACTATAGGGCCAAAGGAAATATCCTCCGATAACAAAGAGAAAGAAGCTTTCTGAGAAACTTCTTTGTGTTCTGTGAAATCATCTCACAGAGTTACATCTGTATTTCGTGGATCTCTTTGCTAGCCTTATTTCTGTGGAATATGGGAACAGATATTTCGGATCCCTTTGAAGACTATAGGGCCAAAGGAAATATCCTCCGATAACAAAGAGAAAGAAGCTTTCTGAGAAACTGCTTTGTGTTCCGTGAAATCACCTCACAGATTTACAGCTTTCCCCTCAAGAAGCCTTTCGCTAAGACAGTTGTTGTGGAATTCGCAAAGTGATATTTGGAACCCCGTAGAGGGCTATGGTGAAAAAGGAAATATCCTCCGATGAAATCTGGAAAGAAGCTTTCTGAGAAACTACTTAGTGTTCTGTTAATTCATCTCCCAGAGTTACATCTGTATTTCGTGGATCTCTTTGATAGCCTTATTTTTGTGGAATCTTAGAACAGATATTTCCTTACCCTTTGAAGACTATAGGGCCTAAGGAAATATCCTCCGATAAAAAAGAGAAAGAAGCTTTCTGAGGAACTTCTTTGTGTTCTGTGAAATCACCTCACAGAGTTACTGCTTTCCCCTCAAGAAGCCTTTCGGTAAGACAGTTCTTGTGGAATTGGCAAAGTGATATTTGGAAGCCCATAGAGGGCTAGGCTGAAAAAGGAAATATCCTACGATGAAATCTGGAAAGAAGCTTTCTGAGAAATTGCATAGTGTTCTGTGAATTCATCTCACAGAGTTAAATCTGTATTTCGTAGATCTCTTTGCTAGCCTTATTGCTTTGGAATCTGACAACAGATATTTCGGATCCCTTGGAAGACAATAAGGCCAAAGGAAATATCCTCCGATAACAAAGACAAAGAAGCTTTCTGAGAAACTTCTTTGTGTTCTGTGAAATCATCTCACAGAGTTACAGCTATCGCCTCAAGAAGCCTTTCGCTACGACAGTTCTTGTGAAATTGGCAAAGTGATATGTGGAAGGCCATAGAGGGCTATGGTGAAAAAGGAAATATCCTCCGATGAAATCTGGAAAGAAACTTTCTCAGAAACTGCTAAGTGTTCTGTTAATTCATCTCACAGAGTTACATCTTTATTTAGTGGATCTCTTTGATAGCCTTATTTCTGTGGAATCTGAGAACAGATATTTCCTTTCCCTCTGAAGACTATAGGGCCAAAGGAACTATCCTCCGATAACAAAGAGAAAGAAGCTTTCTGAGAAACTGCTTTGTATTCTGTTAAATCACCTCACAGAGTTACAGCTTTCCCCTAAAGAAGCCTTTCGCTAAGACAGTTTTTGTGGAATTGGCAAAGTGATATTTGGAAGTCCATAGAGGGCTATGGTGAAAAAGGAAATATCCTCAGATGAAATCTGGAAAGAAGCTTTCTGAGAAACTGCTTAGTGTTCTGTTAATTCATCTCACAGAGTTACATCTGTATTTCGTGGATCTCTTTGCTGGCCTTATTTCTGTGGAATCTGAGAACAGATATTTCGTATCCCTTTGAAGACTATAGGGCAAACGGAAATATCCTCCGATAACAAAGAGAAAGAAGCTTTCTGAGAAACTTCTTTGTGTTCTGTGAAATCATCTCACAGAGTTACAGCTTTCCCCTCAAGAAGCCTTTCGCTAAGACAGTTCTTGTGGAATTGGCAAAGTGATATTTGGAAGTCCATAGAGGGCTATGGTGAAAAAAGAAATATCCTCAGAGGAAATCTGGAAAGAAGCTTTCTGAGAAACTGCTCAGTGTTCTGTTAATTCATCTCACAGAGTTACATCTGTATTTCGTGCATCTCTTTGCTAGCCTTATTTCTGTGGAATCTGACAACAGATATTTCGGATCCCTTTGAAGACTACACGGCCAAAGGAAATATCCTCCGATATCAAAGAGAAAGAAGCTTTCTGAGAAACTTCTTTGTGTTCTGTGAAATCATCTCACAGAGTTTCAGCTTTCCCCTCAAGAAGCCTTTCGCTAAGACAGTTCTTGTGGAATTGGCAAAGTGATATTTGGAAGTCCATAGAGGGCTATGGTGAAAAAGGAAATATCCTCAGATGAAATCTGGAAAGAAGCTTTCTGAGAAACTGCTCAGTGTTCTGTTAATTCATCTCATAGAGTTACATCTGTATTTCGTAGATCTCTTTGCTAGCCTTATTTCTGTGGAATCTGACAGCAGATATTTCGGATCCCTTTGTAGACTATAGGGCCAAAGGAAATATCCTCGGATAACAAAGAGAAAGAAGCTTTCTGAGTAACTTCTTTGTGTTCTGTGAAATCATCTCACAGAGTTACAGCTTTCCGCTCCAGAAGCCTTTCACTAAGGCAGTTCTTGTGGAATTGGCAAAGTGATATTTGGAAGCCCATAGAGGGCTATGCTGAAAAAGGAAATATCCTCTGGTGAAATCTGGAAAGAAGCTTTCTGAGAACCTGCTTAGTGTTCCGTTAATTCATCTCACAGAGTTACATCTGTATTTCGTGGATCTCTTTGCTAGCCTTATTTCTGTGGAATCTGATAACAGATATTTCCTTTCCCTCTGAAGACTATAGGGCCAAAGGAACTATCCTCCGATAACAAAGAGAAAGAAGCTTTCTGAGAAACTTCTTTGTGTTCTGTGAAATCATCTCACAGAGTTAGAGCTTTCCCCTCCAGAAGCCTTTCGCTAAGGTAGTTGTTGTGGAATTGGCAAAGGGATGTTTGGAAACCCATAGAGGACTATGAGGAAAAAGGAAATATCCTCCAATGAAATCTGGAAAGAAGGTTTCTGAGAAACTGCTTATTGTTCTGTGAATTCATCTCACAGAGTTACATCTGTATTTCGTGGATCTCTTTGATAGCCTTATTTCTGTGGAATCTGAGAACAGATATTTCCTTTCCCTCTAAAGACTAAAGGGCCAAAGGAACTATCCTCCGATAAAAAAGAAAAAGAAGCTTTCTGAGAAACTGCTTTGTATTCTGTTAAATCACCTCACAGAGTTACAGCTTTCACCTAAAGAAGCCTTTCGCTAAGACAGTTCTTGTGGAATTTGCACAATGATATTTGGAAACCCATAGAGGGCTATGCTGAAAAAGGAAATATCCTCCGATGAAATCTGGAAAGAAGCTTTTTGAGAAAATGCTTAGTGCTCTGTTAATTCATCTCACAGAGTTACATCTGTATTTCGTGGATCTCTTTGCTAGCCTTATTTCTGTGGAATCTGATAACAAATATTTCCTTTCCCTTTGAAGACTATAGGGCCAAAGGAAATATCCTCCGATAACAAAGGGAAAGAAGCTTTCTGAGAAACTTCTTTGTGTTCTGTGAAATCATCTCACCGAGTTACAGGTTTCCCCTCAAGAAGCCTTTCGCTACGACAGTTCTCGTGGAATTGGCAAAGCGATATTTGGAAGCCCATAGAGGGGTATGGTGAAAATGGAGATATCCTCCGATGAAATCAGGAAAGAAGCTTTCTGAGAAACTGCTTAGTGTTCTGTTAATTCATCTCACAGAGTTACATCTGTATTTCGTGGATCTCTTTGCTAGCCTTATTTCTGTGGAATCTGAGAACAGATATTTCGGATCCCTTTGAAGATTATAGTGCCAAAGGAAATATCCTCCGATAACAAAGAGAAAGAAGCCTTCTGAGAAACTTCTTTGTGTTCTGTGAAATCATCTCACAGAGGTACAGCTTTCCCCTCAAGAAGCCTTTCGCTAAGACAGTTCTTGTGGAATTGACAAAGAAATATTTGGAAGCCCATAGAGGGCTATGGTGAAAAAGGAAATATCCTCCGATGAAATCTGGAAAGAAGCTTTCTCAGAAACTGCTTAGTATTCTTTTAATTCATCTCACAGAGTTACATCTGTATTTCGTGGATCTCTTTGCTAGCCTTATTTCTGTGGAATCTGAGAACAGATATTTCATTTCCCTTTGAAGACTATAGGGCCAAAGGAAATATCCTCCGATAACAAAGAGAAAGAAGCTTTCTGAGAAACTTCTTTGTGTTCTGTGAAAGCATCTCACAGAGTTTCAGCTTTCCCCTCAAGAAGCCTTTCGCTAAGACAGTTCTTGTGGAATTGGCAAAGTGATATTTGGAGGCCCATAGAGGGCTATGGTGAAAAATGAAATATCCTCCAATGAAATCTGGAAAGAATCTTTCTCAGAAACTGCTTAGTATACTTTAAATTCATCTCACAGACTTACATCTGTATTTCGTGCATCTCTTTGCTAGCCTTATTTCTGTGGAATCTGAGAACAGATATTTCGTTTCCCTTTGAAGACTATAGGGCCAAAGGAAGTATCCTCCGATAACAAAGAGAAAGAAGTTTCTGAGAAACTTCCTTGTGTTCTGTGAAATCATCTCACAGAGTTTCAGCTTTCCCCTCAAGAAGCACTTCGCTAAGACAGTTCTTGTGGAATTGGCAAAGTGATATTTGGAAGCCCGTAGAGGGCTATGGTGAAAAAGGAAATATCCTCCGATGAAATCTGGAAAGAAGCTTTCTGATAAACTGCTTAGTATTCTGTTAATTCATCTTCCAGAGTTACATCTGTATTTCGTTGATCTCTTTGCTAGCCTTATTGCTGTGGAATCTGAGAACAGATATTTCGGATCCCTTTGAAGACTACTGGGCCAAAGGAAATATCCTCCAATAACAAACAGAAAGAAGCTTTCTGAAAAACTTGTTTGTGTTCTGTGAAATCATCTCACAGAGTTACAGCTTTCCCCTCAAGAAGCGTTTCGGTAAGACTGTTCTTGTGGAATTGGCAATGTGATATTTGGAAGTTCATAGAGGGCAATGGTGAAAAAGGAAATATCCTCCGATGAAATCTGGAAAGAAGCTTTCTGAGAAACTGCTTAGTGTTCTGTTAATTCATCTCACCGGGTTACATATGTATTTCGTGGATCTCTTTGCTAGCCTTATTTCTGTGGAATCTGAGAACAGATATTTCGGATCCCTTTGAAGACTATTGGGCCAAAGGAAATATCCTCCGATAACAAAGAGAAAGAAGCTTTCTGAGAAACTTCTTTGTGTTCTGTGAAATCGTCTCACAGAGTTACAGCTTTCGCCTGAAGAAGCCTTTCGCTAAGACAGTTCTTGTGGAATTGGCAAAGTGATATTTGGAAGCCCATAGAGGGCTATTGTGAAAAAGGAAATATCCTCCGATGAAATCTGGAAAGAAGCTTTCTGAGAACCTGCTTAATGTTCTTTTAATTCATCTCACAGAGTTACATGTGTATTTGGTGGATCTCTTTGCTAGCCTTATTTCTGTGGAATCTGACAACAGATATTTCGGATCCCTTTGAAGACTATAGGGCCAAAGGAAATACCCTCCGATAAGAAAGAGAAAGAAGCTTTCTGAGAAACTTCTTTGTGTTTTGTGAAATCATCTCACAGAGTTTCAGCTTTCCCCTCAAGAAGCCATTCGCTAAGACAGTTCTTGGGGAATTGGCGAAGTGATATTTGGAAGGCCATAGAGGGCTACGGTTAAAATGGAAATATCCGCAGATGAAATCTGGAAAGAAGCTTTCTGAGAAACTGCTTAGTGTTCTGTTTATTCATCTCATAGAGTTACATCTGTATTTTGTGGATCTCTTTGCTAGCCTTATTTCTGTGGTATCTGAGAACAGATATTTCCTTTCCCTTTGAAGACTATAGCGCCAAGGGAAATATCCTCCGATAAAAAAGAGAAAGAAGCTTTCTGAGAAACTTCTTTGTGTTCTGTGAAATCATCTCACAGAGTTACACCTTTCCCCTCCAGAAGTCTTTCGCTAAGGCAGTTCTTGTGGAAGTGGCAAAATGATATTTGGAAGCCCATAGAGGACTATGGGGAAAATGGAAATATCCTCCGATGAAATCTGGAAAGAAGGTTTCAGAGAAACTGCTTAATGTTCTGTTAATTCATCTCACAGAGTTACATCTGTATTTCGTGGATCTCTTTGCTAGCCTTATTTCTGTGGAATATGGGAACAGATATTTCGGATCCCTTGGAAGACTATAGGGCCAAAGGAAATATCCTCCGATAACAAAGAGAAAGAAGCTTTCTGTGAAACTGCTTTGTGTTCCGTGAAATCACCTCACAGATTTACAGCTTTCCCCTCAAGAAGCCTTTCGCTAAGACAGTTCTTGTGGAATTCGCAAAGTGATATTTGGAACCCCGTAGAGGTCTATGGTGAAAAAGGAAATATCCTCCGATGAAATCTGGAAAGAAGCTTTCTGAGAAACTACTTAGTGTTCTGTTAATTCATCTGCCAGAGTTACATCTGTATTTCGTGGATCTCTTTACTAGCCTTATTTTTGTGGAATCTTAGAAGAGATATTTCCTTACCCTTTGAAGACTATAGGGCCTAAGGAAATATCCTCCGATAAAAAAGAGAAAGAAGCTTTCTGAGGAACTTCTTTGTGTTCTGTGAAATCACCTCACAGAGTTACTGCTTTCCCCTCAAGAAGCCTTTCGGTAAGACAGTTCTTGTGGAATTGTCAAAGTGATATTTGGAAGCCCATAGAGGGCTAGGCTTAAAAAGGAAATATCCTCCAATGAAATCTGGAAAGAAGCTTTCTGAGAAATTGCTTAGTGTTCTGTGAATTCATCTCACAGAGTTAAATCTGTATTTCGTAGATCTCTTTGCTAGCCTTATTGCTTTGGAATCTGACAACAGATATTTCGGATCCCTTTGAAGACAATAAGGCCAAAGGAAATATCCTCCGATAACAAAGACAAAGAAGCTTTCTGAGAAACTTCTTTGTGTTCTGTGAAATCATCTCACAGAGTTACAGCTTTCCCCTCAAGAAGCCTTTCGCTAAGACAGTTCTTGTGGAATTGGCAAAGTGATATTTGGAAGCCCATAGAGGGCGATGGTGAAAAAGGAAATATCCTCCGATGAAATCTGGAAAGAAGCTTTCTGAGAAACTGCTTAGTGTTCTGTTAATTCATCTCACAGAGTTACATCTGTATTTCGTGGATATCTTTGCTGGCCTTATTTCTGTGGAATCTGAGAACAGATATTTCGTATCCCTTTGAAGACTATAAGGCCAACGGAAATATCCTCCGATAACAAAGAGAAAGAAGCTTTCTGAGAAACTTCTTTGTGTTCTGTGAAATCATCTCACAGAGTTACAGCTTTCCCCTCAAGGAGCCTTTTGCTAAGACAGTTCTTGTAGAATTGGCAAAGTGATATTTGGAAGTCCATAGAGGGCTATGGTGAAAAAAGAAATATCCTCAGAGGAAATCTGGAAAGAAGCTTTCTGAGAAACTGCTCAGTGTTCTGTTAATTCATCTCACAGAGTTACATCTGTATTTCGTGCATCTCTTTGCTAGCCTTATTTCTGTGGAATCTGACAACAGATATTTCGGATCCCTTTGAAGACTACAGGGCCAAAGGAAATATCCTCCGATATCAAAGAGAAAGAAGCTTTCTGAGAAACTTCTTTGTGTTCTGTGAAATCATCTCACAGAGTTTCAGCTTTCCCCTCAAGAAGCCTTTCGCTAAGACAGTTCTTGTGGAATTGGCAAAGTGATATTTGGAAGTCCATAGAGGGCTATGGTGAAAAAGGAAATATCCTCAGATGAAATCTGGAAAGAAGCTTTCTGAGAAACTGCTCAGTGTTCTGTTAATTCATCTCATAGAGATACATCTGTATTTCGTAGATCTCTTTGCTAGCCTTATTTCTGTGGAATCTGACAGCAGATATTTCGGATCCCTTTGTAGACTATAGGGCCAAAGGAAATATCCTCCGATAACAAAGAGAAAGAAGCTTTCTGAGAAACTTCTTTGTGTTCTGTGAAATCATCTCACAGAGTTACATCTGTATTTCGTGGATCTCTTTGCTAGCCTTATTTCTGTGGAATATGGGAACAGATATTTCGGATCCCTTTGAAGACTATAGGGCCAAAGGAAATATCCTCCGATAACAAAGAGAAAGAAGCTTTCTGAGAAACTGCTTTGTGTTCCGTGAAATCACCTCACAGATTTACAGCTTTCCCCTCAAGAAGCCTTTCGCTAAGACAGTTGTTGTGGAATTCGCAAAGTGATATTTGGAACCCCGTAGAGGGCTATGGTGAAAAAGGAAATATCCTCCGATGAAATCTGGAAAGAAGCTTTCTGAGAAACTACTTAGTGTTCTGTTAATTCATCTCCCAGAGTTACATCTGTATTTCGTGGATCTCTTTGATAGCCTTATTTTTGTGGAATCTTAGAACAGATATTTCCTTACCCTTTGAAGACTATAGGGCCTAAGGAAATATCCTCCGATAAAAAAGAGAAAGAAGCTTTCTGAGGAACTTCTTTGTGTTCTGTGAAATCACCTCACAGAGTTACTGCTTTCCCCTCAAGAAGCCTTTCGGTAAGACAGTTCTTGTGGAATTGGCAAAGTGATATTTGGAAGCCCATAGAGGGCTAGGCTGAAAAAGGAAATATCCTACGATGAAATCTGGAAAGAAGCTTTCTGAGAAATTGCATAGTGTTCTGTGAATTCATCTCACAGAGTTAAATCTGTATTTCGTAGATCTCTTTGCTAGCCTTATTGCTTTGGAATCTGACAACAGATATTTCGGATCCCTTGGAAGACAATAAGGCCAAAGGAAATATCCTCCGATAACAAAGACAAAGAAGCTTTCTGAGAAACTTCTTTGTGTTCTGTGAAATCATCTCACAGAGTTACAGCTATCGCCTCAAGAAGCCTTTCGCTACGACAGTTCTTGTGAAATTGGCAAAGTGATATGTGGAAGGCCATAGAGGGCTATGGTGAAAAAGGAAATATCCTCCGATGAAATCTGGAAAGAAACTTTCTCAGAAACTGCTAAGTGTTCTGTTAATTCATCTCACAGAGTTACATCTTTATTTAGTGGATCTCTTTGATAGCCTTATTTCTGTGGAATCTGAGAACAGATATTTCCTTTCCCTCTGAAGACTATAGGGCCAAAGGAACTATCCTCCGATAACAAAGAGAAAGAAGCTTTCTGAGAAACTGCTTTGTATTCTGTTAAATCACCTCACAGAGTTACAGCTTTCCCCTAAAGAAGCCTTTCGCTAAGACAGTTTTTGTGGAATTGGCAAAGTGATATTTGGAAGTCCATAGAGGGCTATGGTGAAAAAGGAAATATCCTCAGATGAAATCTGGAAAGAAGCTTTCTGAGAAACTGCTTAGTGTTCTGTTAATTCATCTCACAGAGTTACATCTGTATTTCGTGGATCTCTTTGCTGGCCTTATTTCTGTGGAATCTGAGAACAGATATTTCGTATCCCTTTGAAGACTATAGGGCCAACGGAAATATCCTCCGATAACAAAGAGAAAGAAGCTTTCTGAGAAACTTCTTTGTGTTCTGTGAAATCATCTCACAGAGTTACAGCTTTCCCCTCAAGAAGCCTTTCGCTAAGACAGTTCTTGTGGAATTGGCAAAGTGATATTTGGAAGTCCATAGAGGGCTATGGTGAAAAAAGAAATATCCTCAGAGGAAATCTGGAAAGAAGCTTTCTGAGAAACTGCTCAGTGTTCTGTTAATTCATCTCACAGAGTTACATCTGTATTTCGTGCATCTCTTTGCTAGCCTTATTTCTGTGGAATCTGACAACAGATATTTCGGATCCCTTTGAAGACTACACGGCCAAAGGATATATCCTCCGATATCAAAGAGAAAGAAGCTTTCTGAGAAACTTCTTTGTGTTCTGTGAAATCATCTCACAGAGTTTCAGCTTTCCCCTCAAGAAGCCTTTCGCTAAGACAGTTCTTGTGGAATTGGCAAAGTGATATTTGGAAGTCCATAGAGGGCTATGGTGAAAAAGGAAATATCCTCAGATGAAATCTGGAAAGAAGCTTTCTGAGAAACTGCTCAGTGTTCTGTTAATTCATCTCATAGAGTTACATCTGTATTTCGTAGATCTCTTTGCTAGCCTTATTTCTGTGGAATCTGACAGCAGATATTTCGGATCCCTTTGTAGAATATAGGGCCAAAGGAAATATCCTCCGATAACAAAGAGAAAGAAGCTTTCTGAGTAACTTCTTTGTGTTCTGTGAAATCATCTCACAGAGTTACAGCTTTCCGCTCCAGAAGCCTTTCACTAAGGCAGTTCTTGTGGAATTGGCAAAGTGATATTTGGAAGCCCATAGAGGGCTATGCTGAAAAAGGAAATATCCTCTGGTGAAATCTGGAAAGAAGCTTTCTGAGAACCTGCTTAGTGTTCCGTTAATTCATCTCACAGAGTTACATCTGTATTTCGTGGATCTCTTTGCTAGCCTTATTTCTGTGGAATCTGATAACAGATATTTCCTTTCCCTCTGAAGACTATAGGGCCAAAGGAACTATCCTCCGATAACAAAGAGAAAGAAGCTTTCTGAGAAACTTCTTTGTGTTCTGTGAAATCATCTCACAGAGTTAGAGCTTTCCCCTCCAGAAGCCTTTCGCTAAGGTAGTTGTTGTGGAATTGGCAAAGGGATATTTGGAAACCCATAGAGGACTATGAGGAAAAAGGAAATATCCTCCAATGAAATCTGGAAAGAAGGTTTCTGAGAAACTGCTTATTGTTCTGTGAATTCATCTCACAGAGTTACATCTGTATTTCGTGGATCTCTTTGATAGCCTTATTTCTGTGGAATCTGAGAACAGATATTTCCTTTCCCTCTAAAGACTAAAGGGCCAAAGGAACTATCCTCCGATAAAAAAGAAAAAGAAGCTTTCTGAGAAACTGCTTTGTATTCTGTTAAATCACCTCACAGAGTTACAGCTTTCACCTAAAGAAGCCTTTCGCTAAGACAGTTCTTGTGGAATTTGCACAGTGATATTTGGAAACCCATAGAGGGCTATGCTGAAAAAGGAAATATCCTCCGATGAAATCTGGAAAGAAGCTTTCTGAGAAACTGCTTAGTGTTCTGTTAATTCATCTCACAGAGTTACATCTGCATTTCGTGGATCTCTTTGCTAGCCTTATTTCTGTGGAATCTGACAGCAGATATTTCGGATCCCTTTGAAGACAATAGGGCCAAAGGAAATATCCTCCGATAACAAAGAGATAGAAGCTTTCTGAGTAACTTCTTTGTGTTCTGTGAAATCATCTCACAGAGTTACAGCTTTCCCCTCAAGAAGCCTTTCGCTAAGACAGTTCTTGTGGAACTGACAAAGTGATATTTGGAAGCCCTTACAGAGCTATGTTGAAAAAGGAAATATCCTCCGATGAAATCTGGAAAGAAGCTTTTTGAGAAAATGCTTAGTGCTCTGTTAATTCATCTCACAGAGTTACATCTGTATTTCGTGGATCTCTTTGCTAGCCTTATTTCTGTGGAATCTGATAACAAATATTTCCTTTCCCTTTGAAGACTATAGGGCCAAAGGAAATATCCTCCGATAACAAAGGGAAAGAAGCTTTCTGAGAAACTTCTTTGTGTTCTGTGAAATCATCTCACAGAGTTACAGGTTTCCCCTCAAGAAGCCTTTCGCTACGACAGTTCTCGTGGAATTGGCAAAGCGATATTTGGAAGCCCATAGAGGGGTATGGTGAAAATGGAGATATCCTCCGATGAAATCAGGAAAGAAGCTTTCTGAGAAACTGCTTAGTGTTCTGTTAATTCATCTCACAGAGTTACATCTGTATTTCGTGGATCTCTTTGCTAGCCTTATTTCTGTGGAATCTGAGAACAGATATTTCGGATCCCTTTGAAGATTATAGTGTCAAAGGAAATATCCTCCGATAACAAAGAGAAAGAAGCCTTCTGAGAAACTTCTTTGTGTTCTGTGAAATCATCTCACAGAGGTACAGCTTTCCCCTCAAGAAGCCTTTCGCTAAGACAGTTCTTGTGGAATTGACAAAGAAATATTTGGAAGCCCATAGAGGGCTATGGTGAAAAATGAAAAATCCTCCAATGAAATCTGGAAAGAATCTTTCTCAGAAACTGCTTAGTATTCTTTAAATTCATCTCACAGACTTACATCTGTATTTCGTGCATCTCTTTGCTAGCCTTATTTCTGTGGAATCTGAGAACAGATATTTCGTTTCCCTTTGAAGACTATAGGGCCAAAGGAAGTATCCTCCGATAACAAAGAGAAAGAAGTTTCTGAGAAACTTCCTTGTGTTCTGTGAAATCATCTCACAGAGTTTCAGCTTTCCCCTCAAGAAGCACTTCGCTAAGACAGTTCTTGTGGAATTGGCAAAGTGATATTTGGAAGCCCGTAGAGGGCTATGGTGAAAAAGGAAATATCCTCCGATGAAATCTGGAAAGAAGCTTTCTGATAAACTGCTTAGTATTCTGTTAATTCATCTTCCAGAGTTACATCTGTATTTCGTTGATCTCTTTGCTAGCCTTATTGCTGTGGAATCTGAGAACAGATATTTCGGATCCCTTTGAAGACTACAGGGCCAAAGGAAATATCCTCCAATAACAAACAGAAAGAAGCTTTCTGAAAAACTTGTTTGTGTTCTGTGAAATCATCTCACAGAGTTACAGCTTTCCCCTCAAGAAGCGTTTCGGTAAGACTGTTCTTGTGGAATTGGCAATGTGATATTTGGAAGTTCATAGAGGGCAATGGTGAAAAAGGAAATATCCTCCGATGAAATCTGGAAAGAAGCTTTCTGAGAAACTGCTTAGTGTTCTGTTAATTCATCTCACCGGGTTACATATGTATTTCGTGGATCTCTTTGCTAGCCTTATTTCTGTAGAATCTGAGAACAGATATTTCGGATCCCTTTGAAGACTATTGGGCCAAAGGAAATATCCTCCGATAACAAAGAGAAAGAAGCTTTCTGAGAAACTTCTTTGTGTTCTGTGAAATCGTCTCACAGAGTTACAGCTTTCGCCTGAAGAAGCCTTTCGCTAAGACAGTTCTTTTCGAATTGGCAAAGTGATATTTGGAAGCCCATAGAGGGCTATTGTGAAAAAGGAAATATCCTCCGATGAAATCTGGAAAAAAGCTTTCTGAGAACCTGCTTAATGTTCTTTTAATTCATCTCACAGAGTTACATCTGTATTTCGTGCATCTCTTTGCTAGCCTTATTTCTGTGGAATCTGACAACAGATATTTCGGATCCCTTTGAAGACTATAGGGCCAAAGGAAATACCCTCCGATAAGAAAGAGAAAGAAGCTTTCTGAGAAACTTCTTTGTGTTTTGTGAAATCATCTCACAGAGTTTCAGCTTTCCCCTCAAGAAGCCATTCGCTAAGACAGTTCTTGGGGAATTGGCGAAGTGATATTTGGAAGGCCATAGAGGGCTACGGTTAAAATGGAAATATCCGCAGATGAAATCTGGAAAGAAGCTTTCTGAGAAACTGCTTAGTGTTCTGTTTATTCATCTCATAGAGTTACATCTGTATTTTGTGGATCTCTTTGCTAGCCTTATTTCTGTGGTATCTGAGAACAGATATTTCCTTTCCCTTTGAAGACTATAGCGCCAAGGGAAATATCCTCCGATAAAAAAGAGAAAGAAGCTTTCTGAGAAACTTCTTTGTGTTCTGTGAAATCATCTACAGAGTTACAGCTTTCCCCTCAAGAAACCTTTCGCTAAGACAGTTCTTGTGGAGTTGGCAAAGTGATATTTGGAAGGCCATAGAGGGCTATGGTGAAAAAGGAAATATCCCCGATGAAATCTGGAAAGAAGCTTTCTGAGAAACTGCTTAGTGTTCTGTTAATTCATCTCACAGAGTTACATCTGTATTTCGTGGATCTCTTTGCTAGCCTTATTTCTGTGGTATCTGAGAACAGATATTTCGGATCCCTTTGAAGACTATAGCGCCAAAGGAAATATCCTCCGATAAAAAAGAGAAAGAAGCTTTCTGAGAAACTTCTTTGTGTTCTGTGAAATCATCTCACAGAGTTACAGCTTTCCCCTCAAGAAGCCTTTCGCTAAGACAGTTCTTGTGGAATTGGCAAAGTGATATTTGGAAGCCCATAGAGAGCTATGGTGAAAAAGGAAATATCCTCAGATGAAATCTGGAAAGAAGCTTTCTGAGAAACTGCTTAGTGTTCTGTTAATTCATCTCACAGAGTTACATCTGTATTTCGTGGATCTCTTTGCTAGCCTTATTTCTGTGGAATCTGACAACAGATATTTCCTTTCCCTTTGAAGACTATTGGGCCAAAGGAAATATCCTCCGATAACAAAGAGAAAGAAGCTTTCTGAGAAACTTCTTTGTGTCCTGTGAAATCAACTCACAGAGTTACAGCTTTCCCCTCAAGAAGCCTTTCGCTAAGACAGTTCTTTTGGAATTGGCAAAGTGATATTTGGAAGCCCATAGAGGGCGATGGTGAAAAAGGAAATATCCTCCGATGAAATGTGGAAAGAAGCTTTCTGAGAAACTGCTTAGTGTTCTGTTAATTCATCTCACAGAGTTTCATCTGTATTTCGAGGATCTCTTTGCTAGCCTTATTTCTGTGGAATCTGAGAACAGATATTTCGAATCCCTTTGAAGACTATAGTGCCAAAGGAAATATTCTCCGATAAAAAAGATAAAGAAGGTTTCTGAGCAACGTCTTTGTGTTCTGTGAAATCATCTCACAGAGTTACAGCTTTCCCCTCAAAAAGCCTTTCGCTAAGACAGTTCTTGTGGAATTGGCAAAGTGATATTTGGAAGGCCATAGAGGGCTATGGTGAAAATGGAAATATCCTCCGATGAAATCTGGAAAGAAGCTTTCTGAGAAACTGCTTAGTGTTCTGTTAATTCATCTTCCAGAGTTACATCTGTATTTCGTGGATCTCTTTGCTAGCCTTTTTTCTGTGGAATCTGAGAACAGATATTTCGGATTCCTTTGAATACTATAGGGCCAAGGAAATATCCTCTGATAACAAAGAGAAAGAAGCTTTCTGAGAAACTTCTTTGTGTTATGTGAAATCACCTCACAGAGTTACAGCTTTCCCCTCAAGAAGCCTTTCGCTAAGACAGTTCTTGTGGTATTGGCAAAGTGATATTTGGAAGGCCGTAGAGGGCTATAGTGAAAAAGGAAATATCCTCCGATGAAATCTGGAAATTAGCTTTCTGAGAAACTGCTTAGTGTTCTGTTAATTCATCTCACAGAGTTACATCTGTATTTCGTGGATCTCTTTGCTAGCCTTATTTCTGTGGAATCTGACAACAGATATTTCCTTTCCCTTTGAAGACAATTGGGACAAAGGAAATATCCTCCGATAACAAAGAGAAAGAAGCTCTGAGAAACTTCTTTGTGTTCTGTGAAATCATCTCACAGAGGTACAGCTTTCCGCTCAAGAAGCCTTTCGCTAAGACAGTTCTTTTGGAATTGGCAAAGTGATATTTGGAAGCCCATAGAGGGCGACGGTGAAAAAGGAAATATACTCCGATGAAATCTGGAAAGAAGCTTTCTGAGAAACTGCTTAGTGTTCTGTTAATTCATTTCCCTGAGTTACATCTGTATTTCGTGGATCACTTTGCTAGCCTTATTTCTGTGGAATCTGAGAACAGATATTTCGGATTCCTTTGAAGACTATAGGGCCAAGGAAATATCCTCTGATAACAAAGAGAAAGAAGCTTTCTGAGAAACTTCTTTGTGTTCTGTGAAATCACCTCACTGAGTTACAGCTTTCCCCTCAAGAAGCCTTTCGCTAAGACAGTTCTTGTGGTATTGGCAAAGTGATATTTGGAAGGCCATACAGGGCTATGGTGAAAAAGAAAGTATCCTCCGATGAAATCTGGAAAGAAGCTTTCTGAGAAACTGCTTAGTGTTCTATTAATTCATCTCTGGAGTTTCATCTGTATTTGGTGGATCTCTTTGCTACCCTTATTTCTGTGGAATCTGAGAACAGATATTTCCTTTCCCTTTGAAGACTATAGGGCCAAAGGAAATATCCTCCGATAACAAAGAGAAAGAAGCTTTCTGAGAAACTTCTTTGTGTTCTGTGAAATCATCTCACAGACTTACAGCTTTCCCCTCAAGAAGCCTTTCGCTAAGACAGTTCTTGTGGAATTGGCAAAGTGATATTTGGAAGGCCCTAGAGGGCTATGGTGAAAAAGGAAATATCCTCCGATGAAATCTGGAAAGAAGCTTTCTGAGAAACTGCTTAGTGTTCTGTTAATTCATCTCACAGAGTTACATCTGTATTTCGTGGATCTCTTTGCTAGCCTTATTTCTGTGGAATCTGACAAGAGATATTTCCTTTCCCTTTGAAGACAATTGGGCCAAAGGAAATATCCTCCGATAACAAAGAGAAAGAAGCTCTGAGAAACTTCTTTGTGTTCTGTGAAATCATCTCGCAGAGTTACAGCTTTCCCCTCAAGAAGCCTTTCGCTAAGACAGTTCTTTTGGAATTGGCAAAGTGATATTTGGAAGCCCATAGAGGGCGACGGTGAAAAAGGAAATATACTCCGATGAAATCTGGAAAGAAGCTTTCTGAGAAACTGCTTAGTGTTCTGTTAATTCATCTCCCTGAGTTACATCTGTATTTCGTGGATCACTTTGCTAGCCTTATTTCTGTGGAATCTGAGAACAGATATTTCGGATTCCTTTGAAGACTATAGGGCCAAGGAAATATCCTCTGATAACAAAGAGAAAGAAGCTTTCTGAGAAACTTCTTTGTGTTCTGTGAAATCACCTCACTGAGTTACAGCTTTCCCCTCAAGAAGCCTTTCGCTAAGACAGTTCTTGTGGTATTGGCAATGTGATATTTGGAAGGCCATGGAGGGCTATGGTGAAAAAGAAAATATCCTCCGATGAAATCTGGAAAGAAGCTTTCTGAGAAACTGCTTAGTGTTCTATTAATTCATCTCTGGAGTTTCATCTGTATTTGGTGGATCTCTTTGCTACCCTTATTTCTGTGGAATCTGAGAACAGATATTTCCTTTCCCTTTGAAGACTATAGGGCCAAAGGAAATATCCTCCGATAACAAAGAGAAAGAAACTTTCTGAGAAACTTCTTTGTGTTCTGTGAAATCATCTCACTGAGTTACAGCTTTCCCCTTCAGAAGCCTTTCGCTAAGACAGTTCTTGTGGAATTGGCAAAGTGATATTTGGAAGCCCATAGAGGGCTATGGGGAAAAAGGAAATATCCTCCGATGAAATCTGGAAAGAAGCTTTCTGAGAAACTGCTTAGTGTTCTGTTAATTCATCTCACAGAGTTACATCTATATTTTGTGGATCTCTTTGCTAGCCTTATTTCTGTGGTATCTGAGAACAGATATTTCGGATCCCTTTGAAGACTATAGGGCCAAAGGAAATATCCTCCGATAACAAAGAGAAAGAAGCTTTCTGAGAAACTTCTTTGTGTTCTGTGAAATCATCTCACAGAGTTACAGCTTTCCCCACAAGAAGCCTTTCGCTAAGACAGTTCTTGTGGAATTGGCAAAGTGATATTTGGAAGTCAATAGAGGGCTATGGTGAAAAAGGAAATATCCTCAGATGAAATCTGGAAAGAAGCTTTCTGAGAAACTGCTCAGTGTTCTGTTAATTCATCTCCCAGAGTTACATCTGAATTTCGTGGATCTCTTTGCTAGCCTTATTTCTGTGGAATCTGAGAACAGATATTTCGGATCCTTTTGAAGCCTATAGGGCCAAAGGAAATATCCTCCGATAACAAAGAGAAAGAAGCTTTCTGAGAAACTTCTTTGTGTTCTGTGAAATCATCTCACCGAGTTGCAGGTTTCCCCTCAAGAAGCCTTTCGCTACGACAGTTCTCGTGGAATTGGCAAAGCGATATTTGGAAGCCCATAGAGGGGTACGGTGAAAATGGAGATATCCTCCGATGAAATCTGGAAAGAAGGTTTCTGAGAAACTGCTTAGTGTTCTGTTAATTCATCTCACAGAGTTACATCTGTATTTCGTGGATCTCTTTGCTAGCCTTATTTCTGTGGAATCTGAGAACAGATATTTCGGATCCCTTTGAAGATTATAGTGCCAAAGGAAATATCCTCCGATAACAAAGAGAAAGAAGCCTTCTGAGAAACTTCTTTGTGTTCTGTGAAATCATCTCACAGAGTTTCAGCTTTCCCCTCAAGAAGCCTTTCGCTAAGACAGTTCTTGTGGAATTGGCAAAGTGATATTTGGAAGCCCATAGAGGGCTATGGTGAAAAATGAAAAATCCTCCAATGAAATCTGGAAAGAATCTTTCTCAGAAGCTGCTTCGTATTCTTTTAATTCATCTCACAGACTTACATCTGTATTTCGTGCATCTCTTTGCTAGCCTTATTTCTGTGGAATCTGAGAACAGATATTTCGTTTCCCTTTGAAGACTATAGGGCCAAAGGAAATATCCTCCGATAAGAAAGAGAAAGAAGCTTTCTGAGAAACTTCCTTGTGTTCTGTGAAATCATCTCACAGAGTTTCAGCTTTCCCCTCAAGAAGCATTTCGCTAAGACAGTTCTTGTGGAATTGGCAAAGTGATATTTGGAAGGCCATAGAGGGCTATGGTGAAAAAGGAATGATCCTCCGATGAAATCTGGAAAGAAGCTTTCTGAGAAACTGCTTAGTGTTCTGTTAATTCATCTCCCAGAGTTACATCTGTATTTCGTGGATCTCTTTGCTAGCCTTATTTCTGTGGAATCTGAGAACAGATATTTCCTTTCCCGTTGAAGACTATAGGGCCAAAGGAAATATCCTCCGATAACAAAGAGAAAGAAGCTTTCTGAGAAACTTCTTTGTGTTCTGTGAAATCATCTCACAGAGTTACAGCTTTCCCCTCAAGAAGCCTTTCGCTAAGACAGTTCTTGTCGAATTGGCAAAGTGATATTTGGAAGCCCATAGAGGTCTATGGTGAAAAAGGAAATATCCTCCGATGAAATCTGGAAAGAAGCTTTCTGAGAAACTGCTTAGTGTTCTTTTAATTCATCTACCAGAGTTACATCTGTATTTCGTTGTTCTCTTTGCTAGCCTTTTTTCTGTGGAATCTGAGAACAGATATTTCGGATCCCTTTGAAGATTATAGGGCCAAAGGAAATATCCTCCGATAACAAGGAGAAAGAAGCTTTCTGAGAAACTTCTTTGTGTTCTGTGAAATCATCTCACAGAGTTAAAGCTTTCCCCTCAAGAAGCCTTTCGCTAAGACAGTTCTTGTGGAATTGGCAAAGTGATATTTGGAAGGCCATAGAGGGCTATGGTGAAAAAGGAAATATCCTCCGATGCAATCTGGAAAGAAGCTTTCTGAGAAACTGCTTAGTGTTCTCTTAATTCATCTCACAGAGTTACATCTGTATTTCGTGCATCTCTTTGCTAGCCTTATTTCTGTGGAATCTGACAACAGATATTTCCTTTCCCTTTGAAGACAATTGGGCCAAAGGAAATATCCTCCGATAACAAAGAGAAAGAAGCTTTCTGAGAAAGTTCTTTGTGTTCTGTGAAATCATGTCACGACGTTACATCTTTTCCCTCAAGAAGACTTTCGCTAAGGCAGTTCTTGTGGAATTGGCAAAGTGATATTTGGAAGCCCATAGAGGGCTATGGGGAAAAAGGAAATATCTACCAAGGAAATCTGGAAAGAAGCTTTCTGAGAAACTGCTTAGTGTTCTGTTAATTCATCTCACAGAGTTACATATGTATTTCGTGGATCTGTTTGCTAGCCTTATTTCTGTGGAATCTGAGAACAGATATTTCGGAACCCTTTGAAGACTATAGGGCCAAAGGAAATATCCTCCGATAACAAAGAGAAAGAAGCTTTCTGAGAAACTTCTTTGCGTTCTGTGAAATCGTCTCACAGAGTTACAGCTTTCGCCTCAAGAAGCCTTTCGCTAAGACAGTTCTTGTGAAATTGGAAAAGTGACATTTGGAAGCCCATAGAGGGCTATGGTGAAAAAGGAAATATCCTCCGATGAAATCTGGAAAGAAGCTTTCTGAGAAACTGCTTAGTGTTCTGTTAATTCATCTCGCTGATTTACATGTGTATTTCGTGGATCTCTTTGCTAGCCTTATTTCTGTGGAATCTGAGAACAGATATTTCGTTTCCCTTTGAAGACTATAGGGCCAAAGGAAATATCCTCCGATAACAAAGAGAAAGAAGCTTTCTGAGAAACTGCTTTGTGTTCTGTGAAATCATCTCCAGGAGTTACAGTTTTCCCCTCAAGAAGCCTTTCGCTAAGACAGTTCTTGTGGAATTGGCAAAGTGATATTTGGAAGCCCATAGAGGGCTATGCTGAAAAAGGAAAAATCCTAAAGTGAAATCTGGAAATAAGCTTTCTGAGAAACTGCTTAGTGTTCTGTTAATTCATCTCACAGAGTTACATCTGTATTTCGTGGATCTCTTTGCTAGCCTTATTTCTGTGGAATCTGACAACAGATATTTCAGATCCCTTTGAAGACTATAGCGCCAAAGGAAATATCCTCCGATAACAAAGAGAAAGAAGCTTTCTGAGAAACTTCTTTGAGTTTTGTGAAATAAACTCACAGAGTTACAGCTTTCCCCTCAAGAAGCCTTTCGCTACGACAGTTCTCGTGGAATTGGCAAAGCGATATTTGGAAGCCCATAGAGGGGTATGGTGAAAATGGAGATATCCTCCGATGAAATCTGGAAAAAAGCTTTCTGAGAAACTGCTTAGTGTTCTGTTAATTCATCTCACAGAGTTACATCTGTATTTCGTGGATCTCTTTGCTAGCCTTATTTCTGTGGAATCTGAGAACATATATTTCGGATCCCTTTGAAGGTTTTAGGGCCCAAGGAAATATCCTCGGATAACAAAGAGAAAGAAGCTTTCTGAGAAACTGCTTTGTGTTCTGTGAAATCAACTCACATAGTTACAGCTTTCCCCTCAAGAAGCCTTTCGCTAAGACAGTTGTTGTGGAATTGACAAAGTGATATTTGGAAGCCCATAGAGTTCTATGGTGAAAAAGGAAATATCCTCCGATGAAATCTGGAAAGAAGCTTTCTCAGACACTGCTTAGTATTCTTTTAATTCATCTCACAGAGTTACATCTGTGTTTCATGGATCTCTTTGCTAGCCTTATTTCTGTGGAATCTGAGAACAGATATTTCGTATCCCTTTGAGGACTATAGGGCCAAAGGAAATATCCTCCGATATCAAAGAGAAAGATGCTTTCTGAGAAACTTCTTTGTGTTCTGTGAAATCATCTCACAGAGTTACAGCTTTCCCCTCAAGAAGCCTTTCGCTAAGACAGTTCTTGTGGAATTGGCAAAGTGATATTTGGAAGCTCATAGAGGGCTATGGTGAAAAAGGAAAAATCCTCCAATGAAATCTGGAAAGAAGCTTTCTCAGAAACTGCTTAGTGTTCTTTTAATTCATCTCACAGAGTTACATCTCTATTTCATGGATCTCTTTTCTAGCCTTATTTCTGTGGAATCTGAGAACAGATATTTCGGATCCCTTTGAAGACTATAGTGCCAAAGGAAATATCCTCCAATAACAAAGAGAAAGAAGATTTCTGAGAAACTTCTTTGTGTTCTGTGAAATCATCTCACAGAGTTTCAGCTTTCCCCTCAAGAAGCCTTTCGCTAAGACAGTTCTTGTGGAATTGGCAAAGTGATATTTGGAAGCCCATAGAGGGCTATGCTGAAAAAGGAAAAATCCTAAAGTGAAATCTGGAAATAAGCTTTCTGAGAAACTGCTTAGTGTTCTGTTAATTCATCTCACAGAGTTACATCTGTATTTCGTGGATCTCTTTGCTAGCCTTATTTCTGTGGAATCTGACAACAGATATTTCGGATCCCTTTGAAGACTATAGCGCCAAAGGAAATATCCTCCGATAACAAAGAGAAAGAAGCTTTCTGAGAAACTTCTTTGTGTTTTGTGAAATAAAGTCACAGAGTTTCAGCTTTCCCCTCAAGAAGCCATTCGCTAAGACAGTTCTTGGGGAATTGGCAAAGTGATATTTGGAAGGCCATAGAGGGCTATGGTTAAAATGGAAATATCCGCACATGAAATCTGGAAAGAAGCTTTCTGAGAAACTGCTTAGTGTTCTGTTTATTCATCTCACAGAGTTACATCTGTATTTTGTGGATCTCTTTGCTAGCCTTATTTCTGTGGTATCTGAGAACAGATATTTCCTTTCCCTTTGAAGACTATAGCGCCAATGGAAATATCCTCCGATAAAAAAGAGAAAGAAGCTTTCTGAGAAACTTCTTTGTGTTCTGTGAAATCATGTACAGAGTTACAGCTTTCCCCTCAAGAAGCCTTTCTCTAAGACAGTTCTTGTGGAATTGGCAAAGTGATATTTGGAAGGCCATAGAGGGCTATGGTGAAAAAGGAAATATCCCCGATGAAATCTGGAAAGAAGCTTTCTGAGAAACTGCTTAGTGTTCTGTTAATTCATCTCACAGAGTTACATCTGTATTTCGTGGATCTCTTTGCTAGCCTTATTTCTGTGGTATCTGAGAACAGATATTTCGGATCCCTTTGAAGACTATAGCGCCAAAGGAAATATCCTCCGATAAAAAAGAGAAAGAAGCTTTCTGAGAAACTTCTTTGTGTTCTCTGAAATCATCTCACAGAGTTACAGCTTTCCCCTCAAGAAGCCTTTCGCTAAGACAGTTCTTGTGGAATTGGCAAAGTGATATTTGGAAGCCCTTAGAGAGCTATGGTGAAAAAGGAAATATCCTCAGATGAAATCTGGAAAGAAGCTTTCTGAGAAACTGCTTAGTGTTCTGTTAATTCATCTCACAGAGTTACATCTGTATTTCGTGGATCTCTTTGCTAGCCTTATTTCTGTGGAATCTGACAACAGATATTTCCTTTCCCTTTGAAGACTTTTGGGCCAAAGGAAATATCCTCCGATAACAAAGAGAAAGAAGCTTTATGAGAAACTTCTTTGTGTTCTGTGAAATCATCTCACAGACTTACAGCTTTCCCTTCAAGAAGCCTTTCGCTAAGACAGTTCTTGTGGAATTGTCAAAGTGATATTCGGAAGGCCATAGAGGGCAATGGTGAAAAAGGAAATACCCTCCGATGAAATCTGGAAAGAAGCTTTCTGAGAAACTCCTTAGTATTCTGTTAATTCATCTCACAGAGTTACATCTGTATTTCGTGGATCTCTTTGCTAGCCTTATTTCTGTGGAATCTGAGAACAGATATTTCCTTTCCCTTTGAAGACTATAGGGCTAAAGGAAATATCCTCCGATAACAAAGAGAAAGAAGCTTCCTGAGAAACTGCTTTGTGTTCTGAGAAATCATCTCACAGAGTTACAGCTTTCCTCTCAAGAAGCCTTTCGCTAAGACAGTTCTTGTGGAATTGGCAAATTGATAGTTGGAAGCCCGTAGAGGGCTATGTTGAAAAAGGAAATATCCTCCGATGAAATCTGGAAAGAAGCTTTCTGATAAACTGCTTAGTGTTCTGTTAATTCATCTTCCAGAGTTACATCTGTATTTCGTTGATCTCTTTGCTAGCCTTATTGCTTTGGAATCTGAGAACAGATATTTCGGATCCCTTTGAAGACTACAGGGCAAAAGGAAATATCCTCCGATAACAAAGAGAAAGAAGCTTTCTGAAAAACTTCTTTGTGTTCTGTGAAATCATCTCACAGAGTTACAGCTTTCCCCTCAAGAAGCCTTTCGCTAAGACAGTTCTTGTGGAATTGGCAAAGTGATATTTGGAAGCTCTAGAGGGCTATGGTGAAAAAGGAAATATCCTCCGATGAAATCTGGAAAGAAGCTTTCTGAGAAACTGCTTAGTGTTCTGTTAATTCATCTCACAGATTTACATATGTATTTCGTGGATCTCTTTGCTAGCCTTATTTCTGTGGAATCTGAGAACAGATATTTCGGATCCCTTTGAAGACTATAGGGCCAAAGGAAATATCCTCCGATAACAAAGAGAAAGAAGCTTTCTGAGAAACTTCTTTGTGTTCTGTGAAATCGTCTCACAGAGTTACAGCTTTCACCTCAAGAAGCCTTTCGCTAAGACAGTTCTTGTGCAATTGGAAAAGTGACATTTGGAAGCCCATAGAGGGCTATGGTGAAAAAGGAAATATCCTCCGATGAAATCTGGAAAGAAGCTTTTGAGAAATTGCTTAGTGTTCTGTTAATTCATTTCACAGAGTTACATCTGTATTTCGTGGATCTATTTGCTAGTCTTATTTCTGTGGAATATAAGAGCAGATATTACGGATCCCTTTGAAGACTATAGGGCCAAAGGAAATATCCTCTGATAACAAAGAGAAAGAAGCTTTCTGAGAAACTGCTTTGTGTTCTGTGAAATCATCTCCGAGAGTTACAGCTTTCCTCTCAAGAATCCTTTCGTTATGTCACTTCTTGTGGAATAGGCAAAGTGATATTTGGAAACCCATAGAGTGCTATGGTGAAAAAGGAAATATCCTCCGATGAAATCTGGAAAGAAGCTTTCTGAGAAACTTCTAAATGTTTTTTTAATGCATCTCACAGAGTTACATCTGTATGACGTGGATCTCTTTGCTAGCCTTATTTCTGTGGAAGCTGACAACAGATATTTCCTTTCCCTTTGAAGACTATGGGGCCAAAGGAAATATCCTCCGATAACAAAGAGAAAGAAGCTTTCTGAGAAACTTCTTTGTGTTCTGTGAAATCATCTCACAGAGTTACAGCTTTCCCCTCAAGAAGCCTTTCGCTAATACAGTTCTTGTGGAATTGGCAAAGTGATATTGGAAGCCCATAGAGGGCTATGGTGAAAAAGGAAATATCCTCCGATGAAATCTGTAATGAAGCTTTCTGAGAAACTGCTTAGTGTTCTGTTAATTCATCTCACAGAGTTACATCTGTATTTCGTGGATCTCTTTGCTAGCCTTATATCTGTGGAATCTGATAACAGATATTTCGTATCCGTTTGAACGCTATAGGGCCAATGGAAATATCCTCCGATAAGAAAGAGAAAGAAGCTTTCTGAGAAACTTCTTTGTGTTCTGTGAAATCATCTCACAGAGTTACAGCTTTTCCCTCAAGAAGCCTTTCGCTAGGACAGTTCTTGTGGAATTGGCAAAGTGATATTTGGAAGCCCATAGAGGGCTATGGGGAAAAAGGAAATCTCCTCCGATGAAATCTGGAAAGAAGCTTTCTGAGAAACTGCTTAGTTTTCTGTTAATTCATCTCACAGAGTTACATCTGTATTTTGTGGATCTCTTAGCTAGCCTTATTTCTGTGGTATCTGAGAACAGATATTTCGGATCCCTTTGAAGACTATAGCGCCAAAGGAAATATCCTCCGATAAAAAAGAGAAAGGAGCTTTCTGAGAAACTTCTTTGTGTTCTGTGAAATCATCTCACAGAGTTACAGCTATCACCTCAAGAAGCCTTTCGCTAAGAGAGTACTTGTGGAATTGGCAAAGTGATATTTGGAAGCCCTTAGAGGGCTATGGTGAAAAAGGAAATATCGTCCAATGAAATCTGGAAATAAGCTTTCTGAGAAACTGCTTAGTGTTCTTTTAATTCATCTTCCAGAGTTACATCTGTATTTCGTGGAACTCTTTGCTAGCCTTGTTTCTGTGGAATCTGAGAACAGATATCTCCTTTCCCTCTGAAGTCGATAGGTCCAAAGGAAATATCCTCCGATAACAAAGAGAAAGAAGCTTTCTGAGAAACTTCTTTGTGTTCTGTGAAATCATGTCACCAAGTTACATCTTTTCCCTCAAGAAGACTTTCGCTAAGACAGTTCTTGTGGATTTGGCAAAGTGATATTTGGAAGCTCATAGAGGGCTATGATGAAAAAGGAAATATCCTCCGATGAAATCTGGAAAGAAGCTTTCTGAGAAACTGCTTAGTGTTCTGTTAATTCATCTCACAGAGTTACATCTGTATTTCGTGGATCTCTTTGCTAGCCTTATTTCTGTGGAATCTGAGAACAGATATTTCGGATCCCTTTGAAGACTAAAGGGCCAAAGCAAATATCCTCCGATAACAAAGAGAAGGAAGCTTTCTGAGAAACTTCTTTGTGTTCTGTGAAATCATGCCACAGAGTTACAGCTTTCCCCTCAAGAAGAAATTCACTAAGACAGTTCTTGTGGAATTGGCAAAGTGACATTGGGAAGCCCATAGAGGGCTATGGTGAAAAAGGAAATATCCTCCGATGAAATCTGGAAAGAAGCTTTCTCAGAAACTGCTTAGTGTTCTGTTAATTCATCTCACAGAGTTACATCTGTATTTTGTGAATCTCTTTGCTAGCCTTATTTCTGTGGTATCTGAGAACAGATATTTCGGATCCCTTTGAAGACTATAGGACCAAAGGAAATATCCTCTGATAATAAAGAGAAAGAAGCTTTCTGAGAAACTTCTTTGTGTTCTGTGAAATCATCTCACAGAGTTACAGCTATCCCCTCAAGAAGCCTTTCGCTAAGACAGTTCTTGTGGAATTGGCAAAGTGATATTTGGAAGGCCATAGACGGCTATGGTGAAAAAGGAAATATCCTCCGATGAAATCTGGAAAGAAGCTTTCTGAGAAACTGCTTAGTGTTCTGTTAATTCATCTCACAGAGTTACATCTGTATTTCGTGGATCTCTTTGCTAGCCTTATTTCTGTGGAATCTGAGAACAGATATTTCCTTTCCCTTTGAAAACTATAGGGCCAAAGGAAATATCCTCCGATAACAAAGAGAAAGAAGCTTTCTGAGAAACTTCTTTGTGTTCTGTGAAATTATCTCACAGAGTTAAAGCTTTCCCCTCAAGAAGCCTTTCGCTAAGACAGTTCTTGTGGAATTGGCAAAGTGATATTTGGAAGCCCATAGAGGGCTATGGGGAAAAAGGAAATATCCTCCAAGGAAATCTGGAAAGAAGCTTTCTGAGAAACCGCTTAGTGTTCTCTTAATTCATCTCACAGAGTTACATCTGTATTTCGTGGATCTCTTTGCTAGCCTTTTTTCTGTGGAATCTGAGAACAGATATTTCGGATCCCTTTGAAGACTATAGGGCCAAAGGAAATATACTCCGATAACAAAGAGATAGAAACTTTCTGAGAAACTTCTTTGTGTTCTGTGAAATCGTCTCACAGAGTTACAGCTTTCGCCTCAAGAAGCCTTTCGCTAAGACAGTTCTTGTGGAATTGGAAAAGTGACATTTGGAAGCCCATAGAGGGCTATGGTGAAAAAGGAAATATCCTCCGATGAAATCTGGAAAGAAGCTTTCTGAGAAACTGCTTAGTGTTCTGTTAATTCATCTCGCAGATTTACATCTGTATTTCGTGGATCTCTTTGCTAGCCTTATTTCTGTGGAATCTGAGAACAGATATTTCGGATCCCTTTGAAGACTATAGGGCCAAAGGAAATATCCTCCGATAACAAAGAGAAAGAAGCTTCCTGAGAAACTGCTTTGTGTTCTGAGAAATCATCTCACAGAGTTACAGCTTTCCCTTCAAGAAGCCTTTCGCTAAGACAGTTCTTGTGGAATTGGCAAAGTGATATTTGGAAGGCCTTAGAGGGCAATGGTGAGAAAGGAAATATCCTCCGTTGAAATCTGGAAAGAAGCTTTCTGAGAAACTGCTTAGTGTTCTGTTAATTCATCTCACAGAGTTACATCTGTATTTCGTGGATCTCTTTGCTAGCCTTATTTCTGTGGAATCTGAGAACAGATATTTCCTTTCCCTTTGAAGACTGTAGGGCCAAAGGAAATATCCTCCGATAACAAAGAGAAAGAAGCTTCCTGAGAAACTGCTTTGTGTTCTGAGAAATCATCTCACAGAGTTACAGCTTTCCTCTCAAGAAGGCTTTCGCTAAGACAGTTCTTGTGGAATTGGCAAATTGATAGTTGGAAGCCCGAAGAGGGCTATGTTGAAAAAGGAAATATCCTCCAATGAAATCTGGAAAGAAGCTTTCTGATAAACTGCTTAGTGTTCTGTTAATTCAACTTCCAGAGTTACATCTGTATTTCGTTGATCTGTTTGCTAGCCTTATTGCTGTGGAATCTGAGAACAGATATTTCGGATCCCTTTGAAGACTACAGGGCAAAAGGAAATATCCTCCGATAACAAAGAGAAAGAAGCTTTCTGAAAAACTTCTTTGTGTTCTGTGAAATCATCTCACAGAGTTACAGCTTTCCCCTCAAGAAGCCTTTCGCTAAGACAGTTCTTGTGGAATTGGCAAAGTGATATTTGGAAGCTCTAGAGGGCTATGGTGAAAAAGGAAATATCCTCCGATGAAATCTGGAAAGAAGCTTTCTGAGAAACTGCTTAGTGTTCTGTTAATTCATCGCACAGATTTACATATGTATTTCGTGGATCTCTTTGCTAGCCTTATTTCTGTGGAATCTGAGAAAAGATATTTCGGATCCCTTTGAAGACTATAGGGCCAAAGGAAATATCCTCCGATAACAAAGAGAAAGAAACTTTCTGAGAAACTTCTTTGTGTTCTGTGAAATCGTCTCACAGAGTTACAGCTTTCGCCTCAGGAAGCCTTTCGCTAAGACAGTTCTTGTGCAATTGGAAAAGTGACATTTGGAAGCCCATAGAGGGCTATGGTGAAAAAGGAAATATCCTCCGATGAAATCTGGAAAGAAGCTTTTGAGAAATTGCTTAGTGTTCTGTTAATTCATCTCACAGAGTTACATCTGTATTTCGTGGATCTATTTGCTAGCCTTATTTCTGTGGAATATAAGAGCAGATATTACGGATCCCTTTGAAGTCTATAGGGCCAAAGGAAATATCCTCTGATAACAAAGAGAAAGAAGCTTTCTGAGAAACTGCTTTGTGTTCTGTGAAATCATCTCCGAGAGTTACAGCTTTCCTCTCAAGAATCCTTTCGTTATGTCACTTCTTGTGGAATAGGCAAAGTGATATTTGGAAACCCATAGAGTGCTATGGTGAAAAAGGAAATATCCTCCGATGAAATCTGGAAAGAAGCTTTCTGAGAAACTGCTAAATGTTTTTTTAATGCATCTCACAGAGTTACATCTGTATGACGTGGATCTCTTTGCTAGCCTTATTTCTGTGGAAGCTGACAACAGATATTTCCTTTCCCTTTGAAGACTATGGGGCCAAAGGAAATATCCTCCGATAACAAAGATGAAGAAGCTTTCTGAGAAACTACTTTGTGTTCTGTGAAATCATCTCACAGAGTTACAGCTTTCGCCTCAAGAAGCCTTTCGCTAAGACAGTTCTTGTGGAATTGGAAAAGTGACATTTGGAAGCCCATAGAGGGCTATGGTGAAAAAGGAAATATCCTCCGATGAAATCTGGAAAGAAGCTTTCTGAGAAACTGCTTAGTGTTCTGTTAATTCATCTCGCAGATTTACATCTGTATTTCGTGGATCTCTTTGCTAGCCTTATTTCTGTGGAATCTGAGAACAGATATTTCAGATCCCTTTGAAGACTATAGGGCCAAAGGAAATATCCTCCGATAACAAAGAGAAAGAAGCTTCCTGAGAAACTGCTTTGTGTTCTGAGAAATCATCTCACAGAGTTACAGCTTTCCCTTCAAGAAGCCTTTCGCTAAGACAGTTCTTGTGGAATTGGCAAAGTGATATTTGGAAGGCCTTAGAGGGCAATGGTGAGAAAGGAAATATCCTCCGTTGAAATCTGGAAAGAAGCTTTCTGAGAAACTGCTTAGTGTTCTGTTAATTCATCTCACAGAGTTACATCTGTATTTCGTGGATCTCTTTGCTAGCCTTATTTCTGTGGAATCTGAGAACAGATATTTCCTTTCCCTTTGAAGACTGTAGGGCCAAAGGAAATATCCTCCGATAACAAAGAGAAAGAAGCTTCCTGAGAAACTGCTTTGTGTTCTGAGAAATCATCTCACAGAGTTACAGCTTTCCTCTCAAGAAGCCTTTCGCTAAGACAGTTCTTGTGGAATTGGCAAATTGATAGTTGGAAGCCCGTAGAGGGCTATGTTGAAAAAGGAAATATCCTCCGATGAAATCTGGAAAGAAGCTTTCTGATAAACTGCTTAGTGTTCTGTTAATTCATCTTCCAGAGTTACATCTGTATTTCGTTGATCTGTTTGCTAGCCTTATTGCTGTGGAATCTGAGAACAGATATTTCGGATCCCTTTGAAGACTACAGGGCAAAAGGAAATATCCTCCGATAACAAAGAGAAAGAAGCTTTCTGAAAAACTTCTTTGTGTTCTGTGAAATCATCTCACAGAGTTACAGCCTTCCCCTCAAGAAGCCTTTCGCTAAGACAGTTCTTGTGGAATTGGCAAAGTGATATTTGGAAGCTCTAGAGGGCTATGGTGAAAAAGGAAATATCCTCCGATGAAATCTGGAAAGAAGCTTTCTGAGAAACTGCTTAGTGTTCTGTTAATTCATCTCACAGATTTACATATGTATTTCGTGGATCTCTTTGCTAGCCTTATTTCTGTGGAATCTGAGAACAGATATTTCGGATCCCTTTGAAGACTATAGGGCCAAAGGAAATATCCTCCGATAACAAAGAGAAAGAAACTTTCTGAGAAACTTCTTTGTGTTCTGTGAAATCGTCTCACAGAGTTACAGCTTTCGCCTCAAGAAGCCTTTCGCTAAGACAGTTCTTGTGCAATTGGAAAAGTGACATTTGGAAGCCCATAGAGGGCTATGGTGAAAAAGGAAATATCCTCCGATGAAATCTGGAAAGAAGCTTTTGAGAAATTCCTTAGTGTTCTGTTAATTCATCTCACAGAGTTACATCTGTATTTCGTGGATCTATTTGCTAGCCTTATTTCTGTGGAATATAAGAGCAGATATTACGGATCCCTTTGAAGTCTATAGGGCCAAAGGAAATATCCTCTGATAACAAAGAGAAAGAAGCTTTCTGAGAAACTGCTTTGTGTTCTGTGAAATCATCTCCGAGAGTTACAGCTTTCCTCTCAAGAATCCTTTCGTTATGTCACTTCTTGTGGAATAGGCAAAGTGATATTTGGAAACCCATAGAGTGCTATGGTGAAAAAGGAAATATCCTCCGATGAAATCTGGAAAGAAGCTTTCTGAGAAACTGCTAAATGTTTTTTTAATGCATCTCACAGAGTTACATCTGTATGACGTGGATCTCTTTGCTAGCCTTATTTCTGTGGAAGCTGACAACAGATATTTCCTTTCCCTTTGAAGACTATGGGGCCAAAGGAAATATCCTCCGATAACAAAGATGAAGAAGCTTTCTGAGAAACTACTTTGTGTTCTGTGAAATCATCTCACAGAGTTACAGCTTTCCCCTCAAGAAGCCTTTCGCTAAGACAGTTCTTGTGGAATTGGCAAAGTGATATTGGAAGCCCATAGAGGGCTATGGTGAAAAAGGAAATATCCTCCGATGAAATCTGTAATGAAGCTTTCTGAGAAACTGCTTAATGTTCTGTTAATTCATCTCACAGAGTTACATCTGTATTTCGTGGATCTCTTTGCTAGCTTTATATCTGTGGAATCTGATAACAGATATTTCGTATCCGTTTGAACGCTATAGGGCCAATGGAAATATCCTCCGATAACAAAGAGAAAGAAGCTTTCTGAGAAACTTCTTTGTGTTCTGTGAAATCATCTCACAGAGTTACAGCTTTTCCCTCAAGAAGCCTTTCGCTAGGACAGTTCTTGTGGAATTGGCAAAGTGATATTTGGAAGCCCATAGAGGGCTATGGGGAAAAAGGAAATCTCCTCCGATGAAATCTGGAAAGAAGCTTTCTGAGAAACTGCTTAGTTTTCTGTTAATTCATCTCACAGAGTTACATCTGTATTTTGTGGATCTCTTAGCTAGCCTTATTTCTGTGGTATCTGAGAACAGATATTTCGGATCCCTTTGAAGACTATAGCGCCAAAGGAAATATCCTCCGATAAAAAAGAGAAAGGAGCTTTCTGAGAAACTTCTTTGTGTTCTGTGAAATCATCTCACAGAGTTACAGCTATCCCCTCAAGAAGCCTTTCGCTAAGACAGTACTTGTGGAATTGGCAAAGTGATATTTGGAAGCCCTTAGAGGGCTATGGTGAAAAAGGAAATATCGTCCAATGAAATCTGGAAATAAGCTTTCTGAGAAACTGCTTAGTGTTCTTTTAATTCATCTTCCAGAGTTACATCTGTATTTCGTGGAACTCTTTGCTAGCCTTGTTTCTGTGGAATCTGAGAACAGATATTTCCTTTCCCTCTGAAGTCTATAGGTCCAAAGGAAATATCCTCCGATAACAAAGAGAAAGAAGCTTTCTGAGAAACTTCTTTGTGTTCTGTGAAATCAAGTCACGAAGTTACATCTTTTCCCTCAAGAAGACTTTCGCTAAGACAGTTCTTGTGGAATTGGCAAAGTGATATTTGGAAGCTCATAGAGGGCTATGATGAAAAAGGAAATATCCTCCGATGAAATCTGGAAAGAAGCTTTCTGAGAAACTGCTTAGTGTTCTGTTAATTCATCTCACAGAGTTACATCTGTATTTCGTGGATCTCTTTGCTAGCCTTATTTCTGTGGAATCTGAGAACAGATATTTCGGATCCCTTTGAAGACTAAAGGGCCAAAGCAAATATCCTCCGATAACAAAGAGAAGGAAGCTTTCTGAGAAACTTCTTTGTGTTCTGTGAAATCATGCCACAGAGTTACAGCTTTCCCCTCAAGAAGAAATTCACTAAGACAGTTCTTGTGGAATTGGCAAAGTGACATTGGGAAGCCCATAGAGGGCTATGGTGAAAAAGGAAATATCCTCCGATGAAATCTGGAAAGAAGCTTTCTGAGAAACTGCTTAGTGTTCTGTTAATTCATCTCACAGATTTACATCTGTATTTTGTGAATCTCTTTGCTAGCCTTATTTCTGTGGTATCTGAGAACAGATATTTCGGATCCCTTTGAAGACTATAGGACCAAAGGAAATATCCTCTGATAATAAAGAGAAAGAAGCTTTCTGAGAAACTTCTTTGTGTTCTGTGAAATCATCTCACAGAGTTACAGCTATCCCCTCAAGAAGCCTTTCGCTAAGACAGTTCTTGTGGAATTGGCAAAGTGATATTTGGAAGGCCATAGAGGGCTATGGTGAAAAAGGAAATATCCTCCGATGAAATCTTGAAAGAAGCTTTCTGAGAAACTGCTTAGTGTTCCGTTAATTCATCTCACAGAGTTACATCTGTATTTCGTGGATCTCTTTGCTAGCCTTATTTCTGTTGAATCTGAGAACAGATATTTCCTTTCCCTTTGAAAACTATAGGGCCAAAGGAAATATACTACGATAACAAAGAGAAAGAAGCTTTCTGAGAAACTTCTTTGTGTTCTGTGAAATCATCTCACAGAGTTACAGCTTTCCCCTCAAGAAGCCTTTCGCTAAGACAGTTCTTGTGGAATTGGCAAAGTGATATTTGGAAGCCCATAGAGGGCTATGGGGAAAAAGGAAATATCCTCCAAGGAAATCTGGAAAGCAGCTTTCTGAGAAACCGTTTAGTGTTCTCTTAATTCATCTCACAGAGTTACATCTGTATTTCGTGGATCTCTTTGCTAGCCTTATTTCTGTGGAATCTCAGAACAGATATTTTGGATCCCGTTGAAGACTATAGGGACAAAGGAAATATCCACCGATAACAAAGAGAAAGAAGCTTTCTGAGAAACTTCTTTGTGTTCTGTGAAATCGTCTCACAGAGTTACAGCTTTCGCCTCAAGAAGCCTTTCGCTAAGACAGTTCTTGTGGAATTGGAAAAGTGACATTTGGGAGCCCATAGAGGGCTATGGTGAAAAAGGAAATATCCTCCGATGAAATCTGGAAAGAAGCTTTCTGAGAAACTGCTTAGTGTTCTGTTAATTCATCTCGCAGATTTACATGTGTATTTCGTGGATCTCTTTGCTAGCCTTATTTCTGTGGAATCTGAGAACAGATATTTCGGATCCCTTTGAAGACTATAGGGCCAAAGGAAATATCCTCCAATAACAAAGAGAAAGAAGCTTTCTGAGAAACTTCTTTGTGTTCTGTGAAATCATCTCAAAGAGTTAGAGCTTTCCCCTCAAGAAGCCTTTCGCTAAGACAGTTATTGTGGAATTGGCAAAGTGATATTTGGAAGGCCATAGAGGACTATGGTGAAAAAGGAAATATCCTCCGATGAAATCTGGAAAGAAGCTTTCTGAGAAACTGCTTAGTGTTCAGTAAATTCATCTCACAGAGCTACATCTGTATTTCGTGGATCTCTTTGCTAGCCTTATTTCTGTGGAATCTGAGAAGAGAGATTTCCTTTCCCTTTGAAGACTATAGGGCCAAAGGAAATAGCCTCCGATAACAAACAGAAAGAAGCTTTCTGAGAAACTTCTTTGTGTTCTGTGAAATCATCTCACAGAGTTACAGCTTTCCCCTGAAGAAGCCTTTCGCTAAGACAGTTCTTGTGGAATTGGCAAAGTGATATTTGGAAGCCCATAGAGGGCTATGGAGAAAAAGGAAATATCCTCAGATTAAATCTGGAAAGAAGGATTTTGAGAAACTGCTTAGTGTTCTGTTAATTCATCTCACAGAGATACATCTGTATTTCGTGGATCTCTTTGCTAGCCTTATTGCTGTGGAATCTGAGAACAGATATTTCGCATCCCTTTGAAGACTATAGGGCCAAAGGAAATAGCCTCCGATAACAAAGAGAAAGAAGCTTTCTGAGAAACTTCTTTGTGTTCTGAGAAATCTTCTCACACAGTTACAGCTTTCCCCTCAAGAAGCCTTTCGTTAGACAATTCTTGTGGAATTGGCAAAATGATATTTGGAAGCCCATAGAGGGCTATGGTGAAAAAGGAAATATCCTCCGATGAAATCTGGAAAGAAGCTTTATGAGAAAATGCTTAGTGTTCTGTTAATTCGTCTCACAGAGTTACATCTGTATTTCGTGGATCTCTTTGCTAGCCTTATTTCTGTGGAATCTGACAACAGATATTTCCTTTCCCTTTGAAGACTATTGGGCCAAAGGAAATATCCTCCGATAACAAAGAGAAAGAAGCTTTCTGAGAAACTGCTTTGTGTTCTGTGAAATCATCTCCGAGAGTTACAGCTTTCCTCTCAAGAATCCTTTCTTTATGTCACTTCTTGTGGAATAGGCAAAGTGATATTTGGAAACCCATAGAGTGCTATGGTGAAAAAGGAAATATCCTCCGATGAAATCTGGAAAGAAGCTTTCTGAGAAACTGCTAAATGTTTTTTTAATGCATCTCACAGAGTTACATCTGTATGACGTGGATCTCTTTGCTAGCCTTATTTCTGTGGAAGCTGACAACAGATATTTCCTTTCCCTTTGAAGACTATGGGGCCAAAGGAAATATCCTCCGATAACAAAGATGAAGAAGCTTTCTGAGAAACTACTTTGTGTTCTGTGAAATCATCTCACAGAGTTACAGCTTTCCCCTCAAGAAGCCTTTCGCTAAGACAGTTCTTGTGGAATTGGCAAAGTGATATTGGAAGCCCATAGAGGGCTATGGTGAAAAAGGAAATATCCTCCGATGAAATCTGTAATGAAGCTTTCTGAGAAACTGCTTAGTGTTCTGTTAATTCATCTCACAGAGTTACATCTGTATTTCGTGGATCTCTTTGCTAGCTTTATATCTGTGGAATCTGATAACAGATATTTCGTATCCGTTTGAACGCTATAGGGCCAATGGAAATATCCTCCGATAACAAAGAGAAAGAAGCTTTCTGAGAAACTTCTTTGTGTTCTGTGAAATCATCTCACAGAGTTACAGCTTTTCCCTCAAGAAGCCTTTCGCTAGGACAGTTCTTGTGGAATTGGCAAAGTGATATTTGGAAGCCCATAGAGGGCTATGGGGAAAAAGGAAATCTCCTCCGATGAAATCTGGAAAGAAGCTTTCTGAGAAACTGCTTAGTTTTCTGTTAATTCATCTCACAGAGTTACATCTGTATTTTGTGGATCTCTTAGCTAGCCTTATTTCTGTGGTATCTGAGAACAGATATTTCGGATCCCTTTGAAGACTATAGCGCCAAAGGAAATATCCTCCGATAAAAAAGAGAAAGGAGCTTTCTGAGAAACTTCTTTGTGTTCTGTGAAATCATCTCACAGAGTTACAGCTATCCCCTCAAGAAGCCTTTCGCTAAGACAGTACTTGTGGAATTGGCAAAGTGATATTTGGAAGCCCTTAGAGGGCTATGGTGAAAAAGGAAATATCGTCCAATGAAATCTGGAAATAAGCTTTCTGAGAAACTGCTTAGTGTTCTTTTAATTCATCTTCCAGAGTTACATCTGTATTTCGTGGAACTCTTTGCTAGCCTTGTTTCTGTGGAATCTGAGAACAGATATTTCCTTTCCCTCTGAAGTCTATAGGTCCAAAGGAAATATCCTCCGATAACAAAGAGAAAGAAGCTTTCTGAGAAACTTCTTTGTGTTCTGTGAAATCAAGTCACGAAGTTACATCTTTTCCCTCAAGAAGACTTTCGCTAAGACAGTTCTTGTGGAATTGGCAAAGTGATATTTGGAAGCTCATAGAGGGCTATGATGAAAAAGGAAATATCCTCCGATGAAATCTGGAAAGAAGCTTTCTGAGAAACTGCTTAGTGTTCTGTTAATTCATCTCACAGAGTTACATCTGTATTTCGTGGATCTCTTTGCTAGCCTTATTTCTGTGGAATCTGAGAACAGATATTTCGGATCCCTTTGAAGACTAAAGGGCCAAAGCAAATATCCTCCGATAACAAAGAGAAGGAAGCTTTCTGAGAAACTTCTTTGTGTTCTGTGAAATCATGCCACAGAGTTACAGCTTTCCCCTCAAGAAGAAATTCACTAAGACAGTTCTTGTGGAATTGGCAAAGTGACATTGGGAAGCCCATAGAGGGCTATGGTGAAAAAGGAAATATCCTCCGATGAAATCTGGAAAGAAGCTTTCTGAGAAACTGCTTAGTGTTCTGTTAATTCATCTCACAGATTTACATCTGTATTTTGTGAATCTCTTTGCTAGCCTTATTTCTGTGGTATCTGAGAACAGATATTTCGGATCCCTTTGAAGACTATAGGACCAAAGGAAATATCCTCTGATAATAAAGAGAAAGAAGCTTTCTGAGAAACTTCTTTGTGTTCTGTGAAATCATCTCACAGAGTTACAGCTATCCCCTCAAGAAGCCTTTCGCTAAGACAGTTCTTGTGGAATTGGCAAAGTGATATTTGGAAGGCCATAGAGGGCTATGGTGAAAAAGGAAATATCCTCCGATGAAATCTTGAAAGAAGCTTTCTGAGAAACTGCTTAGTGTTCCGTTAATTCATCTCACAGAGTTACATCTGTATTTCGTGGATCTCTTTGCTAGCCTTATTTCTGTTGAATCTGAGAACAGATATTTCCTTTCCCTTTGAAAACTATAGGGCCAAAGGAAATATACTACGATAACAAAGAGAAAGAAGCTTTCTGAGAAACTTCTTTGTGTTCTGTGAAATCATCTCACAGAGTTACAGCTTTCCCCTCAAGAAGCCTTTCGCTAAGACAGTTCTTGTGGAATTGGCAAAGTGATATTTGGAAGCCCATAGAGGGCTATGGGGAAAAAGGAAATATCCTCCAAGGAAATCTGGAAAGAAGCTTTCTGAGAAACCGTTTAGTGTTCTCTTAATTCATCTCACAGAGTTACATCTGTATTTCGTGGATCTCTTTGCTAGCCTTATTTCTGTGGAATCTCAGAACAGATATTTTGGATCCCGTTGAAGACTATAGGGACAAAGGAAATATCCACCGATAACAAAGAGAAAGAAGCTTTCTGAGAAACTTCTTTGTGTTCTGTGAAATCGTCTCACAGAGTTACAGCTTTCGCCTCAAGAAGCCTTTCGCTAAGACAGTTCTTGTGGAATTGGCAAAGTGATATTTGGAAGCCCATAGAGGGCTATGGAGAAAAAGGAAATATCCTCAGATTAAATCTGGAAAGAAGGATTTTGAGAAACTGCTTAGTGTTCTGTTAATTCATCTCACAGAGATACATCTGTATTTCGTGGATCTCTTTGCTAGCCTTATTGCTGTGGAATCTGAGAACAGATATTTCGCATCCCTTTGAAGACTATAGGGCCAAAGGAAATAGCCTCCGATAACAAAGAGAAAGAAGCTTTCTGAGAAACTTCTTTGTGTTCTGAGAAATCTTCTCACACAGTTACAGCTTTCCCCTCAAGAAGCCTTTCGTTAGACAATTCTTGTGGAATTGGCAAAATGATATTTGGAAGCCCATAGAGGGCTATGGTGAAAAAGGAAATATCCTCCGATGAAATCTGGAAAGAAGCTTTATGAGAAAATGCTTAGTGTTCTGTTAATTCGTCTCACAGAGTTACATCTGTATTTCGTGGATCTCTTTGCTAGCCTTATTTCTGTGGAATCTGACAACAGATATTTCGGATCCCTTTGAAGATTATAGGGCCAAAGGAATTATCCTCCGATAACAAAGAGAAAGAAGCTGTCTGAGAAACTTCTTTGTGTTCTGTGAAATCATCTCACAGAGTTACAGCTTTCTCCTCAAGAAGCCTTTCGCTAAGACAATTCTTGTGGAATTGGCAAAGTGATATTTGGAAGCCCATAGAGGGCTATGCTGAAAAAGGAAATATCCTCCGATGAAATCTGGAAAGAAGCGTTCTGAGAAACTGCTTAGTGTTCTGTTAATTCATTTCACAGAGTTACATCTGTATTTCGTTAGATCTCTTTGCTAGCCTTATTTCTGTGGAATCTGAGAACAGATATTTCGGATCCCTTTGAAGACTATAGTGGCAAAGGAAATATCCTCCGATAACAAAGAGAAAGAAGCTTTCTGAGGAACTTCTTTGTGTTGTGTGAAATCATCTCACAGAGTTACAGCTTTCCCCTCAAGAAGCCTTTCGCTAAGACAGTTCTTGTGTAATTGGCAAAGTGTTATTTGGAAGCCCATAGGGGGCTATGGTGAAAAAGGAAATATCCTCCGATGAAATCTGGAAAGAAGCTTTCTGAGAAACTGCTTAGTGTTCTGTTAATTCATCTCACAGAGTTACATCTGTATTTCGTGGATCTCTTTCCTAGCCTTATTTCTGTGGAATCTGAGAACAGATATTTCGGATCCCTTTGAAGACTATAGGGCCAAAGGAAATAGCCTCCGATAACAAAGAGAAAGAAGCTATCTGAGAAACTTCTTTGTGTTCTGAGAAATCTTCTCAAAGAGTTTCAGCTTTCACCTCAAGAAGCGTTTCGCTAAGACAGTTCTTTTGGAATTGGCAAAGTGATATTTAGAAGCCTATAGAAGGCAATGGTGAAAAAGGAAATATCCTCCGATGAAATCTGGAAAAAAGCTTTCTGAGAAACTGCTTGATGTTCTGTTAATTCATCTCACAGAGTTACATATGTATTCCGTGAATCTCTTTGCTAGCCTTACTTCTGTGGAATCTGACAACAGATATTTCGGATCCCTTTGAAGATTATAGGGCCAAAGGAATTATCCTCCGATAACAAAGAGAAAGAAGATTTCTGAGAAACTTCTTTGTGTTCTGTGAAATCATCTCACAGAGTTACAGCTTTCCCCTCAAGAAGCCTTTCGCTAAGACAGTTCTTGTGGAATTGGCAAAGTGATATTTGGAAGCCCATAGAGGTCTATGGTGAAAAAGGAAATATCCTCAGATGAAATCTGGAAAGAAGCTTTCTGAGAAACTGCTAAGTGTTCTGATAATTCATCTCACAGAGTTACATCTGTATTTTGTGGATCTCTTTGCTAGCCTTATTTCTTTGGAATGTGACAACAGATATTTCGGATCCCTTTGAAGACCATAGGGCCAAAGGAAATATCCTCCGATAACAAAGAGAAAGAAGCTTTCTGAGAAACTTCTTTGTGTTCTGTGAAATCATCTCACAGAGTTACAGCTTTCCCCTCTAGAAGCCTTTCGCTAAGACAGTTCTTGTGGAATTGGCAAACTGATATTTGGAAACCCATAGAGAGCTATGGTGAAAAAGGAAATATCCTTCGATGAAATGTGGAAAGAAGCATTCTGAGAAACTGCTTAGTGTTCTGTTAATTCATCTCACAGAGTTACATCTGTATTTCGTGGATCTCTTTGCTAGCCTTATTTCTGTGGAATCTGAGAACAGATATTTCCTTTCCCTCTGAAGACTATAGGGCCATAGAAAATATCCTCCGATAACAAGGAGAAAGAAGCTTTCTCAGAAACATCCTTGTGTTCCGAGAAATCTTCTCACAGAGTTACAGCTTTCCTTTCAAGAAGCCTTTCGCTAAGACAATTCTTGTGGAATTGGCAAAGTGATATTTGGAAGCCCATTGAGGGCTATGGTGAAAAAGGAAATATCCTCCCATGAAATCTGGAAAGAAGCTTTCTGAGAAACTGCTTAGTGTTCTGTTAATTCATCTCGCAGAGTTACATCTGTATTTCGTAGATCTCATTGCTAGCCTTCTTTCTGTGGAATCTGACAACAGATATTTCGGATCCCTTTGAAGACAATAGGGCCAAAGGAAATATCCTCCAATAACAAAGAGAAAGAAGCTTTCTGAGAAACTTCTTTGTGTTCCGAGAAATCTTCTCACAAAGTTACAGCTTTCCACTCAAGAAGTCTTTCGCTAAGACAATTCTTGTGGAACTGGCAAGGTGATATTTGGAAGCCCATAGAGGGCTATGGTGAAAAAGGAAATATCCTCCGATGAAATCTGGAAAGAAGCTTTCTGAGAAACTGCTTAGTGTTCTGTTAATTCATCTCACAGAGTTACATCTGTATTTCGTGGATCTCTTTGCTAGCCTTATTTCTGTGGAATCTGAGAACAGATATTTACTTTCCCTCTGAAGAGTATAGGGCCAAAGGAAATATCCTCCGATAACAAAGAGAAAGTATCTTTCTGAGAAACTTCTTTGTGTTCTGAGAAATCTTCTCACAGAGTTACAGCTTACCCCTCAAGAAGCCTTTCGCTAAGACAATTCCTGTGGAATTGGCAAAGTGATATTTGGAAGCCCATAGAGGGCTATGCTGAAAAAGGAAATATCCTCCGATGAAATCTGGAAAGAAGGTTTCTGAGAAACTACTTAGTGTTCTGTTAATTCATCTCACAGTGTTACATCTGTATTTCGTGGATCTCTTTGCTGGCGTTATTTCTGTGGAATCTGAGAACACATATTTCCTTTCCCTCTGAAGACTATAAGGCCAAAGGAAATATCCTCCGATAACAAAGAGAAAGAAGCTTTCTGAGAAACTGCTTTGTGTTCTGTGAAATCACCTCACAGAGTTACAGCTTTCCCCTCAAGAAGCCTTTCGCTAAGACAGTTCTTGTGGAATTGGCAAAGTGATATTTGGAAGCTCATAGAGGGCTATGGTGAAAAAGGAAATATCCTCCGATGAAATCTGGAAAGAAGCTTTCTGAGAAACTGCTTAGTGTTCTGTTAATTCATCTCACAGAATTACATCTGTATTTCGTGAATCTCTTTGCTAGCCTTATTTCTGTGGAATCTGAGAACAGATATTTCGGATAACTTTGAAGACTATAGGGCCAAAGGAACTATCCTCCGATAACAAAGAGAAAGAAGCTTTCTGAGAAACTTCTTTGTGTTCTGTGAAATCATCTCACAGAGTTACAGCTTTCCCTTCAAGAAGCCTTTCGCTAAGGCAGTTCTTGTGGAATTGCCAAAGTGATATTTGGAAGCCCTTAGAGGGCTATGGAGAAATAGGAAATATCCTCTGATGAAATCTGGAAAGAAGCTTTCTCAGAAACTGCTTAGTGTTCTGTTAATTCATCTCACAGAGTTACATCTGTATTTCGTGGATCTCTTTGCTAGCCTTATTTCTGTGGAATCTGAAAACAGATATTTCGGATCCCTTTGAAGACTATAGGGCCAAAGGAAATATCCTCCGATAATAAAGAGAAAGAAGCTTTCTGAGAAACTTCTTTGTGTTCTGTGAAATCATCTCACAGAGTTACCCTCAAGAAGCGTTTCGCTAAGACAGTTCTTGTGGAATTTTCAAAGTGATATGTGGAAGCCCATAGAGGGCTATGGAGAAAAAGGAAATATCCTCCGATAAAATCTGGAAAGAAGCTTTCTGAGATACTGCTTAGTGTTCTTTTATTTCATCTCCCAGAGTTCATCTGTATTTTTGTATCTCTTTGCTAGACTTATTTCTGTGGAATCTGAGAAAAGATATTTCGGATACTTCTGAAGACTATAGGGCCAAAGGAAATATCCTCCGATAACAAAGAGAAAGAAGGTTTCTGAGAAACTTCTTTGTGTTCTGTGAAATCATCTCACAGAGTTTCAGCTTTCCCCTCAAGAAGCCTTTCGCTAAGACAGTTGTTGTGGAATTGGCAAAGTGACATTTGGAAGCCCATAGAGGGCTATGGTGAAAAAGGAAATATCCTCCGTTGAAATCTGGAAAGAAGCTTTCTGAGAAACTGCTTAGTGTTCTGTTAATTCATCTCACAGAGTTACATCTGTATTTCGTGGATCTCTTTGCTAGCCTTATTTCTGTGAAATCTGAGAACAGATATTTCGGATCCCTTTGAAGACTATAGGGCCAAAGGAAATATCCTCCGATAACAAAGAGAAGGAAGCTTTCTGAGAAACTTCTTTGTGTTCTGTGAAATCATCTCACAGAGTTAAAGCTTTCCCCTCAAGAAGCCTTTCGCTAAGACAGTTCTTGTGGAATTGGCAAAGTGATATTTGGAAGCCCATAGAGGGCTATGGTGAAAAAGGAAATATCCTCCGATGATATCTGAAAAGAAGCTTTCTGAGAAACTTCTTAGTCTTCTGTTAATTCATCTCCCAGAGTTACATCTGTATTTCGTGGAGCTCTTTCCTAGCCTTATTTCTGCGGAATCTGAGAACAGATATTTCGGATCCCATTGAAGACTATAGGGCCAAAGGAAATATCCTCCGATAACAAAGAGAAAGAAGTTTTCTGAGAAACTTCTTTGTGTTCTGTAAAATCATCTCACAGAGTTACAGCTTTCCCCTCAAGAAGCCTTTCGCTAAGACAGTTCTTGTTTAATTGGCAAAGTGATATTTGGAAGCCCATAGAGGGCTATGGTGAAAAAGGAAATATCCTCCGATGAAATCTGGAAAGAAGCTTTCTGAGAAAGTGCTTAGTGTTCTGTTAAGTCATCTCACAGAGTTACATCTGTATTTCGTGAATCTCTTTGCTAGCCTTATTTCTGTGGAATCTGACAACAGATATTTCGGATCCCTTTGAAGACTATAGGGCCAAAGGAAATACCCTCGATAACAAAGAGAAAGAAGCTTTCTGAGAAACTTCTTTGTGTTCTGTGAAATCATCTCAGAGAGTTACAGCTTTCCCCTCAAGAAGCCTTTCGCTAAGACAGTTCTTGTGGAATCGGCAAAGTGATATTTGGAAGCCCATAGAGGGCTATGGAGAAAAACTAAATATCCTCCGATGAAATCTGGAAAGAGGCTTTCAGAGAAACTGCTTAGTGTTCTGTTAATTCATCTCCCAGAGTTACATCTGTATTTCGTGGATCTCTTTGCTAGCCTTATTTCTGTGGAATCTGAGAACAGACATTTCGGGTTCCTTTGAAGACTATAGGGCCAAAGGAAATATCCTCCGATAACAAAGAGAAAGAAGCTTTCTGAGAAACTTCTTTGTGTTCTGTGAAATCATCTCACAGAGTTACAGCTTTCCCTTCAAGAAGCCTTTCGCTAAGGCAGTTCTTGTGGAATTGGCAAAGTGATATTTGGAAGCCCTTAGAGGGCTATGGAGAAATAGGAAATATCCTCCGATGAAATCTGGAAAGAAGCTTTCTGAGAAACTGCTTAGTGTTCTGTTAATTCATCTCACAGAGTTACATCTGTATTTCGTGGATCTCTTTGCTAGCCTTATTTCTGTGGAATCTGAAAACAGATATTTCGGATCCCTTTGAAGACTATAGGGCCAAAGGAAATATCCTCCGATAATAAAGAGAAAGAAGCTTTCTGAGAAACTTCTTTGTGTTCTGTGAAATCATCTCACAGAGTTACCCTCAAGAAGCGTTTCGCTAAGACAGTTGTTGTGGAATTGGCAAAGTGATATGTGGAACCCCATAGAGGGCTATGGAGAAAAAGGAAATATCCTCCGATGAAATCTGTAAAGAAGCTTTCTGAGATACTGCTTAGTGTTCTTTTATTTCATCTCCCAGAGTTCATCTGTATTTTTGTATCTCTTTGCTAGACTTATTTCTGTGGAATCTGAGAAAAGATATTTCGGATACTTCTGAAGACTATAGGTCCAAAGGAAATATCCTCCGATAACAAAGAGAAAGAAGGTTTCTGAGAAACTTCTTTGTGTTCTGTGAAATCATCTCACAGAGTTTCAGCTTTCCCCTCAAGAAGCCTTTCGTTAAGACAGTTGTTGTGGAATTGGCAAAGTGACATTTGGAAGCCCATACAGGGCTATGGTGAAAAAGGAAATATCCTCCGTTGAAATCTGGAAAGAAGCTTTCTGAGAAACTGCTTAGTGTTCTGTTAATTCATCTCCCAGAGTTACATCTGTATTTCGTGGATCTCTTTGCTAGCCTTATTTCTGTGAAATCTGAGAACATATAATTCGGATCCCTTTGAAGACTATAGGGCCAAAGGAAATATCCTCCGATAACAAAGAGAAGGAAGCTTTCTGAGAAACTTCTTTGTGTTCTGTGAAATCATCTCACAGAGTTAAAGCTTTCCCCTCAAGAAGCCTTTCGCTAAGACAGTTCTTGTGGAATTGGCAAAGTGATATTTGGAAGCCCATAGAGGCCTATGGTGAAAAAGGAAATATCCTCCGATGAAATCTGAAAAGAAGCTTTCTGAGAAACTTCTTAGTCTTCTGTTAATTCATCTCCCAGAGTTACATCTGTATTTCGTGGAGCTCTTTCCTAGCCTTATTTCTGCGGAATCTGAGAACAGATATTTCGGATCCCATTGAAGACTATAGGGCCAAAGGAAATATCCTCCGATAACAAAGAGAAAGAAGTTTTCTGAGAAACTTCTTTGTGTTCTGTGAAATCATCTCACAGAGTTACAGCTTTCCCCTCAAGAAGCCTTTCGCTAAGACAGTTCTTGTTTAATTGGGAAAGTGATATTTGGAAGCCCATAGAGGGCTATTGTGAAAAAGGAAATATCCTCCGATGAAATCTGGAAAGAAGGTTTCTGAGAAAGTGCTTAGTGTTCTGTGAAGTCATCTCACAGAGATACATCTGTATTTCGTGAATCTCTTTGCTAGCCTTATTTCTGTGGAATCTGACAACAGATATTTCGGATCCCTTTGAAGACTATAGGGCCAAAGGAAATACCCTCGATAACAAAGAGAAAGAAGCTTTCTGAGAAACTTCTTTGTGTTCTGTGAAATCATCTCACAGAGTTACAGCTTTCCCCTCAAGAAGCCTTTCGCTAAGACAGTTCTTGTGGAATTGGCAAAGTGATATTTGGAAGCCCATAGAGGGCTATGGAGAAAAACTAAATATCCTCCGATGAAATCTGGAAAGAAGCTTTCAGAGAAACTGCTTAGTGATCTGTTAATTCATCTCCCAGAGTTACATCTGTATTTCGTGGATCTCTTTGCTAGCCTTATTTCTGTGGAATCTGAGAACAGACATTTCGGATTCCTTTGAAGACTATAGGGCCAAAGGAAATATCCTCCGATAACAAAGAGAAAGAAGCTTTCTGAGAAACTTCTTTGTGTTCTGTGAAATCATCTCACAGAGTTACAGCTTTCCCCTCAAGAAGCCTTTCGCTAAGACAGTTGTTGTGGAATTGGCAAAGTAATATTTGGAAGCCCATAGAGGGCTATGCTGAAAAAGGAAATATCCTCCGATGAAATCTGGAAAGAAGCTTTCTGAGAAACTGCTTAGTGTTGTGTAATTCATCTCACAGAGTTACATCTGTATTTCGTGGATCTCTTTGTGCTCGCCTTATTTCTGTGGAATCTGAGAACAGATATTTCGGATCCCTCTGAAGACTATAGGGCCTAAAGAAATATCCTCCGATAAGAAAGAGAAAGAAGCTTTCTGAGAAACTTCTTTGTGTTCTGTGTAATCATCTCACAGAGTTACAGCTTTCCCCTCAGGAAGCCTTTCCCTAAGACAGTTCTTGTGGAATTGGCAAAGTGACATTTGGAAGCCCATAGAGGACTATGGTGAAAAAGGAAATATCCTCCGATGAAATCTGGAAAGAAGCTTTCTGAGAAACTGCTTAGTGTTCTGTTAATTCATCTCACAGAGTTACATCTGTATTTCGTGGATCTCTTTGCTAGCCTTATTTCTGTGGAATCTGAGAACAGATATTTCCTTTCCCTTTGAAGACTGTAGGGCCAAAGGAAATATCCTCCGATAACAAAGAGAAAGAAGCTTTCTGAGAAACTTCTTTGGGTTCTGTGAAATCATCTCACAGAGTTACAGCTTTCCCCTCAAGAAGCCTTTCGCTAAGACAGTTCTTGTGGAATTGGCAAAGTGATATTTGGAAGCCCATAGAGGGCTATGGTGAAAAAGGAAATATCCTCCGATGAAATCTGGAAAGAAGCTTTCTGAAAAACTGCTTAGTGTTCTGTTAATTCATCTCACAGAGTTACATCTGTATTTCGTGGGTCTCTTTGCTAGCCTTATTTCTGTGGAATCTGACAACAGATATTTCCTTTCCCTTTGAACACTATAGGGCCAAAGGAAATATCCTCCGATAACAAAGAGTAAGAAGCTTTCTGAGAAACTTCTTTGTGTTGTGTGAAATCATCTCAGAGAGTTACAGCTTTCCCCTCAAGAAGCCTTTCACTAAGACTGTTCTTGTGGAATTGGCAAAGTGATATTTGGAAGCCCTCAGAGGGCTATGGTGAAAAAGGAAATATCCTCCGATGAAATCTGGAAAGAAGATTTCTGAAAAACTGCCTAGGGTTCTGTTAATTCATCTCACAGAGTTACATCTGTATTTCGTGGATCTCTTTGCTAGCCTTATTTCTGTGGAATCTGAGAATAGATATTTCGGATCCCTTTGCAGACTTTAGTTCCAAAGGAAATATCCTCCGATAAGAAAGAGAAAGAAGCTTTCTGAGAAACTGCTTTGTGTTCTGTGAAATCATCTCACAGAGTTACAGCTTTCCCCTCAAGAAGCCTTTCACTAGGACAGTTCTTGTGGAATTGGCAAAGTGATATTTGGAAGCCCATAGAGTGCTATGGAGAAAAAGGAAATATCCTCCGATGAAATCTGGAAAGAAGCTTTCTGAGAAACTGCTCAGTGTTCTGTTAATTCATTTCACAGAGTTACATCTGTATTTCGTGAATCTCTTTGCTAGCCTTATTTCTGTGGAATCTGACAACAGATATTTCGGATCCCTTTGAAGACTATAGTGCCAACGGAAATATCCTCCGATAACAAAGAGAAAGAAGCTTTCTGAGAAACTTCTTTGCGTTCTGTGAAATCATCTCACAGAGTTACAGCTTTCCCCTCAAGAAGCCGTTCGCTAGGACAGTTCTTGTGGAATTGGTAAAGTGACATTTGGAAGCACATAGAGGGCTATGCTGAAAAAGGAAATATCCTCCGATGAATTTCTGGAAAGAAGCTTTCTGAGAAACTGCTCAGTGTTCTGTTAATTCATCTCACAGAGTTACATCTGTATTTCGTGGATCTCTTTGCTAGCCTTACTTCTGTGAAATCTGACAACAGATATTTCGGATCCCTTTGAAGACTATAGGGCCAAAGGAAATATCCTCTGATAACAAAGAGAAAGAAGCTTTCTGAGAAACTTCTTTGTGTTCTGTGAAATCATCTCACAGAGTTACAGCTTTCCCCTCAAGAAGCCTTTCGCTAAGACAGTTGTGGAATTGGCAAAGTGATAGTTGGAAGTCCATAGAGGGCTAAGGTGAAAAAGTAAATATCCTCCGATGAAATCTGGAAAGAAGCTTTCTCAGAAACTGCTTAGTGTTCTGTTAATTCATCTCACAGAGTTACATCTGTATTTCGTGGATCTCTTTGCTAACCTTATTTCTGTGGAATCTGAGAACAGATAATTCCTTTCCCTTTGAAGACTATAGGGCCAAAGGAAATATCCTCCGATAACAAAGAGAAAGAAGCTTTCTGAGAAACTTCTTTGTGTTCTGTGAAATCATCTCAAAGAGTTACAGCTTTCCAATCAAGTACCCTTTCGCTAAGACAGTTCTTGTGGAATTGGCAAAGTGATATTTGGAAGCCCATAGAGGGCTATGGTGAAAAAGGAAATATCCTGCGATGAAATCTGCAAAGAAGCTTTCTGAGAAACTGCTTAGTGTTCTGTTAATTCATCTCACAGAGTTGCATCTGTATTTAATGGATCTCTTTGCAAGCCTTATTTCTGTGGAATCTGAGAACACATATTTACTTTCCCTTTGAAGACTATAGGGCCAAAGGAAATATCCTCCGATAACAAACAGAAAGAAGCTTTCTGAGAAACTTCTTTTTGTTCTGACTAATCATCTAACTGAGCTACAGCTTTCCCCTCAAGAAGCCTTTCGCTAAGACAGTTTTTGTGGAATTGGCAAATTGATATTTGGAAGCCCATAGTGGGCTATGTTGAAAAAGGAAATATCCTCCGATGAAATCTGTCAAGAAGCTTTCAGAGAAACTGCTTAGTGTTCTGTTAATTCATCTCACAGAGTTACATCTGTATTTCGTGGATCTCTTTGCTAGCCTTATATCTGTGGAATCTGAGAACAGATATTTCGGATCCCTTTGAAGACTATAGGGCCAAAGGAAATATCCTCCGATAACAAAGAGAAAGAAGATTTCTGAGAAACTTCTTTGTGTTCTGTGAAATCATCTCACAGTGTTACAGCTTTCCCCTCAAGAAGCCTTTCGCTAAGACAGATCTTGTGGAATTGGCAAAGTAATATTTGGAAGCCCATAGAGGGCTATGGAGAAAAAGAAATATCCTCCCTTGAAATCTGGAAAGAAGCTTTCTGAGAAACTGCTTAGTGTTCTGTTAAATCATCTCACAGAGTTACATCTGTATTTCGTGGATCTCTTTGCTAGCCTTATTTCTGTGGAATCTGAGAACACATATTTACTTTCCCTTTGAAGACTATAGGGCCAAAGGAAATATGCTCCGATAACAAATAGAAAGAAGCTTTCTGAGAAACTTCTTTGTGTTCTGAGAAATCATCTCACAGAGCTACAGCTTTCCAATCTAGTACCCTTTCGCTAAGACAGATCTTGTGGAATTGGCAAAGTGATATTTGGAAGCCCATAGAGGGCTATGGTGAAAAAGGAAATATCCTGCGATGAAATCTGTATAGAAGCTTTCTGAGAAACTGCTTAGTGTTCTGTTAATTCATCTCACAGAGTTACATCTGTATTTCGTGGATCTCTTTGCTAGCCTTATTTCTGTGGAATCTGAGAGCAGATATTTCGGATCCCTTTGAAGACAATAGGGCCAAAGGAAATATCCTCCGATATCAAAGAGAAAGAAGCTTTCTGGGAAACTTCTTTGTGTTCTGTGAAATCATCTCACAGAGTTACAGCTTTCCCCTCAAGAAGCCTTTCGCTAAGACAGTTCTTGTGGAATTGGCAAAGTGATATTTGGAAGCCCATAGAGGGCTATGCTGAAAAAGGAAATATCCTCCGATGAAATCTGGAAAGAAGCTTTCTGATAAACTGCTTAGTGTTCTGTTAATTCATCTCACAGAGTTACATCTGTATTTCGTGGATCTCTTTGCTCGCCTTATTTCTGTGCAATCTGAGAACAGATATTTCCTTTCCCTTTGAAGACTATAGGGACAAAGGAAATATCCTCCAATAACAAACGGAAAGAAGCTTTCTGAGATACTTCTTTGTGTTTGAGAAATCATCTCACAGAGTTACAGCTTTCCCCTCAAGAAGCCTTTCGCTAAGACAGTTCTTGTGGAATTGGCAAAGTGATATTTGAAAGCCCAAAGATGGCCATGGAGAAAAAGGAAATATACTCCGATGAAATCTGGAAATAAGCTTTCTGAGAAACTGCTTAGTGTTCTGTTAATTCACCTCCCAGAGTTATATCTGTATTCCGTGGATCTCTTTGCTAGCCTTATTTCTGTGGAATCTGAGAACAGATGTTTCCTTTCCCTTTGAAGACTATAGGGCCAAAGGAAATATCCTCCGATAACAAAGAGAAAGAAGCTTTCTGAGAAACTTCTTTGTGTTCTGTGAAATCATCTCAGAGAGTTACAGCTTTCCCCTCAAGAAGCCTTTCGCTAAGACACTTCTTGTGGAATTGGCAAAGTGATATTTGGAAGCCCCTAGAGGGCTCTGTTGAAAAAGGAAATATCCTCCAATGAAATCTGGAAAGAAGCTTCCTGAGAAACTGCTTAGCGTTCTGTTAATTCATCTCACAGAGTTACATCTGTATTTCGTGGATCTCTTTGCTAGCCTTATTTCTGTGGAATCTGAGAACAGATATTTCGGATCGCTTTGAAGACTATAGGGCCAAAGGAAGTATCCTCCGATAACAAAGAGAAAGAAGCTTTCTGAGAATCTTCTTTGTGTTCAGTGAAATCGTCTCACAGAGTTACAGCTTTCCCCTCAAGAAGCCTTTCCCAAAGACAGTTCTTGTGGAATTGGCAAAGTGATATTTGGAAGCCCAGAGAGGGCTATGGTGAAAAAGGAAATATCCTCCGATGAATTCTGGAAAGAAGCTTTCTGAGAATCTGCTTAGTGTTCTGTTAATTCATCTCACAGAGTTACATCTGTATTTCGTGGATATCTCTGCTAGCCTTATTTCTGTGGAATCTGAGAACAAATATTTCGGATCCCTTTGAAGACTATAGGTCCAAAGGAAATATCCTCCGATAACAAAGAGAAAGAAGCTTTCTGAGAGACTTCTTTGTGTTCTGTGAAAACATCTCACAGAGTTAAATCTTTCCCCTCAAAAAGCCTTTCGCTAACACAGTTCTTGTGGAATTGGAAAGTGTTATTTGGAAGCCCATAGAGGGCTATGGTGAAAAAGGAAATATCCTCCGATGAAATCTGGAAAGAAGCTTTCTAGAAACTGCTTAGTGTTCTGTTAATTCATCTCGCAGAGTTACATCTGCATTTCGTGGATCTTTTTGGTAGCCTAATTTCTGAGGAATCTGACAACAGATATTTCGGATCCTTTTGAAGACTATAGTGCCAAAGGAAATATCCTCTGATAACAAAGAGAAAGAAGCTTTCTGAGAAACATCTTTGTGTTCTGTGAAATCATCTCACAGAGTTTCAGCTTTCCCCTCAAGAAGCCTTTCGCTAAGAGAGTTCTTGTGGAATTGGCAAAGTGATATTTGGAAGCCCCTAGAGGGATATGGTGAGAAAGGAAATATCCTCCGATGAAATCTGGAAAGAAGCTTTCTGAGAAACTGCTTAGTGTTCTGTTAATTCATCTCAAAGATTTACATCTGCATTTCGTGGATCTCTTGACTAGTCTTATTTCTTTGGAATCTGACAACAGATATTTCGGATCCCTTTGAAGACTATAGGGCCAAAGGAAATATCCTCCGATAATAAAGAGAAAGAAGCTTTCTGAGAAACTTCTTTGTGTTCTGTGAAATCATCTCACAGAGTTACACTTTCCCCTCAAGAAGACTTTCGCTAAGACAGTTCTTGTGGAATTTGGAAAGTGATATTTGGAAGCCCATAGTGGGCTATGGTGAAAAAGGAAATATCCTCCGATGAAATCTGGAAAGAAGCTTTCTGAGAAACTGCTTAGTGTTCTGTTAATTCATCTCAGAGTTACATCTGTATTTCGTGGATCTCTTTGCTAGTCTTATTTCTGTGGAATCTGAGAACAGATATTTCCTTTCCCTTTGAAGACTATAGGAATAAAGGAAATATCCTCCGATAACAAAGAGAAAGAAGATTTCTGAGAAACTTCTTTGTGTTCTGTGAAATCATCTCACAGAGTTACAGCTTTCCGCTCAAGATGCCTTTCACTAAGACAGTTCTTGTGGAATTGGCAAAGTGATATTTGGAAGCCCATAGAGAGCTATGGTGAAAAAGGAAGTATACTCTGATGAAATCTGGAAAGAAGCTTTCTGAGAAACTGCTTAGTGTTCTGTTAATTCATCTCACAGAGTTACATCTGTATTTCGTGGATCTCTTTGCTAGCCTTATTTCTGTGGAATCTGATTATAGATATTTCGGATCCCTTTGAAGACTATAGGGCCAAAGGATAAATCCTCCGCTAACAAAGAGAAAGAAGCTTTCTGAGAAACTTCTTTGTGTTCTGTGAAATCACCTCACAGAGGAACAGCTTTCCCCTCAAGAAGCCTTTCGCTAAGACAGTTCTTGTGGAATTTGCAAAGTGATATTTGGAAGCCCATAGAGGGCTATGGTGAAAAAGGAAATATCCTCCGATGAAATCTGGAAAGAAGCTTTCTGAGAAACTGCTTAGTATTCTGTTAATTCATCTCACAGAGTTACATCTGTATTTCGTGGATCTCTTTGCTAGACTTATTTCCGTGGAAACTGACAACAGATATTTCGGATCCCTTTGACGGCTATAGGGCCAAAGGAAATACTCTCCATTAACAAAGAGAAAGAAGCTTTCTAAGAAACTTCTTTGTGTTCTGTGAAATCATCTCACAGAGTTACAGCTTTCCCCTCAAGAAGCCTTTTGCTAAGACAGTTCTTGTGGAATTGGCAATGTGATATTTTGAAGCCCATAGAGGGCTATGGTAAAAAAGGAAATATCCTCCGATGAAATCTGGAAAGAAGCTTTCTGAGAAACTGCTTAGTGTTCTTTTAATTCATCTCACAGAGTTATATCTGTATTGCGTTGATCTCTTTGCTAGCCTTATTTCTGTGGAATCTGAGAACAGATATTTCGGATCTCTTTGAAGACTATAGGGCCAAAGAAAATATCCGCCGATAACAAAGAGAAAGAAGCTTTCTGAGAAACTTCTTGGTGTTTTGTGAAATCATCTCACAGAGTTACTGCTTTCCCCTCAAGAAGCCTTTCGCTAAGACAGTTCTTGTGGAATTGGCAATGTGATATTTTGAAGCCCATAGAGGGCTATGGTAAAAAAGGAAATATCCTCCGATGAAATCTGGAAAGAAGCTTTCTGAGAAACTGCTTAGTGTTCTTTTAATTCATCTCACAGAGTTATATCTGTATTGCGTTGATCTCTTTGCTAGCCTTATTTCTGTGGAATCTGAGAACAGATATTTCGGATCCCTTTGAAGACTATAGGGCCAAAGAAAATATCTGCCGATAACAAAGAGAAAGAAGCTTTCTGAGAAACTTCTTGGTGTTGTGTGAAATCATCTCACAGAGTTACAGCTTTCCCCTAAAGAAGCCTTTCGCTAAGACAGTTCTTGGGGAATTGGCAAAGTGATATTTGCAAGCCCTTAGTGGGCTATGGTGAAAAAGGAAATATCCTAAGATGAAATCTGGAAAGAAGCTTTCTGAGAAACTGCCTGGTGTTCTGTAAATGCATCTCACAGAGTTACATCTGTATTTCGTGGGTCTCTTTGCTAGCCCTATTTCTGTGAAATCTGAGAACAAATATTTCGGATCCCTTTGAAGACTGTAGGGCCAAATGAAATATCCTCCGATAACAAAGAGAAAGAAGCTTTCTGAGAAACTTCTTTGTGTTCTGTGAAATCATCTCACAAAGTTAGAGCTTTCCCTTCAAGAAGCCTTTCGCTAAGACAGTTCTTGTGGAATTGGCAAAGTGATATTTGGAAGGTCATAGAGGGCTATGGTGAAAAAGGAAATATCCTCCGATGAAATCTGGAAAGAAGCTTTCTGAGAAACTACTCAGTGTTCTGTTAATTCATCTCCCAGTGTTACATCTGTATTTCGTGGATCTCTTTGCTAGCCTTATTTCAGTGGAATCTGACAACAGATGTTGCGGATCCCTTTGAAGACTAGAGGGCCAAAGGAAATATCCTCCGATAACAAAGAGAAAGAAGCTTTCTGAGAAACTTCTTTGTGTTCTGTGAAATCATCTCACAGAGTTACAGCTTTCCCCTCAAGAAGCCTTTCGCTAAGACAGTTCTTGTGGAATTGGCAACGTGATAATTGGAAGCCCATAGAGGACTATGGTGATAAAGGAAATATCCTCCGATGAAATCTGGAAAGAAGCTTTCTGATAAACTGCTTAATGTTCTGTTAACTCATCTCCCAGAGTTACATCTGTATTTCGTGGATCTCTTTGCTAGCCTTATTTCTGTGGAATCTGAGAACAGATATTTCGGATCCCTTTGAAGTCTATAGGGCCAAAGGAAATATCCTCCGATAACAAAGAGAAAGAAGCTTTCTGAGAAACATCTTTGTGTTCTGTGAAATCATCTCACAGAGTTACAGCTTTCCGCTCAAGATGCCTTTCACTAAGACAGTTCTTGTGGAATTGGCAAAGTGATATTTGGAAGCCCATAGAGAGCTAGGGTGAAAAAGGAAATATCCTCTGATGAAATCTGGAAAGAAGCTTTCTGAGAAACTGCTTAGTGTTCTGTTAATTCATCTCACAGAGTTACATCTGTATTTCGTGGATCCCTTTGCTAGCCTTATTTCTGTGGAATCTGATTATAGATATTTCGGATCCCTTTGAAGACTATAGGGCCAAAGGATAAATCCTCCGATAACAAAGAGAAAGAAGCTTTCTGAGAAACTTCTTTGTGTTCTGTGAAATCACCTCACAGAGGAACAGCTTTCCCCTCAAGAAGCCTTTCGCTAAGACAGTTCTTGTGGAATTTGCAAAGTGATATTTGGAAGCCCATAGAGGGCTATGGTGAAAAAGGAAATATCCTCCGATGAAATCTGGAAAGAAGCTTTCTGAGAAACTGCTTAGTGTTCTGTTAATTCATCTCACAGAGTTACATCTGTATTTCGTGGATCTTTCTGCTAGCCTTATTCCTGTGGAATCTGAGAACAGATATTTCGGATCCCTTTGAAGACTATAGGGCCAAGGAAAATATCCTCCGATAACAAAGAGAAAGAAGCTTTCTGAGAAACTTCTTTGTGTTCTGTGAAATCATCTCACAGAGTTACAGCTTTCCCCTCAAGAAGCCTTTCACTAAGACAGTTCTTGTGGAATTGGCAAAGTGATATTTGGAAGCCCATAGAGGGCTATGGTGAAAAAGGGAATGTCCTCAGATGAAATCTGGAAAGAAGCTTTCTGAGAAACTGCTTAGTGTTCCGTTAATTCATCTCCCAGAGTTACATCTGTATTTCTTGGATCTCTTTGCTAGCCTTATTTCTGTGGAATCTGACAACAGATATTTCGGATCCCTTTGAAGACTATACGGCCAAAGGAAATATCCTCCGATAACAAAGAGAAAGAAGCTTTCTGAGAAACTACTTTGTGTTCTGTGAAATCATCTCACAGAGTTACAGCTTTCCCCTCAAGAAGCCTTTCTCTAAGACAGTTCTTGTGGAATTGGCAAAGTGATATTTGGAAGCCCATAGAGGGCTATGGTGAAAAAGGAACTATCCTCTGATGAAATCTGGAAAGAAGCTATCTGAGAAATTGCTTAGTGTTCTGTTAATTCATCTCACAGAGTTACATCTGTATTTCGTGCATCTCTTTGCTAGCCTTATTTCTGTGGAATCTGATTATAGATATTTCGGATTCCTTTGAAGACTATAGGGCCAAAGGATATATCCTCCGATAACAAAGAGAAACAAGCTTTCTGAGAAACTTCTTTGTGTTCAGTGAAATCATCTCACAGAGGTACAGCTTTCCCCTCAAGAAACCTTTCGCTAAGACAGTTCTTGTGGAATTGGCAAAGTGATATTTGGAAGCCCATAGAGGACTATGGTGAAAAACGAAATATCCTCCGATGAAATCTGGAAAGAAGCTTTCTGAGAAACTGCTTAGTGTTCTGTTAATTCATCTCACAGAGTTACATCTGTATTTCGTGGATCTCTTTGCTAGACTTATTTCCGTGGAAACTGACAACAGATATTTCGGATCCCTTTGAAGACTATAGGGCCAAAGGAAATACTCTCCATTAACAAAGAGAAAGAAGCTTTCTAAGAAACTTCTTTGTATTCTGTGAAATCATCTCACAGAGTTACAGCTTTCCCCTCAAGAAGCCTTTCGCTAAGACAGTTCTTGTGGAATTGGCAATGTGATATGTTGAAGCCCATAGAGGTCTATGGTAAAAAAGGAAATATCCTCCGATGAAATCTGGAAAGAAGCTTTCTGAGAAACTGCTTAGTGTTCTGTTAATTCATCTCACAGAGTTATATCTGTATTGCGTTGATCTATTTGCAAGCCTTATTTCTGTGGAATCTGAGAACAGATATTTCGGATCCCTTTGAAGACTATAGGGCCAAAGAAAATATCCGCCGATAACAAAGAGAAAGAAGCTTTCTGAGAAACTTCTTTCTGTTCTGTGAAATCATCTCACAGAGTTACAGCTTTCCCCTCAAGAAGCCTTTCGCTAAGACAGTTCTTGCGGAATTGGCAAAGTGATATTGGAAGCCCATAGAGGGCTATGGTGAAAAAGGAAATATCCTCCGATTAAATCTGGAAAGAAGCTTTCTGAGAAACTGCTTAATGTTCTGTTAATTTATCTACCAGTGTTACATCTGTATTTCGTGGATCTCTTTGCTAGCCTTATTTCTGTGGAATCTGAGAACAGATATTTCGGATCCCTTTGAAGTCTCTAGGGCCAAAGGAAATATCCTCCGATAACAAAGAGAAAGAAGATTTCTGAGAAACTTCTTTGTGTTCTGTGAAATCATCTCACAGAGTTACAGCTTTCCGCAAGAGTTGCCTTTCACAAAGACCGTTATTTTGGAATTGGCAAAGTGATATTTGGAAGCCCATAGAGGGCTAAGGTGAAAAAGGAGCTATCCACTGATGAAATCTGGAAAGAAGCTTTCTGAGAAATTGCTTAGTGTTCTGTTAATTCATCTCACAGAGTTACATCTGTATTTCGTGCATCTCTTTGCTAGCCTTATTTCTGTGGAATCTGAGAATAGATATTTCGGATCCCTTTGAAGACTATAGGGCCAAAGGATATATCCTCCGATAACAAAGAGAAAGAAGCTTTCTGAGAAACTTCTTTGTGTTCTGTGAAATCATCTCACAGAGGTACAGTTTTCCCCTCAAGAAGCCTTTCGCTAAGACAGTTCTTGTGGAATTGGCAAAGTGATATTTGGAAGCCCACAGAGGGCTATGGTGAAAAGGGAAATATCCTCCGATGAAATCTGGAAAGAAGCTTTCTGAGAAACTGCTTAGTGTTCTGTTAATTCATCTCACAGAGTTACATCTGTATTTCGTGGATCTCTTTGCTAGCCTTATTTCTGTGGAATCTGACAACAGATATTTCGGATCCCTTTGAAGACTATAAGGCCAAAGGAAATACTCGCCAATAACAAAGAGAAAGAAGCTTTCTGAGAAACTTCTTTGTGTTCTGTGAAATCATCTCACAGAGTTATAGCTTTCCCCTCAAGAAGCCTTTGGCTAAGACAGTTCTTGTGGAATTGGCAATGTGATATTTTGAAGCCCATAGAGGGCTAAGGTAAAAAAGGAAATATCCTGCGATGAAATCTGGAAAGAAGCTTTCTGAGAAACTGCTTAGTGTTCTGTTAATTCATCTCACAGAGTTATATCTGTATTTCGTGGATCTCTTTGCTAGCCTTTTTTCTGTGGAATCTGAGAACAGATAATTCAGATCCCTTTGAAGACTATAGGGCCAAGGGAAATATCCTGCTATAACAAAGAGAAAGAAGCTTTCTGAGAAACTTCTTTGTGTTCTGTGCAATCATCTCACAGAGTTACAGCTTTCCCCTCAAGAAGCCTTTCGCTAAGACAGTTCTTGTGGAATTGGCAAAGTGATATTGGGAAGCCCATAGAGGGCAATGGTGAAAAAGGAAATATCCTCCGATGAAATCTGGAAAGAAGCTTTCTGAGAAACTGCTTAGTGTTCTGTTAATTCATCTCACAGAGTTACATCTGTATTTCTTGGAACTCTTTGCTAGCCTTATTGCTGTGGAATCTGAGAACAGATATTTCCTTTCCCTTTGTAGACTATAGGGCCAAAGGAAATATCCTCCGACAACAAAGAGAAAGAAGCTTTCTGAGAAACATCTTTCTGTTTGTGAAATCATCTCACAGAGTTACAGCTTTCCACTCAAGAAGCCTTTCGCTAAGACAGTTCTTGTGGAATTTGCAAAGTGATATTGGAAGCCCATAAAGGGCTATGGTGAAAAAGGAAATATCCTCCGATGAAATCTGGAAGGAAGCTTTCTGAGAAACTGCTTAATGTTCTGTTAATTCATCTCCCAGAGTTACATCTGTATTTCGTGGATCTCTTTGCTAGCCTTATTTCTGTGGAATCTGAGAACAGATATTTCGGATCCCTTGGAAGTCTATAGGGCCAAAGGAAATATCCTCCGATAACAAAGAGAAAGAAGCTTTCTGAGAAACTTCTTTGTGTTCTGTGAAATCATCTCACAGAGTTACAGCTTTCCGCTCAAGATGCCTTTCACTAAGACCGTTCTTGTGGAATTGGCAAAGTGATATTTGGAAGCCCATAGAGGGCTATGGTGAAAAAGGAAATATCCTCTGGTGAAATCTGGAAAGAAGCTTTCTGAGAAATTGCTTAGTGTTCTGTTAATTCATCTCACAGAGTTACATCTGTATTTCGTGAATCTCTTTGCTAGCCTTATTTCTGTGGAATCTGAGAATAGATATTTCGGATCCCCTTGAAGACTATAGTGCCAGAGGATATATCCTCCAATAACAAAGAGAAAGAAGCTTTCTGAGAAACTTCTTTGTGTTCTGTGAAATCATCTCACAGAGGTACAGTTTTGCCCTCAAGAAGCCTTTCGCTAAGACAGTTCTTGTGGAATTGGCAAAGTGATATTTGGAAGCCCATAGAGGGCTATGGTGAAAAACGAAATATCCTCCGATGAAATCTGGAAAGAAGCTTTCTGAGAAACTGCTCAGTGTTCCGTTAATTCATCTCCCAGAGTTACATCTGTATTTCTTGGATCTCTTTGCTGGCCTTATTTCTGTGGAATCTGACAACAGATATTTCGGATCCCTTTGAAGTCTATAGGGCCAAAGGAAATATCCTCCGATAACAAAGAGAAAGAAGCTTTCTGAGAAACTTCTTTGTGTTCTGTGAAATCATCTCACAGAGTTACAGCTTTCCCCTCAAGAAGCCTTTCGCTAAGACAGTTCTTGTGGAATTGGCAATGTGATATTTTGAAGCCCATAGAGGGCTAAGGTAAAAAAGGAAATATCCTGCGATGAAATCTGGAAAGAAGCTTTCTGAGAAACTGCTTAGTGTTCTGTTAATTCATCTCACAGAGTTATATCTGTATTTCGTGGATCTCTTTGCTAGCCTTTTTTCTGTGGAATCTGAGAACAGATAATTCGGATCCCTTTGAAGACTATAGGGCCAAGGGAAATATCCTGCGATAACAAAGAGAAAGAAGCTTTCTGAGAAACTTCTTTGTGTTCTGTGCAATCATCTCACAGAGTTACAGCTTTCCCCTCAAGAAGCCTTTCGCTAAGACAGTTCTTGTGGAATTGGCAAAGTGATATTTGGAAGCCCATAGAGGGCTATGGTGAAAAAGGAAATATCCGCAGATGAAATCTGGAAAGAAGCTTTCTGAGAAACTGCTTAGTGTTCTGTTAATTCATCTCACAGAGTTACATCTGTATTTCTTGGATCTCTTTGCTAGCCTTATTTCTGTGGAATCTGAGAACAGATATTTCCTTTCCCTTTGTAGACTATAGGGCCAAAGGAAATATCCTCCGATAACAAAGAGAAAGAAGCTTTCTGAGAAACTTCTTTGTGTTCTGTGAAATCACCTCACAGAGTTACAGCTTTCCCCTCAAGAAGACTTTCGCTAAGACAGTTCTTGTGGAATTGGCAAAGTGATATTTGGGAGCCCTTAGAGGGCTATGGTGAAAAAGGAAATATCCTCCGATGAAATCTGGAAAGAAGCTTTCTGAGAAACTGCTTAGTGTTCTGTAAATTCATCTCACAGAGTTACATCTGTATTTCTTGGATCTCTTTGCTAGCCTTATTTCTGTGGAATCTGACAACAGATATTTCCTTTCCCTTTGTAGACAATAGGGCCAAAGGAAATATCCTCCGATAACAAAAGAAAGAAGCTTTCTGAGAAACTTCTTTCTGTTCTGTGAAATCATCTCACAGAGTTACAGCTTTCCCCTCAAGAAGCCTTTCGCTAAGACAGTTCTTGCGGAATTTGTAAAGTGATATTGGAAGCCCATAGAGGGCTATGGTGAAAAAGGAAATATCCTCCGATTAAATCTGGAAGGAAGCTTTCTGAGAAACTGCTTAATGTTCTGTTAATTTATCTCCCAGAGTTACATCTGTATTTCGTGGATCTCTTTGCTAGCCTTATTTCTGTGGAATCTGAGAACAGATATTTCGGATCCCTTTGAAGTCTCTAGGGCCAAAGGAAATATCCTCCGATAACAAAGAGAAAGAAGATTTCTGAGAAACTTCTTTGTGTTCTGTGAAATCATCTCACAGAGTTACAGCTTTCCGCTCAAGTTGCCTTTCACAAAGACCGTTATTGTGGAATTGGCAAAGTGATATTTGGAAGCCCATAGAGGGCTATGGTGAAAAAGGAGCTATCCACTGATGAAATCTGGAAAGAAGCTTTCTGAGAAATTGCTTAGTGTTCTGTTAATTCATCTCACAGAGTTACATCTGTATTTCGTGCATCTCTTTGCTAGCCTTATTTCAGTGGAATCTGAGAATAGATATTTCGGATCCCTTTGAAGACTATAGGGCCAAAGGATATATCCTCCGATAACAAAGAGAAAGAAGCTTTCTGAGAAACTTCTTTGTGTTCTGTGAAATCATCTCACAGAGGTACAGTTTTCCCCTCAAGAAGCCTTTCGCTAAGAGAGTTCTTGTGGAATTGGCAAAGTGATATTTGGAAGCCCACAGAGGGCTATGGTGAAAAGGGAAATATCCTCCGATGAAATCTGGAAAGAAGCTTTCTGAGAAACTGCTTAGTGTTCTGTTAATTCATCTCACAGAGTTACATCTGTATTTCGTGGATCTCTTTGCTAGCCTTATTTCTGTGGAATCTGACAACAGATATTTCGGATCCCTTTGAAGACTATAAGGCCAAAGGAAATACTCGCCAATAACAAAGAGAAAGAAGCTTTCTGAGAAACTTCTTTGTGTTCTGTGAAATCATCTCACAGAGTTATAGCTTTCCCCTCAAGAAGCCTTTGGCTAAGACAGTTCTTGTGGAATTGGTAATGTGATATTTTGAAGCCCATAGAGGGCTAAGGTAAAAAAGGAAATATCCTGCGATGAAATCTGGAAAGAAGCTTTCTGAGAAACTGCTTAGTGTTCTGTTAATTCATCTCACAGAGTTATATCTGTATTTCGTGGATCTCTTTGCTAGCCTTTTTTCTGTGGAATCTGAGAACAGATAATTCAGATCCCTTTGAAGACTATAGGGCCAAGGGAAATATCCTGCTATAACAAAGAGAAAGAAGCTTTCTGAGAAACTTCTTTGTGTTCTGTGCAATCATCTCACAGAGTTACAGCTTTCCCCTCAAGAAGCCTTTCGCTAAGACAGTTCTTGTGGAATTGGCAAAGTGATATTTGGAAGCCCATAGAGGGCTATGGTGAAAAAGGAAATATCCTCCGATGAAACCTGGAAAGAAGCTTTCTGAGAAACTGCTTAGTGTTCTGTTAATTCATCTCACAGAGTTACATCTGTATTTCTTGGAACTCTTTGCTAGCCTTATTGCTGTGGAATCTGAGAACAGATATTTCCTTTCCCTTTGTAGACTATAGGGCCAAAGGAAATATCCTCCGACAACAAAGAGAAAGAAGCTTTCTGAGAAACATCTTTCTGTTTGTGAAATCATCTCACAGAGTTACAGCTTTCCACTCAAGAAGCCTTTCGCTAAGACAGTTCTTGTGGAATTTGCAAAGTGATATTGGAAGCCCATAAAGGGCTATGGTGAAAAAGGAAATATCCTCCGATGAAATCTGGAAGGAAGCTTTCTGAGAAACTGCTTAATGTTCTGTTAATTCATCTCCCAGAGTTACATCTGTATTTCGTGGATCTCTTTGCTAGCCTTATTTCTGTGGAATCTGAGAACAGATATTTCGGATCCCTTGGAAGTCTATAGGGCCAAAGGAAATATCCTCCGATAACAAAGAGAAAGAAGCTTTCTGAGAAACTTCTTTGTGTTCTGTGAAATCATCTCACAGAGTTACAGCTTTCCGCTCAAGATGCCTTTCACTAAGACCGTTCTTGTGGAATTGGCAAAGTGATATTTGGAAGCCCATAGAGGGCTATGGTGAAAAAGGAACTATCCTCTGGTGAAATCTGGAAAGAAGCTTTCTGAGAAATTGCTTAGTGTTCTGTTAATTCATCTCACAGAGTTACATCTGTATTTCGTGAATCTCTTTGCTAGCCTTATTTCTGTGGAATCTGAGAATAGATATTTCGGATCCCCTTGAAGACTATAGGGCCAGAGGATATATCCTCCAATAACAAAGAGAAAGAAGCTTTCTGAGAAACTTCTTTGTGTTCTGTGAAATCATCTCACAGAGGTACAGTTTTCCCCTCAAGAAGCCTTTCGCTAAGACAGTTCTTGTGGAATTGGCAAAGTGATATTTGGAAGCCCATAGAGGGCTATGGTGAAAAACGAAACATCCTCCGATGAAATCTGGAAAGAAGCTTTCTGAGAAACTGCTCAGTGTTCCGTTAATTCATCTCCCAGAGTTACATCTGTATTTCTTGGATCTCTTTGCTGGCCTTATTTCTGTGGAATCTGACAACAGATATTTCGGATCCCTTTGAAGACTATAGGGCCAAAGGAAATACTCGCCATTAACAAAGAGAAAGAAGCTGTCTGAGAAACTTCTTTGTGTTCTGTGAAATCATCTCACAGAGTTACAGCTTTCCCCTCAAGAAGCCTTTGGCTAAGACAGTTCTTGTGGAATTGGCAATGTGATATTTTGAAGCCCATAGAGGGCTAAGGTAAAAAAGGAAATATCCTGCGATGAAATCTGGAAAGAAGCTTTCTGAGAAACTGCTTAGTGTTCTGTTAATTCATCTCACAGAGTTATATCTGTATTTCGTGGATCTCTTTGCTAGCCTTTTTTCTGTGGAATCTGAGAACAGATAATTCGGATCCCTTTGAAGACTATAGGGCCAAGGGAAATATCCTGCGATAACAAAGAGAAAGAAGCTTTCTGAGAAACTTCTTTGTGTTCTGTGCAATCATCTCACAGAGTTACAGCTTTCCCCTCAAGAAGCCTTTCGCTAAGACAGTTCTTGTGGAATTGGCAAAGTGATATTTGGAAGCCCATAGAGGGCTATGGTGAAAAAGGAAATATCCGCAGATGAAATCTGGAAAGAAGCTTTCTGAGAAACTGCTTAGTGTTCTGTTAATTCATCTCACAGAGTTACATCTGTATTTCTTGGATCTCTTTGCTAGCCTTATTTCTGTGGAATCTGAAAACAGATATTTCCTTTCCCTTTGTAGACTATAGGGCCAAAGGAAATATCCTCCGATAACAAAGAGAAAGAAGCTTTCTGAGAAACTTCTTTGTGTTCTGTGAAATCACCTCACAGAGTTACAGCTTTCCCCTCAAGAAGCCTTTCGCTAAGACAGTTCTTGTGGAATTGGCAAAGTGATATTTGGGAGCCCTTAGAGGGCTATGGTGAAAAAGGAAATATCCTCCGATGAAATCTGGAAAGAAGCTTTCTGAGAAACTGCTTAGTGTTCTGTAAATTCATCTCACAGAGTTACATCTGTATTTCTTGGATCTCTTTGCTAGCCTTATTTCTGTGGAATCTGACAACAGATATTTCCTTTCCCTTTGTAGACAATAGGGCCAAAGGAAATATCCTCCGATAACAAAGAGAAAGAAGATTTCTGAGAAACTTCTTTCTGTTCTGTGAAATCATCTCACAGAGTTACAGCTTTCCCCTCAAGAAGCCTTTCGCTAAGACAGTTCTTGCGGAATTTGCAAAGTGATATTGGAAGCCCATAGAGGGCTATGGTGAAAAAGGAAATATCCTCCGATTAAATCTGGAAGGAAGCTTTCTGAGAAACTGCTTAATGTTCTGTTAATTTATCTCCCAGAGTTACATCTGTATTTCGTGGATCTCTTTGCTAGCCTTATTTCTGTGGAATCTGAGAACAGATATTTCGGATCCCTTTGAAGTCTCTAGGGCCAAAGGAAATATCCTCCGATAACAAAGAGAAAGAAGATTTCTGAGAAACTTCTTTGTGTTCTGTGAAATCATCTCACAGAGTTACAGCTTTCCGCTCAAGTTGGCTTTCACAAAGACCGTTATTGTGGAATTGGCAAAGTGATATTTGGAAGCCCATAGAGGGCTATGGTGAAAAAGGAGCTATCCACTGATGAAATCTGGAAAGAAGCTTTCTGAGAAATTGCTTAGTGTTCTGTTAATTCATCTCACAGAGTTACATCTGTATTTCGTGCATCTCTTTGCTAGCCTTATTTCTGTGGAATCTGAGAATAGATATTTCGGATCCCTTTGAAGACTATAGGGCCAAAGGATATATCCTCCGATAACAAAGAGAAAGAAGCTTTCTGAGAAACTTCTTTGTGTTCTGTGAAATCATCTCACAGAGGTACAGTTTTCCCCTCAAGAAGCCTTTCGCTAAGAGAGTTCTTGTGGAATTGGCAAAGTGATATTTGGAAGCCCACAGAGGGCTATGGTGAAAAGGGAAATATCCTCCGATGAAATCTGGAAAGAAGCTTTCTGAGAAACTGCTTAGTGTTCTGTTAATTCATCTCACAGAGTTACATCTGTATTTCGTGGATCTCTTTGCTAGCCTTATTTCTGTGGAATCTGACAACAGATATTTCGGATCCCTTTGAAGACTATAAGGCCAAAGGAAATACTCGCCAATAACAAAGAGAAAGAAGCTTTCTGAGAAACTTCTTTGTGTTCTGTGAAATCATCTCACAGAGTTATAGCTTTCCCCTCAAGAAGCCTTTGGCTAAGACAGTTCTTGTGGAATTGGTAATGTGATATTTTGAAGCCCATAGAGGGCTAAGGTAAAAAAGGAAATATCCTGCGATGAAATCTGGAAAGAAGTTTTCTGAGAAACTGCTTAGTGTTCTGTTAATTCATCTCACAGAGTTATATCTGTATTTCGTGGATCTCTTTGCTAGCCTTTTTTCTGTGGAATCTGAGAACAGATAATTCAGATCCCTTTGAAGACTATAGGGCCAAGGGAAATATCCTGCTATAACAAAGAGAAAGAAGCTTTCTGAGAAACTTCTTTGTGTTCTGTGCAATCATCTCACAGAGTTACAGCTTTCCCCTCAAGAAGCCTTTCGCTAAGACAGTTCTTGTGGAATTGGCAACGTGATATTTGGAAGCCCATAGAGGGCTATGGTGAAAAAGGAAATATCCTCCGATGAAATCTGGAAAGAAGCTTTCTGAGAAACTGCTTAGTGTTCTGTTAATTCATCTCACAGAGTTACATCTGTATTTCTTGGAACTCTTTGCTAGCCTTATTGCTGTGGAATCTGAGAACAGATATTTCCTTTCCCTTTGTAGACTATAGGGCCAAAGGAAATATCCTCCGACAACAAAGAGAAAGAAGCTTTCTGAGAAACATCTTTCTGTTTGTGAAATCATCTCACAGAGTTACAGCTTTCCACTCAAGAAGCCTTTCGCTAAGACAGTTCTTGTGGAATTTGCAAAGTGATATTGGAAGCCCATAAAGGGCTATGGTGAAAAAGGAAATATCCTCCGATGAAATCTGGAAGGAAGCTTTCTGAGAAACTGCTTAATGTTCTGTTAATTCATCTCCCAGAGTTACATCTGTATTTCGTGGATCTCTTTGCTAGCCTTATTTCTGTGGAATCTGAGAACAGATATTTCGGATCCCTTGGAAGTCTATAGGGCCAAAGGAAATATCCTCCGATAACAAAGAGAAAGAAGCTTTCTGAGAAACTTCTTTGTGTTCTGTGAAATCATCTCACAGAGTTACAGCTTTCCGCTCAAGATGCCTTTCACTAAGACCGTTCTTGTGGAATTGGCAAAGTGATATTTGGAAGCCCATAGAGGGCTATGGTGAAAAAGGAACTATCCTCTGGTGAAATCTGGAAAGAAGCTTTCTGAGAAATTGCTTAGTGTTCTGTTAATTCATCTCACAGAGTTACATCTGTATTTCGTGAATCTCTTTGCTAGCCTTATTTCTGTGGAATCTGAGAATAGATATTTCGGATCCCCTTGAAGACTATAGGGCCAGAGGATATATCCTCCAATAACAAAGAGAAAGAAGCTTTCTGAGAAACTTCTTTGTGTTCTGTGAAATCATCTCACAGAGGTACAGTTTTGCCCTCAATAAGCCTTTCGCTAAGACAGTTCTTGTGGAATTGGCAAAGTGATATTTGGAAGCCCATAGAGGGCTACGGTGAAAAACGAAATATCCTCCGATGAAATCTGGAAAGAAGCTTTCTGAGAAACTGCTCAGTGTTCCGTTAATTCATCTCCCAGAGTTACATCTGTATTTCTTGGATCTCTTTGCTGGCCTTATTTCTGTGGAATCTGACAACAGATATTTCGGATCCCTTTGAAGACTATAGGGCCAAAGGAAATACTCGCCATTAACAAAGAGAAAGAAGCTGTCTGAGAAACTTCTTTGTGTTCTGTGAAATCATCTCACAGAGTTACAGCTTTCCCCTCAAGAAGCCTTTGGCTAAGACAGTTCTTGTGGAATTGGCAATGTGATATTTTGAAGCCCATAGAGGGCTAAGGTAAAAAAGGAAATATCCTGCGATGAAATCTGGAAAGAAGCTTTCTGAGAAACTGCTTAGTGTTCTGTTAATTCATCTCACAGAGTTATATCTGTATTTCGTGGATCTCTTTGCTAGCCTTTTTTCTGTGGAATCTGAGAACAGATAATTCGGATCCCTTTGAAGACTATAGGGCCAAGGGAAATATCCTGCGATAACAAAGAGAAAGAAGCTTTCTGAGAAACTTCTTTGTGTTCTGTGCAATCATCTCACAGAGTTACAGCTTTCCCCTCAAGAAGCCTTTCGCTAAGACAGTTCTTGCGGAATTTGCAAAGTGATATTGGAAGCCCATAGAGGGCTATGGTGAAAAAGGAAATATCCTCCGATTAAATCTGGAAGGAAGCTTTCTGAGAAACTGCTTAATGTTCTGTTAATTTATCTCCCAGAGTTACATCTGTATTTCGTGGATCTCTTTGCTAGCCTTATTTCTGTGGAATCTGAGAACAGATATTTCGGATCCCTTTGAAGTGTCTAGGGCCAAAGGAAATATCCTCCGATAACAAAGAGAAAGAAGATTTCTGAGAAACTTCTTTGTGTTCTGTGAAATCATCTCACAGAGTTACAGCTCTCCGCTCAAGTTGCCTTTCACTAAGACCGTTATTGTGTAATTGGCAAAGTGATATTTGGAAGCCCATAGAGGGCTATGGTGAAAAAGGAACTATCCACTGATGAAATCTGGAAAGAAGCTTTCTGAGAAATTGCTTAGTGTTCTGTTAATTCATCTCACAGAGTTACATCTGTATTTCGTGCATCTCTTTGCTAGCCTATTTCTGTGGAATCTGAGAATAGATATTTCGGATCCCTTTGAAGACTATAGGGCCAAAGGATATATCCTCCGATAACAAAGAGAAAGAAGCTTTCTGAGAAACTTCTTTGTGTTCTGTGAAATCATCTCACAGAGGTACAGTTTTCCCCTCAAGAAGCCTTTCGCTAAGAGAGTTCTTGTGGAATTGGCAAAGTGATATTTGGAAGCCCACAGAGGGCTATGGTGAAAAGGGAAATATCCTCCGATGAAATCTGGAAAGAAGCTTTCTGAGAAACTGCTTAGTGTTCTGTTAATTCATCTCACAGAGTTACATCTGTATTTCGTGGATCTCTTTGCTAGCCTTATTTCTGTGGAATCCGACAACAGATATTTCGGATCCCTTTGAAGACTATAAGGCCAAAGGAAATACTCGCCATTAACAAAGAGAAAGAAGCTTTCTGAGAAACTTCTTTGTGTTCTGTGAAATCATCTCACAGAGTTATAGCTTTCCCCTCAAGAAGCCTTTGGCTAAGACAGTTCTTGTGGAATTGGCAATGTGATATTTTGAAGCCCATAGAGGGCTAAGGTAAAAAAGGAAATATCCTGCGATGAAATCTGGAAAGAAGCTTTCTGAGAAACTGCTTAGTGTTCTGTTAATTCATCTCACAGAGTTATATCTGTATTTCGTGGATCTCTTTGCTAGCCTTTTTTCTGTGGAATCTGAGAACAGATAATTCGGATCCCTTTGAAGACTATAGGGCCAAGGGAAATATCCTGCGATAACAAAGAGAAAGAAGCTTTCTGAGAAACTTCTTTGTGTTCTGTGCAATCATCTCACAGAGTTACAGCTTTCCCCTCAAGAAGCCTTTCGCTAAGACAGTTCTTGTGGAATTGGCAAAGTGATATTTGGAAGCCCATAGAGGGCTATGGTGAAAAAGGAAATATCCTCCGATGAAATCTGGAAAGAAGCTTTCTGAGAAACTGCTTAGTGTTCTGTTAATTCATCTCACAGAGTTACATCTGTATTTCTTGGAACTCTTTGCTAGCCTTATTGCTGTGGAATCTGAGAACAGATATTTCCTTTCCCTTTGTAGACTATAGGGCCAAAGGAAATATCCTCCGATAACAAAGAGAAAGAAGCTTTCTGAGAAACTTCTTTGTGTTCTGTGAAATCATCTCACAGAGTTACAGCTTTCCCCTCAAGAAGCCTTTCGCTAGACAGTTCTTGTGGAATTGGCAAAGTGATATTTGGAAGCCCTTAGAGGGCTATGGTGAAAAAGGAAATATCCTCCGATGAAATCTGGAAAGAAGCTTTCTGAAAAACTGCTTAGTGTTCTGTTAATTCATCTCACAGTGTTACATCTGTATTTCGTGGATCTTTTTACTAGCCTTATTCCTGTGGAATCTGAGAACAGATATTTCGGATCCCTTTGAAGACTATAGGGCCAAGGAAAATATCCTCCGATAACAAAGAGAAAAAAGCTTTCTGAGAAACTGCTTTGTGTTCTGTGAAATCATCTCACAGAGTTACAGCTTTCCCCTCAAGAAGCCTTTCGCTAAGACAGTTCTTGTGGAATTGCCAAAGTGATATTTGGAAGCCCATACAGGGCTATGGTGAAAAAGGAAATATCCTCCGATGAAATCTGGAAAGAAGCTTTCTGAGAAACTGCTTAGTGTTCCGTTAATTCATCTCCCAGAGTTACATCTGTATTTCGTGGATCTCTTTGCTAGCCTTATTTCCTTGCAATCTGACAACAGATATTTCGGATCCCGTTGAAGACTATAGGGCCAAAGGAAATATCCTCCGATAACAAAGAGAAAGTAGCTTTCTGAGAAACTACTTTGTGTTCTGTGAAATCATCTCACAGACTTACAGCTTTCCCCTCAAGATGCCTTTCACTAAGACAGTTCTTGTGGAATTGGCAAAGTGATATTTGGAAGCCCATAAAGGGCTATGGTGAAAAAGGAAATATCCTCTGATGAAATCTGGAAAGAAGCTTTCTGAGAAACTGCTTAGTGTTCTGTTAATTCATCTCACAGAATTACATCTGTATTTCGTGGATCTCTTTGCTAGCCTTATTTCTGTGGAATCTGAGAACAGATATTTCGGATCCCTTTGAAGAATACAGGGCCAAAGGAAATACTCTCCATTAACAAAGAGAAAGAAGCTTTCTGAGAAACTTCTTTGTGTTCTGTGAAATAATCTCACAGAGTTACAGCTTTCCCCTCAAGAAGACTTTCGCTGAGACAGTTCTTGTGGAATTGGCGAAGTGATATTTGGAAGCCCATAGAGGGCTATGGTGAAAAAGGAAATATCCTCCGATGAAATCTGGAAAGAAGCTTTCTGAGAAACTGCTTAGTGTTCCGTTAATTCATCTCCCAGAGTTACATCTGTATTTCGTGGATCTCTTTGCTAGCCTTATTTCCTTACAATCTGACAACAGATATTTCGGATCCCGTTGAAGACTATAGGGCCAAAGGAAATATCCTCCGATAACAAAGAGAAAGTAGCTTTCTGAGAAACTACTTTGTGTTCTGTGAAATCATCTCACAGAGTTACAGCTTTCCCCTCAAGATGCCTTTCACTAAGACAGTTCTTGTGGAATTGGCAAAGTGATATTTGGAAGCCCATAGAGGGCTATGGTGAAAAAGGAAATATCCTCTGATGAAATCTGGAAAGAAGCTTTCTGAGAAACTGCTTAGTGTTCTGTTAATTCATCTCACAGAGTTACATCTGTATTTCGTGGATCTCTTTGGTAGCCTTATTTCTGTGGAATCTGAGAACAGATATTTCGGATCCCTTTGAAGAATACAGGGCCAAAGGAAATACTCTCCATTAACAAAGAGAAAGAAGCTTTCTGAGAAACTTCTTTGTGTTCTGTGAAATCATCTCACAGAGTTACAGCTTTCCCCTCAAGAAGACTTTCGCTGAGACAGTTCTTGTGGAATTGGCGAAGTGATATTTGGAAGCCCACAGAGGGCTATGGTGAAAAAGGAAATATCCTCCCATGAAATGTGGAAAGAAGCTTTCTGAGAAACTGCTTAGTTTTCAGTTAATTCATCTCACAGAGTTACATCTGTATTTCGTGGATCTCTTTGCTAGCCTTATTTCTGTGGAATCTGAGAAAAGATATTTCCTTTCCCTTTGAAGACTATAGGGCCAAAGGAAATATCCTCCGATAACAAAAAGAAAGAAGCTTTCTGAGAAACTCCTTTGTGTTCTGTGAAATCATCTCACAGAGTTACAGCTTTCCCCTCAAGAAGCCTTTCGCTAACACAGTTCTTGTGGAATTGACAAAGGGATATTTGGAAGCCCACTAGGGCTGTGTTAAAAAGGAAATATCCTCCGATGAAATCTGGAAAGAAGCTTTCTGAGAAACTGCTTAGTGTTCCGTTAATTCGTCTCCCAGAGTTACATCTGTATTTCTTGGATCTCTTTGCTGGCCTTATTTCTGTGGAATCTGACAACAGATATTTCGGATCCCGTTGAAGACTATATGGCCAAAGGAAATATCCTCCGATAACAAAGAGAAAGAAGCTTTCTGAGAAACTTCTTTGTGTTCTGTGAAATCATCTCACAGAGTTACAGCTTTCCCCTCAAGAAGCCTTTCACTAAGACAGTTCTTGTGGAATTGGCAATGTGATATTTTGAAGCCCTTAGAGGGCTAAGGTAAAAAAGGAAATATCCTGCGATGAAATCTGGAAAGAAGCTTTCTGAGAAACTGCTTAGTGTTCTGTTAATTCATCTCACAGTGTTATATCTGTATTTCGTGGATCTCTTTGCTAGCATTATTTCTGTGGAATCTGAGAACAGATAATTCGGATCCCTTTGAAGACTATAGGGCCAAGGGAAATATCCTGCGATAACAAAGAGAAAGAAGCTTTCTGAGAAACTTCTTTGTGTTCTGTGCAATCATCTCACAGAGTTACAGCTTTCCCATCAAGAAGCCTTTCGCTAAGACAGTTCTTGTGGAATTGGCAAAGTGATATTTGGAAGCCCATAGAGGGCTATGGTGAAAAAGGAAATATCCTCTGACGAAATCTGGAAAGAAGCTTTCTGAGAAACTGCTTAGTGTTCTGTTAATTCATCTCACAGAGTTACATCTGTATTTCGTGGATCTCTTTGCTAGCCTTATTTCTGTGGAATCTGACAACTGATATTTCGGATCACTTTGAAGACTACAGGGCCAAAGGAAACAACCTCCGATAACAAAGAGAAAGAAGCTTTCTGAGAAACTTCTTTGTGTTCTGTGAAATCATCTCACAGAGTTACAGCTTTCCGGTCAAGATGCCTTTCACTAAGACCGTTCTTGTGGAATTGGCAAAGTGATATTTGGAAGCCCACAGAGGGCTATGGTGAAAAAGCAAATATCCTCCGATGAAATCTGGAAAGAAGCTTTCTGAGAAACTGCTTAGTGTTCTGTTAATTCATCTCACAGAGTTACATCTTTATTTCTTGGATCTCTTTGCTAGCCTTATTTCTGTGGAATCTGAGAACAGATATTTCCTTTCCCTTTGTAGACTATAGGGCCAAAGGAAATATCCTCCGATAACAAAGAGAAAGAAGCTTTCTGAGAAACTTATTTGTGTTCTGTGAAATCATCTCACAGAGTTACAGCTTTCCCCACAAGAAGCCTTTCGCTAAGACAGTTCTTGTGGAATTGGCAAAGTGACATTTGGAAGCCCTTAGAGGGCTATGGTGAAAAAGGAAATATCCTCCGATGAAATCTGGAAAGAAGCTTTCTGAGAAACTGCTTAGTGTTCTGTTAATTCATCTCACAGACTTACATCTGTATTTCTTGGATCTCTTTGCTAGCCTTATTTCTGTGGAATCTGACAACAGATATTTCCTTTCCCTTTGTAGACTATAGGGCCAAAGGAAATATCCTCCGATAACAAAGAGAAAGAAGCTTTCTGAGAAACTTCTTTCTGTTTTGTGAATTCATCTCACAGAGTTACAGCTTTCCCCTCAAGAAGCCTTTCGCTAAGACAGTTCTTGTGGAATTTGCAAAGTGATATTTGAAGCCCATAGAGGGCTATGGTGAAAAAGGAAATATCCTCCGCTTAAATCTGGAAGGAAGCTTTCTGAGAAACTGCTTAATGTTCTGTTAATTCATCTCCCAGAGTTACATCTGTATTTCGTGGATCTCTTTGCTAGCCTTATTTCTGTGGAATCTGAGAACAGATATTTCGGATCCCTTTGAAGTCTATAGGGCCAAAGGAAATATCCTCCGATAACAAAGAGAAAGAAGATTTCTGAGAAACTTCTTTGTGTTCTGTGAAATCATCTCACAGAGTTACAGCTTTCCGCTCAAGATGCCTTTCACTAAGACCGTTCTTGTGGAATTGGCAAAGTGATATTTGGAAGCCCATAGAGGGCTATGGTGAAAAAGGAACTATCCTCTGATGAAATCTGGAAAGAAGCTTTCTGAGAAATTGCTTAGTGTTCTGTTAATTCATCTCACAGAGTTACATCTGTATTTCGTGCATCTCTTTGCTAGCCTTATTTCTGTGGAATCTGAGAATCGATATTTCGGATCCCTTTGAAGACTATAGGGCCAAAGGATATATCCTCCGATAACAAAGAGAAAGAAGCTTTCTGAGAAACTTCTTTGTGTTCTGTGAAATCATCTCACAGAGGTACAGTTTTCCCCTCAAGAAGCCTTTCGCTAAGACAGTTCTTGTGGAATTGGCAAAGTGATATTTGGAAGCCCACAGAGGGCTATGGTGAAAAAGGAAATATCCTCCCATGAAATCTGGAAAGAAGCTTTCTGAGAAACTGCTTACTGTTCTGTTAATTCATCTCACAGAGTTACATCTGTATTTCGTGGATCTCTTTGCCAGCCTTATTTCTGTGGAATCTGACAACAGATATTTCGGATCCCTTTGAAGACTATAGGGCCAAAGGAAATACTCGCCATTAACAAAGAGAAAGAAGCTTTCTGAGAAACTTCTTTGTGATCTGTGAAATCATCTCACAGAGTTACAGCTTTCCCCTCAAGAAGCCTTTGGCTAAGACAGTTCTTGTGGAATTGGCAATGTGATATTTTGAAGCCCATAGAGGGCTAAGGTAAAAAAGGAAATATCCTGCGATGAAATCTGGAAAGAAGCTTTCTGAGAAACTGCTTAGTGTTCTGTTAATTCATCTCACAGAGTTATATCTGTATTTCGTGGATCTCTTTGCTAGCCTTTTTTCTGTGGAATCTGAGAACAGATAATTCGGATCCCTTTGAAGACTATAGGGCCAAGGGAAATATCCTGCGATAACAAAGAGAAAGAAGCTTTCTGAGAAACTTCTTTGTGTTCTGTGCAATCATCTCACAGAGTTACAGCTTTCCTCTCAAGAAGCCTTTCGCTAAGACAGTTCTTGTGGAATTGGCAAAGTGATATTTGGAAGCCCATAGAGGGCTATGGTGAAAAAGGAAATATCCTCCGATGAAATCTGGAAAGAAGCTTTCTGAGAAACTGCTTAGTGTTCTGTTAATTCATCTCACAGACTTACATCTGTATTTCGTGGATCTCTTTACTAGCCTTATTTCTGTGGAATCTGAGAACAGATATTTCCTTTCCCTTTATAGACTATAGTGCCAAAGGAAATATCCTCCGAAAACAAAGAGAAAGAAGCTTTCTGAGAAACTTCTTTGTGTTCTGTGAAATCATCTCACAGAGGTACAGTTTTCCCCTCAAGAAGCCTTTCACTAAGACAGTTCTTGTGGAATTGGCAAAGTGATATTTGGAAGCCCACAGAGGGCTATGGTGAAAAAGGAAATATCCTCCCATGAAATCTGGAAAGAAGCTTTCTGAGAAACTCCTTAGTGTTCTGTTAATTCATCTCACAGAGTTACATCTGTATTTCGTGGATCTCTTTGCCAGCCTTATTTCTGTGGAATCTGACAACAGATATTTCGGATCCCTTTGAAGACTATAGGGCCAAAGGAAATACTCGCCATTAACAAAGAGAAAGAAGCTTTCTGAGAAACTTCTTTGTGTTCTGTGAAATCATCTCACAGAGTTACAGCTTTCCCCTCAAGAAGCCTTTGGCTAAGACAGTTCTTGTGGAATTGGCAATGTGATATTTTGAAGCCCATAGAGGGTTAAGGTAAAAAAGGAAATATCCTGCGATGAAATCTGGAAAGAAGCTTTCTGAGAAACTGCTTAGTGTTCTGTTAATTCATCTCACAGAGTTACATCTGTATTTCGTGGATCTCTTTGCTAGCCTTATTTCTGTGGAATCTGACAACTGATATTTCGGATCACTTTGAAGACCACAGGTCCAAAGGAAACAACCTCCGATAACAAAGAGAAAGAAGCTTTCTGAGAAACTTCTTTGTGTTCTGTGAAATCATCTCACAGAGTTACAGCTTTCCTTCAAGAAGCCTTTGGCTAAGACAGTTCTTGTGGAATTGGCAATGTGATATTTTGAAGCCCATAGAGGGCTAAGGTAAAAAAGGAAATATCCTGCGATGAAATCTGGAAAGAAGCTTTCTGAGAAACTGCTTAGTGTTCTGTTAATTCATCTCACAGAGTTATATCTGTATTTCGTGGATCTCTTTGCTAGCCTTTTTTCTGTGGAATCTGAGAACAGATAATTCGGATCCCTTTGAAGACTATAGGGCCAAGGGAAATATCCTGCGATAACAAAGAGAAAGAAGCTTTCTGTGAAACTTCTTTGTGTTCTGTGCAATCATCTCACAGAGTTACAGCTTTCCCCTCAAGAAGCCTTTCGCTAAGACAGTTCTTGTGGAATTGGCAAAGTGATATTTGGAAGCCCATAGAGGGCTATGGTGAAAAAGGAAATACCCTCCGATGAAATCTGGAAAGAAGCTTTCTGAGAAACTGCTTAGTGTTCTGTTAATTCATCTCACAGACTTACATCTGTATTTCGTGGATCTCTTTGCTAGCCTTATTTCTGTGGAATCTGAGAACAGATATTTCCTTTCCCTTTGTACAGTATAGGGCCAAAGGAAATATCCTCCGATAACAAAGAGAAAGAAGCTTTCTGAGAAACTTCTTTGTGTTCTGTGAAATCATCTCACAGAGTTACAGCTTTCCCCTCAAGAAGCCTTTCACTAAGACAGTTCTTGTGGAATTGGCAAAGTGATATTTGGTAGCCCATAGAGGGCTATGGTGAAAAAGGGAATATCCTCAGATGAAATCTGGAAAGAAGCTTTCTGAGAAACTGCTTAGTGTTTTGTTAATTCATCTCACAGAGTTACATCTGTATTTCGTGGATCTCTTTGCTAGCCTTATTTTTGTGGAATCTGAGAACAGATATTTCGGATCCCTTTGAAGACTATAGGGCCAAAGGAAATATCCTCCGATAACAAAGAGAAAGAAGCTTTCTGAGAAACTTCTTTGTGTTCTGTGAAATCATCTAACAGAGCTACAGTTTTCCCCTCAAGAAGCCTTTCGCTAAGACAGTTCTTGTGGAATTGGCAAAGTGATATTTGCAAGCCCACAGAGGGCTATTGTGAAAAAGGAAGTATCCTCCCATGAAATCTGGAAAGAAGCTTTCTGAGAAACTGCTTAGTGTTCTGTTAATTCATCTCACAGAGTTACATCTGTATTTCGTGGATCTCTTTGCCAGCCTTATTTCTGTGGAATCTGACAACAGATATTTCGGATCCCTTTGAAGACTATAGGGCCAAAGGAAATACTCGCCATTAACAAAGAGAAAGAAGCTTTCTGAGAAACTTCTTTGTGTTCTGTGAAATCATCTCACAGAGTTACAGCTTTCCCCTCAAGAAGCCTTTGGCTAAGACAGTTCTTGTGGAATTGGCAATGTGATATTTTGAAGCCCATAGAGGGCTAAGGTAAAAAAGGAAATATCCTGCGATGAAATCTGGAAAGAAGCTTTCTGAGAAACTGCTTAGTGTTCTGTTAATTCATCTCACAGAGTTATATCTGTATTTCGTGGATCTCTTTGCTAGCCTTTTTTCTGTGGAATCTGAGAACAGATAATTCGGATCCCTTTGAAGACTATAGGGCCAAGGGAAATATCCTGCGATAACAAAGAGAAAGAAGCTTTCTGAGAAACTTCTTTGTGTTCTGTGCAATCATCTCACAGAGTTACAGCTTTCCCCTCAAGAAGCCTTTCGCTAAGACACTTCTTGTGGAATTGGCAAAGTGATATTTGGAAGCCCATAGAGGGCTATGGTGAAAAAGGGAATATCCTCAGATGCAATCTGGAAAGAAGCTTTCTGAGAAACTGCTTAGTGTTTTGTTAATTCATCTCACAGAGTTACATCTGTATTTCGTGGATCTCTTTGCTAGCCTTATTTTTGTGGAATCTGAGAACAGATATTTCGGATCCCTTTGAAGACTATAGGGCCAAAGGAAATATCCTCCCATAACAAAGAGAAAGAAGCTTTCTGAGAAACTTCTTTGTGTTCTGTGAAATCATCTCACAGAGTTACAGCTTTCCCCTCAAGAAGCCTTTCGCTAAGACAGTTCTTGTGGAATTGCCAAAATGATATTTGGAAGCCCATAGAGGGCAATGGTGAAAAAGGAAATATCCTCCGATGAAATCTGGGAAGAAGCTTTCTGAGAAACTGCTTAGTGTTCCGTTAATTCATCTCCCAGAGTTACATCTGTATTTCTTGGATCTCTTTGCTAGCCTTATTTTTGTGGAATCTGACAACAGATATTTCGGATCCCGTTGAAGACTATAGGGCCAAAGGAAATATCCTCCGATAACAAAGAGAAAGATGCTTTCTGAGAAACTTCTTTGTATTCTGTGAAATCATCTCACAGAGTTACAGCTTTCCCCTCAAGATGCCTTTCACTAAGACAGTTCTTGTGGAATTGGCAAAGTGATATTTGGAAGCCCATAGAGGGCTATGGTGAAAAAGGAAATATCCTCTGTTGAAATCTGGAAAGAAGCTTTCTGAGAAACTGCTTAGTGTTCTGTTAATTCATCTCACAGAGTTATATCTGTATTTCGTGGATCTCTTTGCTAGCCTTATTTCTGTGGAATCTGACAACAGATATTTCGGATCCCTTTGAAGAATACAGGGCCAAAGGAAATACTCTCCATTAACAAAGAGAAAGAAGCTTTCTGAGAAACTTCTTTTTGTTCTGTGAAATCATCTCACAGAGTTACAGCTTTCCCTTCAAGAAGACTTTCGCTGAGACAGTTCTTGTGGAATTGGCAAAGTGATATTTGGAAGCCCATAGAGGGCTATGGTGAAAAAGGAACTATCCTCTGATGAAATCAGGAAAGAAGCTTTCTGAGAAATTGCTTAGTGTTCTGTTAATTCATCTCACAGAGTTACATCTGTATTTCGTGCATCTCTTTGCTAGCCTTATTTCTGTGGAATCTGAGAATAGATATTTCGGATCCCTTTGAAGACTATAGGGGCAAAGGAAATATCCTCCGATAACAAAGAGAAAGAAGCTTTCTGAGAAACTTCTTTGTGTTCTGTGAAATCATCTCACAGAGGTACAGTTTTCCCCTCAAGAAGTCTTTCGCTAAGACAGTTCTTGCGGAATTGGCAAAGTGATATTTGGAAGCCCACAGAGGGCTACGGTGAAAAAGGAAATATCCTCCCATGAAATCTGGAAAGAAGCTTTCTGAGAAACTGCTTAGTGTTCTGTTAATTCATCTCACAGAGTTACATCTGTATTTCGTGGATCTCTTTGCCAGCCTTATTTCTGTGGAATCTGACAACAGATATTTCGGATCCCTTTGAAGACTATAGGGCCAAAGGAAATACTCGCCATTAACAAAGAGAAAGAAGCTTTCTGAGAAACTTCTTTGTGTTCTGTGAAATCATCTCACAGAGTTACAGCTTTCCCCTCAAGAAGCCTTTGGCTAAGACAGTTCTTGTGGAATTGGCAATGTGATATTTTGAAGCCCATAGAGGGCTAAGGTAAAAAAGGAAATATCCTGCGATGAAATCTGGAAAGAAGCTTTCTGAGAAACTGCTTAGTGTTCTGTTAATTCATCTCACAGAGTTATATCTGTATTTCGTGGATCTCTTTGCTAGCCTTTTTTCTGTGGAATCTGAGAACAGATAATTCGGATCCCTTTGAAGACTATAGGGCCAAGGGAAATATCCTGCGATAACAAAGAGAAAGAAGCTTTCTGAGAAACTTCTTTGTGTTCTGTGCAATCATCTCACAGAGTTACAGCTTTCCCCTCAAGAAGCCTTTCGCTAAGACAGTTCTTGTGGAATTGGCAAAGTGATATTTGGAAGCCCATAGAGGGCTATGGTGAAAAAGGAAATATCCTCCGATGAAATCTGGAAAGAAGCTTTCTGAGAAACTGCTTAGTGTTCTGTTAATTCCTCTCACAGACTTACATCTGTATTTCGTGGATCTCTTTGCTAGCCTTATTTCTGTGGAATCTGAGAACAGATATTTCCTTTCCCTTTGTAGACTCTAGGGCCAAAGAAAATATCCTCCGATAACAAAGAGAAAGAAGCTTTCTGAGAAACTTCTTTGTGTTCTGTGAAATCATCTCACAGAGTTACAGCTTTCCCCTCAAGAAGCCTTTCACTAAGACAGTTCTTATGGAATTGGCAAAGTGATATTTGGAAGCCCATAGAGGGCTATGGTGAAAAAGGGAATATCCTCAGATGAAATCTGGAAAGAAGCTTTCTGAGAAACTGCTTAGTGTTTTGTTAATTCATCTCACAGAGTTACATCTGTATTTCGTGGATCTCTTTGCTAGCCTTATTTTTGTGGAATCTGAGAACAGATATTTCGGATCCCTTTGAAGACTATAGGGCCAAAGGAAATATCCTCTGATAACAAAGAGAAAGAAGCTTTCTGAGAAACTTCTTTGTGTTCTGTGAAATCATCTCACAGAGTTACAGCTTTCCCCTCAAGAAGCCTTTCGCTAAGACAGTTCTTGTGGAATTGCGAAAATGATATTTGGAAGCCCATACAGGGCTATGGTGAAAAAGGAAATATCCTCCGATGAAATCTGGGAAGAAGCTTTCTGACAAACTGCTTAGTGTTCCCTTAATTCATCTCCCAGAGTTACATCTGTATTTCTTGGATCTCTTTGCTAGCCTTATTTTTGTGGAATCTGACAACAGATATTTCGGATCCCGTTGAAGACTATAGGGCCAAAGGAAATATCCTCCGATAACAAAGAGAAAGAAGCTTTCTGAGAAACTTCTTTGTGTTCTGTGAAATCATCTCACAGAGTTACAGCTTTCCCCTCAAGATGCCTTTCACTAAGACAGTTCTTGTGGAATTGGCAAAGTGATATTTGGAAGCCCATAGAGGGCTATGGTGAAAAAGGAAATATCCTCTGATGAAATCTGGAAAGAAGCTTTCTGAGAAACTGCTTAGTGTTCTGTTAATTCATCTCACAGAGTTATATCTGTATTTCGTGGATCTCTTTGCTAGCCTTATTTCTGTGGAATCTGACAACAGATATTTCGGATCCCTTTGAAGAATACAGGGCCAAAGGAAATACTCTCCATTAACAAAGAGAAAGAAGCTTTCTGAGAAACTTCTTTTTGTTCTGTGAAATCATCTCACAGAGTAACAGCTTTCCCTTCAAGAAGACTTTCGCTGAGACAGTTCTTGTGGAATTGGCAAAGTGATATTTGGAAGCCCATAGAGGGCTATGGTGAAAAAGGAAATATCCTCCCATGAAATCAGGAAAGAAGCTTTCTGAGAAACTGCTTAGTTTTCTGTTAATTCATCTCACAGAGTTACATCTGTATTTCGTGCATCTCTTTGCTAGCCTTATTTCTGTGGAATCTGAGAACAGATATTTCCTTTCCCTTTGAAGACTATAGGGCCAATGGAAATATCCTCCGATAACAAAGAGAAAGAAGCTTTCTGAGAAACTTCTTAGTGTTCTGTGAAATCATCTCAGAGTTACAGCTTTCCCCTCAAGAAGCCTTTCGCTAAGACAGTTCTTGTGGAATTGGCATAGTGATATTTGGAAGCCCATAGAAAGCTATGGTGAAAAAGGAAATATCCTCCGATGAAATCTGGAAAGAAGCTTTCTGAGAAACTGCTTAGTGTTCCGTTAATTCATCTCCCAGAGTTATATCTGTATTTCTTGGATCTGTTTGATAGTCTTATTTCTGTGGAATCTGAGAACAGATATTTCCTTTCCCTTTGAAGACTATAGGGCCAAAGGAAATATCCTCCGATAACAAAAAGAAAGAAGCTTTCTGAGAAACTCCTTTGTGTTCTTTGAAATCATCTCACAGAGTTACAGCTTTCCCCTCAAAGAGCCTTTCGCTAACACAGTTCTTCTGGAATTGGCAAAGTGATATTTAAAAGCCCAGAGAGGGCTGTGTTAAAAAGGAAATATCCTCCAATGAAATCTGGAAAGAAGCTTTCTGAGTAACTGCTTAGTGTTCTGTTAATTCATCTCACAGACTTACATCTGTATTTCGTGGATCTCTTTGCTAGCCTTATTTCTGTGGAATCTGACAACAGATATTTCGGATCCCTTTGAAGACTATAGGGCCAAAGGAAATATCCTCCGATAACAAAGAGAAAGAAGCTTTCTGAGAAACTTCTTTGTGTTCTGTGAAATCATCTCACAGAGTTACAGCTTTCCCCTCAAGAAGCCTTTCGCTAAGACAGTTCTTGTGGAATTGGCCTAGTGATATTTGGAAGCCCATAGAGGGCTATCGAAAAAAGGAAATATCCTCCGATGAAATCTGGAAAGAAGCTTACTGAGAAACTGCTTAGTGTTCTGTTAATTCATCTCCCAGAGTTACATCTGTATTTCGTGGATCTCTTTGCTAGCCTTATTTCTGTGGAATCTGAGAACAGATAATTCGGATCCCTTTGAAGACTATAGGGCCAAGGGAAATATTCTGCGATAACAAAGAGAAAGAAGCTTTCTGAGAAACTTCTTTGTGTTCTGTGAAATCATCTCACAGAGTTACAGCTTTCCCTTCAAAAAGCCTTTCGCTAAGACAGTTCTTGTGGAATTGGCAAAGTGATATTTGGAAGCCCATAGAGGGCTATGGTGAAAAAGGAAATATCCTCCGATGAAATCTGGAAAGAAGCTTTCTGAGAAACTGCTTAGTGTTCTGTTAATTCATCTCACACAATTACATCTGTATTTCGTGGATCTCTTTGCTAGCCTTATTTTTGTGGAATCTGAGAACAGGTATTTCGGATCCCGTTGAAGACTATAGTGCCAAAAGAAATATCCTCCGATAACAAAGAGAAAGAAGCTTTCTGAGAAACTTCTTTGTGTTCTCTGAAATCATCTCACAGAGTTACAGCTTCCCCTCAAGAAGCCTTTCGCTAAGACAGTTCTTGAGGAATTGGCAAAGTGATATTTGGAAGCTCATAGAGGGCTATGGTGAAAAAAGAAATATCCTCCGATGAAATCTGGAAAGAAGCTTTCTGAGAAACTGCTTAGTGTTCTGTTAATTCATCTCACAGAGTTACATCTGTCTTCCGTGGATCTCTTTGCTAGCCTTATTTCTGTGGAATCTGAGAACAGATATTTCCTTTCCCTTTGAAGACTATAGGGCCAAAGGAAATATCCTCCGAAAACAAAGAGAAAGAAGCTTTCTGAGAAACTTCTTTGTGTTCTGTGAAATCATCTCACAGAGTTACTGCGTTCTCTTCAAGAAGCCTTTCGCAAAGACAGTTCTTGTGGAATTGGCAAAGTGATATTTGGAAGCCCATAGAGGGCTACGGTGAAAAACGAAATATCCTCCGATGAAATGTGGAAGGAAGCTTTCTGAGAAACTGCTTAGTGTTCTGTTTTTGAATCTCACAGAGTTACATCTGTATTTCGTGGATCTCTTTGCCGGCCTTATTTCTGTGGAATCTGAGAACAGATATTTCCTTTCAATTTGAAGACTATAGGGCCAAAGGAAATATCCTCCGATAACAAAGAGATAGAAGCTTTCTGAGAAACTTCTTTGTGTTCTGTGAAATCATCTCACAGAGTTACAGCTTTCCCCTCAAGAAGCCTTTTGCTAAGACAGTTCTTGTGGAATTGGCAAAGTGATATTTGGTAGCCTACAGAGGGCTATGGGGAAAAAGGAAATATCCTCCGTTGAAATCTGGAAAGAAGCATTCTGAGAATCTGCTTAGTGTTCTGTTAATTCATCTCACAGATTTACATCTGTATTTCGTGGATCTCTTTGCTAGTCTTATTTCTGTGAAATCTGAGAACAGATATTTCGGATCCCTTTGAAGACTATAGGGCCAAAGGAAATATCCTCCGAAAACAAAGAGAAAGAAGCATTCTGAGAAACTTCTTTGTGTTCTGTGAAATCATCTCACAGAGTTACAGCTTTCCCCTCAAGATGCCTTTCACTAAGTCAGTTCTTGTGGAATTGGCAAAGTGATATTTGGAAGCCCATAGAGGGCTATGGTGAAAAACGAAATATCCTCAGATGAAATCTGGAAAGAAGCTTTCTGAGAAACTGCTTAGTGTTCTGTTAATTCATCTCACAGAGTTACATCTGTATTTCTTGGATCTCTTTGCTAGCCTTATTTCTGTGGAATCTGAGAACAGATATTTCGGATCCCTTTGAAGACTATAGGGCCAAAGGAAATATCCTCCGATAATAAAGAGAAAGAAGCTTTCTGAGACACTTCTTTGTGTTCTGTGAAATCATCTCACACAGTTACAGCTTTTCCCTCAAGAAGCCTTTCGCTAAGACAGTTCTTGTGGAATTGGCAAAGTGATATTTGGAAGCCCATAGAGGGCTATGGTGAAAAAGGAAATATCCCCCGATGAAATCTGGAAAGAAGCTTTCTGAGAAACTCCTTAGTGTTCCGTTAATTCATCTCGCAGAGTTACATCTGAATTTCTTGGATCTCTTTGCTATCCTTATTTCTGTGGAATCTGAGAACAGATATTTCCTTTCCCTTTGTAGACTATAGGGCCAAAGGAAATATCCTCCGATAACAAAGAGAAAGAAGCTTTCTGAGAAACTTCTTTGTGTTCTGTGAAATCATCTCACAAAGTTACAGCTTTCCCCTGAAGAAGCCTTTCACTAAGACAGTTCTTGTGGAAATGGCAAAGTGATATTTGGAAGCACTTAGAGGGTTATGGTGAAAAAGGAAATATCCTCCGATGAAATCTGGAAAGAAGCTTTCTGAGAAACTGCTTAGTGTTCTGTTAATTCATCTCACAGAGTTACATCTGTATTTCGTGGATCTTTTTGCTAGCCTTATTCCTGTGGAATCTGACAACAGATATTTCGGATCCCTTTGAAGACTATAGGGCCAAGGAAAATATCCTCCGATAACAAAGAGAAAGAAGCTTTCTGAGAAACTTCTTTGTGTTCTGTGAAATCATCTCACAGAGTTACAGCTTTCCCCTCAAGAAGCCTTTCACTAAGACAGTTCTTGTGGAATTGGCAAAGTGATATTTGGAAGCCCATAGAGGGCTATGGTGAAAGAGGGAATATCCTCAGATGAAATCTGGAAAGAAGCTTTCTGGGAAACTGCTTAGTGTTCCGTTGATTCATCTCCCAGAGTTACACCTGTATTTCTTGGATCTCTTTGCTAGCCTTATTTCTGTGGAATCTGACAACAGATATTTCGGATCCCTTTGAATACTATAGGGCCAAAGGAAATATCCTCCGATAACAAAGAGAAAGAAGCTTTCTGAGAAACTTCTTTGTGTTCTGTGAAATCATCTCACAGAGTTACAGCTTTCCCTTCAAGAAGCCTTTCGCTAAGACAGTTCTTGTGGAATTGACAAAGTGATATTTGGAAGCCCATAGAGGGTTGTGGTGAAAAAGGAAATATCCTTCGATGAAATCTGGAAAGAAGCTTTCTGAGAAAATGCTTAGTGTTCTGTTAATTCATCTCCCAGAGTTACATCTGTATTTCGTGGATCTCTTTGCTAGCCTTATTTCTGTGGGATCTGAGAAAACATATTTCCTTTCCCTTTGAAGACTATAGTTCCAAAGAAAATATGCACCGATAACAAAGAGAAAGAAGATTTCTGAGAAACTTCTTTGTGTTCCGTGAAATCATCTCACAGATTTGCAGCTTTCCCCTCAAGAAGCCTTTCGCTAAGACAGTTCTTGTGGAATTTGCAAAGTGATATTTGGAAGCCCATAGAGGGCTATGGTGAAAAAGGAAATATCCTGCGATGAAGTCTGGAAAGAAGCTTTCTGAGAAACTGCTTAGTGTTCTGTTAATTCATCTCACAGAGTTACATCTGTATTTCGTGGATCTCTTTGCTAGCCTTATTTCTGAGGAATCTGAGAACAGATAATTCGGAACCCTTTGAAGACTATAGGGCCAAGGGAAATATCCTGTGATGACAAAGAGAAAGAAGCTTTCTGAGAAACTTCTTTGTGTTCTGTGAAATCATCTCACAGCGTTACAGCTTTCCCCTCAAGAAGACTTTCACTAAGACAGTTCTGGTGGAATTGGCAAAGTGATATTTTTAAGCCCATAGAGGGCTATGGTGAAAAAGGAAATATCCTCCCATGAAATCAGGAAAGAAGCTTTCTGAGAAACTGCTTAGTTTTCTGTTAATTCATCTCACAGAGTTACATCTGTATTTCGTGCATCTCTTTGCTAGCCTTATTTCTGTGGAATCCGAGAACAGATATTTCCTTTCCCTTTGAAGACTATAGGGCCAATGGAAATATCCTCCGATAACAAAGAGAAAGAAGCTTTCTGAAAAACTTCTTAGTGTTCTGTGAAATCATCTCAGAGTTACAGCTTTCCCCTCAAGAAGCCTTTCGCTAAGACAGTTCTTGTGGAATTGGCATAGTGATATTTGGAAGCCCGTAGAGGGCTATGGTGAAAAAGGAAATATCCTCCGATGAAATCTGGAAAGAAGCTTTCTGAGAAACTGCTTAGTGTTCCGTTAATTCATCTCCCAGAGTTATATCTGTATTTCTTGGATCTCTTTGATAGCCTCATTTCTGTGGAATCTGAGAACAGATATTTCCTTTCCCTTTGAAGACAATAGGGCCAAAGGAAATATCCTCCGATAACAAAAAGAAAGAAGCTTTCTGAGAAACTCCTTTGTGTTCTGTGAAATCATCTCACAGAGTTACAGCTTTCCCCTCAAAGAGCCTTTCGCTAACACAGTTCTGGTGGAATTGGCAAAGTGATATTTAGAAGCCCAGAGTGGGCTGTGTTAAAAAGGAAATATCCTCCAATGAAATCTGGAAAGAAGCTTTCTGAGAAACTGCTTAGTGTTCTGTTAATTCATCTCACAGACTTACATCTGTATTTCATGGATCTCTATGCTAGCCTTATTTCTGTGGAATCTGACAACAGATATTTCGGATCCCTTTGAAGACTATAGGGCCAAAGGAAATATCCTCCGATAACAAAGAGAAAGAAGCTTTCTGAGAAACTTCTTTGTGTTCTGTGAAATCATCTCACAGAGTTACAGCTGTCCCCTCAAGAAGCCTTTCGCTAAGACAGTTCTTGTGGAATTGGCCTAGTGATATTTGGAAGCCCATAGAGGGCTATCGAGAAAAGGAAATATCCTCCGATGAAATCTGGAAAGAAGCTTTCTGAGAAACTTCTTAGTGTTCTGTTAATTCATCTCCCAGAGTTACATCTGTATTTCGTGGATCTCGTTGCTAGCCTTATTTCTGTGGAATCTGAGAACAGATAATTCGGATCCCTTTGAAGTCTATAGGGCCAAAGGATATATCCTCCGATAACAAAGAGAAAGAAGATTTCTGAGAAACTTCTTTGTGTTCTGTGAAATCATCTCACAGAGTTACAGCTTTCCGCTCATGATGCCTTTCACTAAGACCGTTCTTGTGGAATTGGCAAAGTGATATTTGGAAGCCCATAGAGGGCTATGGTGAAAAAGGAACTATCCTCTGATGAAATCTGGAAAGAAGCTTTCTGAGAAATTGGTTAGTGTTCTGTTAATTCATCTCACAGAGTTTCATCTGTATTTCGTGCATCTCTTTGCTAGCCTTATTTCTGTGGAATCTGAGAATAGATATTTCGGATCCCTTTGAAGACTATAGGGCCAAAGGATATATCCTCCGAAAACAAAGAGAAAGAAGCTTTCTGAGAAACTTCTTTGTGTTCTGTGAAATCATCTCACAGAGGTACAGTTTTCCCCTCAAGAAGCCTTTCGCTAAGACAGTTCTTGTGGAATTGGCAAAGTGATATTTGGAAGCCCACAGAGGGCTATGGTGAAAAAGGAAATATCCTCCCATGAAATCTGGAAAGAAGCTTTCTGAGAAACTGCTTAGTGTTCTGTAAATTCATCACACAGAGTTACATCTGAATTTCGTGGATCTCTTTGCCAGCCTTATTTCTGTGGAATCTGACAACAGATATTTCGGATCCCTTTGAAGACTATAGGGCCAAAGGAAATACTCGCCATTAACAAAGAGAAAGAAGCTTTCTGAGAAACTTCTTTGTGTTCTGTGAAATCATCTCACAGAGTTACAGCTTTCCCCTCAAGAAGCCTTTGGCTAAGACAGTTCTTGGGGAATTGGCAACGTGATATTTTGAAGCCCATAGAGGGCTAAGGTAAAAAAGGAAATATCCTGCGATGAAATCTGGAAAGAAGCTTTCTGAGTAACTGCTTAGTGTTCTGTTAATTCATCTCACAGAGTTATATCTGTATTTCGTGGATCTCTTTGCTAGCCTTTTTTCTGTGGAATCTGAGAACAGATAATTCGGATCCCTTTGAAGACTATAGGGCCAAGGGAAATATCCTGCGATAACAAAGAGAAAGAAGCTTTCTGAGAAACTTCTTTGTGTTCTGTGCAATCATCTCACAGAGTTACAGCTTTCCCCTCAAGAAGCCTTTCGCTAAGACAGTTCTTGTGGAATTGGCAAAGTGATATTTGGAAGCCCTTAGAGGGCTATGGTGAAAAAGGAAATATCCTCCGATGAAATCTGGAAAGAAGCTTTCTGAGAAACTGCTTAGTGTTCTGTTAATTCATCTCACAGAGTTATATCTGTATTTCGTGGATCTCTTTGCTAGCCTTTTTTCTGTGGAATCTGAGAACAGATAATTCGGATCCCTTTGAAGACTATAGGGCCAAGGGAAATATCCTGCGATAACAAAGAGAAAGAAGCTTTCTGAGAAACTTCTTTGTGTTCTGTGCAATCATCTCACAGAGTTACAGCTTCCCCTCAAGAAGCCTTTCGCTAAGACAGTTCTTGTGGAATTGGCAAAGTGATATTTGGAAGCCCATAGAGGGCTATGGTGAAAAAGGAAATATCCTCCGATGAAATCTGGAAAGAAGCTTTCTGAGAAACTGCTTAGTGTTCTGTTGATTCATCTCCCAGAGTTACATCTGTATTTCTTGGATCTCTTTGCTAGCCTTATTTCTGTGGAATCTGAGAACAGATATTTCCTTTCCCTTTGTAGACTATAGGGCCAAAGGAAATATCCTCCGATAACAAAGAGAAAGAAGCTTTCTGAGAAACTTCTTTGTGTTCTGTGAAATCATCTCACAGAGTTACAGCTTTCCCCTCAAGAAGCCTTTCGCTAAGACAGTTCTTGTGGAATTGGCAAAGTGATATTTGGAAGCCCTTAGAGGGCTATGGTGAAAAAGGAAATATCCTCCGATGAAATCTGGAAAGAACCTTTCTGAGAAACTGCTTAGTGTTCTGTTAATTCATCTCACAGAGTTACATCTGTATTTCTTGGATCTCTTTGCTAGCCTTATTTCTGTGGAATCTGAGAACAGATATTTCCTTTCCCTTTGTAGACTATAGGGCCAAAGGAAATATCCTCCGATAACAAAGAGAAAGAAGCTTTCTGAGAAACTTCTTTCTGTTCTGTGAAATCATGTCACAGAGTTACAGCTTTCCCCTCAAGAAGCCTTTCGCTAAGACAGTTCTTGTGGAATTGGCAAAGTGATATTTGGAAGCCCATAGATGGCTATGGTGAAAAAGGGAATATCCTCAGATGAAATCTGGAAAGAAGCTTTCTGAGAAACTGCTTAGTGTTTTGTTAATTCATCTCACAGAGTTACATCTGTATTTCGTGGATCTCTTTGCTAGCCTTATTTTTGTGGAATCTGAGAACAGATATTTCGGATCCCTTTGAAGACTATAGGGCCAAAGGAAATATCCTCCGATAACAAAGAGAAAGAAGCTTTCTGAGAAACTTCTTTGTGTTCTGTGAAATCATGTCACAGAGTTACAGCTTTCCCCTCAAGAAGCCTTTCGCTAAGACAGTTCTTGTGGAATTGCCAAAGTGATATTTGGAAGCCCATACAGGGCTATGGTGAAAAAGGAAATATCCTCCGATGAAATCTGGGAAGAAGCTTTCTGAGAAACTGCTTAGTGTTCTGTTAATTCATCTCACAGAGTTATATCTGTATTTCGTGGATCTCTTTGCTAGCCTTTTTTCTGTGGAATCTGAGAACAGATAATTCGGATCCCTTTGAAGACTATAGGGCCAAGGGAAATATCCTGCGATAACAAAGAGAAAGAAGCTTTCTGAGAAACTTCTTTGTGTTCTGTGCAATCATCTCACAGAGTTACAGCTTCCCCTCAAGAAGCCTTTCGCTAAGACAGTTCCTGTGGAATTGGCAAAGTGATATTTGGAAGCCCATAGAGGGCTATGGTGAAAAAGGAAATATCCTCCGATGAAATCTGGAAAGAAGCTTTCTGAGAAACTGCTTAGTGTTCTGTTGATTCATCTCCCAGAGTTACATCTGTATTTCTTGGATCTCTTTGCTAGCCTTATTTCTGTGGAATCTGAGAACAGATATTTCCTTTCCCTTTGTAGACTATAGGGCCAAAGGAAATATCCTCCGATAACAAAGAGAAAGAAGCTTTCTGAGAAACTTCTTTGTGTTCTGTGAAATCATCTCACAGAGTTACAGCTTTCCCCTCAAGAAGCCTTTCGCTAAGACAGTTCTTGTGGAATTGGCAAAGTGATATTTGGAAGCCCTTAGAGGGCTACGGTGAAAAAGGAAATATCCTCCGATGAAATCTGGAAAGAAGCTTTCTGAGAAACTGCTTAGTGTTCTTTTAATTCATCTCACAGAGTTACATCTGTATTTCTTGGATCTCTTTGCTAGCCTTATTTCTGTGGAATCTGAGAACAGATATTTCCTTTCCCTTTGTAGACTATAGGGCCAAAGGAAATATCCTCCGATAACAAAGAGAAAGAAGCTTTCTGAGAAACTTCTTTCTGTTCTGTGAAATCATGTCACAGAGTTACAGCTTTCCCCTCAAGAAGCCTTTCACTAAGACAGTTCTTGTGGAATTGACAAAGTGATATTTGGAAGCCCATAGAGGGCTATGGTGAAAAAGGGAATATCCTCAGATGAAATCTGGAAAGAAGCTTTCTGAGAAACTGCTTAGTGTTTTGTTAATTCATCTCACAGAGTTACATCTGTATTTCGTGGATCTCTTTGCTAGCCTTATTTTTGTGGAATCTGAGAACAGATATTTCGGATCCCTTTGAAGAGTATAGGGCCAAAGGAAATATCCTCCGATAACAAAGAGAAAGAAGCTTACTGAGAAACTTCTTTGTGTTCTGTGAAATCATCTCACAGAGTTACAGCTTTCCCCTCAAGAAGCCTTTCGCTAAGACAGTTCTTGTGGAATTGCCAAAGTGATATTTGGAAGCCCATACAGGGCTATGGTGAAAAAGGAAATATCCTCCGATGAAATCTGGGAAGAAGCTTTCTGAGAAACTGCTTAGTGTTCCGTTAATTCATCTCCCAGAGTTACATCTGTATTTCTTGGATCTCTTTGCTAGCCTTATTTCTGTTGAATCTGACAACAGATATTTCGGATCCCGTTGAAGACTATAGGGCCAAAGGAAATATCCTCCGATAACAAAGAGAAAGAAGCTTTCTGAGAAACTTCTTTGTGTTATCTGAAATCATCTCACAGAGTTACAGATTCCCCTCAAGAAGCCTTTCGCTAAGACAGTTCTTGTGGAATTGGCAAAGTGATATTTGGAAGCTCATAGAGGGCTATGGTGAAAAAAGAAATATCCTCCGATGAAATCTGGAAAGAAGCTTTCTGAGAAACTGCTTAGTGTTCTGTTAATTCATCTCTCAGAGTTACATCTGTATTTCGTGGATCTCTTTGCTAGCCTTATTTCTGTGGAATCTGAGAACAGATAATTCGGATCCCTTTGAAGACTATAGGGCCAAGGGAAATATTCTGCGATAAGAAAGAGAAAGAAGCTTTCTGAGAAACTTCTTTGTGTTCTGTGAAATCATCTCACAGAGTTACAGCTTTCCCCTCAAAAAGCCTTTCGCTAAGACAGTTCTTGTGGAATTGGTAAAGTGATATTTGGAAGTCCATAGAGGGCTATGGTGAAAAAGGAAATATCCTCCGATGAAATCTGGAAAGAAGCTTTCTGAGAAACTGCTTAGTGTTCTGTTAATTCATCTCACACAGTTACATCTGTATTTCGTGGATCTCTTTGCTAGCCTTATTTTTGTGGAATCTGAGAACAGGTATTTCGGATCCCGTTGAAGACTATAGTGCCAAAGGAAATATCCTCCGATAACAAAGAGAAAGAAGCTTTCTGAGAAACTTCTTTGTGTTCTCTGAAATCATCTCACAGAGTTACAGCTTACCCTCAAGAAGCCTTTCGCTAAGACAGTTCTTGAATAATTGGCAAAGTGATATTGGGAAGCTCATAGTGGGCTATGGTGAAAAAAGAAATATCCTCCGATGAAATCTGGAAAGAAGCTTTCTGAGAAACTGCTTAGTGTTCTGTTAATTCATCTCACAGAGTTACATCAGTATTTCGTGGATCCCTTTGTTAGCCTTATTTCTGTGGAATCTGAGATCAGATATTTCCTTTCCTTTTGAAGACTATAGGGCCAAAGGAAATATCCTCCGAAAACAAAGAGAAAGAAGCTTTCTGAGAAACTTCTTTGTGTTCTGTGAAATCATCTCACAGAGTTACAGCGTTCTCTTCAAGAAGCCTTTCGCTAAGACAGTTCTTGTGGAATTGGCAAAGTGATATTTGGAAGCCCATAGAGGGCTATGGTGAAAAAGGAAATATCCTCCGATGAAATCTGGAAAGAAGCTTTCTGAGAAACTGCTTAGTGTTCTGTTAATGGATCTCACAGAGTTACATCTGTATTTCGTGGATCTCTTTGCCGGCCTTATTTCTGTGGAATCTGAGAACAGATATTTCCTTTCAATTTGAGGACTATAGGGCCAAAGGAAATATCCTCCGATAACAAAGAGAAAGAAGCTTTCTGAAAAACTTCTTAGTGTTCTGTGAAATCATCTCAGAGTTACAGCTTTCCCCTCAAGAAGCCTTTCGCTAAGACAGTTCTTGTGGAATTGGCATAGTGATATTTGGAAGCCCATAGAGGGCTATGGTGAAAAAGGAAATATCCTCCGATGAAATCTGGAAAGAAGCTTTCTGAGAAACTGCTTAGTGTTCCGTTAATTCATCTCCCAGAGTTATATCTGTATTTCTTGGATCTCTTTGATAGCCTTATTTCTGCGGAATCTGAGAACAGATATTTCCTTTCCCTTTGAAGACTATAGGGCCAAAGGAAATATCCTCCGATAACTAAAAGAAAGAAGCTTTCTGAGAAACTCCTTTGTGTTCTGTGAAATCATCTCACAGAGTTACAGCATTCCCCTCAAAGAGCCTTTCGCTAACACAGTTCTTGTGGAATTGGCAAAGTGATATTTAGAAGCCCAGAGAGGGCTGTGTTAAAAAGGAAATATCCTCCAATGAAATCTGGAAAGAAGCTTTCTGAGAAACTGCTTAGTGTTCTGTTAATTCATCTCACAGACTTACATCTGTATTTCATGGATCTCTATGCTAGCCTTATTTCTGTGGAATCTGACAACAGATATTTCGGATCCCTTTGAAGACTATAGGGCCAAAGGAAATATCCTCCGATAACAAAGAGAAAGAAGCTTTCTGAGAAACTTCTTTGTGTTCTGTGAAATCATCTCACAGAGTTACAGCTGTCCCCTCAAGAAGCCTTTCGCTAAGACAGTTCTTGTGGAATTGGCCTAGTGATATTTGGAAGCCCATAGAGGGCTATCGAGAAAAGGAAATATCCTCCGATGAAATCTGGAAAGAAGCTTTCTGAGAAACTGCTTAGTGTTCTGTTAATTCATCTCACAGAGTTACATCTGTATTTCGTGGATCTCTTTGCTAGCCTTATTTTTGTGGAATCTGAGAACAGATATTTCGGATCCCTTTGAAGACTATAGGGCCAAAGGAAATATCCTCCGATAACAAAGAGAAAGAAGCTTTCTGAGAAACTTCTTTGTGTTCTGTGAAATCATCTCACAGAGTTACAGCTTTCTCCTCAAGATGCCTTTCACTAAGTCAGTTCTTGTGGAATTGGCAAAGTGATATTTGGAAGCCCATAGAGGGCTATGGTGAAAAAGGAAATATCCTCAGATGAAATCTGGAAAGAAGCTTTCTGAGAAACTGCTTAGTGTTCTGTTAATTCATCTCACAGAGTTACATCTGTATTTCTTGGATCTCTTTGCTAGCCTTATTTCTGTGGAATCTGAGAACAGATATTTCGGATCCCTTTGAAGACTATAGGGCCAAAGGAAATATCCTCCGATAATAAAGAGAAAGAAGCATTCTGAGACACTTCTTTGTGTTCTGTGAAATCATCTCACACAGTTACAGCTTTCCCCTCAAGAAGCCTTTCGCTAAGACAGTTCTTGTGGAATTGGCAAAGTGATATTTGGAAGCCCATAGAGGGTTGTGGTGAAAAAGGAAATATCCTTCGATGAAATCTGGAAAGAAGCTTTCTGAGAAAATGCTTAGTGTTCTGTTAATTCATCTCCCAGAGTTACATCTGTATTTCGTGGATCTCTTTGCTAGCCTTATTTCTGTGGGATCTGAGAAAACATATTTCCTTTCCCTTTGAAGACTATAGGGCCAAAGAAAATATGCACCGATAACAAAGAGAAAGAAGATTTCTGAGAAACTTCTTTGTGTTCCGTGAAATCATCTCACAGATTTGCAGCTTTCCCCTCAAGAAGCCTTTCGCTAAGACAGTTCTTGTGGAATTGGCAAAGTGATATTTGGAAGCCCATAGAGGGCTATTGTGAAAAAGGAAATATCCTGCGATGAA